>NC_142355.1:5820161-6451411 GCF_059441175.1 Urocampus carinirostris
TAGTGTTATCCAGGTTGAAATCGTAAATCGGTAACAAATATATAATATAAATCCATATATTCATTCAGTTTTAATCAACACAGTTGATTGGTAATACAAATCACTTATCACTTCAAGATTTTTCAGTTCACAACAATATTGTACATGATACAAAATAATATTGCTGAAATATTAATCTATATATTCATGCAGTTTTAATCATCACAGTTAATTGGTAATACAAAACAAGATATCACTTCTGATTTTGCAGTTCATATATTTTTCGGGGTTTGCTGTCCAATCCATTATCATCCTCCTCATAGCGTCACCAGTAATATAATTTAGTCAATTTTGGCAGAAAAGTTCTTGCTAGGAGTATTCTTTTGTTTTTTTTCTTTCGTCGAATCGTTCACTTCAACACGCGTGTTTTCCTTGCCGCCACGATCTTCCGAAGAATTTCTCTGCAGTTTTTTCAAGCCGGAATCACGTGTTGTGAGTCATCATATTATTTATATTTAGTGAAATAAAATGATCTGCATTTATATAGCGCTTTTCAAGTCAAGACTTCCCAAAGCGCTTTACAGTGTGCTTCACATTTCCCAATAGCGGCCTTGTATTGCAGCCATGTAAGACGCTAACCTGCTTTTTAGGGGTATTAGGGGTTCAGTGTCTTACCCAAGGACACTTCGACATGTAACACGGACAAGCCGGGATTCGAACCGGGATCCCTTGATCCCAAGACGAGCGCTCTACCTCCTGAGCTACTGCCGCCCCAAAGTTTCTTTTGTCTTTTATTGGCATATTTGGTATCGGAGTAATCTAAAAGTAATTGAAAGTAATCAAGTTAAAGTAACCCTACCCAACCCTGATCACAGAGGAATGTTTCAGCATCTGAGATTGAAGCCAGTCAATAAAAAGAAATAAAAAAGCCATCCAACGAATGCTTCCCACGCCACGGAGGAACATTTTGGACGGCCAAGATTCAAGCTGAATGGTCAGAACACCTTGACTTGAGATTTCCGATGCCAATTGGCCATCTCATACCATATCGTCTTTCTTATTACACTTTGCACCTCCTCTGCTTTTCTCTCTGAATCTCTCCATCTTGGTGAGAAGAGTGTCTTTGCGTCATGCCCCTTACCTTTAAAATCTAACTGTTTTCTACAAGTTCTCTCTCTCTCAGTCGGTGAGTAGGCATTACCGTAAATTCCGGACTATAGAGCTCACCTGATTATAAGCCGCACCCACCACTATTCAGGTGATTTACCACTTTAGCACTCACACAAGCCCCACCTATGTATAAGCCGCGGGCGCCCGCAGTTAAGCTTTCGACACAGTCACAAGTTTAACCCGGGCCAGGCTGTAAGTTCCACAATTGTAACTTCTTTTTTTGGTTTGAACAAATTTATTGACACTAATAACAGCAAACAAACAATGTGAGGTTTGAACAACCCTACTCGACAACCTTAACAGCAATCAAGCATATTCACAATTTCGTTATGTCTAGCAATATGACGTTTTAAATTTTTTTCTGACATTTTTAACCTTTTTTTATAACTTCGGTTTGAACAAATTTATTGGTTTTTGGTTTGAACAAATTTATTGACACTAATAACAGCAAACAAATAATGTGAGGTTTGAACAACCCTTCTCGACAATCTTAACAGCAATCAAGCATATGCACAATTTTGTTATGTAACATCTTTGTTAGTGTCAATAGAAAGTAATCCAAGGAAACCAAATGTATATTTCCAAAGCTAAGGGTGGGAAAAATATATATCCACTATTGTCCGCTGCGACAACAGACAAATCTACCGGTGACTCAGCTTTACCACATTTCCCATCAGCCCGCGTTTGCTCCGCCCCTTCATTTTGATTCGTCCGTAGAACACATAACAGAATAAATCTCTAAAATAAATACATTACAAAAATATACAGTTGCAAATACATATTATACATGGTTACACATATTTACGAAGAAAGACGGTACACCGAGAGAGTTTTCAAAGCTTTAATAATAAGTTTCATCCCAAACCGTGCCTTTGAAAGGTACCAACACGCTATTAGGATCACGCTCGCAAGGTGTCAAACGTGACTGTTAAGAAAAAGAATCCCATATTTGTGAAGTTCACGGTGGGCCGTTCTCAACTTCCTCCTCATGATTATCGCCATCAAGGGCGTCTTTCTCGTCAACAGAACATACTCTAATTTTACAGACAATGTATTCTCAAAGTTAGATGTTGCAGTCTTTATTGGTGCACACAATTTTACTGGTCTTAATCTTACCTTTTGTACTCCAGCAGCGCTAGTAGCTGTTAGAAAAATTCCATAAATAGGCTGCTTCACTGAATAAGCCGCAGGGCTGAACATCTGGGAAAAAAAGTAGCGGCATATAGTCCGGAATTTACGGTAATTAAATTGTGCCAAGAAAAAAAAAATATTGACCAATTGAAAATACTGTTTACCTTTAAAATCTAACCATTTTCTATTTGTGCTCTCCATCTCTCTTAGTCTTTAGGCTTTAATGTCAGCTTAAATCAAATTGGACCCCCCCAAAAAACAACCGATTGAAAATACTGTTTACCGTTAAAATCGAACCGTTTTCTACAAGTTCTCTCTCTCAGTCGGTAAGTAGACATTAATTAAATTGTGCGAAGAAAAAAAAAACATTGACCAATTAAAAATACCGTATTTTCCGCACTATAAGGCGCACCGGGTTATAGGGCGCACCCCGAAAAAATAGTTTTTGGTCCTATATTTAACATACATAAGACGCACCGGATTATAAGGCGCTACAATGGGAACGTCGACAAAACAGTCAGATAGTTCAGTCAAACTTATTTTCCCCCAACATTCCGAAAGCTTGCAAAGATGCAAATAGGTGTCGAGAACACGTGCGGATGCGGTGTCCGTACGATATCACTCAAATGCATCGTTCCAAATATCATTCGGAAGGTTAAAGTCTTGGGATTCAAGAAATGCCAACCATTCCTTAGTTTCTATTTTCTTTTTTGCTCGCAACTTTACTGTGCATATGACAATAAACACTTGGAATTGAGTTTAATTTAAAAATAGACACTCCATTCCATCCATTATCTGCACCGCTTATCACAGAAACATCGAGTTCAGTCTGAAACAAGATAGAGGGAAATTATATAGCCAGAGTAGCTCACCGAAGTCTTTGTGTTCAATAATAATGTGCAGTCATGGTCCTCTTATATCCGTGAGTGTAGTAAATCCAGGAGAATAAAATATTTACAAATACAGAATAGTAAAAAATGCTTTCTCTATGCCCTCAACCCAACGTGCTATTCACATACATCTTTTTCGGCCAATTGCAGGCTTTGATTTGCCGCTTTAGCCTATGCCAGCCTGTAAATGATAAAAAGGATCCGCCCCCTTTACCTCCGAATAACTTTAGCCAATAGTGATCGATTCAAATGATGATTGACACATTGGTTAGCCAATGAAACGCCGGTAAATAAATCCCAGCATACACCGCGGACTACTTGGCGTTCGGGGGAAAATCTAGTCGGCGGCTGCTGCATTAGTCGCAAGACTTTGCAACTTAATATTGATCCATAAATAAGGCGCACTGCATTATAAGGCGCATGGTCAGCTTTTGAAAAAAATAAAGGCTTTTAGGTGCGCCTTATAGTGCGGAAAATACGGTACTGTTTACCTTTCAAATCTAACCATTTTCTATTGGTTCTCTTTGTCTCTCTTGGTCTGTAGGCTTTAATGTTAGCTTTCATCAAGTTGGACCCCCCCAAAAAACAACCGATTGAAAATACTGTTTACCATTAAAATCTAACCGTTTTCTACAAGTTCTCTCTCTCTCTGTCGGTAAGTTGGCTCTAATCGAAGTGCAAAAAAAAAATCTTGATTAAAGTACTGTTTACTGTTTAGAAAAAAAGATGAAATGAAATGGTCTGCATTTATATAGCGCTTTTCAAGTCAAGACTTCCCAAAGCCCTTTACAATGTGCTTCACATTTCCCAATAGCGGCCTTGCAGCCATGTAAGACACTAACCTGCTTATTGGGGGTATTAGGGGTTCAGTGTCTTACCCAAGGACACTTCGACATGTAACACGTACGAGCCGGGATTCGAACTGCCATCTCTTGATCCCAAGACGAGCGCTCTACCTCCTGAGCGAATACCGCCCCACAAGATGCCACACAACTTTTCAGATTTTCTCTTTTCGCGGGTGTTTCTTGTCCCTACTACCCCCCCCCAAAAAATGAGGAATCTCTGTAATAAATATGTTCACAGGACTTTTCCCCAAAATGTCTATATACTTCATACTTGCGCCGCAGGCATCGGCGTCAAGCTGCCGGTGGAGGGACGAGAACACGATTTCCAGTCATACTCCCACGGGTCAAATTGCAAAATTTGCTGCAGTTTCCCTCCAATTTGGATGGTTTCGCTACGCCCCCAGTTGTGGTTATGTTACAACCAAAGTCCAAATGGGTCGGCCAACTCTCCAGCGACAATTACTGAACATAGGCGAAGGGCGACATAAGGGCCAACGCAGGAGCATAATCGGACATGTTGGGAATTAATATCAAAATGTACCGTAAATTCCGGACTATAGCGCGCACCTGATTATAAGCCGCACCCACCACATTTCGGGAGGAAAACCGATTTTGTACATACACAAGCCGCACATGTATATTAGCCGCATGCGCCCACATTGAAAAAACTCAATACAAACACGTAATTAACCCATACCCGATGGAGTCCAAAAAACACAGCCGGCAAAATGAACGAAAAATGATACCGGTACTTAAGATTTAATGCAGACCTGCAGAGTCCGGGTGCCCGTTGAAAGTAATCCAAGGAAAAAAGTGTATATTTCCAAAGGTAAGGGGTGGGAAAAATATGTAATATGTTAAATGTAATTTGTATTCGATCGTATAAAATCCTTTATAGTCAAATGTATAAAATCCTTCAGGCATTTATAAGTTACCGTATTTTCCACACTACAAGGCGCACGAGATTATAAGGTACACCCCAAAAATGCTCTGGTCATATATTTTTCATACATAAGGTGCCCGGACTGTACAGCACATGAAATTGTGACTACAGTAAGAGCTTTTGTGTGTACGGGTACGTATTAATGCATTGCATTAGAATAGAATAGAATAGAATAGAATAGAATAGAATAGAATATACCTTTATTGTCATCGTTACAAAATGGGTTGAACATATTGTGACAACAAAATTGGGCATGACACTCCAGTGACACATTTAACAGTGAGGATAAAAGAAAACAAAGAAGATAAAGGAACAAAGAGAAAAGTTCTTGATGATGTTTTCTCCTCTGCTGAAGTAGCGAGAGCAGGCAATGTCCTCCAGACTGGGTAGAGAGCAACCAACGATTCTCTGGGCTGTGTTGATGACCCTCTGAAGCGTTTTCCTGTCTGCTGCCGTGCACCCAGCATGCCACACCGTAATGCAGTATGTTAGAATGCTCTCCACTGTGGCTTTGTAAAAGGACACCAGCAGCTGCTGTTTCAGATGATTTTTCCTGAGCACTCTCAGGAAATGGAGTCGCTGCTGGGCCTTCCCTACCACCGCTCTGGTGTTTGTAGACCAAGAGAGGTCATCGGAGATGTGCACACCCAGGAATTAACCCTGTATGTGACGCTGAGCTAAATTGCAATACATTATATGCAATAGGAATCGAACCCAAGTAGTGGCGGGGAGGGTGCCAACACAGTACCAGTAGACCACTGATTCTTAAATGGTTTACCACCATTCCACCCTCATCAAGAAAAAAATCCACTTCTCAAATGACCAGTGAAACCAAAACTTCTTCAAGTACTGGCATATATACTCGCATATAAGCCTGCATTGCATATAAGCCTACATTGCATACAAAAGATTCCCTAAAATGGCTTGAAAATTGGCACAAAATAAAATAAACTCCAAAGAAATTCAAAATATTAATAAAAAGTGTACCCAAACAATAACAATTATTAATTTATGTCACTACTGTGAAAAAGTATTTGCCTCATTCCGGATTTTTGTGTTTTTTTCAACATATGTATCACTCACAAAAGGTGTCAGCTCATCAAACCATTTTAATATCACACAGATTCAACCCAAGAAAATATAAAATGCAGTTTTGAGATGTTGATTCCATATTTAAGGTACAAAAACAGTACTCACGCCCTGAACCAAATAGCGAGTTAATCCAATTTTGGCAGCCATAACAGAAATCAAATGTTTACAATAATTGGTGATAAATGTTGAGGAATTTTGGCCCATTCTTCTTTGCAAAATTCTTTCAAATCTGCCATTTTTCGTCACAGACCAGAAATGGACACAGGACCCAATAGCGCTCGTTTTCTCAGTTTTTATTAATAAAGAGGGAGAGCAGGGCTTGCTTCCACCATCCGATAGCTGACGGACAAAAGCAGTGAGCGATGCGGAAGTGGCACTTCCAGTCTGGCGAGGAGGATCGGAGACAGGTGGGAAAAGCAAGTCGTTGGCCGGGACTGGAGATCAAAGGCGGTATCGAGTTCGTAAGCGAGGTCGGTAGTAGGAGGCAGGCAGGTAACGGGGCAAAACAGGTCAGGTAACAGGCAGGCAGAACGGGGCGCAGTCAGGTCCGGAAACAGGTTGGCAACAGAGATTAGGCAGAAAAAAGCAGGGCGAAAACGGAGTCGGACGAAAAGGCTTATTGAGCTGAAGGCAACAGTTCGCATAATGCTCTGACGGCTTCCTCTTGGAAGCCGGGGGTTTAAAAAGAGAGTGTCAGCCAATCAGCTGTCCGGGCTGTTGGCGCCAATTAAGCCGACGCAGGTGATCTCAATCGGCAATCATGACAATATTTGAGGGTTTTCTAGCTTGAATTTCCCATTTATGGTCTCCGCACAGCATTCTAATTGGATTTCAATCCGGACTTTGATATGGCTTTTCCAGAACCTTTATTTTGTGATTTGTTTGTTTTTTGATCCATTCAGAGGTGGACTTGCTGGTGTGTTTTGGATTGTTGTCCTACTGCATGATCCAAGAGTGCTTGAGTTAGAGGAAGTAATGGACTAATGGCCATTCTATTTCAGGAAGTTCTTGTTAATTACAGCAAGTTGTCATGGTCCTGGGCAGGGTTGGGTAGGGTTACTTTAACTGGATTACTTTCGATTACTTTTGGATTACTCCAATACTAAATATGCTCCAAAAGTAATTGAAAGTAATCCAGTTAAAGTAACCCTACCCAACCCTGGTCCTGGGGCAGCAAAGTAGCCTCCAGACCATCACACTGCCACCACCATGCTTTACGGTTGGCATCAGCTTCTTCTTGTCAAATTCGGTGCCATTTTAACGTCAGATGTAACGGGCTGCACACCTTTCAAAAAGTTACATTTTTGACTCATCAGTCCACAGGATGTTTCTCCAAAAGTCTTATAGATAATCAAAATGCTTATTTTTGCAAATGTGACACGACACTATATGTTCTTTTGTGACAGTATTGGTTTTCGCCTGAGAACTCTCCTGTGGAGTCCATTCCTGGCTAGTGCTTCTCTCATTGCCATTATTCCCAGTTTTCTCCATTTTTGGATAATGGCTCTGACAGTGGTACGCTGTAGCTGTACACCCTAAGAAGTGGCTTTGTGATCTTTTATGGAATTTTCGTCACTTTTTCTTCAATTTCTTCTGGCATTTCAATTGTGTTATTTCGATTTTGTAGCCCACATTACTTTGTCCAACATATTTATTTTAGGTGATTTCTTGATTCAACAAAGGGAAATTAAATAAAACATAAAATAAGATGTGATCCCTCTCAAACACGCCGACTGACTGGCAGGGTTGGGTAGGGTTACTTTAACTGGATTACTTTCAATTACTTTTGGATTACGCCTATACCAAATATGCTAATAAAAGACAAAAGAAACTAAATATGAACAGAATTACAAAATTTTGTGCTGGCTTGGGGAGTAACGGAATAGATGGAACAGCAAAAATGATGTTGGCAAGCTGTTTGGATTTATTTACATTTTGTTTCTGTTGCATTTGATGTTAGTTTTGCCGGAGATCAAAGAGGTCAAAGCCAGGAGAGAAAGCTTACCACGTGTTGTGAGTCATAATTTTTTTCACAAGAAAAATGGATAAGTGGTTAGGAATCAAGCCAAAACCTCAACTCCAGAAGAACGATTCATAAGAAGCTAACACAATTGATGACGCTACAAAACGTAAACCTACATTAAAAGCATCGTGGAAAAAGGAGTTCACGTGGCTTGTAGCAGACAACGCAACGCAAACATTGCATGACTGAGTAAATACAGGTACATACGTTCCACCGGATGCTAACGTTAGCATAGTGCTAAATCTCCTTCCCGCTGCTATCAATAAACAGCAGTTTGCACTCCCCGACGGAGCTTTTATCGTTGCCGGCAACTTTAATCGGGCATGCTTAAGGACTGTACTGTGTACAGTGAGATCAAACATCTAGTTGGATCCGGCCAACTCCGTCTGTACCTCACCCCCTCATACATACATTATATATTCTGATGATCAATCCTTAATACTTTGCAATAATGGCTTTTTTCGCGATGAGTCGTCTTATTGTGTTTCAAGTTGTGAAAAATGGGGCGGGTAACTTTATGGCTGGGCAGGCAACTTTTTGTCCGCTAACGTTTCAGACACCGGATAAGGTATGGTGCCTTGTATTTTATTTCTATCACTAGCGGTTTAATGATTGGGGCGGAAGTGGCTCAGGAGGTAGAGCGCTCGTCTTGGGATCAAGAGATCGCAGTTCGAATCCCGGCTCCTCCGTGTTACATGTCAAAGTGTCCTTGGGTAAGACACTGAACCCCTAATACCCCCAATAAGCAGGTTAGCGCCTTACATGGCTGCACAGCCGCTATTGGGAAATGTGAAGCACACTGTAAAGCGCTTTTGGAAGTCTTGACTTGAAAAGCTCTATATAAATGCAGATAATTTCATTTAATAAGATACCAGACCTCTCACCGCCATTACTTGTGTTTAATTCCTGGCGCATGCAATGTTTTGCAATTAGGCCAGTGATATTTATCGTTTTGATCAATCATTGCTCCAACACGATATATCCGTAAAACCTTGTATGATAATGCATACCTCTAATTATTGTTTGCAATCTTAATCGCCTGATTCTGCGGTATATAAGCCGCACCTGGTTATAAGGCGCACCCTCAAATTTCTGGCTAAATTTAGGCTTTTAGATGCGCCTTCAAGTCAGATTTTCATTTCTCCTGGTACGAACAAAAACTCCTTCGATGTATGCAAGCAAAGGCTACGCCGAGGGTTTTAGCTCAGGGGACCAGATGGTGGAAAAACAATGCTTCTGGGTGCTGACTAGTAAATTAAAAAGATAAATGTGTGCCTTAGCTGGAGTGCTGGATGTCTTTTCGGAGGCACTGTTAAATTATAATTCAGTGATGTAAGCTTTATGAAACGAGTTTTTTTTCCTTCTCCAATACTTCATCTTTTGTAATGTTTAAACAATAGAATTTATTTCCACTACAGATTATTTAACTTGAGGAAACTCACACAGACTTGAAAGTCATAAAATTAGTATATAAACACCATTGTAAATGATTGATTTAATGAATTCATAGTTTTTTCTGCTTTTTATTTTGTATTTACTGATAAAAATATTCTCCTCAAAATGGGAAATTCGCTGTTAGTGTCACAGACCAGACACAGGACCCAATACCGCTCGTTTTCTCAGTTTTTATTAATAAAGAGGGAGAGCAGGGCTTGCTTCCACGATCCGATGGCTGAGGGACAAGGGGCCGTTGGCCGGGACTGGAGAGCAAAGGCGGTGTCAAGTTTAGAAACGAGGTTGGTAACAGGAGGCAGGCAGGTAACGGGGCAAAACAGGTCAGGTAACAGGCAGGCAGAACGGGGCGAAGTCAGGTCCGGAAACAGGTTGGCAACGAAGATCAGGCAGAGAAAAGCAGGGCAGGAACAAAGTCGGACGAAAAGGCTTACTGAGCTGGTGGCAACAGTTCGCATAACGATCTGACAGCTTCCTCTTGGGTTTAAAAAGAGAGCATCGGCCAATCAGCTGTCCAGGCTGTTGGCGCCAATTAAGTCGTCGCAGGTGCTCTCAATCGGTAATCATGACAGTTAGATTTTATATCTATTTTAAAGAGGGGCTATAGCTTCTTTGACATCTGCAAAGACACTCAGGTGCTATATTTTGTATTTTTTTGTATTGTGTTAAGCACACCTGTCATTGTTAGAGATCATTTTTCTCTTGTGCTCCTCTCAGGATTGTCTCACGGATTACATTGTTTGTAGAAGCTCATGATTGTGCACTTCTATAAAATAAAAAGTTGCAGTATTGGACCGGTATCGATTGAAACTACCATGTATATAGTATACCTGTCAACCTGAGCGTTTTTGCCGTACAAAATACGTTTATTATGCATTTTAAGACGTGTTCGACGTTCAAAAAAATCTGTACGGAAAAACGCAAATTTGTCAATGATGGGTACCATCCGGTATACACCGACTATGACCAAACGGCAAATCAATCAAGTCAAACAAGTTCGCCGCGGTAGCCTCTATCTTGGTCTCGTTTTTTTTCGTTGCAAACGAAGCGAGCGGTTTGATGCTACTGTGCGCATGCGTCTGCCGCCTCGGATTTCATGTGGTCATTGTGTAGTGAAAGGAAGTCCGTCTCTTTTTAGAGAACCGTTTTTTTCGGCTCAACTCATTAAAGAGAGCCGGCTCTCAAACGGCCCACTTGCTTTGGTTTATTTTATTAAGAATTATGATGTTGTATAAAGAAGTTCGGTGGCCTTGGGGGTATGGCGCCCGCCCCGAGACTGGGAGGTTGTGGTTCAAGCCTCGGCCGAGTCATACCTAAGACTTAAACTTTGGTACCCGTTGCCTCCCTGCTTGGCGTTCAGCATTAGGGGTTGGAATTGGGGGGTTTGGTCACATAATGACTCCCAACACCTCAGTTGGGTTGAGCGAGGGGGCTGGGAATCCCTTCCTCTGAATCAATCTCCCAAAAAGAGTCAGAAATGACTCTAGCCACCTCCCACTAGGGGGATATGGCTGTGGTATCTATATAAAGAAGTTAAGAAAAAAAGGAAGTATGAAAGGAGAAAATGAAAAAAGACAGGTTTGTGGTTATCCCATTAATCAGTATATTACCAACAAGAATTTAATGCAGAAAATGAATTCATAATTTGAATAAGAAAATGTATTATTCTACTTAATTCTATTTGCATGTATTTTTTCCTTCTACAGTGAACGTCCAAGCGACTTCATTTTTGAACTTTTTTTTATAATAAACCTCATTCATGTCTCAGTATCTCCCGAAAAAATGTTAATTAACAATATATATGATATAATGAAACTCATGTACAATATAACATGTTAAACTACATAAATAAACGTTTAAAAAAAAATATGGTGTAAGAATATTTTGTATTTTGTAAGGGAAAATACGACTGTAAGGGCATGGAGCCCTGGAGCTTGACAGGTATGATATAGGAATTCCCAGTCTTGCCAACCCCATCTGAATTTCTATAGTCTCCTACTTTTCTTTGCGGCCAAATAAGGACCATGAAAAACGTGTGTGTCATTTCATTAAAAAGACAAAACAAAGTAAATGAGCAAATTCTGGAAAAAAGTAGACTAGCGGTCCCCAACTGGTGGACTGTGGACCTTATGTGGAACACGAAAACCTCCAGCTCTCCACAAGCATTCGTTTAAAACTCTGAAATAAAATATATTTCATTTTTACTGGCAGTTTATTTTTGAAAACTGAGTCAATCTCCCAAAAAGAGTCATTTCTGACTCTTTTTGGGAGATTGATTCAGAGGAGGGGATTCCCAGCCCCCTCGCTCAACCCAACTGAGGTGTTGGGAGTCATTAGGTGACCAAACCCCCCAATTCCAACCCCTAATGCCGAACACCAAGCAGGGAGGCAACGGGTACCAATGTTTAAGTCTTAGGTATGACTCGGCCGAGGCTTGAACCACAACCTCCCAGTCTCGGGGCGGGCGCCATACCCCCAAGGCCACCGAGCTGTAATGTTTTTGAGATGAAGTGTTTGAGGACTATGTTAGGAGTGACGAGATCGGATGGATTGAGAAATGAAATTGTGAGAGACAGAACTGGAGTCGTGGAACTGAGCAAGCGTGTGTATCAGAGAGTACTCAGGATCTACAGAGCTGAAGTCAATGGAAGGAGACCAAGAGGAAGGCCGCGATTGACGCAAATGGTTAGTGTTATGAGTGCACTGCAGGAAAGAGGTCTAAATATAATGGAAGCTAGAGCTCTTGTTGGTGATAGAAAGGAGTGGAGAGGTGTTGTGAAAGGATAGTGGGATTGTGGACGCGTTCTTAAGGATGAGCTGGGCACCCGTATGATGCGGCAGGGGTAAACCAGTGAAAGCTGTCGTCCCTTCTGTTGAACAGAAGAGTGTGTTGTGTCACCCTGGCCGCTTTCTGGTGTCCCATTTCATCTGGAGGGACGAAAGCATGACCAACTTAGGTGCCGAGGAGCCTAACTTGTTTGGGTGTTTGGGCAATTGGGTTGGCCATGGTCCAAAATGTTTTGTGTGTGGTTTTTTTTTTTTGCTATTTATTTCCCTTTTATTTTTTTTGTTATTGTATATGTTTGTCTTGCTGTCGGTCACCCCTCTTGAGGGATATGACCAAGATAGATAGATAGATAGATAGATAGATAGATAGATAGATAGAGAGAGAGAGAGAGAGAGAGAGAGAGAGAGAGAGAGAGAGAGAGATAAACACAGATAGAGATAGATAGACAGAAAGATAGATAAACACAGATAGAGATAGATAGATAGATAGATAGATAGATAGATAGATAGATAGATAAACACAGATAGAGATGGATAGATAGATAGATAGATAGATAGATAGATAGATAAACATAGATAGATAGATAGATAGATAGAGAGAGAGAGAGAGAGAGAGAGAGATAAACACAGATATAGATAGATAGATAGATAGATAGATAAACACAGATAGAGATAGATAGATAGATAGATAGATAAACATAGATAGATAGATAGATAGATAGAGAGAGAGGTAGATAGATAGATAGATAGATAGTTAGATAGATAGATAGATAGAGAGAGAGATAGATAGATAAACACAGATAGAGATGGATAGATAGATGGATATATAGATAGATAGATAGAGAGAGAGAGAGAGAGAGAGAGAGAGAGAGAGAGAGAGAGAGAGAGATACAGATATAGATAGATAGATAGATAGATAAACACAGATAGAGATAGATAGATAGATAGATAGATAAACACAGATAGAGAGAGAGAGAGAGAGAGAGAGAGAGATAGATAGATAGATAGATAGATAAACACAGATAGAGATAGATAGATAGATAGATAGATAGATAGATAAACACAGATAGAGAGAGAGAGAGAGAGAGAGAGAGAGAGATAGAGATAGATAGATAGATAGATAGATAAACACAGATAGAGATAGAGAGATAGATAGATGGATAGATAAACATAGATAGATAGATAGATAGATAGATAGATAGATAGATAGATAGATAGATAGATAGATAGATAGATAGATAGATAGATAGATAGATAGATAGATAGATAGATAGATAGATAGATAGATAGATAGATAGATAGATAGATAGATGGATAGAGTTAGTGGTCAAACGGGTTCATTTCTCGAAACAGTAAGCGTGATTGCTAGAAGTCGAAAAACAAGATTTGAAAAGCGTGCCTTTTGAGATGAGTGAACTGAGACACGTGCATTCATTTTGCCGTCTCGGGAGCAGGATATCCTGCAACAATGATGAAATATGTGAACAGAAAGGAGAATAAAGGCAGACTACACGGGTGGTAATGGATTTTCATGAAACAACCACACGCTCTGTACACGTGCAGTAAATTTTAGGCATACAACAAAGTCTGTTCACTTTTGCAGGAGATGGTAAATTGTGTTTTATGGACAAACACACAATCTAATTGGATAGAATGTGAACAACTGAGGAAAAACTCCTTCAAAATAATTGATCATCCACAATAAAAGCATCATGGGCAGAAGTGCATTTACAGTCGGACAGCACTAAGAGAGCTCTATTGATTAAATCAATAAATCCAGGTGACAATGCTCAGTTATAGGCAATGTTCCCTGTCATTTTCCAGGGGTCTGAGCGTTCACACAAAGTCAGTGAGCAACGCTTGAAACAACAGTGAGCAACAGCAATCCCAAGTGTGGCAACTAAGTCATTATCAAACATGTCCAAAACTTGACATCAGGTTACATTTTGCTGAGTTTTCGGCAATGCAATTTTTTTTTTTTCATTTTTGAATGAATTGACGAATGTATTTTTGCAAAGGTTGTCCGGCCTACAAACGTCATTTGTTTTTAAAATTCTTTCACAAGATTTCCATTTATTTTTTTTTCCTGGTATCTTTTGTCGCATAATACTAACATTTTGGGGGGCTTATTGAGTCGGTTGCACGATACAAACTGTGTTTAATCACATTTTTTAGTGGAAGTACAATGTTGGCAACAAGATTGACTTGGTATAATTGGAAATTATTTGAATGAAACACAAACTTTTTTCTTCTTTTTCCCTGTTTTTTTTTCAATTTTTTTCAATTCCTTTTAAAAAATCTCATTGTGTTTCTTTTCTTTTTCTGGCTTTTTTTCTGAATTTTTCCTTCATTTCTCTCTTCCTTTTGTTTCCTTTTTTCTCCGCTTTTCACTACTTGTGCATTTTGATATTTTTTTCTTTTTTGTTCTATTCCCCCTTCCTTTAAGTCATTTTGTGCATAATTTTACATAATATTTGGTCATATCGGGATGAAAGACGCAAAAACAACCCGAAGAGCCGTTTAGGACCCGAAAGAGCCGGTTCCTTTTAGTGAGCCGAGCCGAAGAAGCCAGTTCTCGAAAAACTCCACTGACTTTACTCGACGTCGTTCTACTTTGACCTTGACTTCAAAATACCGCATTTAGAACAAGGCGTCAGGGCAACCCGTGTATTTTTACCTTCATGCACTGTAACTTTGACCTAATTCGCTTCTTAATTAGCAATTTCGAGCCCTGATTTCTGTGAGCTGGCTAGATTTTCTTGTGCGCTGAAAAGCTCTGGGTAGTGCGTAATTGCGCACACACGCAGTTTAGAGGGAACATTGCGCTGGCTAGATTTTCTTGTGCGCTAAGAATGTGCGGGCAGTGCGCGATTGCGCGCAGCTTACAGGAGACACAACAGATTTGTTTTATTTTGTTTTCTGGTTTCTTGCTTGGACATTTTGTGAGTAGTTTAGTGCACTCATGTTAGTTTGTTACTTTTTTCCTTTCATTTTCCATTTCCAGTCTTGTTTTTTTGTGAATGGTTTGGACTTAGTTATTTTGTTTCTTATTTCGTTCCTTGCATTTTTACTGGCTCACCAGATTTGTTTTATTTTGTTTTCTGGTTTCTTGCTTGGACATTTTGTCAGTAGTTTAGTGCACTAGTGTTAGTTTGTTACTTTGTTCCTTGCACTTTCCATTTCCAGTCTTGTTTTTGTGAATGGTTTGGACTTAGTCAGGTTTGATTTTTTTTTTTAACATGTCATTTGTTTCTTGCCACCTTGTTCGTTTCTTACCTTATTCCTAGTTTTGTTAATGAATTCAAACCTTATTTTGAGCACCCATTCATTGGTTTTTAGCTTTCTCTTCACTTGGGTCCATCCTCAAAAGCAGAGACTAAAATATTGATAGAACATTTTGCGCATTGTAGCTTTAAAACACATTCATACATTTGGTCATCAAGTAAACATTGTGAAGGCTATTGAAATGTAAATTGTTGTCTTAAAATTTCAATATTGGTACTAAAGAAGAAAAGATGAAGAATATTTGAATAAAATTCAACAAGTAGTTCATTCATTTGAGAAATGTAGTTGGGGACCCTTTGGTTTTAGGGTCATTTCAACACTTTCAGATCCAACTACATAATACTTTAAAAATAATTGGTCTAGTTCAGGGGTGTCAAACTCATTTTAACTCAGGGGCCACAAGATAGAACAAACATTCTGTCGAGGGCTGGACTAGTATATTATAGAGAAAGAAGAGAGAGAGTATATTAGAGAGAAAGAAGGATAGAGAGAGAAAGAGAGCGAGAGAGAGAGAGAGAAAAGATAAAAAGTCGTGAGAGAGGGGGAAAAGAAAGGGAGAGGAAGAAAGAAATCCAAAGAGAAATAGAAATACAGAAGGAGAGAAAAAAAAGGAAGTTAGAGCAAAAGACACAGAGAGAGAAAGAGACAAAGAGCAACAAAGGAAGAGAAAAAGAGAGACACAGAGAGTGAAAGAGACAGAGTGGGAGAAAAGGGGTGGAAAAGAAAGAGAGAGAGAGAGAGAGAGAGAGTGGAAGAAATAAATACAAGTACAGTGTCTTTGTGAGAGGCACCTGGCTTTGGCAACATCAAGTGGACATATTTCAACCTGCTGCTTGTTTTTCTCTTGCGCTTCTCTGAGTGTTGTCTCGCGGGCCGTATTCAATCCCTTAGCGGGCCTGATCTGGCCCCTGGGCCGCCTCTTTGACACCTGTGGTCTAATTCATGCTTGATGTCCTGATTAATGACAATTTACCCACAAAACACACACAGGAACATAACGTTGTTTGGACAGGGTTGGGTAGGGTTACTTTAACTGGATTACTTTCAATGACTTTTGGATGACTCCAATAGCAAATATGCTAATAAAAGACAAAAGAAACTAAATAGGAATAAAATGACAAAATTTTGTGCAGGCTTGGGGAGTAACGGAATACATGGAACGGCCAAAATAATGTTGGCAAGCTGTTTGGATTTATTTTCATTTTGTTTCTGTCGCATTTTATGTTCGTTTTGCCGGAGATCAAAGAGATCAAAGCCAGGAGACAAAGCTTACCACGTGTTGTGAGTCATCATTATTTTATTTTTTAAAAATACTCAGACATTTACTAAGAATAAATGAAAAGGGAATTTAAATAATTATCCATCCATCCATCCATTATCTGCACCGCTTATCCTCAGTAGGGTCGCGGGGGTGCTGGAGCCCATCCCAGCCATCCTCGGGCAGGGGGCAGCCTGAACTGGTTGCCAGTTAATTAAAATGAAATTGTATTGTGTATTTAGCACCTCCCAGTGGTTAAAAACGCTTCATTCATTGGAAAAAAAGGGTGGGGTTTGAATTATAAGCAAAAGTGCATGAATTCTTTGAGTACCGTAAATTCCGGACTATAGAGCGCACCTGATTATAAGCCGCACCCGTCACACTTTAGGAGGAAAACCGATTTTGTACTTACACAAGCCGCACCCGTATATAAACTGCATGCGCCCACATTAAAACATGTGACACAATCACAGAATTAGCCCGAACCTAGCTTTTGAGTACTGCGACTGTAACTGAATGTAAAGGACACAGTCCAACAACCACAGCCGGCAAAATGAACAGAAAATGATACCGGTACTTAAGGTTTGATCCAGACCTGCAGAGTCCAGGTCCCGTTGAAAGTAATCCAAGGGAAAAAAGTCTATATTTCCAAAGGTAAGGGTGGGAAAAATATATATCCACTATTGTCCGTCGCGACAACAGGTCTCACTCACCTTTACCCCACTTCCCGTCAGCCCGCGTTTGCTCCGCCCCTCTTTTTTAATTCGCAAAAACATATCAGAATAAGTGTCTCAAATAAATCCATTACAAAAATATACAGGTGCAAATACATATTATACATGGTTACACATATTTACAAAGAAAGACGGTACACCGAGAGAGTATCCAAAGCTTTAATTATAATATTATAACTTTCATCCCAAACCGTGCCTGTGAAGGGTAGCAAAACGCTACTAGCAACACGCTCGCAACACAGTAAACGGGTCTGTTAAAAAAACATACCGTACTTGTAGAAACCACGGTAAACCGTCCTCATCTTCCTCCTTATAACTGACGTCATCAAAGTCGTCTTCCCCAGTATGGGAAAGAAATTTTGTCATATAGACGTCGTCCCACGCTCCCATATTCAAATACACGCTAGCAACACACTCGCAAAGCAAAGTTTACGTGCAGTAACTCTGTTTCCTTCTTTATCGGACTGCTCGTTTGCTTTTAGCTTGAAAGCTACGTCATGTGCCTTTCATTTTGCAATTTGCATGATGAGGATATGTCAACGCTAATTTAATTTGTGCACAAGCTACGAAGTTGCAGTCTTCCTCGGCGCATATATTCCACCGGTCTGAATCTTACCTTTTGTACTCGAGCGCCGCTGGCGACCGTTAGAAAATTTACATGAATTGGCCGCATCACTGAATAAGCCGCAGCGTTGAAGGTTTGGGAAAAAAGTAGCGGCTTATAGTCCAGTATTTGAAATAAAACGAGCCTGACCTAGAGGAAGCTGACATCGTTCTCCACCATCTTGCTGTATCCCCAAAAACAAGAACTTTGTGAAAGAATGAGCAAAAAAAAAAAAACAACTGATGATGATTCAGCTATATGTCAGACAGTAACTAAAAACATGGTTCCTTTTCGAGCAACTGAAACCAGATGTTGTCTTATTCTCATTAATCGCCAAAGGCAATCAATCTGCTTTGATGAAAGGCCACAAAATTCCAAGAATATTTCCTGTCATGCCTGGAATCACAGGATTTAAACTTGGGTTTAACAGTTCCTTCAACAGTTTAACAAAATAGGGGTCAGTAACTAAAGTGATGAGTTAATAGTCAAACCTTGTTTTTTTTGCCAGCGATTTTTTCATTCAACTTCTGAAAGTGAAACTGCTTATTTCAAGTGAAACGGTTGGAAAACTTTATAGATTGGACTTTTCTACAGTAGGATTAAAGTGGTTCTGCAAAATCATGGTGGCCACACAAAACATCAAACTTCAGGAACTTTCACTTGAGGGTGCACTCACTTTTGTTACCAGGGGTTTAGCTATTAATGGCTATATTTTCAGTTTTTGGAAGGGAAAAATACATTTTCACTACTATTAAAGCTTTACACAGACTATAGTGATGAGTTAATAGTCAAACCTTTTTTTTTTTGCCAGCGCTTATTTCATTCAACTTCTGAAAGTGAAACTGCTTATTTCAAGTGAAACAGTTGAAAAACTTTATAGGTTCTTTTTGGAGAATTCGTACACTTTTTCAGGGCCAAATTCAATGACTTTTTAAGGACTTTCAAAGCCCAATTTTCCATTTCTATAGTACCATTAACTGAAGAAATTCTATGTGAATCGTGTTTTTGGCAGATCCACCAACAGGGTTGGGTAGGGTTACTCAAACTTTCGACAGCTTTTAACGCTTATTCAGTGAAGTTGTTGCATTCTTCGAAAGTTTGGTGGATTTTTAGGGGAGATATGGATTATAAATCTTTGGCGGTAATGGACTTTTCTACTGATTTTGCCAACAGTAGGATTAAAGTGGTTCTGCAAAATCATGGTGGCCACACAAAATATCAAACTTCAGGAACTTTCACTTGAGGGTGTACTCACTTTTGTTACCTGGGGTTTAGCTACTAATGGCTATATTTTCAGTTTTTGGAAGGGGAAAAATGCATTTTCACTGCTATAAAAGCTTTACACAGACTATATATATATATATATATATATATATATATATATATGTTTGTCCTGTTTTAGTCTGAGTTTTGTTTCCCATTGGAACTAATCCTTGCTTACAATTGAAAACGTTTTTCCTGGTTCTTTTTTTAATTTTGTTCTTGCTTTGAGAAGCTATGCTGGTTTGGGGGGGAGCAAATCTGATTCGATACAGAGACAGTTAAAACATCAGGGTGCTTTTTACTCACCTGGTCATTGTGGGGAAGTGTCTTTGATGTACAGAGACACTCGCATTTCTAAGACCTTCAACATTCTCACTGCCACTGTACACTATTGCTGATGGATTTCGGAATGTTAACTTTGATGGATTTAAAACATTTGTTCTCAACTGGTCTGACTTGAGGACCCACCACCCATGTTCCCTCTAAGCTGCGTGTGTGCGCAATTGCGCACCGCCCAGAGCTTTCCGCGCACAAGAAAATCTAGCCAGCTCACAAAAATCAGGGCTCGAAATTGCTATTTAAGAAGCGAATTAAGTCAAAGTTACAGTGCATGAAGGCAAAAATACACGGGTTTCCCTGACGTTGTGTTCTAAATGCGATATTTTGAAGTCAAGGTCGAAGTAGAACGAAGTTGAGTAAAGTCAGTAGAATTTTTTGAGAACCGGCTTGTTCGGCTCGGCTCACTAAAAGGAACCGGCTCTTTTGCGTCCTAAACGGCTCTTCAGGTTGTTTTTGCTTCTTTCATCCTATATGACCAAATGTTATGTAAAATTATGCACAAAATGACTTCAAGGAAGGGGGGAATAGAACAAAAAAGAAAAAAAAATTACCAAAATGAAAAAGTAGTGAAACGCTGAGAAAAAAAAAACAAAAGGAAGAGAAAAAAGAAGGAAAAAAATTTAGAAAAAAAGAAAAGAAAGAAACAAAGGAAAAAAGGAAATAGAGAACAAAAAGAAAAAAGTAACAGCTAGGAAAAAAATAAACACAATGACATTTTTTAAAGGAATTAAAAAAAATAGAAAGAAACAAGGAAAAAGAAGAAAAGTTTGTGTTGCATTTAAATAATTTCCAATTATATCAGGTCAATCTTGTTGCCAACATTGAACTTCCAATTATTTTTTTTTAAATTAAATACAGTTCTGTATCGTGAAACCGACTAGATAACCCCCCAAAAATGTTAGTATTATGTGACAAAAGATACCAGGCAAAAAAAAAAAATGAAAATCTTGTGAAGAAGAAAAACCTTTGCAATCGTACATGAGTCAATTCATTCAAAAGTGAAAAATAATTTTGCATTGCCGGAAACTCAGCAAAATGTAAATTTATGTCAAGTTTTGGACATGTTTGATAATGACTTAGTTGCCACACTTGGGATTGCTGTTGCTCACTGTTGTTTCAAGCGTTGCTCACTGACTTTGTGTGAACGCTCAGACCCGTAAGGAAAATTACAGGGAACATTGCCTACCACCTAACTCTTTTTACATGCTGGGACTCAAATCTAGTGAAAAATTCCACCTCTCAGATGTTTTAAATGAAAGGCACTTTGAACCAGAGATATTCACACTAAAAAAAAGCATTACAAGTCAAACCAAAACAAATTTAAATAATGATATTACCTGCAATTTGCAATAAGATGCAATTCAAATGAGATCGAAAATGTTTTACTTGAGAAGCTTCATTTAGAGCAGGGATGTCAAACTCAATTGCACAAGGGGCCAAAATTCAAAACACACTTAAGGTCGCGGGCCAACCAGGAAAAAAATTTATTGAACACACTTAAACTGAATGTTTTTGGAACATAAATATGAATAAAAACAGACAAGAATATTCCATTTAAACCTTAAATCACTTATACAGTATTTATTATTTTGCTCTAAATAAAAATATCTTGTTAAATTACTTAGAACTTAACTTAAACAACTTGACATTAAAATAACATTCAAATTCCTTTGCTCCTATGTCAATGTATATATTAAAAATAACTTAAATATCCCAAAAGGTTTTGCTCTCCTTGATATATCTCCTGTCAAAAGTAGAATTATGAAAATGCTACACAAATTATTTTGTAAAAACGTCACAATATTCTGAGAACAGGGAGCCTGATGTGCTTACCTTTGGCGCAGACGAAGTAGGGCGAGAGATGGGAGGGAGTCTTTGCACTTTTTGCATAGCTCCACCCATCCCTCCCACTCACCCAATCAAATAACTTTAAGTTCTCTTCCGGTCTTTTGGCGTATTTACAATTTGTTCCGTGGATTCATCAAAAAGTATCTGAACACAGATTATAGAGTGAGCTTTTATATAGAGGATTCTTTAGCGTTGTACAGCCAAAACAAGTTTTTTTTTGTGTGACACCTAAACTGTAAATCGTAGTGAAAAGGTGCCCTATATACAGGGTTGGGTAGGGTCAGCTTAACTGGATTACTTTCAATTACTTTTGGATTACTCCAATACCAAATATGCTAGTAAAAGACAAAAGGAACTCAATATGAATAAATGACTATATTTTGTGCAGGCTTGGGGAGTAATGGAATACATGGAATGGCAAAAATGATGTTGGCAAGCTGTTTGGATTGATTTTCATTTTGTTTCGGTCGCATTTAATGTTCGTTTTGCCGGAGATCAAAGAGATCAAAGCCAGGAGAGAAAGCTTACCACGTGTTGTGAGTCATCATTTTATTCATATTTAGTTTCTTTCGTCTTTTATGAGCATATTTGGTATTGGAGTCATCCAAAAGTCATTGAAAGTAATCCAGTTAAAGTAACCCTACTCAACCCTGCCTATATATTCTGAAAAGTACTGCAATGTGATTCAGCTTTGGTTTGGCTTTGCGTGTATCTGAACAGGATTAAAGGATTTTGAACGAGATGGAGAAAATTTGCATGCAATTAAATTAGTCTCTGAGCCATAGGTACTCTTAGAGAGAGCCATATATGGCTCGCGAGCCATATGTTCCGGACCCCTGGTATATAGTATAGTATACATCATATATGAAGGAATAGGTACAGTGACTAAAACGTCAGAATATGATGTCCAGGGATGAGACGGCGTTGTTCATATTGACGGGCCATTAATAACAATAATGTAAAACGGTCTTGCGGGCCGGATATGATGACACGGCGGGCCGGACGTGGCCCGCGGGCCGGGAGTTTGACACATGTGATTTAAAGTATCGTGAGAAAGTAACGGCTGCAACATATGGTCCGGCAAACGTCAAAAATAGATGAATCGATTTGTTAATGAAGCTTGACCAACCCACTCGTCCATTGTTGAGGTCTTACACGTCCGGTTGACATTCTCGTCACAAAAGGTAAACACGGATGATGATTGACTACAAGTTTAGTCACAGCGCCTAAATCACCGTTTGGTTTTAACCGGCCCCATTATTTATGGTGTTCCCCTGACACGTCTGCGTTGTAAGTTTCCCGCTTGAGTGCTTTATGGGATTGATAGCGTTTCCCTCCTACTTTCCTTCTTTCACACATGTGCACACACAAGCATTTATCATTGAGTGGAGAGAAATATGCTCCTTGGCCTGCAATCGGCTGCCTGCATTTACCCCGTTTTATGACTGCCGACCCGGTTTCGCTTCTTCACTCTTGACATTTGAGACGTCTCTTATACAGGTACAGACATCCGATGTGATTCCCTATTAATTATGACAGTTGATGTTTGTTTTTTAGGCTTAACCATCCTTTTATTTTACATTAGTACACCCGTGATGGTTTGTTACTTTGTTCCTTGCATTTTCCATTTCCAGTCTTGGTTTTTGGGAATGGTTTGGACTTAGTCAGGTTTGATTTTTTTTTTTAACCTGTCATTTGTTTCTTGCCCCCTTGTGTTAGTGCACTCGTGCTAGTTTATTACTTTGTTCCTTTCAGTTTCCATTTCCAGTCTTGGTTTTTGGGAATGGTTTGGACTTAGTCAGGTTTGATTTTTTTTTTAACCTGTCATTTGTTTCTTGCCCCCTTGTGTTAGTGCACTCGTGCTAGTTTGTTACTTTGTTCCTTTCAGTTTCCATTTCCAGTCTTGGTTTTTGGGAATGGTTTGGACTTAGTCAGGTCTGATTTTTTTTTTTTTTAATCTGTCTTTTTTTTTTGCCTCCGTGTTCGTTTCTTACTTTATTCCTGGCTTTGCAGGCAGTTATTTTTTTTCTTATTTCGTTCCTTGCATTTTTACTGCCACACCAGGTTTGTTTTCTTTTGTTTCTGGTTTCTTGCTTGGACATTTTGTCAGTATTTCAGTGCACTCGTGTTAGTTTGTTACTTTGTTCCTTTCATTTTCCATTTCCAGTCTTGGTTTTTGGGAATGGTTTGGAATTAGTCAGGTTTGATATTTTTTTTTTTAACCTGTCATTTTTTTTTCTTGCCCCCTTGTTCGTTTATTACTTTATTCCTGGTTTTGTTAATAAATACAATCCTTATTTTGAGCACTCTTGCATTGGTTTCAGCTTGCTCTTCACTTGGGTCCATCCTCAAAAGCAGAGATTGAAATTCTTTACTTTTGACATTTGCAACGTCTCTTATACCGGTAGAGACATCCAATGTGATTTCCCATTAATTATGACAGTTGATGTTTGTTTTTCAGTCTCAACCACCCTTTTATCTTACATTAGTACACTCGTGTTAGTTTGTTACTTTTTTCCTTCCATTTTCCATTTCAAGTCTTAGTTTTTGGGAATGGTTTGGACTTAGTCAGGTCCAGGGTTGGGTTGGGTTACTTTAACTTGAATACTTTCAATTACTTTTGGATGACTCCAATACCAAATGTGCTAATAAAAGAGCCGAGCTAAAGAAGCCGGTTCCCCGACAATCTCTACTAACTTTACTCAACTTCGACTCGACTTCAAAATACCGCATTTAGGACACAACGTGTATTTTTACCTTCAAGCACTGTAACTTTGACTCAAGTCGCTTCTTAATTAGTAAATTTGAGCCCTCATTTTTTTGTGCGCTGGCTAGATCTTCTTGTCCGCTGAGAATGGGCGAGCAGCTTAGAGGGAACACTGGGGGGGGGGAAGCATTTGCTAGTTACAAAGTCAAATTTTACTTGGGTAATTTTAAGCAGATGTCCAATTGGGACCCATTCATCATAAGAAGCTTCCTGAACATAAATGAGTAACTTGCCAATGATAATGGCTGGATGTGTTTATGCAGTAAATTTATTGTCATCACTTCCTGGTTTCTCTTTAATCGAGTCTCTCTGTTTTCAGGTTGGCCATCATGTACCAGACTTGCAATGAAGACTTGATGCCCGACCATTTATGCTTGGCATGGTAAACGCCATCCGAAGAGGACATTAAAGTCGCCCTGCATGTGTGGACGCACGTATACATTTATTTATATATGTTCCACAAATATTCCTGCATACGAACAGTGTGCTGAATTCCAAGCACTCTGGAGCTGAGGAATTAAAACTAAGAGTATGGTCCAACGATCCACCTCACTTCGCTTGTTGGGAGCCCTCACGGGTGAGTTGATTCAGAACCTTCTATTCATATTACCGTATTTTCCGCACTATAAGGCGCACCGGGTTATCGGGCGCACCCCGGAAAAATAGTTTTTGGTCCTATATTTTTCATGCATAAGGCGCACAGGATGATAAGGCGCTCCAATGGGAACGTCGACAAAACAGTCAGATAGTTCAGTCCAACTTATTACCCCCTTAACATTCCCAAAGCTAGCAAAGAAGCAAATACGTGTCTCAGACACGAACAGAAACAGTGTCCGTTCGATGTCACCAAACATTTCTTAGTTTCCATTTTATTTTTTGCTGTGTGGACAGCAAAGTAAGAATTTTATCGTGCAGGGAAACGGGGTTCTTTACTGTGCATATGACAATAAACACTTTGAATTGAATTGAGTTTAAAAATAGACTCATCACAGAAACATCAAGATCGTTCTAAAACAAGATACCGGGAAAATATAAAGCCGCATAGCTCACCTAAGTTCTCTTGCAGCCATCACATTCAATAATGATACGTAACCATGGTCTTCTTACAACCGTGAGTGTAGTAAATCCAGGAGAGTAAAATATTTACAAATACAGAATAGTAAAAAATGTTTTCTCTATGCCGTCGTGCAACTCAATCAACGTGTGATTCACATTCATCTTTTTCGGCCAATGGCAGGCTTTGTTTCGCCCCTTTAGCCTATGCGAGCCTGTAAATGATAAAAAGGATCCGCCCCCTTTACCTCCGAATAACTTTAGCCAATAGTGACTGATTCAAATGATGATTGACACATTGGTTAGGATATGAAACGCCGGTATATAAATCCCAGCATACACCGCGGACGACTTCGCCTTCGGGGGAAAATCTAGTCGGCGGCTGCTTGCCTTTGTTGCGAGACCTTGCGACTTAATATTGATCCATATATAAGGCGCACTGTATTATAAGGCGCATGGTCAGCTTTTGAAAAAAATAAAGGTGCGCCTTATAGTGCGGAAAATACAGTACCTTGTGTGATGCTTAAGGGGTGTTCTTGACTGTGAGTACGTGTCGGCAATTTGTGTTGTACGTAATATTTTAAAATACTCTGAAAAAGCAGCAACCATGTGTAACCGCGGTGTACCCGTCCCACCAAAGATCCACATTCACGCTGGACTGGATGATGAGGTTTTTATTACAGTTTCTGCAAATGAATGAGTCACAACACGTGTTAAGCTTCTCTGCTGGCTTTGATCTCGTTGGCAGCGCGCTGTTAGACTGCCCAAAACATATCAAAGAGCTTTCTTTTCAGTTTACATAAAATATATTTTAGAATATCAACCATCACAATACATTTTTACATCCATTTTAACAAGATACTTTTAACAAGAGATCGTAGAGCGTTTTTTTTTTTGATGAATGAATTCAACATATTTTTCTTTAAACATCATCCTTTTTTTATATATGAGAAAATAGAAATAATAACAATAACGAGTATAAAGAACGGGTACAATTGACCTGCAAATGAATGAGTCACAACACAACACGTAGTAAGCATCTCTACTGTCTTTGATCTCTATAAGGGGAATTAGCATTTTAGCACAACATGCAACGCCCGGCAAAACTAACATAAAAGGCGACAGAAACAAAACGAAAATAAATCCAAACAGCTGGACGACATCAATCACATTACTGTGCATGTCAGATGGGAAAACTGATCGCTTGCACTCGTTTCTTGTTTTTTATTGGAAGGAAGGAATGACAAGGCGTGATTCTTCGATCCGTTGCTTGGCGGGAATGGTCGCGGACAGGCGGAATCGTCGTTTTGTTGGTCAGGGCTGGAGAAGAAGGGCGTCGTAATGTTCGGAAATGTGATCAGGAATCAGACGGGCAGGGCAGGTCGTAGGCAAATTCGAAAACGGGTCGGCAACGGAGATCAAGTAGAAAAACAGGAGGCAGGCAAAGAGTCGGAGGTACGGGCTTTCTGAGCAGATGGCAACGGGTAGCATAGTACAATCAGACAGCTTGTTTCCGGAAGCTGAGGATTTAAATGGACAGGGTGATTGTGACAGTGCATGTTGAGAGATTTGTCAGCTGTGGTTTTAATGTTTAAAATTCACTTTTTTTGCGGAGCACCAAAAGATCGTGTCTTACCGTTGGCAGCTCGTTGTAGACTGCCAAAAAAAAACCCACCTTCCTGTCGCAAAGTCTAAAGCTGGGGTGTCAAACAGGCGGCCCGCGGGCCGGATCAGGCCCGCTAAGGGATTGAATCCGGCCCGCGAGACAAAGCTGAGGGAAGCGCAAGAGAAAAACAAGCTGCAGGTTGAAATATGTCCATTTGATGTTGCCAAAACCAGGTGCCTCTCACAAAGATGCTGTAGTTGTATTTCTTTCTCTCTCTTCCTCTCTCTCTCTCTTTTTCTCTTTCTTTGTTCCTCTTTGTTTATTTCGCTCACTGTGTCTTTTTACCTTTTTTTGCTCTCTCTTCCTTTTTTCATTTTCTCTCTCTCTCTCTCTCTCTTGCTTTCCCTTTCTCTATTTCTCTCCTCGTCTTCTCTCTTTCTATTTCTCTTTGGATTTTTTTTCCCTCTCTTTCTTTCATTCTCTCTCACTATTTCTCTTTTGATCTATTTTATTTATCACATTCTCTCTTTCTCTCCCTCTCTCGCTCTCTTTTCTCTTTCTTTCTCCCTTTCTCTCTTTCTTTGTCGCAGCCTCTCTCTTTTTCTCTCTATCTACTAGTTCGGCCCCCGAGAGAATGTTTGTTCTATCGTGTGGCCCCCCGAGTTCAAATGAGTTTGACACCCCTGGTCTAAAGCCAAACCAAACCTTACCCTATACCAGCAGGTGGCACTGTTGGACTCATCATTGCAGGACACTTATACAGAAACTATACAACATATTTCAGGGCAGCACGGCGGCGCAGTGGTTAGCGCTTGTGCGGCACAGTTCATGTCATGGGAACCTGTCGTGGGTTCAAATCCAGCTCCAGACTTCCTGTGCGGAGTTTGTATGTTCTTCCCGTGCTTGCGTGGGTTTCCTCCGGGCACTCCGGTTTCCTCCCATGTTCCAAAAACATGCATTTCAGGTGAATTGGCCGGTCCAAATTGTCCCTAGGTGTGAATGAGCGAGTGAGTTGTCTGTCCCCGTGTGCCCTGCGATTGGCTGGCAACCAGTTCAGGGTGTCCCCTGCCCACTGCCTGGAGATGGTTGGGATCGGCTCCAGCCCCCCCGCGACCTTAATGAGGATAAGCGGTACGGCTAATGAGATGAGATGAGATATTCTTTGTGGTTTGCTTTCCCGCCACAGTTGTAATGCCCTCTCAAGGTCTAATCCATTATCATCCTCCTCATAGCGTAACCAGGAATATCATTTAGTCCATTTTGGCAGAAAAGTCCTTTTCTTGCTAGGAGTATTCTTTTGTTTATTTTCTTTCGTCGAATCGTTCGCTTTAACACACGTGTTTTCCTTGCCTCCGCGATCTTCTGAAGAATTTCTCCACCGTTTTTTCGTGCCGGAATTATTGCTGTTGTATCACTTTCTGCATTATGTTTTGATTTATTACTGACACTGAAGAAATTACCAATTTTGTGTTGATTTTCGCCTCATACTAACTGTTTTTCAGAGGCATACTTCTCTTTCTGTGCGGAGTTTGTATGTTCTCCCCGTCCTTGCGTGGGTTTCCTCCGGGCACCCCGTTGTCTGTCACTGTGTGCCCTGCAATTGGCTGGCAACCAGTTCAGGGTGTCCCCTGCCCACTGCCCGGAGATGGCTGGTATGGGCTCCAGCCCCCCCGCGACCCTAATGAGGATAAGCGGTACGGCTAATGAGATGAGATGAGATAAATATTTTACAATCAGTTATTGGGCCACCGCCACTTATGTCAATAGCACAATTTGATTGATATTGTGTTTGTAGAATTTAAAAGAAGAAGAAAAATACATTATCCTTGTTTTGAAAGCTGGTGTTGAGGAACAATGACATCAATCTTTCTGATGCGGAGCAAAGATCGGTCATTCGGTTTCAACCTATGCGACGACTCATACGTTCGACACCCGCCCCGATCCGACACAAAACTGCTGGAACTCATAAAAAGGCTGAGTGATGTTCATCGTGGGGAAAACAAAATTGAGCCATAAGCGACGTCAGAACGGACCCCGTTCGGAAATTCACAACCCCAAACGCAGAGGAAAATGGAGTATTTTTTTTTTAATTCCTTTAAAAAAATCTCATTGTTTTTATTTTTTTCCTAGCTGTTACTTTTTTCTTTTTTTTTCTCTATTTACCTTTTCCTACATTTCTTTCTTTTCTTTTTTTCTGGCTTTTTTTCTAATTTTTTCCTTCTTTTTTGCTCTTCCTTTTGTTTCTTTTTTCTCAGCTTCTCACAACTTTTCTTGTGTCTTTCTCCCTCTTTCTCTCACTTTTCCCTCTGTCTTTCTCCCTCTTTCTTTCTCTTTGTCAGGGGTGTCAAACTCATTTTAACTCGGGGGCCACATGATAGAACAAACATTCTGTTGGGGGCCGGACCAGTAGATCAAAGAGAAAGAAAAAGAGAGATAAAGAAATAAGAGAAAGATGGGGGATAAAGAAAGAGAGAGGGGGAGAGCCTGAGAAACAAAAGGGATAAAAAGAGAAGTCATGAGAGAGGGGGAAAGAAAGGGAGAGGAAGAAAGAAATCTAAATAGAAATAGAAAGACAGAAGGAGATTAAAGAGAAAAGAAAGCACAAAGGATAGGAAGAGAGAAAGAGAAAAGAGAGAAAAGGAAATTAGAGCAAAATAAGTTAAAAAGACAGAGAGAGAAATAGATTAAGAGCAACAAAGGAAGAGAAAAAGAGACACAGAGTGAAAGAGACTGAGAGTGGGAGAAAAGGAGTGGAAAGAGAGAGAGAGAGAGAGAGAGAAATAAATACAAGTGCAGTTTCTTTGTGTGTAGCACCATTAGTTGACATATTTCAACCTGCAGCTTGTTTTTATCTTGCGCTTCTCTGAGTGTTGTCTCGCAGGCCGGATTCAATCCCTTAGCGGGCCTGATCTGGCCCGCGGGCCGCCAGTTTGACACCTGTGCTCTTTGTCTTTGTCTCTATCTCCTGTCTTTCTCTCTCATACTCGTTGTCTCTATCTCCTCTCTTTCCCCTTCATACTATATTTCTCTCACTCTCTTTCCCTTATTTTTCCTCTTTTTTTTCTCTCTCTGTCTCTTTGCCTTTTTCTCCTCTCTTTCCCGCATTTTTTCTATCCTGTTTTCTCTCTCTCTCTCTCTCTCTCTCTCTCTCTCTCTCTCTCTCTCTCTCTCTCTCTCTCTCTTTTTTTTTTTTTGGTCTCTCTTGTTCTTTCTCGCTCTTTCTATTTGTGTCTCTTTTTCTCTTTGTCTCTCTTTGTCTCTCTCTCTTACTCTTATTTTTTTCTTTCACTTTCTCAATTCCCTTTCTTTCTCTTTCCCTTGTGTCTTTCTCCCTCTTTCTCTCACTTTTCCCTCTGTCTTTCTCCCTCTTTCTTTCTCTTTGTCTTTGTCTCTATCTCCTCTCTTTCTCTCTCATACTCGTTGTCTCCATCTCCTCTATTTCCCTTTCATACAATTTTTCTCTCACTCTCTTTCCCTTGTTTTTTTCTCTTTTTTCTCTGTCTTTGTCTCTTTGTCTTTTTCTCCTCTCTTTCCCTCATTTTTTCTATCCTGTTTTCTCTCTCTTTCTCTAGCTCTCTCTCCTTTTTTGTCTCTCTTGTTCTTTCTCGCTCTTTCTATTTGTGTCTCTTTTTCTCTTTGTGTTTCTGTTTGTTAATCATTTTTTTCTATTCTCTCTAATTCCCCCTTACTCTCATTCATTCTGTCTTTCTGTCTTGCTTTTCTCTGTTCATCCTCCCCCTCTTTCCTTCTTTTTAATCTACAAATCTGGCCCCCGCAAGGTTTTTTTCTTTTCTACCATGTGGCCCCCAAGCTTAAAAAAGTTCGACCCCCTCCACTAGATGCATTGGACGATCCCTGAAGACTGGATGCTCGTCGGGGTAGAGTCAACAAGTAGCGAACTACATAAGTGTTCATTTAAAACCATCATTGTTGGAAATATAGATTGAAAAAATGTACTTGGATCTCCTTTCATAGGACTCAAACACTGGATTCTTGAACATAATGGCATTAGGCTTGTGGATCAGCATCTTGTTTCGCATAATGAAAAGTGCGTGGAACTGTTTTGGCTTCAAAGGGGGGAAACTGCTCATTTAAACAAATGCAGGGGTGGGCAAACTTTTTGAGGCGTGGGGCTAATTGACTTAAACATTTTTTGAAAGGGCCGGGAGGAGAAAAAAATGTTGATTACCGTATTTTCCGCACTATAGGGCGCACCGGGTTATAGGGCTCACCCCGAAAAAATAGTTTTGGTCCTATTTTTGACATACATAAGGCGCACTGGATTATAAGGCGCTACAATGGGAACGTGGACACAACAGTCAGATGGTTCAGTCCAACTGATTACCCCCTTAACATTCCCGAAAGCTTGCAAAGACGCAAATACGTGTCGTAGACACGTGCGGATGCGGTGTCCGTACGATGTCACTCAAATGCGTCGTTTCAAATCTCATTCGGAAGGTTAAAGTCTTGGGATTCAAGAAATGCCAACCATTCCTTAGTTTCTATTTTCTTTTTCGCTCGCAACTTTACTGTGCATATGACAATAAACACTTGGAATTGAGTTTAATTTGAAAATAGACACTCCATTCCATCCATTATCTGCACCGCTTATCACAGAAACATCGAGTTCAGTCTGAAAGATACGGGGAAAATATATAGCCGGAGTAGCTCACCGAAGTCGTTGTGTTCAATAATAATGTGCAGCCATAGTCCTCTTATATCCGTGAGTTTAGTAAATCCAGGAGGATAAAATATTTACAAATACAGGATAGTAAAAAAATGCTTTCTGTATGCCGTCAACCATGTGCTATACGCATTCATCTTTTTCGGCCAATTGCAGGCTTTGTTTTGCCGCTTCATCCAATGCCAGCCTGTAAATGATAAAAAGGATCCGCCCCTTGACCTCCGAATAACTTTAGCCAATAGTGATCGATTTAAATGATGATTGACACATTGGTTAGCCAATGAAACGCCGGTAAATAAATCCCAGCATACACCGCGGACTACTTGGCCTTCGGGGGAAAATCGAGTCGGCGGCTGCAAGTTAGTTGGAAGACTTTGTGACTTAATATTGATTCATAAATAAGGCGCACTGTATTATAAGGCGCATGGTCAGCTTTTGAAAAAAATTAAAACTTTTAGGTGCGCCTTATAGTGCGGAAAACACGGTACATTTTTTGTATACAGTGGAACCTCGTTTCTCGACCATAATCCGTTCCAGAACCTGTTTGAAAAGTGATTTGTTCGAACACAGAAATCTTTTTTCCCATTACGAATAATGTAAATCGTTTTAATCCGTTCCAGCACCCTGAATGTTTACCTTTGTTCACCTTTAAGACACAAATAACATAAATGTAACCCAGGCTAATCGTACGAAAGATTACGCTAACATGAACGTGTTGAAATAAAATAAAAGGATAAAGAAAAGAATTATGAATAAAAAGAGAAATAATGAGAGAGAAGGAAAGAAAGAGAGAGAAAGAAAGAAATCCAAAGATAAATAGAAAGAGAGCAAGAAAAAAAGGAGAGAAAACAGATGGAGAGAAAGAGAGAAGAGGAGAAAGTGAGAAGGAGAAAGCAAGAGAGAGACAGAGAGAAAAGAGAAATGATAAAAACAGAGAGGGAAGAAAACAGGAGAGAAATGGAGGGTTGAAGGGAGAGACGGTGAAAAAGGGAGAGAACGCGCAGAGGTCCCGGGTTCAATTCCAGCCCCCCCTGCGACTCCATCGAGGATAACAGATATGGACTGGATGAAAAGACAGCCAATGAGGCCCCATCGGGCCCGCTAAGGGATTGAATCCGGCCCGCGAGACAATACTCCGAGAAGCACGAGAGAAAAACAAGCTGCAGGTTAAAATATGTCAACTTGATGTTGCCAAAGCCAGGTGCCTCGAACAAAGACAATGTACTTGTATTTATTTTTCTCCCTCTCTCTCTCTCTTTCTCTCTCTCTTTTCCGCCCTTTTCTCCCACTCTCAGTCTCTTTCACTCTCCGTGTCTCTTTTTCTCTTCCTTTGTTGCTCTTTTGTCTCTTTCTCTGTGTCTTTTTAACTTCACTTGCTCTAACTTCCTTTTTTCCTTCTCTCTTCCTACCCTTCGCGCTTTGTTTTCTCTTTTCTCCCCTTCTGTCTTTCTATTTCTCTTTGGATTTCTTTCTTCCTCTCCTTTCTTTCCCCCTCTCACAACTTATTTTTGTATCTCTTTTGTTTCTCACGCTCTCTCCCTCCCTCTCTTTTTCTTTCTTTGTCTCGCCCTCTCTCCGGCCCCCGACAGAGTATTTGTTCTGTCGTGTGGCCCCCGAGTTCAAACGAGTTTGACATCCCTGCTCTAGTGGCTGCAGCTTCATGGGTGTGGTGAAATTCTGTAACTCGGCCCATTTGCTACACAGTTGTTTCATCTCGGACGTCCCCTAGTGTATTGGAGGTGCAATTGCACCTGAGAAAATTAAAAGGAGTAAAAAAATGTGATGTGAAACATCCACCCGGGAGTTCGAACTCCGATTTTTGTTCGAACAACGACACAAGAATTTCTAGAATTTTTTGTTCGGACTCCGAACAAGATCAGGGTGTCCCCTGCCCACTGCCCGAAAACCGAGGTTCCACTGTATAGCGATATAATCTCGAATACAAACCTCAGCAATACCTGAGTGTAGCTTCTATGCCGTTAGACAGAGGAAAGAAAATATACTGGACTTGTCCTATGTTTGAGGAGTGGTATTATTTATTTTGTTAAATATGTTTCATTTCGGTCAGCATGGCGGGGCAGTGGTTAGCGCATGTGCGGTACAGTTCTGAGGTCATAAGATCCAACCTTCCTGTGTGGAGTTTGCATGTTCTCCCCATGGGTTTCCTCCGGGCACTCCAGGTTCCTCCCACATTCCAAAAACATGCATGTCAGGTTAATTGACCTGTCCAAATTGTCCCTAGGTGTGAATGAGCGAGTGACCTGTCTGTCCCTGTGTGCCCGGGGACTGGCCGGCAACCAGTTCAGGGTGTCCCCTGCCCACTGCCCGAAGATAGCTTGGATGAGATCCAGCACCCCCGCGACCTTACTGAAGATAAGCGGTGCAGGTGATGGATGGATGGATGGATGTTTTATGTATTTTTCAGTTTGATAGCCGGTCATCTACTCTAATTTTCGTGTTAACCTATTTTTAGTCGCAAAATTTACGTTTATCTGCACTGATAGGGTTTAGAATTAACAATCAATCCATTTTGTGTCAGACACAGTAATCCACTTTGAATTTCAATGACAGTTCAAATGAATGATAAGAAGGTTCATTCAATAAGCAAAGAAAACACAATTCCAATGTTTTCCAGTTCAGGGGATCCCAAATGCATGGATCGTTACTGGCTCCATCTAGTGTTAAAACTGAGAAGTGCAACAGAGTTTAGCTCCAGCGCCATGTACGGGCCATATTCAACTATATTTTCAGAATTTGCTGCGGGCCAATAAAAACTGACTGTAGTTTGGACACCTCTGGCTTAGGGTTAGTAGGCAGTCGTCTGGTGTGCCCAGACCCCCTGACCACAGCTTCAATACAAATTGGTTCACTCTCTGAAGTCATATCCAATGGTATCCCAAAACCAGAAGAAGACAAAGTCACAAGAAAAATCATGGATGTCAGCGGAATAGCCTCCGGTGAGCCACCATAGTAAACAAGCATGTAAAACCCTATAATTAGGGAACCGGGGTCTGCAAGACCCACATCTATGTGATTGAATTGCCTGGTGGGATTATAAAAGGGCACTATGTAAAGTGCTTGTCTATCTATCTATCTATCTATCTATCTATCTATCTATCTATCTATCTATCTATCTATCTATCTATCTATCTATCTATCTATCTATCTATCTATCTATCTATCTATCTATCTATCTCTATGTACTGTATCTCTCTCTCTCTATCTATCTATCTATCTATCTATCTCTTTCTGTGTTTATCTATCTATCTCTATCTGTGTTTATCTATCTATCTATCTCTCTGTGTTTGTCTATCCATCTATCTATCTCTATCTGTGTTTGTCTATCTATCTATCTATCTATCTATCTATCTATCTATCTATCTATCTATCTGTCTATCTATCTCTATCCGTGTTTGTCTATCCATCTATATCTATCCATCTATCTATCTATCTCTAGCTGTGTTTATCTATCTATCTATCTATCTATCTATCTATCTATCTATCTATCTATCTATCTATCTATCTATCTATCTATCTATCTCTATGTACTGTATCTCTATCTATCTATCTATCTATCTATCTATCTATCTGTCTATCTATCTCTATCCGTGTTTGTCTATCCATCTATATCTATCCATCTATCTATCTATCTCTATCTGTGTTTATCTATCTATCTATCTATCTATCTATCTATCTATCTATCTATCTATCTATCTATCTATCTATCTATCTATCTATCTATCTATCTATCTATCTATCTATCTATCTTGGTCATATCTCTCAAGCAGGGTGACCAACAGCAAGACAAACACGTAGAATAATAAAGAAAAGAAAAGGGAAAAAGTAGCAAAAAACAGACACAACATTTTTGGGCCCATGGCCAACCCAAATGCCCAAACACCCAAACAAGTTAGGCTCCTCGGCACCTAAGTTGGTCATGCTTTCGTCCCTCCAGATGAAACGGGACACCAGAAAGCGGCCATGTCACTCGGGTAAGGGTGATACAAGACACTCTTTTGTTCAACAGCAGGTCCTGACACCTTTCACTGGTTTACCCCTGCCGCATCATACAAGTGCCCTGCCCATCCCTTAGAACGCGCCCAAACATCACTATCCTTGTACAACACCTCTCCACTCGTTCCTATTACCAACAATAGCTCTAAGGTCCACTAGATTTAGACCTCTTTCCCGCAGTGCACTCATAACACCATCCATCCACGTCAACATCGGCCTACCTCTTGGTCTCCTTCCATTGACTTCTGCTCTGTGGATCCTCTTCAACATTCGCTCCTCATCCATATTCTCCATGTGTCCAAACCAACCGAGTACTCTCTTATCCACACGCTTGCTCAGTTCCACGACTACTCCAGTTCTGTCTCTCACAATTTCATTTCTCAATCTATCCTTAGTAATGAATATGCTCAAAAATTAGTCCAGAGGCACTCATGGTCTGAGGGTGGTGTGAGCACTTCTTCAAGCTCTTGACGGCCCAAATGTCAGGATCACAATCCTGGTCAGCAGACATAACTGAAAAAAGTCATGTGCCAGCTGGATTGGGCTGGAGAGTCAACCTCAGTCTGGTCACCTTGGACATGGTATAAGTCAATGGCCAATGATCAACATAAGCCATGCACTTCTCAAGAAGAAAACAAAAACAACACTTAGCAAGATTCAACGCCAGTGAGTCCTGACTGTACGGACAGCAATGTTCCCTGTAATTTTCCAGGGGTCTGAGCGTTCACACAAAGTCTGTGAGCAACGCTTGAAACAACAGTGAGCAACCATAATCCCAAAGGTGGCAAGATAATTAATTATCAAACATGTCCAAAACGTGACATTTTGCTGAGTTTCCGGCAATGCAAAATTATTTTTCTCTTTTGAATGAATTGACTCATGTACTATTGCAAAGGTTGTACGGCCTACCAACGTCGGTTGTTCTTACAATTCTTTCACAAGATATCCATTTCTTTTTATTCTCTGACATATTTTGTCGCATAATATTAACATTTTTGGGGGCTTATTTAGTCGGTAGCAAGATACAGAACTGTACTTAATCACATTTTTGAGTGGAAGTACAATGTTGGCAACAAGATTCACTTGATATCATTGGAAATTATTTGAATGCAACACAAACTTTTTCTTCTTTTTTCTGTGTTTTTTTCTACTTTTTTTGTAAATTCCTTGAAAAAAACTTTCATTGTGTTTATTTTTTTCCGAGCTGTTACTTTTTCTTTTTGTTCTCTATTTACCTTTTTTCCTACGTTTCTTTCTTTTCTTTTTTTCTGGCTTTTTTCAAAATTTTTCCTTTTTTTTTCTCTTCCTTTTGTCAGTTTTTTTTCTCAGCTTTTCACTACTTTTTCATTTTGGTATTTTTATTCTTTTTCGTTCTATTCCCCCCTTCCTTTAAGTCATTTTGTGCATAATTTTACATAATATTTGGTCATATAGGGATGAAAGAAGCAAAAACAACTTGAAGAGCCGTTTAGGACCCGAAAGAGCCGGTTCCTTTTAGTGAGCCGAGCCGAACAAGCCGGTTCTCGAAAAATTCTACTGACTTTACTCAACTTCGTTCTACTTCGACCTTGACTTCCAAATACCGCATTTAGAACAAAGCGTCAGGGGAACCCGTGTATATTTACCTTCATGCACTGTAACTTTGACCTAATTCGCTTCTTAATTAGCAATTTCGAGCCCTGATTTTTGTGAGCTGGCTAGATTTTCTTGTGCGCGGACAAGCTCTGGGTAGTGCGCGATTGCGCACAAGCGCAGCTTAGAGGGAACATTGCATAGAATGCACTTTCCTTTTAAATTCAAAAATCGCGTCAAAATTGCAACCCTTATCTGAGAAATCCCCGTTTTCCCCAAATCGTGCACCCTTGTTACTTACTTCCCAAATTGGCATTTAGCCTTGTCAAGTACGGAATGTGCCTTCATTTGAGTGCCTAGGCACCAAAATGTCTTGAAGATACTTAAAATAAAACATCAAAGTTGAGCAACACATATGCCCCAAGGGGATGGTATGACATGTGCAAAAACTCAAAAAGCCTGAAAGGCATGATCCCAGTCTTCTGCTCGTTGGTTGTGCAAAATGGGGAAGTGATCTTGAGACCTGAGCAGCACTGGATAGCGACGGAAAATCTGCAAGTTGTTAGGAAGAAAGAACTATATTATAAATTTTGCGTTTTCCAAATTGTTGGAATTAGTTATCTGACTCCATTAACCAAACACATTAACTTCATTCTCCTAACAATGCATGCTCGTTTTCTTAATTTAAGGAAACATATTGACAAGAGACAGGCAGATTTATTTTCTTAATTTATTATTAAGTGAATCCCATCAAATTTTGCCGAATTATTATCGAATTATTCTAATGAGTCTTGACGAGCCTCTCATCTCTCGTTCTCCGATCCTGTCTGTCTATCTTGTCTCTCTCCATCTTACGGGTTCCGTCCTTTTGATACGTCGGGGCATTGGCCCCTCCCATGGGGCGTGCTGACTCCTCGCCTAGGGCGGGCCAGGTGCCAACGTCACCTCCTCCTGAACGGGCCAGGAACTCCTCCTCCCGTGGGCACGCCGCCGCCTCCTCCTCACCGGAAGACGCCGCCCGGGCTCAAAACAAGAAAGCTTATCAGCTCATAGCAATGCCAAGCGTTTATCAAAACAAGGCCTAATTCCCTCGTCAGCGCCCCGCTATCAAAATTCCCCAGCCAAAACACTCTACACTTCGAACGGTGCGACCTACTGTGAAAAATCCCCACTGCATTCAACAAAATTTAATTTGTATTATATTAAATCCCTTATAGTCAATTAAATAAATAAAAAATCCTTTAAAGTGAACAAGAAGCGTCGCTTGACATCAAACAGTTTGCGTGCATGAACCTCCAGTGTCACACAGGAATGAAGCAAAAGTCACCACTCCATGCACAAAGAAAATCAGTGCTGAGAAACTTTACACCAGGGGTCGGGAACCTATGGCTCGCGAGCCATATATGGCTCTTTCTATGAGTACCTGTGGCTCAGAGACAAATTTGATTGCATGGGAATTTTCCCCATCTCGTTCAAAACTCAAGCCATTAATCCTGTTCAGATACACGTAAAGCCAAACCAAAACTGAATTAAAAAACAGTACTTAGCAGAATATAAAGGGCACGTTTTCACTACGATTTACAGTCAAGGTGTCACACCGAAAAAAAAAAACAATTCGTTTTGGCTGTACAATGCTAAAGAATCCTTTATATAAAAGCTCACTATATAATCTGTGTTCAGTGTTCAGATACCTAATGATGAAATCCACAGAACAAACTGTAAATACGCCAAAACACCGGAAGAGAACTTAAAGTGATTTGATTGGGTGAGTGGGAGGGATGGGTGGAGCTATGCAAAAAGTGCAAGCACTCCCTCCCATCTCTTGCCCTACGCCGTCTGCGCCAAAGGTCAGCACATCAGGCTCCCTGTTTGCAGAATGTTGTGACGCAGTGTTCATTTGAGCTGTGAAAAGTGATGGGTCCCGGGAACTCGCATGCTCAAAAATCTATGGGAGCCAACAGAGATCTGTGGGTCCCCAAAATTTTGTGTTATCGAGGTTGAAATTGTAAATCGGTGACAAATATATAATATAAATCTATATTTTCATTCAGTTTTAATCATCACAGTTAATTGGTAATACAAATCAGTTATCACTTCAAGATTTTTCAGTTCACAACAATATTGTACATAATACAAAATAATATTGCTGAAATAATTGTATTAATCTATATTTTCATTCAGTTTTAATCATCAGAGTTAATTGGTTATACAAAGCAGTTATCACTTCAGATTTTTCAGTTCACAATATCGTACACTATACAAAATAATATTGCTGAAATATTAATCTATATTTTGATTTAGTTTTAATCATCAGAGTTAATTGGTAAGGGCAGCACGGCGGCGCAGTGGTTAGCGCTTGTGCAGCAGAGTTCATGTCATGGGAACCTGTCTTGGGTTCAAATCCAGCTCCAGACTTTCTGTGCGGAGTTTGTATGTTCTCCCCGTGCTTGCGTGGGTTTCCTCCGGGCACTCCGGTTTCCTCCCACGTTCCAAAAACATGCATTTCAGGTGGATTGGCCGGTCCAAATTGTCCCTAGGTGTGAATGAGCGAGTGAGTTGTCTGTCCCTGTGTGCCCTGCGATTGGCTGGCAACCAGTTCAGGGTGTCCCCTGCCCACTGCCCGAAGATGACTGGGATGGGCTCCAGCCCCCCCGCGACCCTAATGAGGATAAGCGGTACGGCTAATGAGATGAGATGAGTTAATTGGTAATACAAAGCAGTTATCACTTCAGATTTTTCAGTTCACAATATTGTGAAACTGTGGAGTGAGAAAAGCTTGTCTGCCCTTTCTGAATCTGACAATAGTGGAAGTCATTTGAACAGGGTGTATTTCCGCCTTGCGGTGCAAGTTGCGGAACATGACATGGAATGTCAAACGACGCAAAGACCAAGTAGTCTCTCCGGCCGTTTTGAGCGATTCCTCACAGGTGGAACAGCGCCTGTAATGCTGGAACCAGATGGGCGGATCGCACTTCCAAAACCCAGCATCCTGGTCTAAGCGTTGAAGCTGCCGATGCAAGCTTGGATGATGCGGCCAAGAAAAATATCTTCTCAACAGCTGCCTGATACATGATGTTATCAGGGTCATCAATTTTGAAAACACAAGGAGCACATGCTGCAGTTTTGTAAAGCCGTCTTTTTTTGGTCTCGACACCAAGAATGAATACAAAGCCCGCATTGTGCCGAATCAGGAGAAGGACCCTTCTCCTCAGACTCTAGGATTTCTGGGTGGGCACGTGGGTCCTAAGGTCTGCAATAACAAAATATTTTGGCTTGACTTTTGTTCTAAACATAACTTTCAATTTCTGCGAACATTTTCGGAAAATGTAATTCTATTTATGTTCTATTTATGAAGGTGATTGATCATAGGTTCGGATTTTGAAGTTGTTTTAGGGCAGGGATGTCAATTGCACAAGGGGCCAAAATTCAAAACATACTTAAGGTCGCGGGCCAACCAGGATAAAAATGTATTGAACACACTTAAACTGAATGTTTTTGGAACATAAATAGGAATAAAAACAGACAAGAATATTACATTTGAAATTGGGCCCTTCACCACCCGGAAATCAGGTCTGCCTAAGGTCTTAACTCTTGGCTGAAAGTGGCGGACAAAACCTATTATCGCTTGCGAGTGGCCCGACCTATCTTAAAAAATGTCACACTTTTCTCAAAAAAGCTGTCTTGAAAATGTGTTTGACAGTAAATCTGCAACCAAATCCATCTTTTCTCCTTTAACCATTGTGGGTTGACAAAACCGCTATTGAATCAACACGACAATTTATTTCCTTGTGCAGCTTTTCAAGTTTAATTCCTGTTTTAATGGATTACCGCCTCCTAGCCAATTATAGTTTTCTGAATCGCTGATGTTTTTTGACGTTTTTCAGAAGTTAAAAAAAAGGAAAAAGAGCGCATTATACACAAATGCGTAATCATTTGCACCTTTTACACCAGGAATGTCAAACTCAATTGCACAAGGGGCCAAAATTCAAAACACACTTAAGATCGCGGGCCAACCAGGATAAACATTTATTGAACACACTTAAACAGAATGTTTTTGGAACATAAATATGAATAAAAACAGACAAGAATATGAAATTTAAACCTTAAATCACTTATACAGTATTTATTATTTTGCTCTAAATAAAAATATATTGTTAAATTATACAACTTAGAACTCAACTTCACATTAAAATGACATTCATAACATTCAAATTCCTTTGCTATTCCTATGTCAATGTATATATTAAAAAAACGTAAATATCCCAAAAGATTTTCTCATCTCATCTCATTAGCTGCACCGCTTATCCTCAGTAGGGTCGCGGGGGTGCTGGAGCCCATCCCAATCCACCTGAAATGCATGTCTTTGGAATGTGGGAGGAAACCGGAGTGCCCGGAGGAAACCCATGCAAGCACGGGGAGAACATACAAACTCCGCACAGGAAGTCTGGTAGCTGGATTTGAACCCACACAGGAGGTTCCCAAGACCTTAGAACTGTGCCTGCACACGCGCTAACCACTGCTCCGCCGTGCTGCCCTCCTTAATATATCTCCTGTCAAAAGTAGGAAATATGAAAATGCTACACCAATTATTTTGTAAAAACGTCACAACATTCGGAGAACAGGGAGCCTGATGTGCTTACCTTTGGCGCAGACGAAGTAGGGCGAGAGATGGGAGGGAGTCTTTGCACTTTTTGCATAGCTCCACCCATCCCTCCCACTCACCCAATCAAATAACTTTAAGTTCTCTTCCGGTCTTTTGGCGTATTTACAATTTGTTCCGTGGATTCATCAAAAAGTATCTGAACACTTAACACAGATTATTTTTATTAGTTTTTTTTGTGTGACACCTTGATTGTAAATCGTAGTGAAAACGTGCCCTATATATTCTGCAAAGTACTACTTTGTAATTCAGCTTTGGTTTGGCTTTACGTGTATCTGATTAGGATTAATGGCTCAAGTTTTGAACGAGATGGAGAAAATTTGCATGCAATTAAATTAGTCTCTGAGCCATAGGTACTCATAGAAAGAGCCATATATGGCTCGCGAGCCATAGATTCCCGACCCCTGGTGTATAGTATAGTATACTTCATATATGAATGAATAGGTACAGTGACTAAAACGTCAGAATATGATGTCCAGAGATGAGACGGCGTTGTTCATATTGATGGGCCATTAATAACAATAATGTCAAATGGTCTTGCGGGCCGGATATGATGACTCGGCGGACCGGATGTGGCCCGCGGGCCGGGAGTTTGACAGGGGGTCAACATCCAAATGTCTATGGGAAAAATAAATGTCTTACTCCTTTAAAGTTAATATGTTTGTTTAGTGTTTAACTGCACGGTGTTAAATATTTTAACAGTTTTAAAAGTTATAAATTACCAGCTTGGTGGTCTTGTGGGTAGGGCGCACGTCCTGAGACTGGGAGGTTGCTGGTTCGAGCCTCGGCCGGGGTTTTCAACACTGACCCACAACTTAGACTTACAACATTAGTACCCATTGCCTCCTTTGGGGGGTTTGGGGTTTTGGTCACCTCATGATTCCTAATGAGATGTTGCAATATATCAGTTGGGTTGAGGGGGCTGGGAATCCCCTCCTCTGTATTCATCTACTAGAAAGAGTCAAAAATGTGATATGTTCTCGACTCTAGGGGGATATGGCTCTGGTATATACATTCATACACATATATATATATATATATATATATATATATATATATATATATATATATATATATATATATATATATATATATATATATATGTGTGTAACCGCGGTGTACCTGTCCCACCAAAGATCCACATTCACGCTGGACTGGATGATGAGGTTTTTATTATAGTTGCTGCAAATGAATGAATCACAACACGTGGTAAGCTTCTCTGCTGGATTTGATCTCATTGGCAAACATCAAAGAGCTTTCTTTTCAGTTTGCATAAAATATATTTTAGAATATCAACCATCACAATACATGTTTACATCCATTTTAACAAGATACTTTTAACAAGAGATTGTATGGTGTTTTTTTAATGTTTACAATGAATTCAACATATTTTTCTTTAGTCTGAAGTTTAACCAACATCATCGTTTTTCTATATAGAAATAATAACAATAACGAGTATAAAAACGGGAACAATTTACCTGCAAATGAATGAGTCACAACACAACACGTGGTAAGCATCTCTGCTGGCTTTGATCTCTATAAGGGGAATTAGCATTTTAGCACAGCATGCAACGACCGGCAAAACTAACATAAAAGGCGACAGAAACAAAAGGAAAATAAATCCAAACAGCTTGACAACATCAATCACATTACTGTGCATGTTGAGAGATTTGTCAGCTGTGGTTTTAATGTTTAAAGTTAACTTTTTTTGCGGAGCACCAAAAGATCGTGTCTTACCGTTGGCAGCCCGTTGTAGACTGCCAAAAACCCATATATATATACTTATATAAATCTAACTCTGGAAAGTCTGGAGATCCTTACACCCTGAAAATCTATGCACATTGATATCGCTTTTTTAAAGTTATCATAAAAATGAAATTAAATGACTTGAACAATCCTCGCACAACACTGACTTTTCAACCAAAATGAAAAGCAGATATGGGGCGATTATTGTTCACCCCTAAACCTTGACTGACTGCAGTTATTAAATTCATATAAATCCTGAATTGTTTACATTGTCACCCTCTTCAAATAATGACTAAAGGCTTATCGGTCTCAATGTGTAAAAAAAAAAAGAATGAAAAGGAACCATAAAATCCATTGCCCTTAAATTTTGCACATATTTTGCCAGACCACATACTTGGATGATTTTCTAGGAATTTAGAAAAAAAATGAAGAAAAGAGTACTTTCTAAATCTGCGTCGAGAATGACTTCAAAGAAAAACTTGCTGCTGGGCGTTTGTTTGAAATATTACTCCGTATACTTGATGTTACTAGAACTTTTTTTCAAAAACAGATGTAAAACACGCATGTGTTATTTTAACGAGGCAAAAATTCCATATGAAGCTTTAACACATGTTTACGTTGAACAATAAATTTTCATCTCTGCCACCGCGTTGTTTTAAAGATCTGAGGACAGATTTGGAGTGCTGCAGTTTCCCACCTGACTGGATCGACTGGGAAACAGGGAAGCACTTATACCTGAGGACCTCTTCCAACCCCAAAAATGTGCGCTGTTCTTAAGTCCCTTACCCCCACTTTCTGAGAAGCATCTTTTTGTACTTCCCTGAACATAGAGGGAAATCAAATCTGAAAGATATGAGGGTGCAAGTCCATGTATGATTTTGTATAATACCAAGAGAACCTTGAAATCACATCTTAGGTTAACAGGGAGCCAATGCAGGTTAGCCAAAATCGTAATGTGACCGGACTTTCTTGTCCTAGTTAAAAGCCTCGCTGCACCTATATTTTTTGTTGACAATATCTCTGTACTATTTGTACTTGCAACATCCATTGCAGCCTGGTCATCCTGAAAGGGGGATTACCACATGTGCGGTCCCTTCTCAAGGTTTCTTCGTTTTCCTCATGTTGAGGTTTTTGAGTTTTTCCTTGCCCTCATGTTGGTTTCAGATCAGGGGATGGTGAAATAATAGTCTGTGCAATAACCTGTGCAGCCCTTTGAGACTCTTTGTGATTAAGGGCTATACAAATAAAAATCAATTGACTTGACCTTGTCAATTGAGTTGTAGATGATAATTGTAGAAATTGTCATGGGATTCGTGTGCCCGCTCGTTTGGCGCTAGCTGCTGAAATTCCTTTCAATTCCAGTTCATTTTTTTCCAGGGAAACTAAAAAAAAAATACAAACACTAATTTAATAGAATTTAATAGATTGATTTGAAAGTTTTTCTGCTTTTTATTTGTATTTTTCTATGAAATAGTGTCATGAACCGGAACAGGAGGCGAACCCAAATGCGTGACATTTCTCACACAATCTTTTATTTTACGGGAAATGGGGCAGTCATGCACATTAACCTAAACGCCAGTGATCCGGCGATCGTTGGGTGGAAGACTTAAGGCAGCAGTTTGGCGTGAAATGACAGGAAGCCAGAGGCCGACGAGATCGATACCAATTGCTCGAGCAGATATCGGATAGATGGAGCGATACTGGACAGGACGGGACAGACAGGATTGATATCGAAATTAAACAGGACAAACTAGACGGGGACAAAACTCGAGATCGATATTAAACAATATAAGATAGACAGGAACAATACCGTACAGGACACACAGGCAGGGAACCGGGCAGAGTCAAAACCCACATCTTGCGCGGTAGAGGATCGTTGACGGACTGACAAAGGGTGAGTGAGAGCACTGAGCTTTAAACGAAGGGAAGTCAATCTGTCAACAAGCAGCAGCTGGCGTCACACGGGCGGGGCCAATTGGGTGCCATGGCAACCGTGACAAATAGTTTACCTGAATATAAGAAATTCACTGTAATGTTTCAAATACTTTATATAAAGGTACTCTAGTAAAGTAAAGTCCTGTTTTTTTGAATAGCCCTTAATGATAAGAAGTCTCAAAGGTCTGTACAGAGTACAGACTACAGACTACCAGTACACGATCCACTGATCTGAAACCTGCATCAGGGCAAGTTAAAACAAACACCCAGCATTAGAAGGCTTAAAATGTGCTATTTTTTTAAATGTTAAATTTTTCACATTACCTTAAGTAGTAAACTAACAACAGAATGGGTATCTTCAATGATCTCTTGTTTTTTTCTGGTAAATACAGTAATCCCTCATTTTTCACGGGGGTTAAGTTCCAAAAAGGAACAACAGACAAACCTTGTTCAGTACAAACCTTTATTTATTTGTTTATTTAATACTGCAGTATTATTTGAAACCAAAGAACAAACCCAATTTGTTTAAAAAGTAAAGTTTTTTTTTTTATACAAGTAACTTGCTTACTGTTAAATTATAATTTTTTAAATAATCTTGTAGCTTTATGATCAGCTGTATTACGGACACTTTATTTCGTATAATACTTTGTCCTTATCTTGTGGACATTATGGAAAACTGCATTTACTTTCTGGTTGTAATCCTAAAATGTTGAGCCACTTTGGACCAAGCCCCCTCAAAATTTTGTCTTGGGAAAAAAAATTAAAAATCAAGGTTCACAGATCCTATACCGCATGGGTTGTCGGGGCCTCATGAGGATGTAACTCTGGACAGGGTTTTCCACTGTTGCTGGTCCCTGGCCTGATCTTGGGTCGTGGCAAAGTTGGCACCAGTCCATTCTTTAGGTCGGCCGGATGTCGCAGCCGGATGTCGCAGCCGGATGTCGCAGCCGGATGTCGCAGCCGGATGTCGCAGCCGGATGTCGCAGCCGGATGTCGCAGCCGGATGTCGCAGCCGGATGTCGCAGACGGGCGACGAGAGAGGCAAGCAGGCAGATGGGCAGGCAGGCATCGGGACAGACCAGCGTTGAGACAAGCCGACGGGCGATCCGGGCATGTCGAGACCGGTAGGCAGGCATGCAGGCGGGTGAACCGGGCAGGCAGACAGACGGTCCAGGCGACCAGACGGACGAGTCAGGCAGGCAGGCGGACAAAGAGTCAGGACGGCAGGCGGATCCTCAATGTTCTCTTGTTGTTTTCTGGTAATCAGAAAACACAGTGACTGCTTTTTGAGGGATGTCTGGCTTTGGCGTCATCCAGTGTATATATTCAAAGTTGCAGTAGATTGAAGTGATGCAGACATTTTTTTCTCTTGCGCTCCTCTCATCATGGTCTCCTGGGCCACATAAAATGATCCGGCCGGTGACATTTGGCCCGCGGGCTATGATTTCGACACCCGCGTTCTCGAAAATGGATGATGAGTAATGTAAACATTAACATTGTCATGCCATGGGGAAATTAGGACTCGGGTGCGGTAAGCAGGGATAAGTGACAGAAGAGGAGTCCAATAATGATTTAATCGAGAGAATTGAAGATCAAAGTACCAAAACAATAATCGCATGAACAAAACCGAAAACCGGGACAAGAAGGGAAGCCAACTCTGAGACAAACGACCTGACAAAATCCCCACTGAACGCAGATTGAAAATCTGCATAGGACACAAGAGGTCGATGGAGCTGATTGACTCAAAAAGACAAAACAGAAACGAAAACACAGAACCTGACAACAATTCGGTGGCCAGACTCGTATTTCACACCTAGGCCTTGAGCTCCTGTCTGAATAAGTGTGGTTCACAAACAAACCAGCTCTTGGAAGTGACATATCCTATTTTATTTGAGGAGAATAGATTTGGGCCAAGCCCCACCCCGGCACATAAACTCAGTCTTTGTAACGAAGCTAAACAAAGAAGAACAATGACGGGTGGATCATTAAGAAAATAAGTCTGCGAGAGAGAATCCTATCCCGGCCTGACCTGAACGTAAAGAACAACATTTTGGGCCCTTCACCACCCGGAAATCAGGTCAGCCCAAGGTCTTAACCCTTGGCTGAAAGTGGCGGACAAAACCTATTATCGCTTGCGAGTGGCCCGACCTATCTTAAAAAATGTCACACTTTTCTCAAAAAGGCTGTCTTGAAAATGTGTTTGACAGAAAATCTGCAACCAAATCCATCTGTTCTCCTTTAACCATAGTTTGTTGACAAAACCGCTATTGAATCAACACAACAATTTATTTCCTTGTGCAGCTTTTCAAGTTTAATTCCTGTTTTGGTGGATTACTGCCCATCATAGTTTTTTAAATCGCTGATGTTTCTTGACGTTTTTCAGAAGTAAAAAAAAAAAAAAGGAAAAGCAGCACTTTATACACAAATGCGTAATCATTTGCACCTTTTACACCAGGGATGTCAAACTCATTGGCACAATGGGCCAAAATTCAAAACGCACTTTTATTGAACACACTTAAACTGAATGTTTTTTGAACATAAATATGAATAAAAACAGACAAGAATATTCAATTTAAACCTTAAATCACTTATACAGTATTGATTATTTTGCTCTAGATAAAAATATCTTATTAAATTATACAACTTAGAACTTAACTTAAACAACTTCACATTAAAATAACATTCATCTTCCTTTGCCCCCATCTCAATGTATATATTAAAAAAAGATTTTGCTCTCCTTAATATATCTCCTGTCAAAAGTAGAAACATGAAAATGCTACACAAATTATTTTGTAAAAACGTCACAACATTCTGAGAACAGGGAGCCTGATGTGCTTACCTTTGGCGCAGACGAAGTAGGGCGAGAGATGGGAGGGAGTGCTTGCACTTTTTACATAGCTCCACCCATCCCTCCCACTCACCCAATCAAATAACTTTAAATTCTCTTCCGGTGTTTTGGCGTATTTACAATTTGTTCCGTGGATTCATCAAAAAGTATCTGAACACAGATTATATAGTGAGCTTTTATATAAAGGATTCATTAGCGTTGTACAGCCAAAACGAGTTTTTTTTGTGTGACACCTTGACTGTAAATCATAGTGGAAAAAGTGCCCTATATATTCTTAAAAGTACTACTTTATAATCCAGCTTTGGTTTGGTTTTGCATGTATCTGAACAGGATTAATGGCTTAAGTTTTGGACGAGATGGAGAAAATTTGCATGCAATTAAATTTGTCTCTGAGCCATAGGTACTCATAGAAAAAGCCATATATGGCTCGCGAGCCATAGGTTCCCGACCCCTGGTATATAGTATAGTATACGTCATATATGAAGGAATAGGTACAGTGACTAAAATGTCAGAATATGATGTCCAGGGATGAGACGGCGTTGTTCATATTGACGGGCCATTAATAACAATAATGTAGAATGGTCTTGCGGGCGGGGCAGCACGGCGGCGCAGTGGTTAGCGCATGTGCGGCACAGTTCATGTCATGGGAACCTCCTGCGTGGGTTCAAATCCAGCTCCAGACATCCTGTGCGGAGTTTGTATGTTCTCCCCGTGCTTGCGTGGGTTTCCTCCGGGCACTCCGGTTTCCTCCCACATTCCAAAAACATGCATTTCAGGTGAATTGGCCGGTCCAAATTGTCCCTAGGTGTGAATGAGCGAGTGAGTTGTCTGTCCCCGTGTGCCCTGCGATTGGCTGGAAACCAGTTCAGGGTGTCCCCTGCCCACTGCCCGATGATTGCTGGGATGGGCTCCAGCACCCCCGCGACCCTACTGAGGATAAGCGGTGCAGCTGATGAGATGAGGCCGGGCGTGGCCCGCGGGCCGGGAGTTTGACACCTGTGTTTTACACCATATTGTTTTCTTGCGAACTGCCGTTATAAAAATGTTTAGTTCCGTTCAAAATACTTGTTTAATGGGTAAAATTGAGCACGCCAAGCACATGTTTATTTTTGTATAGAATTCAATTACGGAATTTGCAAGATAGAGATCACTATGTGGATGCTAACAGGCAAACACATGATTTTAAAGAGGCTCCTCGGGCAGTTTGTTACATGAAAGCATAAATGACATCCTTTTGATATCGAAAAGTGCTAAAAATTGGATCGGAATATTAAAAAAACTTAAAACATGTGCTTCTTTAACACCAGAAGTGGAAAACTTTCACCAAAACTGCAATATAATGCCATCAATGGAGCTGTTAATTCACGCTCAAAGACGTATTCTCTCTAAGAGATAACTCAGCGGTGTACTAAAATATTAGTCTTGAGTTGAGATTTTTTTCTTGTATTTTAGATCTGAAAAAAAATGCATCATTTTATTCATATTTAGTTTCTTTTGTCTTTTATTAGCATATTTGGTATTGGGGTAATCCGAAAGTCATTGAAAGTAATCCAGTTAGAGTAACCCTACCCAACCCTGGTACCAGCAATGCCTGAGTTCAAAGAGCCCTTATGATTCATTTTTCACAAAGCCTATCTGCTTTTATCTTATATTTAGTAAAGCTGTTTGGGGTGGAAAACATTAAGCTCAAGCAAAGGGGGCTGTGAGGAATGCAGGAGAGTAATGTCATCCTTGTCAACCTAAACCCAAAGACGGATGACGGTAATTTCAGCACGTCCTAGAAATACACATACTTGCACACGCATTATGAATGAGCTGACTGTGGCTGCAATTATGACTTAAAGCCAGGAGATGTTGGCAGCGTGTGACAAAGTTCCAAATACCGTACAGCTCCTTTAACTAGAAAAGGTTAATAAATCAATTAATTAATCTGATGTTAGACTTTCATTTAAATATTTATAGTTATTACCGTATTTTCCGCACTATAAGGCTCACCTAAAAGCCTTTATTTTTTTCAAAAGCTGACCATGCGCCTTATAATATAGTGCGCCTTATGTATGGATCAATATTAAGTCGCAAAGTCTTGCAACTAACTTGCCGCCGCCGACTAAATTTCCCCCTGAACGCCAAGTAGTCCGCGGTGTATGCTGGGATTTATTTACCGGCGTTTCATTGGCTAACCAATGTGTCAATCATCATCTAAATCAGTCACTATTGGCTAAAGTTATTCGGAGGTCAAGGGGCGGATTCTTTTTATCATTTACAGGCTGGCATAGGCTTAAGCTGTAAAACAAAGCCTGCAATTGGCCGAAAAAGATGAATGTGTATAGCACGTAGTTGACGGCATACAGAAAGCATTTTTTACTATACTGTATTTGTAAATATTTCATTCTCCTGGATTTACTACCCTCACGGACATTGGCTGCACATTATTATGAACACAACGACTTCGGTGAGCTACTCCGGCTATATATTATCCCTGTATCTTGTTTCAGACTGAACTCGATGTTTCTGTGATGAGCGGTGCAGATAATGGATGGAATGGAGTGTCTATTTTTAAATTAAACTCAATTCCAAGTGTTTATTGTCATATCCACAGTAAAGTTGCGAGCGAAAAAGAAAATAGAAACTAAGGAATGGTTGGCATTTCTTGAATCCCAAGACTTTAACCTTCCGAATGATGGAACGATGCATTTGAGTGACATCGTACGGACACCGCATCCGTACGTGTCTGAGACACGTATTTGCTTCTTTGCAAGCTTTGGGAATGTTAAGGGGGTAATCAGTTGGACTGAACCATCTGACTGTTTTGTCCACGTTCCCATTGTAGCGCCTTATAATCCGGTGCGCCTTATGTATGGAAAATATAGGACCAAAAACTATTTTTTCGGGGTGCGCCCTATAACCCGGTGCGCCTTATAGTGCGGAAAATACGGTATATTTTTCAATAGTGTTACAATGTTTGTTTAAAAATTGAGTCATTTTATTCCTATTTCGTTTCTGTTGTCTTTTATTAGCATATTTGGTATTGGAATAATCCAAAAGTCATTGAAAGTAATCCAGTTAAAGTAACCCTACCCAACTCTGAAAGCAATAAATGCAAGGTAAGGAAGGTTTTAGACTCAACATCCTTATACATTGAGGGAAGGAAAACTGGGGGGGGGGGAATAGCCCGAGTTCCCCGACAATTTTATGTCATGCTGTTTCTTGAAATGTGAAATATTTACGACTTTTACTCCACAAAGCCTTCAAAGCCAGGTTCTCGCACTTTATACAATGCCGTAAGTCAGGCTTTTCACCTCGACGACGACGGGTGTGTGATTGATGCCTCGTTCATCCTCGAGCGTTCAAAGCAAGCCAACAAAAGAAAACACGACCCTAGGCGGTTCACATTCAGGCTAAGCCAGAAGCAGGCAGGTGAGGTTACTTGTCTCAATGACTCATAACTTAGATCAGGGGTGTCAAACTCATTTTAACTCGGGGGCCACAAGAAAGAACAAACATTCTGTCGGGGGCCGGACTAGTAAATGAAAGAGAAAGAAAAAGAAATAAAGAAATAAGAGAAGGAGGGATGGAAAAGGAGAGGGCGGGACAAAGAAAGAAAAAGAGAGAGAGGGAGAGAGCATGAGAAACAAAAGATAGAAAGTCGTGAGAGAGGGGGAAAAGAAAGGGAGAGGAAGAAAGAAATCCAAAGAGAAATAGAAAGACAGGGGAGAAAAGAGAAAAGAAAGTGCGAAGGGTAGGAAGAGAGAAAGAGAAAAGAGAAAAAATGAAGTTAGAGCAAAAGAGGTTAAAAGACACCGAGAGAGAAAGAGACAAAGAGCAACAAAGGAAGAGAAAAAGAGAGACACAGAGAATGAAAGAGACGGAGACAGAGTGGGAGGAAAAGGGTGGAAAAGCAAGAGAGAGAGAGAGAGAGAGAGAGAGAGAAGAGAAAGAGAGAGAAAGAGAGAGAGAGAGAAAGAGAGAGAGAGAGAGAGAGAGAGAAAGAGAAAAGAGAGAGAAAGAGAGAGAAAGAGAGAGAAAGAGAGAGAGAGAGAGAGAGAGAGAGAGAGAGAGAGAGAGAGAGAGAGAGAGAGAGAGAGAGAGAGAGAGAGAGAGAGAGAGAGAGAGAGAGAGAGAGAGAGAGAGAAATAAATACATGTACAGTGTCTTTGTGAAAGGCACCTGGCTTTGGCAACATCAAGTGGACATATTGTTTTTCTCTTGCACTTCTCTGAGTGTTGTCTCGCGGGCCGGACTCGTAGATTAAAGAGAAAGAAGAAGAGAGATGAAGAAATAAGAGAAAAGACGGAGGGAAAAGGAGAGAGGGCGGGACAAAGCAAGAAAAAGAGAGAGAGAGAGATAGAGCGTGAGAAACACAAGATAAAAAGTCGTGAGAGAGGGGGAAAAGAAAGGGAGAGGAAGAAAGAAAAGACAGAAGGCGAGAAAAGAGAAAAGAAAGTGCGAAGGGTAGGAAGAGAGAAAGAGAAAAGGAAAAAAGGAAGTTAGAGCAAAAGAGGTTAAAAGACTCACAGAGAGTTTTTTAATTATTTTATTCTATTATTATTTTTTTTTAGACCCGCGAAGCTTTGAACCCGCGAACGTGGAACCACGAAGTAGCGACGGCCCTTGAAAAATGCTTAAAAAAAAAAATATATATATATATATCTATATATAAAAATATATAGATATATATATATATATATATATATGTATAATTTTTTTAAAATTTTCTTATTCAATTACCGTATTTTCCGCACTATAAGGCGCACCTAAAAGTCTTGATTTTTTTCAAAAGCTGACCATGCGCCTTATAATACAGTGCATCTTATTTATGGATCAACATTAAATCACAAGGTCTCGCAACTTACGCAACAGCCGCTGACTCGATTTTCCCCCGAACGTGGAGTATGCTGGGATTTATATACCGGCGTTTCATTGGCTAACCAATGTGTCAATCATCATTTGAATCGATCACTATTGGCTAAAGGTATTCTGAGGTCAAGGGGCGGATCCTTTTATCATTTACAGGCTGGCATTGGCCGGAGGAGCAAAACAAATCCTGCATTTGGCCGAAAAAGATGAATGCTTATAGCACATGGTTGACGGCATACAGAAAGCATTTTTTTACTATTCTGTATTTGTAAATATTTTATTCTCCTGGATTTACTAAACTCACGGATATAAGAGGACCATGGCTGCACATTATTATTGAACACAACGACTTCGTTGAGCTACTTCGGCTATATATTTTCCCTGTATCTTGTTTCAGACTGAACTCGATGTTTCTGTGATAAGCGGTGCAGATAATGGATGGAATGGAGTGTCTATTTTTAAATTCAACTCAATTCCGAGTGTTTATTGTCATATGCACAGTAAAGTTGTGAGCGAAAATAGAAACTAAGGAATGGTTGGCATTTCTTGAATCCCAAGACTTTAACCTTCCGAATGATGGAACGATGCATTTGAGTGACATCGTACGGACACCGCATCTGCACGTGTTCTCGACACGTATTTGCGTCTTTGCAAGCTTTGGGAATGTCAAGGGGGTAATAAGTTGGACTGAACTATCTGACTGTTTTGTCGACGATTCCATTGTAGCGCCTTATAATCCGGTGCGTCTTATGTATGTCAAAAAATATAGGACCAAAAACTATTTTTTTGGGGTGCGCCTTATAGTGCGGAAAATACGGTAAATATGCCATTTACAATTTGTCTTCCACCTTCAGTTAAGAGTGTTGATGCATTTCTTTTTCCATTAAATTTGTCCTTAATAACGGTTTCAAAACAAAGTGCATGCAAAGTTCTTTTGTAAAAATGTCACAAATGACTGCAAACGATAAGCATATCGTCATATTCACTTTGTGTGCAGACTGCACTGAGCGAGAGAAGGAAGTGCATTGCGTTTTGTATGCAGGGATCCGCCCACCTGTACTGATCACCCAATCAAAATCGTTTGCCAGCGTTTTTATTTATCAGTTTGAATCACAGGTGTCAAACAGGCGGCCCGCGGGCCAGATCAGGCCCGCTAAGGGATTGAATCCGGCCCGCGAGACAACATTTAGAGAAGCGCAAGAGAAAAACAATATGTCCACTTGATGTTGCCAAAGCCAGGTGCCTTTCACAAAGACACTGTACATGTATTTATTTCTCTCTCTCTCTCTCTCTCTCTCTCTCTCTCTCTCTCTCTCTCTCTCTCTCTCTCTCTCTCTCTCTCTCTCTCTCTCTCTCTCTCTCTCTTCTCTTTCTCTTTCTCTTTCTCTTTCTCTTTCTCTTTCTCTCTCTCTCTCGCTTTTCCACCCTTTTCCTCCCACTCTGTCTCCGTCTCTTTCATTCTCTGTGTCTCTCTTTTTCTCTTCCTTTGTTGCTCTTTGTCTCTTTCTCTCTCTGTGTCTTTTAACCTCTTTTGCTCTAACTTCCTTTTTTCTCTTTTCTCTTTCTCTCTTCCTACCCTTCGCACTTTCTTTTCTCTTTTCTCTCCTGTCTTTCTATTTCTCTTCGGATTTCTTTCTTCCTCTCCCTTTCTTTTCCCCCTCTCTCACGACTTTCTATCTTTTGTTTCTCACGCTCTCTCTCTCTTTTTCTTTCTTTGTCCCGCCCTCTCCTTTTCCATCCCTCCTTCTCTTATTTCTTTCTTTATTTTTCTTTCTCTTTAATCTACTAGTCCGGCCCCCGACAGAATGTTTGTTCTATCATGTGGCCCCCGAGTTCAAATGAGTTTCACACCCCTGGTTTAAATGGTTTCCTATCGAACTTCTGCATGAAGTTGGACCAAAATCAGGATGAAATCACTTGACTTTGTTGTTGTAGTTGTTTTGTACATCTTATATTCAGGGTTCGTATAGGGGCTTGAAATGCTTAAATTTGATTATTGTGTCTTCAAATATTTAAAGGTGCTTGAATTTTAGATGTGGTGCTTGTAAATGTTTGAAATTGTAGATACTGCTGTCTTGTGGCTTCGCTTTACCATTGCATTTCTTCTTCCCTGGTGATTAACGGCAGCTGGCATTAGTTCATATAGTATTGTCCTACGACCTGTCATCGCCCCCTACGGGTCACGCTCAAGAGGATAAGTGTATGCTACACTTAAAGGGCACTGTGAAATGTGTATTAGTGCAAGGATTATGTATCAATTATTGACATTTATAATGGGCCATGCAAACAATGAAGGTAGCGTTACCCAGTGTAACTGGAAGAACTTCCTGCAACTGAAAATGTAAGCTACTGTATTACCGTCATTTTACCCAACAACTATTTGGGTAGGGATTTTTCTCTCAAATCTTTACACTCGTATTGTTCAGAATCACAAAGTGGTTGTGGTCCAATTGTAATAGGAAAAACTTCCTGTAACTGAAAATGTAAGCTACTGTATTGCCGTCATTTTACCCAACAACTATTTGGGTAGGGATTTTTCTCTCAAATCTTTACACTCGTATTGTTCAGATTCACATAGTGGTTGTAGTCCAATTGCAGGGTTGGCTAGATCTCATATGTGAATTGTATTTATACAGTGAAGAAAATAATTATTCGAACACGCTGCTATTTTACTATTTCTCTCACTTAGAAATCACCGAGGGGTCTGAAATTTTCATCGGAGGTTCATGTCAACTGTGAGAGAGATAAACTAAAAAAAAAAAAATTCGGAATTCACAATGCATGCTTTTTTAACAATTTATTTGGGTGATACAGCTGCAAATAAGTATTTGAATTCCTGTGTATCATCTAGAATTCTGAACCTGAAAGACCTGTTAGTCCACCCAGTAGTCCACCTGCACACATTGTATCTTCCTGAATCAGATGCACTTGTTTGAGGTGGTTATCTGCATAAAGACACCTGTCCACCCCATACATCCTGTAAGACTTTAACATGTAGCATGGCGAAGACCAAAAAGTTGTCCAAAGACATCAGAGACAAAATTGAACACCTCCACAAGGCTGGAAAGGACTACGTAGCAATTGCCAAGCAGCTTGGTGAAAAAAGGTCCACTGTTGGAGCAATCATTAGAAAATGGAAGAAGCTAAACATGACGGTCAATCTCAATCGGAGTGGAGCCCCGTGCAAGATATCACCTTGTGGGGTCTCAATGATTCTAAGAAAGGTGAGGAATCAGCCCAAAACTACACGACAGAAGCTGGTCAATGACCTGAAAACCACTGGGACCACCCATTCCAAGGTTACTGTAGATAATACATTAAGTTGCATGATTTCATATCAAGCATAGCGTGAAAGGTTCCCCTGCTTAAACCAGTCCATGTCAAGCCTCGTCTTAAGTTTGCATCTGACCATTTGGATGGTACAGAGGAGTCATGGGTGAACGATTTGTGGTCAGATGAGACCAAAATAGAAGTTTTTCATCATGATAAAAGTGTAGGAACCCTGTAATGGAGATGTAGATTACAAGTGCTGCTACCACGGCTCCCCCGCCTTCAAATATTCATAGATACAGTAAAACAAATATTTAAACACAAGAAGTGGGGATGTTTTTCATGTATGGTTTAATCGGAGCCAAGAAATACAATGGAACTGTTTTTACACATTTGCTTCACTGATCATGAATTTAATCATGAGTGTCTGCGTTTGCCTGGGTGGTCTGTCGAGAAGCACAGCTTGAGTCCCCAGCTTGCTTTTATGTATTTCCACCACAAAGATATGTTGTATACGTTCAGGGTTGGGTAGGGTAGGGTTACTTTAACTGGATTACTTTCAATGACTTTTGGATTACTCCGATACCAAATATGCTAATATGAAATGAAATGATCTGCATTTATATAGCGCTTTTCAAGTCAAGACTTCGCAAAGCGCTTTACAGTGTGCTTCACATTTTCCAATAGCGGCCGTGCAGCCATGTAAGGCGCTAACCTGCTTATTGGGGGTATTAGGGGTTCAGTGTCTTACCCATGGACACTTTGACACGTAACACGGAGGAGCCGGGATTCGAACTGCGATCTCTTGATCCCAAGCGCTCTACCTCCTGACCCACTTCCGCCCCAAATAATAAAAGACAAAATAAACTAAATAAGAATAAAATGATGACTCACAACACGTGGTAAGCTTTCTCTCCTGGCTTTGATCTCTTTGATCTCCGGCAAAACTAACATCAAATGCGACAGAAACAAAATGAAAAGAAATCCAAACAGCTTGCCAACAACATTTTTGCCGTTCCATGTGTTCCGTTACTCCCCAAACCTGCACAAAACATTTTGGGTAGCATAAATTATAATGGGAAGAACTTGAAGACGACAAGTGACGCTAGTGAGGATAAGCAGCGCAGAAAATGAATGGATGGATAGCGTTTTTTGTGTTTTTCAGGAACTGTGTATATTATTTACCGTATTTTCTGCACTATAGGGCGCACCGGGTTATAGGACGCACCCCCAAAAAATAGTTTTTGGTCCTATATCTTCTATAGATAAGGCGCACCGGATTATAGGGCGCTACAATGGGAACGTCGACAAAACAGTCAGATGGTTCAGTCCAACTGATTACCCCCTTAACATTCCCAAAGCTTGCAAAGAAGGAAATACGTGTCATAGACACGTGCGGATGCGGTGTCCGTACGATGTCACTCAAATGCATCGTTCCAAATATCATTTGGAAGGTTAAAGTCTTGGGATTCAAGAAATGCCAACCATTCCTTAGTTTCTATTTTCTTTTTCGCTCGCAACTTTACTGTGCATATGACAATAAACACTTGGAATTGAGTTGAATTCACTCAACTCATCACAGCAACATCAAGATTGTTCTAAAACAAGATACCGGGAAAATATAAAGCCGCATAGCTCACCTAAGTTCTCACGTTCAATAATGATACGCAATCATGGTCTTCTTACAACCGTGAGTGAAGTACATCCAGGAGAGTAAAATATTTACAAATACAGACTAATGAAACATGTTTCTTTATGGCGTACTTTAGCAAGCTTGCTATTCAGTCATCTTTTTCGGCCAATTGCAGGGTTTGTTTCGGCCCTCCAGCCTATCCGAGGCTCCGAATAACTTCAGCCAATAGCGATCGATTTAAAGGATGATTGACACATCTTTTTCGGCCAATTGCAGGGTTTGTTTCGGCCCTCCAGCCTATCCGAGGCTCCGAATAACTTCAGTCAATAGCGATCGATTTAAAGGATGATTGACACATCTTTTTCGGCCAATTGCAGGGTTTGTTTCGGCCCTCCAGCCTATCCGAGGCTCCGAATAACTTCAGTCAATAGCGATCGATTTAAAGGATGATTGACACATCTTTTTCGGCCAATTGCAGGGTTTGTTTCGGCCCTCTAGCCTATCAGAGGCTCCGAATAACTTTAGCCAATAGCGATCGATTCAAATGATGATTGACACATTGGTTAGCCAATGAAACGCCGGTATATAAATCCCAGCATACACCACGGACTACTCCACGTTCGGGGGAAAATCGAGTCGGCGGCTGTTGCGTAAGTTGCGAGACCTTGCGATTTAATACTGAGCCATATATAAGGCGCACTGTATTATAAGGCGCATGGTCAGCTTTTGAAAAAGATTAAGACTTTTAGGTGCGCCTTATAGTGCGGAAAATACAGTTTTTTTTTTTTTATATAAAATGTATTCTTGTATTTCAAAGTTGATTAGTTGTTGCACTGAAAAATCAATCAAGTCCCGTTATCATCTTCTAGTCATAGAGGGATGATGTTTCGTGCACACCCGAGGGAACGCAATCGCCATGGTGACCAAAACCGTGGGATTACTTTGAAATTGGGCCCTTAAAGGTTCTTGCAAATTTCATGCATCGTTGAAATTAAGAATTTAAGCTACATATTACTGCTATTTTTCCCGTTATTTTTTTGTCTCAAAAATATTTACACAACTAGTGTTGGGGTCCACAAATGTTTTCACTATTTACTCGATGTAAAAATCATAAATCTCGGTAAATGCTCACGCAAGATTAAAAATAGCATATGTAAATCCCTGATATTTTTGGATCTGCAAAATACATGATTTCCATTGGATTTCCTCTTTTAACAGTACTGGAGAAATTGAAGTAATAGCTTTGGAAGTACTTAAAAAGTTCTTAGTTTTGGCTATGAAAAAGGTGTATGAATCATGTCAACAATGCAATCAAGCCGGATCCTTCAGGGAGAAGCTGTATTAGAGATAACTGTACATTACCTTGTGGAAAAATAGGTTTTTGATGCGTTTATTTCATTTTGAGGTTGGGACTTTGTATTCACGTCAATGGTAATACATGAGTCAAAGACAAGCAAAACCGCACAGGTACATAATATGAGGTTACACCCTGATGATTTGTGTAACCAGACTAGCATAAATATCCCTAAATCCATCTATCCATCCATTTTCTTTGCTGCATATCCTCACTCGTGTTGCAAGGGTGCCGGAGACCTTCCCCAGTTCATCATCATGGCGGCGCCCTGTTCGGCTGCGGGTGCATCGGCTTGCAACGTTTTTTTTTACACGTCGGCCATAAGATCCAGTCTTCGACTCAGTTTTGATGGCGCACAAAGTCGGCTCGAACTGCAGATTAAGATACGATCGCAGTTTTTTTTGCTGGATATGCGATCATCCAGACATCAAGCGCTCGGTGTTTAGTAGCCACGGACTGCTATGTCAACAAGACCCAGCGGCCTACAAAGCAGCAAAGCAGAGTGGCAAGACAGCGGCGTGACGAGGAAGCGGGCCGGGCTAACAGCTAGGCTAAAGGCTAACCCCTCTAACATCCATTTTGCTCTCCAACGTTCACTCTCTGGACAATAAACTGGACCATTTAACAACCGGAAGTGGCATCGAACCGCGAGATGACGAACTGCTGCGCTAAAATTCTGACGAAGACATGGTTAATCTTATCTATCCCGGCTGACGTTCAAAGAACCTGTGCGGGTCAGATGTATCGACATTTCGTTCTGTATACAAGTGTACACGAATGACAATAAAGTAAATCTGAATCTGAATCTGAATCAGTGGACAGGGGACACCCTAAACTGGTTGCTAGCCAGTCGCAGGGCACACAGAGACAGACAAATCACTTGCTTATTCACACCTAGAGACAATTTGGACCGGCCATTTAAACTAACGTGCATGTTTTTGGAATGTGGGAAGAAACCAAAGTGCCCAGGGAAAACCTACGCAGTCACAGGGAGAACATGCAAGCTCCGCACTTAGCTATATTTGAACTCTGAACCTCCGCACCGCGGGGCTGTTCGCTAACCACCCAGCTGCCGTGCCGCCCATCCCTAAATTCTTCTTGCGCAATAGCTTTAACATGGTCCAAATAGTTGTAAATTTTATGTGAATATTTCTTAATTGTTATTAGGATAAGTGCATGTGAAAGGACCAAACCCAATACCATTTTGATTTATGCATATGAATAACCTATACTTTTTGTGGACAATATCTGTGTATTATTTGTAATTGCAATATCCTTTGCTGTCTGGTAATCCTGAAAGGGGGATTACCACATGTGCAGTCCCTTCTCAAGGTTTCTTCATTTTCCTCATGTTGAGGTTTTTGAGTTTTTCCTTGCTCTCATGTTGGTTCCAGATCAGGGGATGGTGTAATAATAGTCTGTAATAATAGTCTGTGCAATAACCTGTGCAGCCCTTTGAGACTCTTTGTGACAAAGGGCCAGGGTTGGGTAGGGTTACTTTAACTAGATTACTAGATTACTTTCAATTACTTTTGGATGACTCCAATAACAAATATGCTAATCATGGCCAAATTCGAGCATTTGTTAAGAACTGTAAAAGCCAATTTTTTCCAGTACCTTTTAAAAGAAAATATCCGATGTCAATCGTGTATTTTGCAGAGCCAAAAATACATCCACAGTTTACATATGCGTTTTTTGATCAAATATATTTGTCTTTCCCTAAAGAGGTGCTGGGAAAAAGACGCTTACATTTTCAGTTGCTGGAAGTTCTCCCCATTACAATTGGACAGGGTTACTTTAACTTGATTACTTTCAATTACTTTTGGATTACTCCAATACCAAAATATGCTAATAAAAGACAAAAGAAACTAAATATGAATAAAATTACGGTACTAAATTTTGTGCAGGCTTGGGGAGTAACGGAATACATGGAACGGCAAAAATGATGTTGGCAAGCTGTTTGGATTGATTTTCATTTTGTTTCCGTCGCATTTTATGTTCGTTTTGCCGGAGATCAGAGAGATCAAAGCCAGGAGAGAAAGCTTACCACGTGTTGTGAGTCATCATTTTATTCATATTTAGTTTCTTTTGTCTTTTATTAGCATATTTGGTATTGGAGTCGCCAAAAGTCATTGAAAGTAATCTAGTTAAAGTAACCCTACCCAACCCTGTTAAGGGCTAGACAAATAAAAATGACTTGACTTGACTTATGAGGAAATGGCAGCATTGCATAAAAATCAGGATCTAATAACCCCGGACACTCTCACCATGAACAGATCTTCTAGCACAGCTGCGCCATCTGTGAAAGTAGGCCCCTTCAGTTTCAAATAGGTGAGTGAACCATCAAATGAAGATCAGGACTGTTCTAAAGAGCATGGACACGTGGTTTGGATTAGGTGTAAATAAATGGATGAACCCTAAAATGATGCACAGCTGCTGTGGAAACATCACATGCAATGCCGGCTGATGGAACCTGTGAAATCCTTTTTATTTACGTTTTTCAGAACCAGAACTAAGGTGAAGCAGCCTTTTTGCATGCTTAAATAAAACAAACGTCCCAATTACAGGGCTGTCCTTTCATATACAGCAGGGGTGTCAAACTCATTTTAACTCGGGGGCCACACGACGGAACAAACATTCTGTCGAGGGCCGGACGAGTAGATTAAAGAGAAAGAAAGAAAGAAAGAAAGAAAGAGAGAGAGAGAGAAAGAGAGAGAGAGAGAGAGAGAGAGAGAGAGAGAGAAGAAAGAAAGAAAGAAAGAAAGAAAGAAAGAAAGAAAGAACAAAAGAGAGAAAGAAAGAACAAAAGAGAGAAAGACAGAAAGAAAGAACAAAAGAGAGAAAGACAGAAAGGGGAACAAAAGAGAGAAAGAAAGAACGAAAGAGAGAAAGACAGAAAGAAAGAACAAAAGAAAGAGAAAGACAGAAAGAAAGAACGAAAGAGAGAAAGACAGAAAGAAAGAACAAAAGAAAGAGAAAGACAGAAAGAAAGAACAAAAGAAAGAGAAAGACAGAAAGAAAGAAAGAAAGCGTAAGAAACAAGTACAGTGTCTTTATGAGAGGCACCTGGCTTTGGCAACATCAAATTGACCTATTTCAACCTGCAGCTTGTTTTTCTCTCGCGCTTCTCTGAGTGTTGTCTCGCGGGCCGGATTCAATCCCTTAGCGGGCCTGATCTGGCCCGCGGGCCGCCTCTTTGACACCTGTGATATAGAGGGTTGGGTAGGATTACTTTAACTGGATTACTTTCAATGACTTTTGGACTACTCTAATACCAAATATGCAAATAAAAGACAAAAGAAACTAAATAGGAATAAAATGATGACTCACAACACGCGGTAAGCTTTCTCTCTTGGCTTTGATCTCTCTGATCTCCGGCAAAACTAACATAAAATGCGACAGAAACAAAATGAAAATAGATCCAAACAGCTTGCCAACATCATTTTTGCCGTTCCATGTATTCCGTTACTCCCCAAGCCTGCACAAAATTTAGTCATTTTATTCATATTTACCGTAAATTCCGGACTATAGAGCGCACCTGATTATAAGCAGCACCCACTACATTTCGGGAGGAAAACTGATTTAGTACATACACAAGCCGCACCTGTATATTAGCCGCAGGCGCCCACATTGAAAAAAACGCAATACGAAATAAACCCTTACCTGATACAGTCTAAAAAAACCCAGCCGGCATAATGAACGGAAAATGATAACAGTACTTAACATTTAATGCAGACCTGCAGAGTCCAGGTGTCCGTTAAAGGTAATCCAAGGAAAAAATTGTATATTTCCAAAAGTAAGGGTGGGAAAAATATATATACACTATTGTCGGCCGCGTCCACAAACACGTGTCACCTTTACTCCACTTCCCGTCAGCCCGCGTTTGCCCCGCCCCTTCTTTCTTATTTGCTCGTACAAAACATATCAGAATAAGTTTCTAAAATAAATACATTACAAAAATATACAGTTGCAAATACATATTATACATGGTTACACATATTTACAAAGAAAGACGGTACACCGAGAGAGTTTTCAAAGCTTTAATAATAATATAACTTTCATCCCAAACCGTGCCTGTGAAGGGTAGCAAAACGCTACTAGAAACACCCTCGCAACACAGTAAACAGCTCTGTTAAAAAAAACATACCGTACTTGTAGTAAGCACGGTAAACCGTCCGCATCTTCCTCCTTATAACTGACGCCATCAAAGGCGTCTTCCGTTGATGTGGGAAAGAGACATTGTCTTATACACGTGGTCCCACGCCCCCCTATTTAAATACAAGCTAGCATCACGTTCGCCAAGTAAGTCCTATATTGAATTTACGGCATAGAGAAAACATGTTTTACTATTCTGTATTTGTAAATATTTTACTCTCCTGGATTTACTACACTCACTGTTGTAAGAAGACCATGGTTACGTATCATTATTGAACGTGATGGCTGCAAGAGAACTTAGGTGAGCTATGCGGCTTTACAGGTATATTTTCCCGGTATCTTGTTTTAGAACGATCTTGATGTTTCTGTGATGAGTCTATTTTTAAACTAAATTCCATTCAAAGTGTTTATTGTCATATGCACAGTAAAGAACCCAGTTTCCCTGCACAATAAAATTGTCCACATAGTTGCCAGCAAAAAATAAAATGGAAACTAAGATATGGTTGGCATTTCTTGAATCCCAAGACTTTAACCTTCCGAATGATATGTGGAACGATGCATTTGAGTGATTGGTGACATCGTACAGACACCGTTTCTAAGGGGGTAATAAGTTGGACTGAACTATCTGACTGTTTTGTCGACGTTCCCATGGTAGCGCCTTATCATCCGGTGCGCCTTATGTATGGAAAATATAGGACCAAAAACTATTTTTGGGGGGTGCGCCCTATAACCCGGTGCACCTTATAGTGCGGAAAATACGGTAATTTCAGCTACATCTTTATTCTTTTACAACAGGCATGTCAAACTCAGTTTGGCTTCGGTGCCAGGTCCAAAATATGTTCTCAGGTGGGCCGGATCAGTAAGAATGCCAAACAAGACATTTAGCCTTGTTTGTATGCTTATTCCTCAGCCAATATTTGTAATAACGGATGATGGGTTATCCTTCAAAAGCACAACAGATTTATTCACAAACAATGGAAAAACACAGTTTTTTTGTTTGGTATTGACTTTGTTAAGATGTTTATTGTTCCACTTGAGTAAAAGCAGCTTTTACATCTGAACCAATTCACCACAGACTTAACACGTATAAACAAACTCAGGTTGGAGCTAGGGCAGCACGGCGGCGCAGTGGTTAGCGCATGTGCGGCACAGTTCATGTCATGGGAACCTCCTGTGTGGGTTCAAATCCAGCTCCAGACATCCTGTGCGGAGTTTGTATGTTCTCCTCGTGCTTGCGTGGGTTTCCTCCGGGCTCTCCGGTTTCCTCCCACATTCCAAAAACATTGTCCCTAGGTGTGAATGCGCGAGCGAGTTGTCTGTCCCCGTGTGCCCTGTGATTGGCTGGCAAGCAGTTCACAGTGTCCCCTGCCCACTGCCCGGAGATGGCTGGGATGGGCTCCAGCCCCCCCGCGACCCTAATGAGGATAAGCGGTACAGCTAATGAGATGAGATGAGGTTGGAGCTATGGTTACAAATATGCTTGCCTCAATTGCAATACTTCTTTGAAATACATAATAATGAAATACAAAATCAGAGTTTTCGTGTTAAATGGGCAATAACATCAGATCAAACTACTAGGCTGGTCCGATTTTTACTGCACAAGCCTATGCAACAAGGACAGTATTAACATCTTTTTTTATCTTCTTCGTTTTCCTTATCCTCACTGTAAAATGTGGACCTGGAGTGCCACGTCCAATTTCGTTGTCACAATATATTCAACCCCTGTTGTAACAATGACAATAAAGGTATATTCTATTCTATTCTATTCTACATTTGGTTTGTATTTATAAAAAACAAAAAAGATCGATAGAAATTAGCGAGGGACTTTCTCATGTTTTATCTGTTCAGAAATTGAAGGTGGGGTGGATTAAACCATCCAACTGGCCAAATCTATGTCATGGCTTTCTAGACCAGGGGTAGGGAACCTATGGCTCGGGAGCCATATATGGCTCTTTTCATGAGTACGTATGGCTCTGAAATAAAATGTAACTATTGCACATCTCTCTGTGGCGTTCCAAAGTCAAGTGATTTCATCCCGATTTTGGTCCATATAAAGCCGAAGCAACTTAATGCAGAAGCTGGATAAGAAACTATTTAAACTGATAAATAAAAACGCTGGCAAACGACTTTGATTGGGTGAACAGTACAGGTGGGCGGATCCCTGCACACAGCGCAAAGCACTTCCATCTCTCTCTCTCTCTCGCTCAGTGCAGTCTACACCGAAAGTGAATACAACCATATGCTTATCGTTTGCAGTCATTTGTGACATTTTTACAAAAGAACTTTGCATGCACATTGTTTTGAAACTGTTATTAAGGGCAAATTTCATGGAAAAAAATGGCCTCAACACTCTTAACTGAAGGTGGAAGACAAATTGTAAATGGCATATTTACGTTGATTTGGGACACAGGATTTGGCATTATTATCTCATCTCATCTCATTAGCTGCACTGCTTATTCTCAGTAGGGTCGCGGGGGTTCTGGAGCCCATCCCAGCAATCATCGGGCATTGGGCAGGGGACACCCTGAACTGGTTGCCAGTCAATCGCAGGGCACACAGGGACAGACAACTCGCTCGCTCATTCACACCTAGGGACAATTTGGACCGGCCAATCAACCTGAATGCATGTCTTTGGAATGTAGAAGGAAACCGGAGTGCCCGGAGGAAACCCACGCAAGCACGGGGAGAACATACAAACTCCGCACAGGAAGTCCGGTAGCTGGATTTGAACCCATACAGCAGGTTCCCAGGACCTTAGAACTGTGCCGCACACGCACTAACCACTGCGCCGCCGTGCTGCCGGCATTATTATCATTTCATACATTTGATTTAATCATCAAATGACGCACAATGAAATAAAATGTGCTGAAGAATTAGCTTTTGTCTAGAGAGCGTGTTTGGCAGTTTTTTCAATTTTGTCTGAATAGATATGATGTGGCTCTCTCAATTTCTTTTTAAAACAGTTTTTGCTTTTATGGCTCTTTGGCTCAAAAAGGTTCCTGACCCCTGGTCTAGACGATTCAGCCGCCCCAAGATAAGAGCATATTTCGATATTTGCAATATGTGACTATAAAGACTATACATGTTTTTGACAATACACAGCTTGGTTGAATTAATTCCACAATGATGTCAGTAAAAGTAAATGAATTTGTGATCAGATGTAGGTAATCTGCTAATTTGACATGTATAAAAATCACCTTTTTTTGTCTCGTGTCTAATATCACAGCTTTTTACTCTGACAGTATTTTTATTTCTACTGGGTTCAAGATTTACAAGGATAGTGTAACATTCTCCTTTAGTGGCGTCATTTATACTACTTCCAGACCAAGATCATGACTCATGGGCTCACTATAAGTTCTTCGACTTGATTCGCACCAGTTCATGGCTTGTGTCCATTTTGTCCTCCTAGGCCTGCTTCTGCTTTTGCCTGTTCTTACCGCGCCAACGCCCCCAAGCCTGTGCACTCCCCTGAGGACTCTTGACGACAATCTGAGCCAGAGGCGACGCTATATGGTGAGAGAATGACGGCATCGTTACGACCACAATACATTAAACATTTCCTTGGGAGTTAAAAACTGCTCAACTGACAGGGTTGGGTAGGGTTACTTTAACTGGATTACTTTCAATTACTTTTGGATTACTCCAATACCAAATATGCTAATAAAAGGCAAAAGAAACTAAATATGAATAAAATGATGGCTCACGACACGTGGTAAGCTTTCTCTCCTGGCTTTGATTTGAATGGTTTGGACTTAGTCAGGTCCAGGGTTGTGTAGGGTTACTTTAACTGGATTACTTTCAATTACTTTTGGATTACTCTAATACCAAATATGCTAATAATAGGCAAAATAAACTAAATAGGAATAAAATGACTCAAATTTGTGCAGGCTTGCGGAGTAACGGAATACACGGAACGGCAAAAATGATGTTGGCAAGCTGTTTGGATTTATTTTTATTTTGTTTCTGTCGCATTTTATGTTAGTTTTGCCGGAGATCAAAGAGATCAAAGCCAGGAGAAAAAGCTTACCACGTGTTGTGAGTCATCATTTTATTCATATTTAGTTTATTTTGTCTTTTATGAGCATATTTGGTATTGGAGTCACCCAAAAGTAATCGAAAGTAATCCAGTTAAAGTAACCCTACCCAACCCTGTCAACTGAGATGGTCAGGTCAGAGTGGCGCAAAATGGATTCCAGAATCCACAATAAGTGTTTTTCCTGAATCATTTGTTGTGTGTTTTCTTCTAAATGAAAACTTGTTTTCAATTTTTTGTTGACAACTGTCAGATGACTGATCTGAAATAATGATTCATCTGAGCACTAATAGCCAGCGTTGGGAGCATTACGGGAAAAGGAATTACCGTAAATTCCGGACTATAAGCCGCTACTTTTATCCCAAACGTTCAACCCCGCGGCTTATTCAGTGATGCGGCCAATTGATGTAACTTTTCTAACAGCCGCCAGCGGCGCTCGAGTTCAAGGCACATGACGGAGCTTGCAAGCTAAATGCAATCGAGCAATACAATAAAGAAGGAAACAGAGCTACTGCACGCAAACTTTACCTTGCGAGCGTGTTGCTAGCGTGTTTTTGAATAAGGGAGCGTGGGACGACGTCTATATGACAAAGCCTCTTTCCCTAAAGGAGGACAACTTTGATGACGTCAGTTTTAGGGAGGTAGATGAGAACGGTTTACCGAGATTTCTGTATGTAGGGTATGTTTTTTTTTACAGACCTGTTAGCTATATTGTGAGCGTGTTGTTAGTAGCGTTTTGCTACCCTTCACAGGCACGGTTTGGGGTGAAAGTTATAATATTTATTATTAAAGCTTTGAAAACTCTCTCGGTATACCGTCTTTCTTTGTAAATATGTGTAATCATGTATAATATGTATTTGCAAATGTATATTTTTTTAATGTATTTATTTCAGACACTTATTCTGATATGTTTTGCACGGGCGAATAAAAAAGAAGAGGCGAAACAAACGCGGGGTGATGGGAAGTGGGGACCGGTAAAGGTGAGCGTTTGTGGACACAGCAGGCAATAGTGGATATATATTTTTTCCACCCTTACCTTTGGAAATATACACTTTTTTCCTTGGAATACTTTTAATGGGACCCGGACTCTGCAGGTCTGCATCAAATCTTAACTACCGGTATCATTTTACGTTCATTTTGCCGGCTGTGGTTTTTGAATTGCGTACTTTATGTTCAGTTAAAATCGCGGGACTCAAAGTAGGGTTTGGATTAAATTTGTGATTGTGTTACATGTTAGCATGCGGCTTATATACAGGTGCGGCTTGTGTAAGTACAAAAGTGGTTATCCTCTTAAAATGTGGTGGGTGCGGCTTATAATCAGGTGCGCTCTATAGTCCGGAATTTACGGTAGGTATTAGTTGCTGTTAGCAGTTATCAATCCATCCATCCATTATCTACACCGCTTATCCTCAGTAGGGTCGCGGAGGGGGGTGGAGCCCATCCCAGCCGTCTTCGGGCAGTGGGCAGGGGACACCCTCAACTGGTTGCCAGCCAGTCGCAGAGCACACAGGGACAGACAACTCATTCGCTCATTCACACCTAGGGACAATTTCGACCGGCCAATTAACCTGATGATGCACGTTTTTGGAATGTGGGAGGAAACCGGAGTGCAAAAACCACGCAAGCACGGGGAGAACATGGAAGGTTGGTAGCTGGATTTGAACCCATGACCTCAGAACTGTGCCGCACACGCGCTAACCACCGCGTCGCCCTGCTGCCCGCTGATAGCAGTTATTCCTTGTAAAAAGTACTATCACGATTAGGAATATCTGGGGAGGATTGATTGTCACACAAATAATCCAGATTGACGAATATATTACCATTTTTTTACCCACTGCATTTTTGCTATTATGATAATACGAGTTTAATATTACCGTAATTTCCGCACTATAAGGCGCACCCAAAAGTCTTAATTTTTTTCAAAAGCTGACCATGCGCCTTATAATACAGTGCATCTTATTTATGGATCAATATTAAATCGCAAGGTTTCGCAATTTACGCAACAGCCGCCGACTCGATTTTCCCCCGAACGCCAAGTAGTACGCGGTGTATGCTGGGATTTATATACCGGCGTTTCATTGGCTAACCAATGTGTCAATCATCATTTGAATCGATCGCTATTGGCTAAAGTTATTCGGGGCCTCAGATTGACTAGAGGGCCGAAACAAACCCTGCAATTGGCCGAAAAATATGTGTCAATCATCCGTTAAATCGATCGCTATTGGCTGAAGTTATTCGGAGCCTTGGATTGGCTAGAGGGCCACAACAAACCCTGCAATTGGCCGAAAATGATGTGTCAATCATCCGTTATATCGATCGCTATTGGCTGAAGTTATTCGGAGCCTTGGATAGGCTAGAGGGCCGAAACAAACCCTGCAATTGGCCGAAAAAGATGACTGAATAGCAAGCTTGCTAAAGTACGCCATAAAGAAACATGTTTCATTAGTCTGTATTTGTAAACATTTTACTCTCCTGGATTTACTTCACTCACGGTTGTAAGAAGACCATGATTGCGTATCATTATTGAACGTGAGAACTTAGGTGAGCTATGCGGCTTTATATTTTCCCGGTATCTTGTTTTAGAACCATCTTGATGTTGCTGTGATGAGTTGAGTGAATTAAACTCAATTCCAAGTGTTTATTGTCATATGCACAGTAAAGTTGCGAGCGAAAAAGAAAATAGAAACTAAGGAATGGTTGGCATTTCTTGAATCCCAAGACTTTAACCTTCCGAATGATATTTGAAATGACGCATTTGAGTGACATCGTACGGACACCGCATCCGCACGTGTCTACGACACGTATTTGCTTCTTTGCAAGCTTCGGGAATGTTAAGGGGGTAATCAGTTGGACTGAACCATCTGACTGTTTTGTCGACGTTCCCATTGTAGCGCCTTATAATCCGGTGCGCCTTATCTATGGAAGATATAGGACCAAAAACTATTTTTTGGAGGTGCGCCCTATAACCCGGTGCGCCCTATAGTGCGGAAAATACGGTACATACACTGTACACCCAACTAAAGAAGAGCAATTTAATGGTAAACGATCAAGAAATCATTATTAACTTAACATTAAGACTATTTTGTGCTTTTTATAATCCATGTTGTGAAAAATATGGTACTTGAATCTCCCTCATATTTTTTTTATTTCTTACCGTCTCTATATGGTAAAACCTTATCTTGTCCACCTATGTCTGACTGTTTTTCTCCATCATATAAACAATCATCAACCTGAAGCTTTCGTCTCATGTCCAGGTGTCTCTGGATTTCCTTCAGTGCCTATTTGCTTCCTGCCTTTGTCAGGTTGTTGTCGCTTCGGTGTTTATTACATGTACGTGTCATCGTTTTTGTTCATGTCAGTTTTGGTTTGTTTTCGACTTTGTTCCTTGGATTTGGCTAATTAAGCATTTATGCTGCTTCCTGTCCCTGTTTCCACGTGCCTTGGTCATCGTCAGTCAGCTGGCTGTAATAGTGTCATAGGTTTTATATATAAAAAAAAAATTATGCTAATTGACCACAAGGAAATATTTTCTCGATGAATCACAAACTTTTAGCGTTCTCTTTGTGTTGCAGAAGCACAATTTTCCAATCAACTACACCATCAGGGTCCAACATGAGGAAGTTTTTAAGCTATCAAACATCAGCAAAATTGTAAGTGCTGTCGTTTGCCACTTGATTCTAAATTTCTTGTTTTTGTATTTGTTTTTGTTGAAAATTGCTCAGCTCTTCTTCCTTCTCTTTTAGAAGTTATGGGTGGGCAACTTGGAAGAGGTTCACCTCCAGAGAATGTGGTTCCTGGTTAACCATGGCGTTTTAAAAAAGGTAAGCATTCATCTTTGAGGTTACAGTTAATACGGATCCAACATTTTGAATGTGAAGGATATCGGTGATATTATGTGGAACCGACAAAAGATCTTTGAACTTTACAAAGCCCGCAAATAGCCGTTGAATTGCAGTTTAATTTACAATTGTGAATTTAGGGACATAGAAACACTTCCTTTTTATTGCATAAACAAACAAAACAGTGGTGTTAGTGATAACTATCCATGGCTTTGCAATGGATTCAAAGTTGTTTGACGGGGAGGAAGCAATATGTAAAAACGGGAGAGTTGTCATCCAAATACTTGGACATCTGTTGTGGAGTACCACAGGGTTCTATCCTGGGTCCAAAGTGATTTAATCTATATCTTAACGATATTTTTAATGTTTCAAAACTATTGAAAATAGTAAAATTTGCAGACGACACTAACATTTTCTATTCAAATGATAACCATATTGATTTGGTAACCTGTATTCATCGTGAACTAATTAACCTAAAAGTATGGATGGATATGAATAAATTATCTTTAAATTTAAATAAAACCAAAGTAATATTCTTTGGTAATCGCAAGGCAAATCAAAATTTAGAAGTAAAAATGGATGGTGTCACAATAGACATTGTATCAGAAATTAAGTTCTTAGGGGTCATAATAGACAATAAATTAAGTTCTAAAAGCATTTCAATAATCAATAAAGCCAAATTCATTTTAAACTATAATGCATTGTATTCATTATATTGTTCTTCAGTTCTTCCATACTTAACATATTGTGCAGAAGTCTGGGACAATAATGACAAAAGTTCACTACAGCCCCTTTTTATCCTCCAAAAACGTGCAATTAGAACCATACACAGTGTAGAATATCGGGATCATACTCATATTTTATTCCTGCAGTCCAAATTATTAAAATGAGATGATTTAGTAACATTTTTCACTGCACAGCTGCTATTTAAGGTCAGAAAAAACATAGTACCAGAAAACATCCGTAAATTATTCATTCGGAAAGAGGGAAATTATAACTTAAGGGGCTGTCGTGAATTCATAATCCCAAAGGTGAGAACCACTAGGAAAAGTATGTGTGTGTCTGTGGGTGGAGTCAAGCTTTGGAATGGTTTGCAAGACGAGATCAATCGGTGTCCAACTATTCACTTTTTCAGGTTTAGATACAAAGGAACATTCCTGGCGGAATACAGAGATGAGGAGGGTGGGGTATGAGTGCTGCGGGAGATTGTGTTATTGTTGTTATTCTTATATCAAAACTGTTATTATTAATATCATTACATTTGTTCTTATATGATAATATAAGCATTTGCTTCTTACTACCCCTTTTCGAACATGTTATATAACGTTATTTTGTTGTTGAGTTATTGTTTTTTTAATTTTATTTTGATGTTCGAATAAAGTTTTCATTCATTCGTTCATTCAACTACTGTGAACAGTTTTTGACAAGAAAACATGTCTGGTGGGCCGACTTGTTTATGACTTTTAATTGAAAACAAAAGGAGACCAAACCAACCTTCGGGATCTTTGAGGGCTGTGTTGTAAGACCAAACATACAAATCTGGGTAGCCTAATATAACAACTTGGGAATCAGAATCAACCAAGTGAGGTATAAATGCTACAGTCACAATCAGTGTTACCTCTAAGCTGCGTGCGTGCGCAATTGCGCACTGCTCGCACGTTCTCAGCGCACAAGAAAATCTAGCCAGCGCACAAAAATCAGGGCTCAAAATTACTAATTAAGAAGCAACTTAAGTCAAAGTTACAGTGCATGAAGGTAAAAACACAAGGGTTCCCCTGTGTCCTAAATGCGGTATTTTGAAGTCGAGTCAAAGTAGAATAAAGTTAAGTAAAGTTAGTAGAGTTGGTCGAGAACCGGCTTCTTCGGCTCGGCTCACTTAAAGCAACCGGCTCTTTCGGGTCCTAAACGGCTCTTCGGGTTATTTTTGCTTCTTTAATCCCAACATGACCAAATATTATGTAAAATTATGCACAAACTGACTTAAAGTAAGGGGGGAATAGAAAAAAAAGGAAAAACTACCAAAATGAAAAAGTAGTGAAAAGCGGAGAAAAAAAGAAACAAAAGGAAGAGAAGAAAGAAGGAAAAATTTAGAAAAACAACAGAAAAAAAAAAGAAAGAAACAAAGGAAAAAAGGAAATAGAGAACAAAAAGAAAAAAGTAACAGCTAGGAAAAAATAAACACAATGAGATTTTTTTAAAGGAATTTGAAAAAAAGTGGAAAAAAAACACGGAAAAAACAAGAAAAAGTTTGTGTTGCATTCAAATAATTTCCAATTATATCAAGTGATTCTTGTTGCCAACATTGTACTTCCACTAAAAATGTGATTAAATACAGTTGTGTATCGTGCAACCGACTAAATAAACCCCCAAAAATGTTAATATCATGCGACAAAAGATATCAGGGAAAAAAAAGAAATGGAAATCTTGTGAAAGAATTGTAAAAACAACCTTTGCAATAATACATGAGTCAATTCATTCAAACGTGAAAATTCTTTTTGCATTGCCGGAAATTCAGCAAAATGTAACTTGATCGCAAGTTTTGGACATGTTTGATAATGGATTAATTGCCACACTTGGGATTGCTGTTGCTCACTGTTGTTTCAAGCCTTGCTCACCGACTTTGCGTGAACGCTCAGACCCGTGGAAAATTACAAGGAACATTGGTCACAGGAACAAATATAACAAGCAAAAATGGTAAACATCATGAGCACCCTATTGCTCCCAATTTCTTTTCCATCTGGCAATCATGCCTTAAAGTGCATTCTACATCGAGTACAACAGAACCACATGTTTTGGGTAAGAACATATCTACCAAGCTATGACACAAAGTCATTTGGCCCCCAAAAATGACGCTGGTTCATAGAAAAACATTCTCTCCTTTTTGATCCCAATCATGGCAAACTCACAGACTACAAAGACAATGTCTCGAACAGACACATGGCTATTACATCCCAGCTCAAGGAAGGTCTGAGAAACCACTTCCTCGTCTTTCTAGCGGTAAAATTGGAGATTTGATGTGGCCACTGAGGGTATGTTACGTAATATAGCCAATAGCATAAAAAACTAATGCAAGAAGCAAAAAACAACAACTTCAGCAGGAAGTGGCCGGATCCACTTGTTGAAATAAAAAGCGCTGTTCAGAAGAAACACCCTTAAGAAGCTACTGAAATTGGTTGATTACCGTAAATTCCGGACTATGAGCCGCTACTTTTTTCCCTAACTTTCAACCCTGCGGCTTATCCAGTGATGAATTTATGTCATTCTTCTAACGGCCGCTAGCGGCGCTCGAGTGTTGCTACCATTAACTGCCCTGTCAAAGCTAAATTATTATTATTAAAGCTTTGAAAACTCTCTCGGTGTACCGTCTTTCTTTGTAAATGTGTGTAACCCATGTATAATATGTATTTGCAACTGTATATTTTTGTAATGTATTTATTTGTATTTATTTTAGACACTTATTCTGATATGTTTTGCACGGGTGATAGAAAAATGAGGGGCGGAACAAACGCGGGGTGCCGGGTTCAAGTGGGGACCGCTAAAGGTGAGGGACAGACAAGGAAAGAAGAGGGGGTAAAAAGTTGGTGAAAGAAAAAGGAGTTGCGTGAGTAAATGTGTTCATCTGATATATTTTTCCCACCCTTACCTTTGGAAATAGACACTATTTTTCTTGGATTACTTTCAACGGGACCCAGACTCTGCAGGTCTGCATCAAACCTTAAGTACCGGTATCATTTTCCGTTCATTTTGCCGGCTGTGATTTTTGGACTGTGGACTTTAATGAAGGACATTTAGTTTCAATCGCGGGACTTGAAGTCGGGTTTGGGTTAATTTGGTGTTTAAATGTGGGTGCATGCGGCTTATATACAGGTGCGGCTTGTGTATGTACAAAATCGGTTTTCCTCTTAAAATGTGGTGGGTGGGCTTATAATCAGGTGCGCTCTATAGTCCGGAATTTATGGTAAATTGATTGCTTTAATTTGGAAAAATTGTTGCTAGTGTCTGAGAAGATTTTAGAAGAAGGGATGTTGCCAAAGTTGTGGTGCAAAGAGACTATGAAGAAGATTTTCTAAAGCTGGGGACGAAGACAGAGACTAAAATAAGATCAGATCCAGGGTTGGGTAGGGTTACTTTAACTGGATTACTTTCAATGACTTTTGGATTACTCCAATACCAAATATGCTAATAAAAGACAAAATAAACTAAATATAAATAAAATGACTCAATTTTGTGCAGGCTTGGTGAGTAACGGAACACATGGATTGGCAAAAATGATGTTGGCAAGCTGTTTGGATTTATTTTCATTTTGTTTCTGTCGCATTTTATGTTCGTTTTGCCGGAGATCAAACAGATCAAAGCCAGGAGAGAAAGCTTACCACGTGTTGTGAGTCATCATTCTATTCATATTTAGTTTCTTTTGTCTTTTATTAGCATATTTGGTATTGGAGTCATCCAAAAGTAATTGGAAGTAATCCAGTTCAAGTAACCCTACCCAACCCTGCATTTTATGTTCGTTTTGCTGGAAATCAAAGAGATCAAAGCCAGGAGAGAAAGCTTACCACGTGTTGTGAGTCATCATTTTATTCCTATTTAGTTTTTTTTGTCTTTTATTAGCATATTTGGTATTGGATTAATCCAAAAGTAATTGAAAGTAATCAAGTTCAAGTAACCCTACCCAACCCTGCATTTTATGTCCGTTTTGCTGGAAATCAAAGAGATCAAAGCCAGGAGAGAAAGCTTACCACGTGTTGTGAGTCATCATTTTATTCCTATTTAGTTTCTTTTGTCTTTTATTAGCATATTTGGTATTGGAGTAATCCAAAAGTAATTGAAAGTAATCAAGTTCAAGTAACCCTACCCAACCCTGCATTTTATGTTCGTTTTGCTGGAAATCAAAGAGATCAAAGCCAGGAGAGAAAGCTTACCACGTGTTGTGAGTCATCATTTTATTCATATTTAGTTTCTTTTGTCTTTTATCAGCATATTTGGTATTGGAGTAATCCAAAAGTAATTGAAAGTAATCCAGTTAAAGTAACCCTACCCAACCCTGAATCTGTGCTCAAGAAAGATGGATAACCGAACCATCCTGTTCACAAGAAACCTGCGTGTCTTTGACATTTTATAGGTAAAACACAAACAGACAGACACAGGCAGATGGACAATCTTGTCCAAAAAGCTGATAAGTAAGCTCATGATAAATATTTTGTTTCTCATTGAACCAAATCTCAACAGTGGGGTGCATTGTTTGAGGTGTCCTTAAGAAGTTAAATATTTTTCCTATTAGGTATGTACCAGCAATGCCCACTTGAGTTCAAAGAGCCCTTATGATTCCCTTTTCACAACGCCTATCTGCTTTTATCTTATATTGCTTATAGAGCTGTTTGGGGTGGAAAACATTAAGTCGTTACACTTGTCAACCTAAACCCAAAGACGGATGAAAACCAGTTAACACATTTAATACCAAAAATGAAAAAATGAGTTGTGTTTAAAAAAAATTTTAAAAGCTTGCAAAAAAAATTCATGTAATTAGCTTTAAAATGGCACATTTTTTATCTTGCTGCTATTTACAGTTAAGCCCAAGAGTTTTGGAACACCCTGTATTTCTAAATCCTGATTCCTGCTTACTTTGAATGTAATACTTAATGGACTCAACAGAAATTAACATCTCGTGCTGCATGATTAGACCTTCGTTTTTTCCCAGCTTAACCTTGCGCATGCCTGCCTTATCACTGATATCACATTGCTCCCCTCAGGGTTGGGTAGGGTTACTTTAACTGGATTACTTTCAATGACTTTTGGATTACTCCAATACCAAATATGCTAATAAAAGACAAAATAAATTAAATATGAATAAAATGATGACTCCCAACACGTGGTAAGCTTTCTCTCCTGGCTTTGATCTCTTTGATCTCCGGCAAAACTAACATCAAATGCGACAAAAACAAAATGAAAATCAATCCAAACAGCTTGCCAACATCATTCTTGCCGTTCCATGTATTCCGTTACTCCCCAAGCCTGCACAAAATTTAGTGGTTTTATTCACGTTTAGTTTCTTTTGTCTTTTATTAGCATATTTGGTATTGGAGTAATCCAAAAGTCATTGAAAGTACAGTAATCCAGTTAAAGTAACCCTACCCAACCCTGGTCAGGTCTGATTTTTTTTATTTTAACCTGTCATTTTTTTCTTGCCCCCTTGTTCGTTTATTACTTTATTCCTGGTTTTGTTAAGCCTTATTTTGAGCACCCATGCATTGGTTTTAGCTTTCTCACCACTTGGGTCCATCCTCAAAGCAGAGACTGAAATCAGGGTTGGGTAGGGTTACTTTAACTAGATTACTTTCAATTACTTTTGGATGAGTCCAATACCAAATATGCTAATAAAAGACAAAAGAAACTAAATATGAATAAAATGATGACTCACAACACGTGGTAAGTTTTGTCTCCTGGATTTGATCTCTTTGATCTCCGGCAAAACTAACATAAAATGCGACAGAAACAAAATGAAAATAAACCCAGCTTGCCAACATCATTTTTGCCGTTCCATGTGTTCCGTGACTCCCCAAGCCTGCACAAAATGTAGTCATTTTATTCATATTTAGTTTCTTTTGTCTTTTATTAGCATATTTGGTATTGGAGTAATCCAAAAGTCATTGAAAGTAATCCAGTTAAAGTAACCCTACCCAACCCTGCATTTTATGTTAGTTTTGCCGGAGATCAAAGAGATGAAAGCCAGGAGAGAAAGCTTACCACGTGTTGTGAGTCATCATTGTATTCATATTTAGTTTCTTTTGTCTTTTATCAGCATATTTGGTATTGGAGTAATCCAAAAGTAATCGAAAGTAATCAAGTTAAGGTATCCCTACCCAACCCTGGCTCCCCTCCTCTGGAACACATCCGACCTGCACAAAACTAATCCTATTTCTTTCTTAAAAGGCAAACTCGAAACACATCTGCTCGGTGTTACGATCCCCCAGATTTTACATCTGTATTTTGTGTGTGTTTTTAACCTTCCAATTATAATTTTATTGCAGTGTCCTCGAGTCTTCCAAAAAGAGTTTTGAAATAAAATACATTCCTGCGTTTTTTTTCTCATCCCTCGTCGATTTGTTCACCTGCTCCGAGTTGAAATCTTCCACAATTCTATTATCAGAGTTTGTACATGTAACCGCGGTGTACCCGTCCCACCAAAGATCCACATTCACGCTGGACTGGATGATGAAGTTTTTATTATAGTTGCTGCAAATGAATGAGTCACAACACGTGGTAATCTTCTCTGCTGGCTTTGATCTCGTTTTCAACGCTGTTAGACTGCCCAAAACATATCAAAGAGCTTTCTTTTCAGTTTACATAAAATACATTTTAGATCAACCATCTCAATACATTTTTACATCCATTTTACTAAGATACTTTTAACAAGAGATCGTACAGTGGTTTTTCAACGTTTACAATGAATTCAACATATTTTTCTTTAGCCTGAATTTCAACCAACATCATCCTTTTTATATATATGAGAAAATAGATAATGAGTATAAAAACGGGTACAATTGACCTGCAAATGAATGAGTCACAACACAACACGTGGTAAACTTCTCTGCTGGCTTTGATTTCTTTGATCTCTATAAGGGGAATTAGCATTTTAGCACAACATGCAACGTCCGGCAAAACTAACATAAAAGGCGACAGAAACAAAACCAAAATAAATCCAAACAGCTTGACAACATCAATCACGTTACTGTGCATGTTGAGAGATTTGTCAGCTGTGGTTTTAATGTTTAAAATTAACTTTTTTTCGGAGCACCAAAAGATCGTGTCTTACCGTTGACAGCTCGCTGTTAGACTGCCAACAAACCCCGCCTTCCCGTCACAAGTCAAAAGCCAAAACCAAACCTTACCCCATACCAGCAGGTGGCACTCGTCATTGCAGGACACTTATACAGAAACTATACAACATATTTCAGCAGGAATTTCAATAAAACAAAAGTTATTATTACACCCGTACATGCAGATACCTAATTTCCTTGAAGATGCTTAGATTTTAATACTGTGTTTAAAGATTGAAAAGTGCTTGTGTTTTGGGTAAAGTGCTTGTCTATCTATCTATCTATCTATCTATCTATCTATCTATCTAACTATCTATCTATCTATCTATCTATCTATCTATCTATCTATCTATCTATCTATCTATCTATCTATCTATCTATCTATCTACCTTGGTCATATCCCTTAAGAGGGGTGACCGACAGCAAAACAAACATACAAAAACAAAGAATATAAGGGGTAAAATGGCAAAAAAACACACACAAACATTTTTGGACCATGGCCAACCCAAATGCCCAAAAACCCAAACAAGTTAGGCACCTCGGTACCTAAGTTGGTCATGCTTTTGTCCCTCCAGATGAAACGGGACACAAGAAAGCAGCCATGTCACTCTGGTCATATAGGGATGAAAGAAGCAAAAAACAACCTGAAGAGCCGTTTAGGACCCGAAAGGGTGAGCCGAGCCGAAGAAGCCGGTTCTCGAAAAACTCTACTGACTTTACTCAACTTCGTTCTACTTCGACCTGGACTTCAAAATACCGCATTCAGAACACAGCGTCAGGGAAACCCGTGTATTTTTACTTTCATGCACTGTAACTTTGACTTAATTCGCTTTTTAATTAGCAATTTTGAGCCCTGTTTTTTGTGAGCTGGCTAGATTTTCTTGTGACGATTGTGGACGCGCGCAGCTTAGACGGAACATTGATTGCATCCGATTTTGGACATTGCATGGAACACTCAGCTCATATTGGGCCTGACAGACGGAATCCTTCATACCCCACTTTGTATATCTCATTTTAGCATGTATACAAAAGTAACTTCCATCCAAATCCAACCGCCAGATAATCCGAGTGATGCCAGAGAGACATCCTTCCCGTCCTTATACTTCAGAGTTGGAGAGACGTCTGCAGGACGCTGAGGGAGTCTTCGTGGAGTCGCATCCTCCAGAGGTAATTCAGCGGTCATGCTTCGCCAACATATTAAATGACAACTTGAAGGAATTTGACTCCTAATCGAGTTTGCCTCAGAATGCGAGGCTTTGAGGGCATTTGGAAGAGCAGGGCATGTCACATTGATCCTATTTATGATGATTTAGAATGAATAGAGGGAATGGCCCCCACGGGGTCATTATCTGCAGACAAAATTTGGACTTTTTATGACTGAATTAGGACTGGAGTCTAGAGTCGATGGGGTAAATTCTCTCAGGCTGCTCGACTTTCCGCTCGTTCACATTAACGTTTTAGTTTACAAATTACAATTACAAATTCAATTTTATTTAGATACGTGGGAGATATTTTCTTAGTCTATTTGGCCTTTTATGTAGTGTTTTTGGAAAAAAAATTGGCATAAAATGTCAACAGGATGTCCAAGATTAAGATTCTGTCGGGGGCCGGACTAGTAGATTAAAGAGAAAGAAAAAGAGGGATAAGGAAATAAGAGAAAGAGGGAGGGAAAAGGAGAGAGGGCGTGACAAAGAAAGAAGGAGACGGAGAGAGCGTGAGAAACAAAAAATAAAAAGTCGTGAGAGAGGGGGAAAAGAAAAGGAGAGGAAGAAAGAAATCCAAAAAGAAGTAGAATGACAGAAGGAGAGAAAAGAGAAAAGGAAGCACAAAGGGTAGGAAAAGAGAAAGAGAGAAGAGAAAAGGAAAAAAGGAAGTTAGAGCAAATCAAGTTTAAAAGACACCGAGAGCGAAAAAGACACAGAGCAACAAAGGAAGAGAAAAAGAGAGACACAGAGAGTAAAAGAGACAGAGACAGGGTGGGAGAAAAGGGTGGAAAAGAAAGAGAGGGGGGGGGGGGCAGGGAAACAAAAGATAAAAAGTTGTGAGAGAGGGGGAAAAGAAAGGGAGAGGAAGAAAGAAATCCAAAGAGAAATAGAAAGACAGAAGGAGAGAAAAGAGAAAAGAAAGTGCGAAGGGTAGGAAGAGAGAAAGAGAAAAGAGAGAAAAGGAAAAAAGGAAGTTAGAGCAAAAGAGGTTAAAAGACACAGAGAGAGAAAGGGACAAAGAGCAACAAAGGAAGAGAAAAAGAGAGACAGAGACAGTGAAAGAGACAGACAGGGTGGGAGGAAAGGGGTGGAAAAGAAAGAGAGAGGGGGGGGCAGGGGAACGAAAGACAAAAAGTTGTGAGAGAGGGGGAAAAGAAAGGGAGAGGAAGAAAGAAATCCAAAAAGAAGTAGAATGACAGAAGGAGAGAAAAGAGAAAAGGAAGCGCAAAGGGTAGGAAAAGAGAAAGAGAAAAGAGAAAAGGAAAAAAGGAAGTTAGAGCAAATCAAGTTTAAAAGACACCGAGAGCGAAAAAGACAAAGAGCAACAAAGGAAGAGAAAAAGAGAGACACAGAGAGTAAAAGAGATAGAGACAGGGTGGGAGAAAAGGGTGGAAAAGAAAGAGAGAGGGGGTGGGGGCAGGGGAACAAAAGATAAAAAGTTGTGAGAGGGGGGGAAAAGAAAGGGAGAGGAAGAAAGAAATCCAAAGAGAAATAGAAAGACAGAAGGAGAAAAAAGAGAAAAGAAAGTGCGAAGGGTAGGAAGAAAACAAAGAGAAAAGAGAGAAAAGGAAAAAAGGAAGTTAGAGCAAAAGAGGTTAAAAGACACAGAGAGAAAGGGACAAAGAGCAACAAAGGAAGAGAAAAAGAGAGACAGAGACAGTGAAAAAGACAGACAGGGTGGGAGGAAAGGGGTGGAAAAGAAAGAGAGAGAGAGAGGGGGGGGCAAAAGATAAAAAGTTGTGAGAGAGGGGGAAAAGAAAGGGAGCGGAAGAAAGAAATCGAAAGAGAAATAGAAAGACAGAAGGAGAGAAAAGAGAAAAGAAAATGCAAAGGGTATGAAGAGAGAAAGATAAAAGAGAGAAAAGGAAAAAAGGAAGTTAGAGCAAATTAAGTTTAAAAGACACCGAGAGCGAAAGAGACAAAGAGCAACAAAGGAAGAGAAAAAGAGAGACACAGAGAGTGAAAGAGACAGAGTGGGAGTAAAGGGGTGGAAAAGAAAGAAAGAGAGAGAGAGGGAGAGAGAAACAAATACAAGTACAGTGTCTTTATGAGAGGCACCTGGCTTTGGCAACATCAAGTTGACATATTTCAACCTGCAGCTTGTTTTTCTCTTGCGCTTCTCTGAGTGTTGTCTCGCGGGCCGGATTCAATCCCTTAGCGGGCCTGATCTGGCCCACAGGCCGCCTGTTTGACACTTGTGCACTAGGGGGATATGGCTACAGTATATATACAGTATAACTTTGCAACACATTGGTGGAAGCAAACATGAGTTATATATATATTTTAAATGCAGAAATAACAAAAAAAAAATGGTGGTTTGTGTACAGGTGTTTCAGCAAGAGCTTCCCGGTGCAATCCAAGACATTTGGGATTGTTTAACAGAAGAATCAGACAGAGTGCCAGAGGCCAGTTGGAGGTTCGCTACTCCAAAATCCCTTTTGGACAATTTCTGTCACACCATGCATTGCCTCTTCAGTGAATGCTTTGCCACCACAGAAACACAGGACAGTGAGTAGAAGACATTTGCGTCCTCATGCCTCTTCTGTTTTCCTTTTTCTTGATGGATAGAAATATCCTGGTGACATTGAAGTTTTGAGCACATTTGCATATCTCTGGGCGAAGTCATCTCATTTTTATTTATATATGAGATGTATTAAAGCAGGTATCCTATAGGCAGTGTTGGGTAGGGTTACTTTAACTCAGGGGTGTCAAACTCATTTTAACTCGGGGGCCACACGATAGAACAAACATTCTGTCGGGGGCCGGACTAGTAGATTAAAAAGGAAGAAAAAGAGATAAAGAAATAAGAGAAAGAGGGAGGGAAAAGGAGAGAGGGCGGACAAAGAAAGAAAAAGAGAGAGAGGGAGAGAGCGTGAGAAACAAAAGAGATAAACGCAGAAGTCGTGAGAGAGGGGGAACGAAAAGGAGAGGAAGAAAGAAATTAAAGAGAAATAGAAAGACAGAAGGAGAGAAAAGATAAAATAAAGCGCATAGGGTAGGGAGAGAGAAAGAGGAAAGGAAAAAAGGAAGTTAGAGCAAATGATGTTAAAAAGACACGGAGCGAGAAAGAGACAAAATGCAACAAAGGAAGAGAAAAATAGAGACACAGAGAGTGGGAGAAAAGGGGTGGAAAAGAGAGAGAAAGAGAGAAGAGAGAGAGAGAGAGAGAGAGAGAGAGAGAGAGAGAGAGAGAGAGAGAGAGAGAGAGAGAGAGAGAGAGAGAGAGAGAGAGAGAGAGAGAGAGAGAGAGAGAGAGAGAGAGAGAGAGAGAGAAAATAAATAAATACAAGTACAGTGTCTTTGTGAGAGGAACCTGGCTTTGGCAACATCAAGTGGACATATTTCAACCTGCAGCTTGTTTTTCTCTTGCGCTTCTCTGAGTGTTGTCTCGCGGGCCGGATTCAATCCCTTAGCGGGCCTGATCTGGCCCGCGGGCCGCCTCTTTGACACCTGTGCTTTAACTGAATTACTTTCAATTACTTTTAAAAAGTTGTGTGAAAAAAAAACAACTGCATCAGTGCAGGTTTTCAGCCTCTTAAAACATTTTGATGAACAATGCACAGGTGATGTAACATGTTGTAAGGTCTTTGACTCAACTTTTTAGTACTAGAGTCCAAAAATTAGGAGCAAAGATGATATTCTAGTTGCATACCTGTCAACCTGTACGTTTTTGCCGTACAAAGTACGTTTATTATGCATTTTAGGACGTGTACGACGTTCAAGAAAATCTGTACGGAAAAACGCAAATTTGTCAATGATGGGCACCATTCGGTATACAACGACTATCACCAAACGGCAAATCAATCGAGTCAAACGAGTTCGCCGCGGTAGCCTCTATCTCGGTAACGTTTTTTTCCGTTGTAAACGAAGCGAGCGGTTTGATGTAGTGAAAGGAAGTCCATCTCTTTTAAGAGAACCGGCTTTTTCGGCTCATGAATCATTACACTAAAATATACCGTAATTGCGTACTGAGCCCATTGGTTATACACTAATAAATACCGTAACTCTTGTCCCAGTCTTATTTTCATGTGCTTTACTGTCTGGTGTACCTTGTATATGAAAAATATAAAAGACTATTTTGTGCTTCTTATAATCCATGATGTGAAAAATATGGTACTTGAATGTCCCTCATACTTTTTTGATTTCTTATGACTCACAACACGTGGTAAGCTTTCTCTCCTGGCTTTGATCTCTTGGATCTCCGGCAAAACTAACATAAAATACGACAGAAAGAAAATGAAAATGAATCCAAACAGCTTGCCAACATCATTTTTGCCGTTCCATGTATTCCGTTACTCCCCAAGCCTGCACAAAATGTAGTCATTTTATTCCTATTTACTTTCTTTTGTCTTTTATTAGCATATTTGGTATTGGAGTAATCCAAAAGTCATTGAAAGTAATCAAGTTAAAGTAACCCTACCCAACCCTGTATTTATTGTTAATTAACATTTTGTTGTGAGATCCTGAGTTGCTCGACATGGATGAGGTTTATTATTAAAAGAAGTTCAAAAATAAGGTAGCTTCGACGTTCACTGTAGAATGAAAAAGTACATGCAAATATAATTAAGTAGTCTAAGTCTTATTCAAATTATTAATTCATTTTTTGCATTAAATTATTGTTGGTAATATACTGATTAAAAGGATAACCACAAACCTGTCTTTTTTCATTTTCTCCTTTTATACTTCCTTTTTTTCTTAACTTCTTTATACAACATAATCATTCGTAACATAATGCATCAAAGCAAGTGAGCCGTTTGAGAGCCGGCTCTCTTGAATGAGTTGAGCCGAAAAAGCCGGTTCTCTAAAAAGAGACGGACTTCCTTTCAGTACACAACTACCACGGAATGATGCATGTTGGGAAATCCCCAGGCGGCAGACGCATATGCACATTTACATCAAACCGCTCACTTCGTTTGCAACGAAAAAAAACGATACCGAGATAGAGGCTACCGCGGCGAACTCGTTTGACTTGATTGATTTGCCGTTTCTTGATAGTCGGTGTATACCGGATGGTACCCATCATTGACAAATTTGTGTATTTCCGTACGGATTTTCTCGTACGTCGTACACGTCTTAAAATGCATAATAAACGTACTTTGTACGGCAAAAACTTACAGGTTGACAGGTATGAAAGCCGCTTGCAACTACAGAGTCGCAGGTTGCCAGCCCCCGCACTAACCCGATTAGCCCAGTTGACTAAAGCAGGGAACTCCAACCGCCGGGGCGCAGACCACAACCGGGCTTTGGGCCATTTGGTACACGGCCGCACAGAAAGAAAAATACATTATTTTTAGCTTATTTTATTGACCATGACCTGAATGTTGGAGGATTTCTTTTCCAAGTCAGGTGATTTCAGCCATTTTCAAATAGTTAGGAAGCTGTGCGGGAGTTTGATAACAATCCTGGTGAATGGAGTCATGTACTATTGCAAAGGTTGTACGACCTACAAACGTCATTTGTTTTTACAACAATTCTTTCACAAGATTTTAATTTCTTTTTTTTCCTGGTATCTTTTGTCGCATAATACTAACATTTTTGGGCGCTTATTTAGTCGGTTGTAAGATACAGAACTGTACTTAATCACATTTTTTAGTGGAAGTACAATGTTGGCAACAAGATTGACTTGGTATAATTGGATGGATTGAGAACACAGGCAGTTTTCTGATGTGAATTAGGACTTGCTGTCATGTCCTGCACGGTTGTCATGGTGCCCAGCTGGCCCCGCCCCTTGACACCAGCTGAGACGCATTGGACTGATTGCTTTTGGAGTACTTAAACGCTCCTTTTGGGACTGCCCGTTGCCAGACCATTGCTAGATAGATAGATAGATAGTTGGCAACAAGATTGACTTGGTATAATTGGAAATGATTTGAATGCAGCACAAACTTTTTCTTCTTTTTCCCTGTTTTTTTCCAATTTTTTTTAATTCCTTTAAAAAAATCTCATTGTGTTTATTTTTTCCGAGCTGTTACTTTTTTTTTGTTCTCTATTTACTTTTTTTTCCTTTGTTTCTCTCTCTTCTTTTTTTCTGGCTTTTTTTCTGAATTTTTCCTTCCTTTTTCTCTTCCTTTTGTTTCTTTTTTCTCAGCTTTTCACTCCTTTTTTATTTAGGTATTTTTTTTATTTTTTGTTCTATTCCCCCCCCCCCTTCCTTTAAGTCATTTTGTGCACAATTTAACATAATATTTGGTCGTGTAGGGATTAAAGAAGCAAAAACAACCCGAAGAGCCGTTTGGGACCCGAAAGAGCCGGTTCTCTTTAGTGAGCCGGGCCGAAGAAGCCGGTTCTCGAAAAACTCGACTGACTTTACTCAACTTTGTTCTACTTCGACCTTGACTTCCAAATACCGCATTTAGAATACAACGTCAGGGGAACCCTTGTATTTTTACCTTCATGCACTGTAACTTTGACTTAATTGGCTTCTTAATTAGCAATTTCGAGCCCTGATTTTTGTGAGCTGGCTAGATTTTCTTGTGCGCTGAGAACGTGCGAGCAGTGCGCGATTGAGGGAAAATTGCCTCTGACCCTTCTTAAGACAGAAATGTAGTACCGGCAACTGTGGAATAAAGACTGTTGAATGATTTACAAGGTAATGGTGCATACAGCGACTACCAATAAGAAAAGTAAAACTTAATGGACTGGGAAATGTCTTTTGATCGCTTTTTCGTCTATGTTTATACAATTACTGAGTTCTGATTTTCTTTTTATTCTATCGTATCCCGATTGGCACTTGATTCTAGACAGCGTTTTGGTAATACAAGTAGATACCGAAAGACTAAATGCAACAACACGTGAAAACTATAAACCACTTTTGCGGTTGAGGCCTGACAATTTGGATACTGCGCGTCATTGCAAACTATTGGCTAGTAAACCCGCAAATTATAAATTATAAGCTCTTTGCTGTGGAGACCTCCCAAAATAACTTGGCTCATTTTCAGAGTTGGGTAGGGTTACTTTAACTGGATTACTTTCAATGACTTTTGGATTACTCCAATACCAAATATGCTCATAAAAGACAGAAGAAACTAAATAGGAATAAAATGACTACATTTTGTGCAGGCTTGGGGAGTAACGGAACACATGGAACGGCAAAAATGATGTTGGCAAGCTGTTTGGATTTATTTTCATGTTGTTTTTGTCGCATTTTATGTTAGTTTTGCCGGAGATCAAAGAGATCAAAGCCAGGAGAGAAAGCTTACCACGTGTTGTGAGTCATCATTTTATTCATATTTAGTTTCTTTTGTCTTTTATTAGCATATTTGGTATTTGAGTAATCCAAAAGTCATTGAAAGTAATCAATTTAAAGTAACCCTACCCAACCCTGCATTTTATGTTAGTTTTGCCAGAGATCAAAGAAATCAAAGCCAGGAGAGAAAGCTTACCACGTGTTGTGAGTCATCATTTTATTTATATTTAGTTTATTTTGTCTTCTATTAGCATATTTGGTATTGGAGTAATCCAAAAGTAATTGAAAGTAATCAAGTTAAAGTAACCCTACCCAACCCTGCATTTTATTTTATTTTTGCCGGAGATCAAAGAGATCAAAGCCAGGAGAGAAAGCTTACCACGTGTTGTGAGTCATCATTTTATTTATATTTAGTTTATTTTGTCTACTATTAGCATATTTGGTATTGGAGTAATCCAAAAGTAATTGAAAGTAATCAAGTTAAAGTAACCCTACCCAACCCTTGTCACAACACGTGGTAAGCTTTCTCTCCTGGCTTTGATCTCTTAGATATCCGGCAAAACTAACATAAAATGCGACAGAAACAAAATGAATATAAATCCAAACATCATTTTTGCCGTTCCATGTATTCCGTTACTCCCCCAAGCCTGCACAAAATTAAGTCATTTTATTCATATTTAGTTTCTTTTGTCTTTTATTAGCATATTTGGTATTGGAGTAATCCAAAAGTCATTGAAAGTAATCCAGTTAAAGTAACCCTACCCAACCCTGGTCATTTCAACGATGCACAACATATGACAGATCAAACAATAGCATAAGCTAGGTGTTACCCAAAGGTGAGGTGTTTGAGGTGTCCTTATTAGATCTCTTTGGCAACTCGTAGACTGCCCAAAACATATCAAAGAGCTTTCTTTTCAGTTTACATGAAATACATTTTAGAATATCAACCATCACAGTATTTTTTTACATCCATTTTAACAAGATACTTTTAACAAGAGATTGTATAGTGGGTTTTTTTTGACGTTTACAATGAATTCAACATATTTTCCTTTAAACTGAATTTTAACCAACATCATCCTTTTTTTGTATATGAGAAAATAGAAATAATAACAATAATGAGTATAAAAACAGGTACAATTTACCTGCAAATGAATGAGTCACAACACAACACGTGGTAAGCTTCTCTGCTGGCTTTGATCTCTATAAGGGGAATTAGCAAAACTAACATAAAAGGCGACAGAAACAAAACCAAAATAAATCCAAACAGCTTGACAACATCAATCACATTACTGTGCATGTTGAGCGATTTGTCAGCTGTGGTTTTAATGTTTAAAATTAACTTTTTGCGGAGCACCAAAAGATCGTGTCTTACCGTTGGCAGCTCGTTGTAGACTGCCAAAAACCCGCCTTCCGGTCACATGTCAAAAGCCAAACCAAACCCAACCCCATACCAGCAGGTGGCACTGTTGGACTCATCATTGCAGGACACTTACACAAAAACTATACAACATATTTCAGCAGGAATTTCAATAAAACAAAAGTTATTATTACACCCATTACATATATATACCAGTATATGTAATTACAATGATGCCTATGAGAGTGGGTTGTCTAAACCAGAAAAATAGCCCAAGAAAGTGTCTTGTGCCCAGCGCTCTTTTCGGGAACCCAACTGCAAAAAAAATAGAAAATAGAAAAAAATCTGCTTAGTTCCCAGAGAAAGACCTTTTTTTTAATACATTTAATGTGCACTGCATAACATTTTGTGTAACCAAGTTTTTGTTGTAACAGCCCTACTGTCCAGCACGTACTCACCAATCACTCTATTACATTCAGTATCCATCCAAATCCTTGTAAATAAAAAACAAAAATATTTAGAAGCGTGACATTCCAAAGTTATTGTAATACAAATACCGTATTTTCCGCACTATAAGGCGCACCTAAAAGTCTTAATTTTTTTCAAAAGCTGACCATGCGCCTTATAATACAGTGCGCCTTATATATGGCTCAATATTAAATCGCAAGGTCTCGCAATTTACGCAACAGCCGCCGACTAGATTTTCCCTCGAACGTGGAGTAGTCCGCGGTGTATGCTGGGATTTATATACCGGCGTTTCATTGGCTAACCAATGTGTCAATCATCATTTGAATCGATCGCTATTGGCTGAAGTTATTCGGAGCCTCGGATTGGCTAGAGGGCCAAAACAAACCCTGCAATTGGCCGAAAAAGATGTGTCAATCATACGTTAAATCGATCGCTATTGGCTGAAGTTATTCGGAGCCTCGGATTGGCTAGAGGAACAAAACAAACCCTGCAATTTGCCGAAAAAGATGACTGAATAGCAAGCTTGCTAAACTACGCCATAAAGAAACATGTTTCATTAGTCTGTATTTGTAAATATTTTACTCTCCTGGATTTACGACACTCACGGTTGTAAGAAGACCATGATTGCGTATCATTATTGAACGTGAGAACTTAGGTGAGCTATGCGGCTTTATATTTTCCCGGTATCTTGTTTTAGAACGATCTTGACGTTGCTGTGATGAGTTGAGTGAATTAAACTCAATTCCAAGTGTTTATTGTCATATGCACAGTAAAGTTGCGAGCGAAAAAGAAAATAGAAACTAAGGAATGGTTGGCATTTCTTGAATTCCAAGACTTTAACCTTCCGAATGATATTTGGAACGATGCATTTGAGTGACATCGTACGGACACCGCATCCGCATGTGTTCTCGACACGTATTTGCTTCTTTGCAAGCTTTGGGAATGTTAAGGGGGTAATCAGTTGGACTGAACCATCTGACTGTTTTGTCGACGTTCCCATTGTAGCGCCTTATAATCCGGTGCGCCTTTTCTATGGAAGATATAGGACCAAAAACTATTTTCTGGGGGTGCGCCCTATAACCCGGTGCGCCCTATAGTGCGGAAAATACGGTACATAAAATATCATCATAAAGGTCCCTTAAGTTCAATTTCTCTCATTTTGACGGATGACTATGAGCCATCCCAAAGGTGTGCTTAGATATTCGGATTTCACAGAAACTAATAGACCGTATTTCATATATTTCAATACTCCCAATCTCAAGGTAACAAGCTGTGGGAATCTTATTGTTGACAAAAATCCAAAATAACAAGAATGCCAAAAAAGTAATGTCGATGAACCCGACTACTCTTTACAATGTTTGGGGACCAAATGTACAAGTTTGGTGTGCACCAATGTTCCCTGTAATTTTCCTTACGGGTCTGAGCGTTCACAGAAAGTCGGTGAGCAACGCTTGAAACAACAGTGAGCAACAGCAATCCCAAGTGTGGCAACTAAGTCATTATCAAACATGTCCAAAACTTGACATCAAGTGACATTTTGCTGAGTTTCCTGCAATGCAAAATTATTTTTCTCTTTTGAATGAATTGACTCGTGTACTATTGCAAAGGTTGTACAACCTACAAATGTCGTTTGTTCTTACAATTCTTTCACAAGAAATCCATTTCTTTTTATTTCCTGATATATTTTGTCGCATAATATTAACATTTTGGGGGGCTTATTTAGTTGGTTGCAAGATACAGAACTGTACTTCATCACATTTTTTAGTGGAAGTACAATGTTGGCAACAAGATTCACTTGATATAATTGGAAATGATTTGAATGCGACAAAAACTTTTTCTTCCTTTTTCCGTGTTTTTTTTTCTACTTTTTTTTTAAATTCCTTTAAAAAAATCTCATTGTATTCATTTTTTCCGAGCTGTTACTTTTTTCTTTTTGTTCTCCATTTACTTTTTTCCTACGTTTCTTTCTTTTCTTTTTTTCTGGCATTTTTTTCTAAATTTTTCCTTCCTTTTTTCTCTTCCTTTTGTTTCTTTTTTTCCCAGCTATTCACTACTTTTTCATTTTGGTATTTTTTTTCTTTTTTGTTCTATTCCCCCCTTCTTTTAAGTCATTTTGGGCATAGTTGTACATAATATTTGGTCATGTTGGGATTAAAGAAGCAAAAACAACCTGAAGAGCCGTTTAGGACCCGAAAGAGCCGGTTTCCTTTTAGTGAGTCGAGCCGAAGAAGCCGGCTCTCGACAAACTCTATTAACTTTACTTTTCAACTTCGTTCAACATTGACTTCCAAATACCGCATTTAGTACACAACGTCAGGGGAACCCATGTATTTTTACCTTCATGCACTGTAACTTTGACTTAAGTCGCTTCTTAATTAGTAATTTTGAGCCCTCATTTTTGTGCGCCGGCTAGATTTTATTGTGCGCTGAGAATGTGCGAGCAGTGCGCAATTGCGCACGCGCGCAGCTTAGAGGGAACACTGGTCCCAGGGACGTACGTTGATTTGAGACTATGCGTCCCCAGCAAAAATGATGCGTCTAGGACGCAGGGACGCGGGCAAACGAGAACACTGTTGTTGTGCTGACCAACTGAATGAAGATGTGGGTGGTTTTCTCTTTATTTCAGTCAGCTGGCATGACAGTTTTTTGAGAAAGTTGCGATGAAAGTCTTGGTTTTTTCATTGTAAATTTGTTGCAGAAAGGAGTCGAAGTTGAGATCAATTAACCTGAAATTTTATACCTTTGATTGTGCAAGTAACTGCAATAAATACACAATTCTGTGAAAATCTACATAAAAATGGGCTTTGTGTCATCCAGGAGTCCTCAACCATCAGGCCACAGACATGGGTCATTTGATACATGACTGCATGGAAGGAAAACCAAAGTTTTTTTTGTTGTTCTTTTTTTTACACCGCTACCGTCTCACTAAAGGTGAAATGAAATGATGAAATGATCTGCATTTCTATAGCGCTTTTCAAGTCAATGACTTCCCAAAGCGCTTTACAATGTGCTCCACATTTCCCAATAGCGGCCTAACCTGCTTATCGGGGGTATTAGGGTTCAGTGTCTTACCCAAGGACACTTCGACATGTAACACGGACAAGCCGGGTTTCGAACTGGGATCCCTTGATCCCAAGACGAGTGCTCTACCTCCTAAGTTACTGCCGACAAGCCAGAAAAGAAAGCTTACCACGTGTTGTGAGTCATAATTTGATTCATATTTAGTTTATTTTGTCTTTTATTAGCATATTTGGTATTGGAGTCATCCAAAAGTCATTGAAAGTAATCCAGTTAAAGTAACCCTACCCAACCCTGGTTACGATATTTAGTAAACAACTTTCCGCGGGTTGGTGTCGGGGATAGCCAGTAATTGTAGAGAATGGTTAACTGCAGGCCACTGGGTCACATTGCAAATATTATGCCGGACGAGTCTATAATGCAGGGGTCGGGAACCTTTTTGACTCAAAGAGCCATAAAAGCAAAAAATATTAATTTTATTTTGGGAAAGAGCCACACCATATATTATGAGACAAATTTACTAAATTGCTAAACCGGCGCCCCAGACAAAAGCTTAGTCTTCAGCACATTTATTTTTGATGATTTGATAAAAATTATGAAAAGAGAATAATGCCAGAGCCCCTGTCCCAAATTCAACAAACAGACCACTTTAAACTTGTCTCTTTCTTGCAATTACTCAAGATCGGTTAAACTCCTTTTGACCCTTTTTTTCTTACATATTGGTTTCAAAACCAGATGCAAGCATTTATTTTGTAAAAACGTCACAGCATTCTGAGAATAGGGAGCCTTATGTGCTTACCTTTGGCGAGAGATGGGAGGGAATGCTTGTACTTTTTGCATAGCTCCACCCATCCCTCCCACTCACCCAATCAAATGACTAAGTTCTCTTCCGGTGTTTTGGCGTATTTACAGTTCTGTGGATTCATCATAAAGTATCTGAACACTGAACACAGATTGTATAGTGAACTTTTAAATAAAGGATTCTTTAGCGTTGTACAGCCAAAACGAGTTTTTTTCCCCCTTTTTTGTGTGACACCTTGACTGTAAATTGTAGTGAAAAACGTGCCCTATATATACTGCAAAGTATTTCCTTCAAATTTAGCTTTGGTATGGCTTTACTTGTACCTGAATATGATAGACAACTCCGGTTTTGAACAGTATGGCGAAATTTTGCATGCAATCAAATTTTTCTCTGAGCCACAGATACTCATAGAAAGAGCCATATATGGCTCGCGAGCCATAGGTTCCCGACCCCTGCTATAATGCGAAAACCAAATAGGAGCAATGGAAAAATATTGGCAATGGAGGAAAGCTTGATTATTGCAGTTTATGCATACGTGGAAGTTGGAACCCCCCAAAAAACAGCAAAGAGTACAGTAAAAGGGCCCCACACACGGACAACACACTTCCTGCAAGTGCTGGCTTATTTGGAGAGTATGGAGTTACAGTCAGAGATGGGGGAATAACTAAACTCCGTTTTGCTAATGATATACCCATACTGGCAGAAGAACGGGGACTCAGAGATATGTTCAATTCCCTGGACGAAGCATCAACCTAGTATGGGATGGAAATCAGCACAGGAAAAAAAGCAAAAGTTAAGACCAACAACCCACACGGCGGGGGCGATTTTAGGTTCTGGGCAACAAGATTGTCTGTCTGGTGAAAAAAAATGTTTCATTTAACTTAAAAGGATCTAAGATCATCCATCCTTGTTCGGGAATGTTACTTCCCATTTGTGGTTACCAGAGACGCTATATCTATGCCATGCCCAGTTTTTACAATTATCGTATTTTCCGCACTATAAGGCGCACCGGGTTATAGGGCGCACCCCGAAAAAATAGTTTTTGGTCCTATTTTTGACATACATAAGGCGCACCGGATTATAAGGCGCTACAATGGGAACGTCGACAAAACAGTCAGATAGTTCAGTCAAACTTATTACCCCCTTAACGTTCCGAAAGCTTGCAAAGACGCAAATACGTGTCGAGAACACGTGCGGATGCGGTGTCCGTACGATGTCACTCAAACGCATCGTTCCATCATTCGGAAGGTTAAAGTCTTGGGATTCAAGAAATGCCAACCATTCCTTAGTTTCTATTTTCTTTTTCGCTCGCAACTTTACTGTGCATATGACAATAAACACTTGGAATTGAGTTGAATTTAAAAATAGACACTCCATTCCATCCATTATCTGCACCGCTTATCACAGAAACATCGAGTTCAGTCTAAAACAAGATACAGGGATAATATATAGCCCGAGTAGCTCACCGAATTCGCTGCGTTCAATAATAATGTGCAACCATGGTCCTCTTATATCCGTGAGTGTAGTAAATCCAGGAGAATAAAATATTTACAAATACAGTATAGTAAAAAATGCTTTCGGTATGCCGTCAACCACGTGCTATACACATTCATCTTTTTCGGCCAATTGCAGGCTTTGTTTTACAGCTTAAGCCTATGCCAGCCTGTAAATGATAAAAAGTATCCGCCCCTTGACCTCCGAATAACTTTAGCCAATAGTGACTGATTCAAATGATGAGTGACACATTGGTTTGAAATCACACCATCCCACTGAACTCACAGGATTAGATGAAGTTTTGTTGCATCGTCGCAAGTTTGTGGAGGGTCCGGGTAAAAATTGAGTAAAATTGAATGAGGATGTTGTATGTTTTGATGAAAAAACAACATTATCTATGATTGAATTGACGGAAAACGATTTTAATCATCGCTCTAAGGACTAACAATTTTTCATAAGTGGATGAGTGAATCACAAATTATGGATTAATTATGGTTGTTCATCCCAAAATTAAGTGTTTGGGCCACCACTTTAATTTCCCAGCATCCCCCGTTTCATGTAATTTGTGACTCATGGCTTGTTTATCTGATCAGTGAATAATTCCAACCGGCAGGCCCTGTCTTTAATAATTTGCAAATGTATGTGACGCGAAGAAAAACGAGTTGCTCTAGCTGTGGGAGAATGTTCTTGGAACACACAAGTTTGAATTGGCCGTACACTATTTGAATTTGTTCCAAAAGTCTTGGGTACATTTAAAGTCCCCATTTCTCTTTAACCGAGAACGGTAGTAAGCAATGTTCCCTGTAATTTTCCACGAGTCTGAGCGTTCACACAAAGTCGGTGAGCAACGCTTGAAACAACAGTGAGCAACGGCAATCCCAAGTGTGGCAACTGAGTCATTATCAAACATGTCCAAAACTTGACATCAAAATACATTTTGCTGAGTTTCCGGCAATGCAAAATTATTTTTCTCTTTTGAATGAATTGACTCATGTACTATTGCCAAGGTTGTACAACCTACAAAGGTCGTTTGTTCTTACAATTCTTTCACAAGATATCCATTTCTTTTTATTTCCTGATATATTTTGTCGCATAATATTAACATTTTTGGGGGCTTATTTAGTCGGTTGTAAGATACAGAACTCTACCTAATCACATTTTTTAGTGGAAGTACAATGTTGGCAACAAGATTCACTTGATATCATTGGAAATGATTTGAATGCAACACAAACTTTTTCTTCTTTTTTCGGTGGGTTTTTTTCTACTTTTTTTTTTTAAATTCCTTTAAAAAAAATCTCATTGTATTTATTTTCTCCGAGCTGTTACTTTTTTCTTTTTGTTCTCTAATTACTTTTTTCCTATCTTTCTTTCTTTTCTTCTTTTCTGTCTTTTTTCTACATTTTTCCTCCTTTTTTTCTCTTCCTTTTGTTTCTTTTTTTTCTCAGCTTTTCACTACTTTTTCATTTTGGTATTTTTTCTTTTTGTTCTATTACCCCCTTCTTTTAAGTCATTTTGTGCATAATTTTACTTAATATTTGGTCATGTTGGGATTAAAGAAGCAAAAACAACCTGAAGAGCCGTTTAGGACCCGAAAGAGCCGGTTCCTTTTAGTGAGCCGAGCCGAAGAAGCCGGTTCTTGACCAACTCTACTAACTTTACTCAACTTCGTTCGACTTCAAAATACCGCATTTAGGACACAACGTCAGGGGAACCCGTGTATTTTTACCTTCATGCACTGTAACTTTGACTTAAGTCGCTTCTTAATTAGTAATTTTGAGCCCTCATTTTGTTGTCTGTCCCTGTGTGCCCTGCGATTGGCTGGCAACCAGTTCAGGGTGTCCCCTGCCCACTACCCGGAGATGGCTGGGATGGGCTCCAGCCCCCCCGCGACCCTAATGAGGATAAGCGGTACGGCTGATGAGATGGCGCCGTCACGAATGGCAGCCACTCCAGCAGCTCCCGTGTTATTTTCGATTGTTCTCTATTGTTCTCAGCTCAGGGATGCTGCTGGAAATGTGAATTTCCCTTCGGGGATGAACAAAGTATCTATCTATCTATCTATCTATCTATCTATGAGATGAGATGAGCCCTCATTTTTGTGCGCTGGTTAGATTTTCTTGTGCGCCGAGAATGTGCGAGCAGTGTGCGTTTGCGCACATGCGCAGCTTAAAGGGAACACTGGTAGTAAGATAAAAGTTTCACTATTTTAAAGCTGATTCCATTAAGATTTTCTTTTTGTTAGGCTATTGATTTTTTGAGACCCAAAAATGGTGTTCACTCAACCAGAAAAAGCATTTTGTGTGCTTCAATTTACAAAAACTGAAATATGGACTATTTTTCAATGCGCATTTCGCAGAAGATTAGTGAAAGAACCACTAGAGAGAAAGTCCATAGTGAGATGGAATAGTAAATTCATGATGAATGGGTTTGAATGCCTAGCTAAAAGAATGGGACGGCCCGCAACTTCAAAAGATTTGATTGAACAAGTTCGAACTGCTTTCCAGCGGAGACCCTGTAAAGAGCCAGTAGAGACCTTCAGTGTCCAACAACAACTGTTTGACACGGATGAGCCGAAGGTGCAGATAACAGAAGCTGTTGCAACCATTGACAATCGGCTTGATGTCGTTGTGCGACCCATGGTGCTTACATTGAACAACTTTGAACATCCATCCATCCATTATCTTCCACTTATCCGAGGTCGGGTCGCGGGGGCAGCAGCCTTAAAAGGGAAGCCCAGACGTCCCTATCCCCAGCCACCTCCTCCAGTTCATCCGACGGGATCCCGAGGCATTCCCAAGCCAGCCGAGAGACATAGTCTCTCCAGCGTGTCCTGGGTCGCCCTCGGGGCATCCTGTCGGTGGGACATGCCCGGAACACCTCTTGAGGGAGGCGTCCAGGAGGCATCCTTATCAGATGCCCGAGCCACCTCAACTGGCTCCTCTCAATGCGGAAGAGCAGTGGCTCTACACAGAGTCCCTCCCGGATGACTGAGCTTCTCACCTTATCACTAAGGGAGAACCCAGACACCCTGCGGAGGAAACTCATTTTGGCCACTTGTATCCGGGATCGTGTTCTTTCGGTCATGACCCAAAGTTCATGACCATAGGTGAGGGTAGGAACGTAGATCGACCGGTAGATTGAGAGCTTTGCCATTCGGCTCAGCTCCCTCTTCACCACGACGGACCAGTACAGGGTCCGAATGACGGCAGACGCTGCACTGACCCGTCTGTCGATCTCCCGTTCCATCCTACCCTCACTCGTGAACAAGACCCCAAGATACTTGAACTCCGCCACTTGGGGCAAGATCTCATCCCCAACCTGGAGGGAGCATGCCACCCTTTTACGGCTGAAACACACACAAAATTTTTTGGCCCATGGCCAACCCAAATGCCCAAACACCCAAACAAGTTAGGCACCTCGGCACCTAAGTTGGTCATGCTTTTGTCCCTCCAGATGAAACGGGACACAAGAAAGCGCCCTTGTCACTCGGGTCAGGGTGACACAACACACTCTTTTGTTCAACAGCAGGGCCCGACAGCTTTCACTGGTTTACCCCTGCTGCATCATACGGTTGCCATGCGCATCCCTTAGAACACGTCTAAAGATCCCACTATCCTTTCACAACACCTCTCCACTCCTTCCTATCACCAACAAGAGCTCTAGCTTCCATTATATTTAGACCTCTTTCCTGCAGTGCACTCATAACACCATCCATTCACGTCAATCACGGCCTTCCTCTTGGTCTCCTTCCATTGACTTCTGCTCTGTAGATCCTCTTCAACATTCGCTCCTCATCCATCCTCTCCATGTGTCCAAACCAACCGAGTACTCTCCTATCAACACGCTTGCCCAGTTCCACGACTACTCCAGTTCTGTCTCTCACAATTTCATTTCTCAATCCATCCAATCTTGTCACTCCTAACATAGTCCTCAAACACTTCATCTTAAAAACATTGAAATTCCTTCTTAAATTTGCATTCAGGCTCCAAGTCTCTGCACAATACAACAGTCGGCACAATCACACTTTCATACGGTCCCCTCTTAACATCCATACTCATACTCTTGTTGCTCATCACTCTCCTCAGAGCACCCAAAACCTTGCTTCCCTGATTGACTCTGTGCAATACCTCGCACTCCATTCCACCAACTGCAGCCACATCACAACCCAAGTACAGTGGAACCTCGGTTCTCGACCATAATCCCTTCCAGAACCCTGTTCGAAAACCGATTTGTTCGATCACCGAAATCATTTTTCCCATTAAAATGTAAATCGTTTTGAATGTTTACCTTGAATGTTTAACGTAAACATGAAGCTAACCCAGGCTAATCGTACGTTCGCGTTAGCGTAGTCTTCTGTATGAAAGATTACGCTAACATGAACGTGTAAAAATAAAAAAATCAGGTCGTTTACGAGTCATTTATCACCCGGGTCTCCACAACAAGTGGTGAGCGGTTCATTGGAAAGGGGGCTCTGTTCCAACACCCTAAAAGTTGGGCTCCGTTCCAACACCCTGAATGTTTAACTTGAATGTTCAACGTAAACATAAAGCTAACCCAGGCTAATCGTACGTTCGCGTTATCATAATCTTCCGTATGAAAGATTACGCTAACATGAACGTGTAAAAATAAAAAAAAGATTAAAGAAAAGAATTATGAATAGGATTTCTTACCTTTGTGGTGGTCAGCAGAAGGCGCAGGTGGACGGTGGAGTATTCCCTAGCAAGATCAGACACTCCACTTCCTTCATATTTTGCTATTATTTCTTTCTTAAATGCAATAGTTGTACGCACTACTTTTCTTTTTTCACCTGTAGCAACTTTGCTGCTTGCACTGACTTTCTTCGGAGGCATAATTAGGGGCTAAAACACCCGTACGCCGCTCAGCATGGCACCCTAGCGTACGCACTCACGCATTACCAGCGTTCGAACTCCAATTTTTTTGACCGAACAGCGAAGCAAGAATTTCTCAAAATCTTTGGTCGGACTCCGATTTGTTCAAACTGAGAGGCGTTCGAAAACCCAGGTTCCACTGTACCTAAAACTAGTTTTAAAAATTAAATGATTAGCACTTGGACTCCTTCGAGTTGAATTCGAACCCTGAGTTAACCAATACAAGTTAAAGGGATCTAAAAATCACTCCTTACTGCTTTATCGATGTTGTCAGTTCAATAGTCTGTATGCCCTTGGCTCTTCCAGCAAATATACCACTAATGAATGCTTTTTTTTTTTTTAGAACAAGTTCAAAGCAGTAAACACTTATTAGAACAATTTCAATTTAAAAAAAAAAACGCCTTTCTACCTCAGCCCAGTATTGTGTTCAGACAGGGTCTACGCTGGTAAAGCTTTTTTGTGCTGTTAAAATTTTTGGCTGGCTTAATGTGTTTTGATCTACGGGTGGACCCATTACGCAGGGAATTAGGAACCAACGCGAGTGTGTTCAAATAACAAAACCCAGGAACAAAGTATCAAACAAGCGGTTTCCAGACAACTAACACAATGTCCTAACCAGGAACGAGGAACAAAAACCGAACCGTGACAGTGGCAATGGCCCGACAGCAAAACAAAGAGCTGGAAATAATGAAGTGCGGGTGTGGAGACTGATGAGATGCAGGAGGGCGCTCTTCAGCCACTTCCTCCAGGTTGGCGCCCTCAAAGGTTCTAGATCAGGGGTGTCAAACTCATTTGAACTCGGGGGCCACACGATAGAACAAATATTCTGTCGGGGGCCGGACTGGTAGATTAAGGAGAAAGAAAAAGAGAGATAAAGAAATAAGAGAAAGAGGGAGGGAAAAGGAGAGAGGGCGGGACAAAGAAAGAGAGAGAGGGAGAGAGAGAGAGAAAAAAAAGATAAAAAGTCGTGAGAGAGGGGGAAAAGAAAGGGAGAGGAAGAAAGAAATCCAAAGAGAAATGGAAAGACAGAAGGAGAGAAAAGAGAAAAGAAAGCGCGAAGGGTATGAAGAGAGAAAGAGAAAAGGGAGAAAAGGAAAAAAGGAAGTTGGAGCAAAAGAGGTTAAAAGACACAGAGAGAGTAAGAGACAAAGAGCAACAAAGGAAGAGAAAAAGAGAGACACAGAGAGTGAAAGAGACAGAGACAGTGTGGGAGAAAAAGGGTGGAAAAGAAAGAGAGAGAGGGGGGGACAAAAGATAAAAAGTCGTGAGAGAGGGGGAAATGAAAGGGAGAGGAAGAAAGAAATCCAAAGAGAAATGGAAAGACAGAAGGAGAGAAAGGAAAAAAGAAAGCGCAAAGGGTATGAAGAGAGAAAGAGAAAAGAGAGAAAAGGAAAAAAGGAAGTTCGAGCAAAAGAGGTTAAAAGACACAGAGAGAGAAAGAGACAAAGAGCAACAAAGGAAGAGAAAAAGAGAGAGACATAGAGTGAAAGAGACAGAGACAGAGTGGGAGAAAAGGAGTGGAAAGAGAGAGAGAGAGAGAGAGAGAGAGAGAGAGAGAGAGAGAGAGAGAGAGAGAGAGAGAGAGAGAGAGAGAGAGAGAGAGAGAGAGAGAGAGAGAGAGAGAGAGAGAGAGAGAAAAAAAATACAAGTACAGTGTCTTTGTTCGAGGCACCTGGCTTTGGCAACATCAAGTTGACATATTCCAACCTGCAGCTTGTTTTTCTCTTACCCTTCTCTGAGTGTTGTCTCGCAGGCCGGATTCAATCCCTTAGCGGGCCTGATCTGGCCCGTGGGCCGCCTGTTTGACACCTGTGTGCTACACTAACAAATAAAAAACACAAAAGCCTATGGGAAACAGCATGGCGTGAATTTCTAGTACTCCCTCCAGACCCATTCCTCGAACCTAACGTGTTCCGCCCCAAACAGTTCTGCTAAAAGTAATACGAAAGGAGAGAGGCACAATGGAAATTAAAGAATAAAGGCTCCTTGAACTCAGTTGGGAGTTGTTAATACCAAAAGTTAAAGGTAGAACATTTTTTCTAATAAGTTCACCTCAAACACCTCACCTTTGGGTAACACCTAGCAGTGTCTTTGTTCGAGGCACCTGGCTTTGGCAACATCAAGTTGACATATTTCAACCTGCAGCTTGTTTTTCTCCTGCGCTTCTCTGGGTGTTGTCTCGCGGGCCGGATTTAATCCCTTAGCGGGCCTGATCTGGCCCACGGGCCGCCTGTTTGACACCTGTGTTCTAGATTCTGACATTATGCGGCATTTTCAAATATGCGTGCTGAACATTTATCATCCTGGAAACATATTTTTTTAGAGAGGATGTTTTAGAAATCTGAATTGTTTTACTAATAAAGAGAAGGCAGCACGGCGGTGCAGTGGTTAGAGCCAGTGCTCCCTTTAAGCTGCGTGCACGCGCAATTGCGCACTGCTCGCACATTCTCAGCGCACAAGAAAATCTAGCCAGTGCACAAAAATGAGGGCTCAAAATTACTAATTAAGAAGCGACTTAAGTCAAAGTTACAGTGCATGACGGTAAAAATACACGGGTTCCCCTGACGTTGTGTCCTAAATGCGGTATTTTGAAGTCGAGTCGAAGTAGCAGGAAGTTGAGTAAAGTTAGTAGAGTTTGTCGAGAACCGGCTTCTTCGGCTCGGCTCACTAAGAGGTACCTGTATGGTTGTGGTAAAAATACATATACAGTGGAACCTGGGTTTTCGAACGCCTCTCAGTTCGAACAAATCGGTGTTCGACCAAAAATTTCGAGAAATGCTTTGCTGTTTGGTCAAAAATTCGGATTTCGAACGCCGGTAATGTGTGTACGCTAGGGTGCGATGATGAGCGGCGTACGGGTGTAGGTCTTGTAGATCGCCCCCACCCCGCGTGACCAACTCTTATCACATGCGCACTAGCCTCTTTTTGCTTTCGCTTTTTATATCGGTGAACGGAGTGTTTTAGCCCCTAACTATACCTCCGAAGAAGGTCGGTGCAAGCAGGACAGGTGAAAAAAGAAAAGTTGTTCGTACAACTATTGCCTTTAAGAAAGACATAATAGCGAAATATGAAAGAGTTGTGCGAGTTTCCGATCATGCTAAGGGAATACAGCATGCGCCTTCTGCTGACCACCACAAAGGTAAGAAATCCTATTCATAATTATTTTCTTTATCTTTTTTTTTTTATTTTACACGTTCGTGTTAGCGTAATCTTTCGTACGGAAGATTACGATAACGCGAACGTACGATTAGCCTGGATTAGCTCTCTGATTACGTTGAACATTCAGGTAAACATTCAGGGTGTTGGAACGGAGCCCAAAATTCAGGGTGTTGGAACGGAGCCCCCTTTCCAATGAAGCGCTAGCCACTTGTGGTGCTAAATGACTTGTAAACGACCTGATTTTTTTTATTTTTACACGTTCATGTTAGCGTAATCTTTCATACGGAATATTACGATAACGCGAACGTACGATTAGCCTGAGTTAGCTTCATGTTTACGTACATGGTAAACATTCAGGGTGTTGGAACGGATTAAAACGATTTACATTATTTTTAATGGGAAAAATGATTTCGGTGATCGAACAAATCTGTTTTCGAACAGGGTTCTGGAACGGATTATGGTCGAGAACCGAGGTTCCACTGTATTTCGCTTTCCCTGGCATTTTAAGTGAGAGAATGTCAGGGATTGACATTATTAAGACTATGTAGTGCAGGGGTGTCAAACTCGTTTTAGCTCGGGGGCCACACGATAGAACAAACATTCTGTCGGGGCCGGACTAGTATATTAGAGAGAAAGAAAAAGAGAGAAAGAAATAAGACAAAGCGGAGAGAAAAAGAGAGTGGGTGGGACAATGAAAGAGAAAAAGAGAGAGAAAGAAAAATGGAGGAAAAGAGAGAAAGAGAAAAAGAGAGGAAAAGAGAGAGAGAGGAAAAGGGAGAGCGAGAGAGAGAGGAAAAGGGATAGCGAGAGAGCCAGGAAAAGAGAGGAAAAGGGAGGAAGAGAGAGAGGGAGAGAAACACATACAAGTACAGTGTCTTTGTTCGAGGCACCTGGCTTTGGCAACATCAAGTGGACATATTTCGACCTGCAGCTCGTTTTTCTCTTGCGCTTCTCTGAGCGTTGTCTCACGGGCCGGATTCAACCCCTTAGTGGGCCTGATCTGGCCCCCGGGCCGCATGTTTGACACCCCTGATGTAGTGGTTATATTTGCACAGATAAAATACATGTATATAGTTTAATCCTACATGATGGTGGGAGCAAAGAACTCACGCCCTTCTTGGCTGAGGTCCCGAACAGAGAGAGGGAGTGGTTTATTTTTCGTCAGAGAAATCAGTACAGGCAAGAACACGACTTCAAAATAAAAGAATACAATATTGATAAACGTACAGGAGGTATAATTACACTCATTGTTGAAACGTTACTTTATGTGTGTGTTTGTATGAGAAACATTGTTTTTATATTTAGTAATATAAAAACAAGCTAATTACCTTGAGACAGAAAATCAAGAGATTTACATTGAAAACCTGACAGAGAAGACAGAGGAGGAGTTGGGGGGAAATATTGAACACGACAAACTTTAAAAAGGCCGCTCATTATTGCAATTAGCTCATCCGGGAAACTGTTTATTAGCCGTCTTTCGCTAAATCAAAACAGATCCTTCTTGCTGGGAGAGCCACGCAAACAGTAAGCGGCCAGTTATGAGTCTGGAAGGCAGTGGTGCTGTAAAAAAACCATCAAATACAGTGTGAAAAGACTGATGGAGCGCAGCTTGGGTTGAAATTTCCTAGACTTGCGCAGAACTCTTAGGAGATTTAACAAGTATGGAAAAACATCAAAGCCCGCACGTCTTTATTCGATTAAATATCATCGGGATGATGTTTTCGGAGACTTTCTGAGGTTTTATGGTTCTATTTTCGCCTGTCATTGTTGAAGTGGGCGCAGTGACGATGAAAGCTTCCACCCGTACCCCTTCAAATACGTTATATTCCATTTGGGTTGATGTGTCAGGAAACAGACCGGAAAGCAGGAAGTCGGAACTCACTTTAATTAGGAAATAAACGTTGTCCAACACACAAACGGACCAAAAACAAAACAAAACAGGTTCAAAGGCAATCAAAATTACGATGTAGGCATTACTCCGATCAAACAGGCATGAACTGGTCTTCAACAAGGTAAAGCAATGGTCTGGCGCGTTTAAGTACTCCAAAAGCAATCAATCCAATGCGTCTCAGCCGGTGTCAAGGGGCGGGGCCAGCTGGGCGCCATGACAACCGTGCAGGACACGACATGATGAGTATTCGAACTGTGAGTTACGCTGACTGATATAAACAGAAATGTAGACTTCAAGTCTTTAATTTCTACAGGAAGCAAGGTGTGGACAGCTTTTTCATGTTCAAATTCAAGCACTTTATAAATACAATTTTTCAATTACTCCAGTACCATCAAAAGAAGAAATAGTACATTACGGCCAATGTTCCCTGTAATTTTCCCCGGGTCTGAGCGTTCACACAAAGTCGGTGAGCAACGCTTGAAACAACAGTGAGCAACAGCAATCCCAAGTGTGGCAATAAAGTCATTATCAAACATGTCCAAAACTTGACATCAAGTTACATTTTGCTGAGTTTCCGGCAATTCAAAAAAAAAAATTCACTTTTGAATGAATTGACTCATGTATTAGTGCAAAGGATGTACGGCCTACAAACGTTATTTGTTTTTACAACAATTTTTTCACAAGATTTTCATTTCTTTTTTTTCCTGGTATCTTTTGTCGCATAATACTCACATTTTTGGGGGCTTATTTAGTTGGTTGCACGATAGAGAACTGTATTTAATCACATTTTTTAGTGGAAGTACAATGTTGGCAACAATATTGACTTGGTATCATTGGAAATGATTTGAATGCAACACAAACCTTTTCTTCTTTTTCCCTGTTTTTTCTATTTTTTTTAATTGCATTAAAAAAAGTTTCATTGTGTTTATTTTTTCCGAGCTGTTACTTTTTTCTTTTGTTTCTTTCTTTTCTTTTTTCTGGCTTTTTAAAAAAAAATCCTGTTTTTTTCTCTTCCTTTTGTTTCTTTTTTTCTCAGCTTTTCACTACTTTTTCATTTTGGTATTTTTTTCTTTTTTGTTCTATTCCCCCTTACTTTAAGTCATTTTGTGCATAATTTTACATAATATTTGGTCATGTGGGGATTAAAGAAGCAAAAACAACCCGAAGAGCCGTTTAGGACCCGAAAGAGCCGGTTCTCTTTAGTGAGCCGAGCCGAAGAAGCCGTTTCTCGAAAAACTCGACTTCGTTTTACTTTGACTCGACTTTAACATACCGCATTTAGGACACAACGTCAGGGGTACCCGTGTATTTTTACCTTCATGCATTCTTTTTATTGGCTTTTTTCTGAAATTTTTCCTTCTTTTTTCTCTTCCTTTTGTTTCTTTTTTTCTCAGCTTTTCACTACTTTTTCATTTTGATTTTTTTTTCTTTTTTGTTCTATTTCCCCCCCAGCCTTTGAGTCATTTTGTGCACAATTTTACATAATATCTGGTCGTGCAGGGATGAAAAAAGCAAAAACAACCTGAAGAGCCATTTGGGACCCGAAAGAGCCGGTTCTCTTTAGTGAGCCGAGCCGAAGAAGCCGTTTCTCGAAAACCTCGACTGACTTTATTCAACTTCGTTCGACTTCGACATTGACTTCCAAATACCGCATTTAGAAGACAGCGTCAGGGGAACCCTTGTATTTTTACCTTCAAGCACAGTAACTTTGACATAATTCGCTTCTTAATTAGCAATTTCAAGCCCTGATTTTTGTGAGCTGGGCTTGATTTTCTTGTGCGCGGAAAAGCTCTGGGTAGTGCGCAATTGCGCACACATGCAGCTTAGAGGGAACATTGATTACGGCCCATATTTGATCTGTAATCCTTGAACTAATACATGTTATGTAAAACATTGTTTCAGTTTAACATGTTGCAAACGGTGAGCAAACGATGACGCTTCACATGACAATGTCATACAAACTAATGCCAGCTGCAGTTAATCATGTGGGAATAAATGCAACGTCAAAGCAAAACCAACAGTGAGCAGTGTCTGTGACATTTTCAAGCTCACTTACCGTAAATTCCGGACTATAGAGCGCACCTGATTATAAGCCGCACCCACCACATTTTAAGAGAAACACCGATTTTGTACATACGCCAGCAGCACCTGTATATAAGCCGCATGCGCCCACATTTAAACATGTAACACAAACACCAAATTAACCCAAACCCGACTTCAAGTCCCGCGATTGAAACTAAATGTCCTTCATTAAAGTCCACAGTCCAAAAGTCGCAGCCGGCAAAATGAACGGAAAATGATACCGGTACTTAAGGTTTGATGCAGACCTGCAGAGTCCGGGTCCCGTTGAAAGTAATCCAAGGAAAAAAGTGTATATTTCCAAAGGTAAGGGTGGGAAAAATATATCAGATATACACATTTACTCACGCAACTCCTTTTTCTTTCACCAACTTTTTACCCCCTCTTCTTTCCTTGTCTGTCCCTCACCTTTAGCGGTCCCAACTTAAACTCGGCACCCCGCGTTTGTTCCGCCCCTCATTTTTTGTTCACCCGTGCAAAACATATCAGAATAAGTGTCTAAAATAAATACAAATAAATACATTACAAAAATATACAGTTGCAAATACGTATTATACATGGATTACACATATTTACAAAGAAAGACGGTACACCGAGAAAGTTTTCAAAGCTTTAAGAATAATAATATAGCTTTGACAGGGCAGTTAATGGTAGCAACACTCGAGCGCCACTAGCGGCCGTTAGAAAAATGACATAAATTGGCCGCATCACTGAATAAGCCGCAGGGTTGAAAGTCAGGGGAAAAAGTAGCGGCTTATAGCCCGGAATTTACGGTAATTAAATGTGTGCTCAAGCGAGTCAGACTGCCAAAAAACATGGAAACAATTTTAAGCATTTACAAGCACAAATATTCCAGCACTTTTCAAACTTAAAAACAAAACATTATGATTCAGATTTCAAGCACCCGCTCAAATCTTTCATATTCACTTACAAACGTATGTTGTTTTCTGTTTTTCAGAACTGGATTCCTCCTCCTGTCAGAAAGGCAGAAAGAAATCTTCAAGTGTAGATAGCTGAGAGAAGGCCTGGGGTGAGGTCGTACCTTATCGTGCTATTGTTTTCCTTGACCTTGAAGGATCTTGAAGGACATTCTACCCCCACCATAGGTCTTTTCCCAAAGCCTGCTGGAAACCTATATTTAATTTGAGCGTCATATCTCCTCAGAAAAGTTTATGATGAAATGCAGTATATCTAACTGAAGCATGATCTAAATTATTTGCTAAGCTGGAGTCTATTTGGAATGAAGGACATTCCGTCATTTGCCTTAACCCGAGCTTAGGCCTAACTTGAACTCTGAAGAACAATGCCCCCCCCCAGCCGTCTGCCTTCAAATAGCCGCCATGTGTGCTTGTTTCTGTGCCTGCCTGGTTTATGTTAAATGAGTCTTGAACAATGTGTGTCCCGTTGGATTTATTACAGTGGAACCTCGGTTCTCGACCATAATCCGTTCCAGAACCCTGTTCGAGAACCCATTTGTTCGATCACCGAAATCGATTTTCCCATTAAAAATAATGTAAATCGTGTTAATCCGTTCCAACACCCTGAATGTTTACCATGAATGTTTAACGTAAACATGAAGCTAACCCGGGCTAATCGTACGTTCGCGTTAGTGTAATCTTCCGTACGAAAGATTACGCTAACATGAACGTGTAAAAATCAAAAAAATCAGGTCGTTTACAAGTCATTTAGCACCACAAGTGGCTAGCGCTTCATTGTTCGATCACCGAAATCGATTTTCCCATTAAAAATAATGTAAATCGTTTTAATCCGTTCCAACACCCTGAATGTTTACCTTGAATGTTTAACGTAAACATAAAGCTAACCCGGGCTAATCGTGCGTTAGCCGTATGAAAGATTACGCTGACATGAACGTGTAAAAATAAAAAAATCAGGTCGTTTACAAGTCATTTATCACCACAAGTGGCTAGCGCTTCATTGGAAAGGGGGCTCCGTTCCAACACCCTGAATTTTGGGCTCAGTTCCAACACCCTGAATGTTTACTTCGAATCATAAAGCTAACCCAGGCTAATCGTACGTTCGCGTTATCGTAATCTTCCGTACGAAAGATTACGCTAACACGAACGTGTAAAAAAAAAAAAGATAAAGAAAAGAATTATGAATAGGATTTCTTACCTTTGTGGTGGTCAGCAGAAGGCGCATGCTGTATTCCCTTAGCAAGATCGGAAACTCGCACACCTATTTCATATTTAGCTATTATGTCTTTCTTAAAGGCAATAGTTGTACGAACAACTTTTCTTTTTTTCACCTGTCCTGCTTGCACCGACCTTCTTCGGAGGCATAGTTAGGGGCTAAAACACTCCGTTCACCGATATTAAAAGCGAAAGCAAAAAGAGGCAAGCGCGCACGTGATAACAGTTAGTCACGAGGGGTGGGGGCGATCTACACGATCTACACCCGTACGCCGCTCATCATTGCAATCTCGCGTTCGAACCCCGAATTTTTGACCGAACAGCGAAGCAAGAATTTCTCGAAATTTTTTGTCGAACACCGATTTGTTCGAACTGAGAGGCGTTCGAAAACCCAGGTTCCACTGTATATGTATTTTTACCACAACTACACAGGTACTCCAAATCTTTCTCTAACATGCTTACATGCGAAAGCTATTTTTTTTTTAAAGACTGATTTTGCATTTCCTCCCCTCTTTTCTGCTGCTAATAAAAGCATAATTGACTCTACTATGCTTTTATTACCTGTTTTGCTCTCGGTGTCATCCTCATTCAGTGTTTTATTGTGAACATCTGCCATCCATAGAGATTTTAGGAACGAACAGGAATTGATCATAAATCTGTCTATCTTGTTGGTTTTAATGTGCACTTTCTTTGAACTAGAAGCGGCACGACAGACACAATTTCAAAAGCATATGTGCAAAAAAGTGGTAGAGTACGCTTTTTCTGAATGTATAGCCACTGGTGTATTTTTATTATTATTTTTTTTTTTTACAGTTTAACATCCACCAAAGTGTCCAGGAAATTCAGACCTTTTTTTTTTTAACTTTTTGATGATGAATGTCCCAAAAGTAGAGCAGACAACCACTTTATTACAAAAACTCCACTTATAGAATAAAAGTACATTTTTTTAAACTATGGTTTGCTGTTTATTAACAAAATTTCATGTTTTCCAACTTAAAAGAATGAAGCAAAACACACAATATTAAATGTTGATTACAATATCATGTTAATATGTCAAACGCTTACTTTAAGCAGCAATTTATTCCTTGAAATAACAGAATAAAAGTACAGTTTTTTTAACTATGGTTTGCGGTTTATTAACAAAATTTCATGTCTTCCAACTTAAAAGAATGAAGCAAAACGGAATAGAACAATCAGAAATCAAAACACATTATTAAATGTTGATTACAATATCATGTTAATATGTCAAAAGCTTACTTTAAGCAGCAATTTATTCCTAGAAATAACAGAATAAAAGTACAATTTTTTTAAACTATGGTTTGCTGTTTATGAACAAAATTTCATGTCTTCCAACTTTAAAGGATGAAGCAAAACATAATAGAACAATCAGAAATCAAGACACATTATTAAATGTTGATTACAACATAATGTTAATATGTCAAAAACTTAATTTAAGCAGCAATTTATTCCTAGAAATAACAGAATAAAAGTACAGTTTTTTTTAACTTTGCTGTTTATTAACAAAATTTCATGTTTTCCAACTTTAAAGAATGAAGCAAAACATAATGGAACAATCAGAAATCATGACACATTATTAAATGTTGATTACAATATCATGTTAATATGTCAAAAGCTTACTTTAAGCAGCAATTTATTTCTAGAAATAACAGAATAAAATTACAATTTTTTTAAACTATAGTTTGCTGTTTATTAACAAAATTTCATATCTTCCAACTTTGAAGAATGAAGCAAAACATAATAGAACAATCAGAAATCATGACACATTATTAAATGTTGATTACAATATCATGTTAATATGTCAAAAGCTTACTTTAAGCAGCAATTTATTCCTAGAAATAACAGAATAAAAGTACAATTTTTTTAAACTATGGTTTGCTGTTTATTAACAAAATTTTATGTTTTCCAACGTTAAAGAATGAAGTAAAACATAATGGAACAATCAGAAATCAAGACACATTATTAAATGCTGATTACAGTATCATGTTAATATGTCAAAAGCTTACTTTAAGAAGCAATTTATTCCAAGAAACTTATTAAAAACAAACTTTCTCTCATTAAAATGTTTCTATCGGATTATGTTACCAACACCAAGAGCGACAGGAGAGCCAATAGCAGGTAGCAGGTTTTGATTTTTTTTACGTTGCTGTGAGGATGTGAAGAAAGCCGAGCCTGCCACAAAACACCCCCTGCCCTAAAACCAAAAATAAATCAATTTTTTGTTGCTCCGTGTATATTTAATTGACTTCATATGTGCTAGAAAACCTTCATTTTCCGTTCAAGTTCAGTTTCTCATCACAGACAACTGAAGACAACTTACTTTTTAGTGCACTAACCAGCATTAAGAGCTCCCAGGACGTAAAAAATAGGTTTCAGGATTAAAAATTAGACGCTTTTGGAATAAATCCTGGGTTTTATCCCATTTATTCATACTTTTTTTCAATTAAAATTTGTTTCTCTCTTTACGGATGTTCAGTCCAATTATTCCAGACCAATAGAGCCCTTTCAGACTTTGTAAACGAGCGTGCAGGGTTGGGTAGGGTTACTTTAACTTGATTACTTTCAATGACTTTTGGATTACTCCAATACCAAATATGCTAATAAAAGACAAAAGAAACTAAATATGAATCAAATGACTTAATTTTGTGCAGGCTTGGGGAGTAACGGAACACATGGAACGGCAAAAATGATGTTGGCAAGCTGTTTGGATTGATTTTCATTTTGTTTCTGTCGCATTTGATGTTAGTTTTGCCGGAGATCAAAGAGATCAAAGCCAGGAGAGAAAGCTTACCACGTGTTGTGAGTCATCATTTTATTCATATTTAGTTTCTTTGGTCTTGTATTAGCATATTTGGTATTGGAGTAATCCAAAAGTCATTGAAAGTAATCAAGTTAAAGTAACTCTACCCAACCCTGAGAGCGTGACATAGCTAAGCTGTGCGTGCATTGTTGAGGCAGAACTGCAAATTCATGGCAGACTATACCAGCCCATTGGCGGAAAAAGATTGTAGATCGTAACATCTCAAATAAGCACCGAATATGTGCAAGTAAAAAGATTTTTTGGTGATCAAAATTGACATACAGTTTTTTTTAAAATTTTGAACAGCATTACACATAAATTGTGCAAGCCACTTTGTGGAGCTTTTGTCTGTGACTTTTTCGCCCCATATACAACACCGTTCCTTATCGGTTAGGTAAAGAGTAAAATGTATTTTCATGACAGCAAAATAAATGGACAAAAATATTGGCTCGTCTGACCGGTTCATATTTACAAAGGCTTAGTTCACACATACCGGTTAATTAATCTTGAAAATAATTCAAATTTTGGCTTGCCTTGAATACCTATTTAGTGTGGGTGGGCTCATTAATATTATTGATAATGACATTTAATAATAGCTATTCACACTATAATAATGTACTATTATTATAAATAAATATAATACAACCCTGGCGGTTAAGGGATCCATGAACCGTGAATATTCATAATATTTTTATAATTTTAATGATAAAGATCTAGCTGGCACTAGTAGTAGCAAACTTACAGTCTATAGAAGGCATTTGGAGAAAACACTCACCATTACCGACACTTTTCCTACTGACACTTACTAAGACATTCTACTTTTAGTTAAATCTAAACCAAATTGCTACGATAACTTACCAGCATCACAAAAGCTGGGATTCCTCATTATGTCCTCGGTAGAATCAGTTATTTTGTTGGCTGGCAGCCACCGGCTACTATGGTGCTTCTAAAAAGGCCTGTTTCATTTGTGAATTGCAAAAAATAGTTGTGTTCCTTAAAGTTTTGATCTGTGCACCCGCACACAAAACATCTGAGACTGGGAGGTCGGTGGTTCGCGCCCCGGCCGAGTCATTCCTAAGACTTAAAAAGTGGTCGGCGGCGCCCTCTGTTGGCTGCGGCTGCATCGGCTCGCTACAACGGGTCAGGTGCAATCGACATTTCGTTCTGTGTACATTGTTACACAGAATGACAATACAAGGAAATTATTATTATTATTATTATTATTATTATCTCAGTAGCCTAGATGGTAGTGTGCCCGCTTTGAGACTGGGAGGTCGCTGGTTCGCGCCTCGGCCGAGTCATACCTAATTGGTAAAATGGCGGCGCCCTCTGTTGGCTGCGGCTGCATCGGCTCGCTACAACGGGTCAGGTGTATCGACATTTCGTTCTGTGTACATTGTTACAAAGAATGACAATACAAAGGAAATTATTATTATTATCTAGGCATGTTGTTTTTGTATTTTGCGACTCTAAAAACGCAAAGCAACACACACATTTTCTCTCGCTCTATTCAAATCATACTGCTACTCCCGCTGTTTTGGGTCAACAATGCGCACGCATCCTGTTGTGTTACGCCGATAACGTAGGTTGGAAAAGGGGTCTATACTGATGCTCAGGGTTGGGTTGGGTTACTTTAACTTGATTACTTTCAATGACTTTTGGATTACTCCAATACCAAATATAAAATTACAAAATTTTGTGCAGGCTTGGGGAGTAACGGAATACATGGAACGGCAAAAATGATATTGGCAAGCTGTTTGGATTTATTTTCATTTTGTTTCTGTGGCATTTGATGTTAGTTTTGCCGGAGATCTAAGAGATCAAAGCCAGGAGAGAAAGCTTACCACGTGTTGTGAGTCATCATTTTATTCATATTTAGTTTCTTTTGTCTTTTATTAGCATATTTGGAATTGGAGTCATCCAAAAGTAATTGAAAGTAATCAAGTTATAGCTACACCTAGCCATAGTGTGCCTACAGAATAAGAAACATTTCACCCCACAAAAGACTTTGTTTGTTACCATGTAAAATAACATAATAGATATGTTTAAAGTTATTTTTACTGTGTTTGTAACACATCTTCATACATGTAATAATTTGTTTAACTGCTCTTGTAAAGGTGCTCCCTCCCTCTTAATTTTATGACATCATTCTCATCGCTACAGGACTGAATAATTGTGATGTTATCATTACAAATAATAATACAGCTGTGGTGTTATAATCTTTTTAATTCACCTCCCAAGACAAATGACAACAAATGAGAGGACATATGTCACAGGATGCCTTTTGCTGGACATCAGCAGAATATTACATGTAGGCCTAATGGATTTTTTGGGTGGCCTTGATCATCAATGGGGTTGAACAAGGACAAGCAAGACTCCAAAGATGTACCGTATTTTCAGCACTATAAGGCGCACCGTGTTATAAGGCGCACCTTCAATGAATGATATATTTTTAAACTTTTTCCATACATAAGGCGCACCGCCTTATAAGGCGCTACAGTAGAGGCTGTAGTTACGTTATGCAACCATTAGATGGTGCCGTGCTACAGGGAATGTCAACAAAACAGTCAGATAGGTCAGTCAAACTTTATTAATAGATAACAAAAAAGCTTTCCACAACTCCATTCACTCCCAAAATGAATAAACAGCTGTTTTATTATTTTCTCTGAGGTAAAGCATTTTCGTGACACATCTTTAACATCTTTGAACAACGGCAAGGCATAACATTTTACTTTTCCTCCATTTAGTCAACACGCAAAAAAACGTCTGATACTGTTATGGTAAATTAAACGTTAGTGCAATCGCAATATGGTGACACTCGTAATGTGCAAAAACAATAACAATAAAGCAATAACATAATAACTGTAAAATGTAAAACATAAACAGCTCATCCTCATGCTTCCTCCACTTCCGCACCATTGATTCATTAATGTTAAACTCTCTTGCTGCTGCTCTATTTCCGTGTTCTACTGCGTGACTGATCGCCTTGAGTTTAAACTCTGCGTTGTAAGCGTGTCTCTTAATAGGAGCCATTTCAGGGTCTTTATACAAACGCACAAATAAAAGAGAATCGTTGTTTAATATTACCCAGTATGCACAGCAATCTTCTTCTACGCGAAAAATGGAGTCGGTGGCTGCTTAACATAAGTTGCGAGACCTGTCGTGGCTCAATATTGATCCATATATAAGGCGCACCGGATTATAAGGCGCATAGTCAGCTTTTTTAAAAAGAAACAGATTTTAGGTGCGCCTTATAGTGCGGAAAATACGGTATTTGTTTCAGGTTCTCTTTGAATTTGGAGCAAATACCACAGTTTGGTAAAGATTTTACACACATAACACCACATAACACATTTTTATCCTGACTTGCTGGGTTTGTCTGTTTGTGCTGTCTTTGTCTACAGTTACATTGAATGTAATAAATACAAGAAATATAAATATACTGCTTTAATGTATAATGTATAGTAAAAATGCCCAATTATTGCAAATATTCTAAGCCTGCACTGGATGTAAGATGACCGACAGCAAAACCTCAACGCCACATGTCAGCTGGTCCAATCTGTTGCCATGATAGGTCAAAACCAAGTTTAGTATGTTTTTCAAAGTTACCGTATCCAGTCAGCTCAAAAAAATGCTATGACTTTCCTGAGCAAATTACAATATTGCAATTCCGGACTGCCAGGTTATAAATAACTGGAATAGGCAAAAAAAACATGGATATTTCGGTGAAAGAGCTTCAGAAAATCATTTAACAATGCTCTGAGTCCATGAAGGCCTTGTATTGAGTTGATTTTACTTTGAAGGGTAAAACCTATGAATGTAAAAGTCATATATGATAGCTGATTTTTGTCTCTTTTCTGACACTATCAATCAAATGTAAAAATGCATGTTTGTAACAACAATAAGGTTTTTTTTTTTTAAAATGTACAAAAATGGTTTGTTGCTTCCGGCTACCACTTAATGACAACGGACAGAAAGATGATTGGTCTTTGCTTGTTTTAAACAGAACACATTTTATACACAGAATTTTGAATTAATTTATTTTTGGAAATGTATACTGCTACTGTATGTGACAATACTTCTATGAGAAAGTATAATAAAATGCCTATTTTTATCGATTGGAGACGCAAGAGTGTGAAGTGATTTTCAATGCCTGATTATTGTCTCATCTCATCAGCCACACCGCTTATCCTCAGTAGGGTCGCGGGGGTGCTGGAGCCCATCCCAGCAATCATCAGGCAATGGGCAGGGGACACCCTGAACTGGTTGCCAGCCAATCGCAGGGCACACAGGGACAGACAATTCGCTCGCTCATTCACACCTAGGGACAATTTGGACCGGCCAATCCACCTGAAATGCATGTTTTTGGAATGTGGGAGGAAACCGGAGTGCCCGGAGGAAACCCACGCAAGCACAGGGAGAACATACAAACTCCGCACAGGAAGTCTGGAGCTGGATTTGAACCCACGCAGGAGGTTCCCAAGAAATGAACTGTGCCGCACATGCGCTAACCACTGCGCCGCCGTGCTGCCCCCTGATCATTGTTTCTATACTTAATGAAATATAACATTCCGGATTCTTTACTTTTGGTCAAAACGCTTTGAATTTATTTCTTTAAGACACACAGTATCAGTGTTCATTTGAGCTGTGAAAAGTGATGGGTCCCGGGGACTCGCATGCTCAAAAATCTATGGGTCCCAACAGAGATCTATGGCTCCCCAAAATTTAGTGTTATCGAGGTTAAAATTGTAAATCGGCGACAAATATAGAATATAAATCTATATATTCATTCAGTTTTAATCATCACGGGTTTTTTGGTAATACAAATCAGTTATCACTTCAAGATTTTTCAGTTCACAACAATATTGTACATTATACAAAATAATATTGCTGAAATAATTATATTAATCTATATTTTCATTCAGTTTTAATCATCACAGTTAATTGGTAATACAAAGCAGTTATCACTTCAGATTTTTCAGTTCACAATATTGTACAATATGCAAAATAATATTGCTGAAATAATTATATTAATCTATATTTTCATTCAGTCTTAATCACCACAGTTAATTGGTAATACAAAGCAGTTATCGCTTCAGATTTTTCAGTTCACAATATTGTACATTATGCAAAACAAAATTGCTGAAATGATTATATTAATCTATATTTTCATTCAGTCTTAATCATCACAATTGATTGGTAGTACAAAGAAGTTATCACTTCAGATTTTTTCATATATTCTTCGTGGTTTGCTGTCACGCCACAGTTCTAATGCCTTCTCAAGGTCCAATCCATTATCATCCTCCTCATAGCGTCACCAGGAATAAAATTAAGTCTATTTTGGCAGAAAAGTCCTTATCGTGCTTAGGAGTATTATTTTGTTTATTTTCTTTCGTCGAGTCGTTCGCTTCAACACACGTGTTTTCCTAGCCTCTTGTGTTTTCCTAGCGATCTTCCGAAGAATTTCTCCGCCGTTTTATTGCCGTTGTTATCACTTTCTGCATTATGTTTCGACTTATTACCGAGACTGAAGAAATGACCAATTTTATGTTGATTTTCACCTTCCCTCAACGACAAGCACCACAACATTGACGTAATATCGAAGCAACGAGATCTCGTTTGCCGAGATCGGCGTGCAGACGAAAACTCGAACCGCGAGACCAAAACAACAATGGCGGATCTGCCTGACGAAAAGTTTGGAGTGCGGTGAATCTTTGTTAAAAGAAAAGTAATCGGGTAATAATGACAATTTTGTGTCAAAAGTTGCGTCCCCAGCAAAAATGATGCGTCTGGGACGCGGGCAAACGAGAACACTGCAGTATACAAATTGGATTGGTGCACTACAGCAGTGTTTTTCAACTAATGTGTCTCCAAAAAATGCCCATTTAATCCTTGTTAAAAACATGTCATTGTTCCCTATTTTTGCTTTCTTTCAGGGTTCAGCCAAGTAACTGTAGCATTCATCCATATCAGTAGGTATCAGTAGATTACTTTTTTTCCTTTTTGTATACGAATTTTCTACTCATGAGGTGGTGCAGGGAAAGTAATAAAATTAATCAAATCAAGTAGATCTGGCACCCACTGATTTTAAATAGAATTTTCTTATTTTACTAAAAAAAAGAAAATATTTATTATCGTCAAGTCAGGTCATATTTATTCGTGTAGCCCACAAAAAGTCTCAAAGAGCTGTACATAACACAACAACAACAAAAATAACTAGTAAAAGATCACATCTGCTATATAAAACATTTTTGTGGGAACAGGAATAATTTCAGTAAAATATGGAAAAACTAAATGTGTAACTTGGTTTAAATATAATGCAAATGCCAAATATGATCCAATCAAAAAAGATACATTTAATCTAAATGTAGATTGAATTAATCAACTTAAATTCAAGTGTTTAAATAAACAATAAAATATAGTATGAATGAAATAAATAAATACAGCAGATGCAGCACCGAATAGAACATTTACTGTATATCCCTAATACTTATCTTACCGAGCAAGTAGAACAACAAGCTAACAAAGTTTGTTCCGCCTGCAAATTTTTGCTCGTATCAGTTAATATTTTTGTTGTTGTTTTCTTCCAGGAAAAAAAAACAAGATTAAATATCCTGCAACTTGAAAATTAGGTTCAAAATAAATTGCAATGCGTACAAAGAAATTGAATAATCTGTATTACATCCTGACCCACAATGACCAAAAATTATAAGAAAAACTTTTCTCTGTAATTTTAGATAACATGTTAATTCAAGCATCACAGAAATTACAAAAAAAAACTAGTACTGGGAATTCATTTTAAAAACATTTTTTGCAGGATAGTGTGCCTAGGGATTTTTTTAATGTAGATTTGTGCATTGGTTCAAAAACACTGACCAAGACTTCACCACACTGCTAAATCAGATTAAAAATATCTATGCACTAATTATTTCACGAGCAGCACGGCGGTTAGCGCGTGTGCGGCACAGTTCTGGGGTCATGAGATCGAACCCCCTGTGTGGAGTTTGCATGTTCTCCCCGTGCTTGCATGGGTATCCTCCGGGCACTCTGGTTTCCTCCTACATTCCAAAATCATGCATGTTAAGTTAATTGGCCGGTCCAAATTGTCCCTAGGTGTGAATGAGAGAGCGAATTGTCTGTCCCTGTGTGCCCTGCGATTGGCTGGCAACCAGTTCAGGGTGTCCCCTGCCCACTGCCTGAGGATGGCTGGGATGGGCTCCAGCACCCCCGCGACCCTACTGAGGATAAACGGTGCAGATAATGGATGGATGGATGTCAATTTAAGCATCACAGAAAATACAAAGAAACTAGTACCGGGAATTCATTTTAAAAACAATTTTTGTAGGATAGTGGGCCTGGGGATATTCTTAATGAAAGATTTGTGCATTGGTTCAAAAACACTGACCAAGACGTCACGAAACTGCAAAATCATGATTATAAAATATCTATGCATTAATTATTTTCAGGGTTGGGTAGGGTTACTTTAACTTGATTACTTTCAATGACTTTTGGATTACTCCAATACCAAATATGCTAATAAAAGACAAAAGAAACTAAATATGAATCAAATGATGACTCACAACACGTGGTAAGATATCTCTCCTGGCTTTGATCTCTTATATCTCTGGCAAAACTAACATAAAATGCGACAGAAACAAAATGAAAATAAATCCAAACAGCTTGCCAACATCATTTTTGCCGTTCCATGTATTCCGTTACTCCACAAGCCTGCACAAAATTTAGTCATTTTATTCATATTTAGTTTATTTTGTCTTTGATTAGCATATTTAGTTTTGGAGTAATCCAAAAGTTATTGAAAGTAATAGAGTTAAAGTAACCCTACCCAACCCTGATTATTTTACGAGCATGACTCAAGTGTTAATGCTGGAGTTTTAGCTCTTTGCTTTTTGACCCTTAAGACTTGCCATCGAAAACATATACGTTGAAAGGAAGTCAAATCGTGATTCAAGTAGAACATTTAAAACGAATACAAAAATCAGATGATGTTGAGTCAAATTAGAATATAATATATTTTAGTTGTGTGCGTTAAAATACAATAAACTTGAAATGCATGTATATAAACATGTCCCGTGTTTTACATGGCAACTGTAAACCATTTTTGTTTTATTTTGAAAACACAAAGGAAGTGATGTCACTCATCACAAAGTTAAACAGCGATTTGGATGTTTACAAATCAACCAGAAGTTGATTGACTTGCTAACAGTCGCCCGCAAGTTTTGGAATATACTCGTAAAAATGTCCTCGTTGGGCGGAATTGAGTTACCGAGTCGTCTTCCCTTGCTTTTGACCCACGAATGGGTGCTTCTTCCTGGCTCGACCGTCCGCCTAAAGGTCGATACTCCTCGGAACATGCACCTGATCAGACACCGCTTGCTAAAGGGGACTTCGCTCAAAAGCACCATTATTGGGGTGATTCCAAACACCAAGGACCCCCAGAAGGACACTGACGACCTCCCCACTTTGCACAAGTAAAGTTTAAATTAGCTCACTTTTATCCATATGGCTATCTTCAGCTATCTCCATACCTGTCAACCTGTACAGTTTTGCCGTGCAAAGTACGTCTATTATGAATTTTAAGACGTGTACGACGTACGAGAAAATCTGTACGGAAAAACGCAAATTTGTCAATGATGGGTACCATTCGATATACAACGCCTATCACCAAACGGCAAATCAATCAAGTCGAACGAGTTCGCCGCGGAAGCCTCTATCTCGGTATCGGTTTTTTTTTTCGTTGCAAACGAAGTGAGCGGTTTGATGTAGTGAAAGGCAGTCCGTCTCGTCTTAGAGAACCGGCTTTTTCGGCTCAACTCATTAAAGAGAGCTGGCTCTCAAACAGCTCACTTGCATTATATTACGAACTCATCCCATTAGCTACACCGCTTATCCTCAGTAGGGTCGCGGGGGTGCTGGAGCCCATCCCAGCAATCATTGGGCAGTGGGCAGGGGACACCCTGAACTGGTTGCCAGCCAATCGCAGGGCACACTGGGACAGACAACTCACTCGCTCATTCGCACCTAGGGACAATTTGGACCGGCCAATTCACCTGAAATGCATGTTTTTGGAATGTGGGAGGAAACCGGAGTGCCCGGAGAAAATCCACGCAAGCACGGGGAGAACATACAAACTTCGCACAGGAAGTCTGGAGCTGGATATTAACCCACGCAGGGGGTTCCCAAGACATGAACTGTGCCGCACATGCGCTAACCACTGTGCCGCCGTGCTGCCCGAAACGTCAAATCAATCAATTTAAACGAGTTCGCCGCGGAAGCCTCTATCTCGGTATCGTTTTTTTTTTTTTCGTTGCAAACGAAGCGATCGGTTTGATGTAGTGAAAGGAAGTCTGTCTCGTCTTAGAGAACCGGCTTTTTCGGCTCAACTCATTAAAGAGAGCTGGCTCTCATACAGCTCTTTTGCATTATTATTTGTTATTATTCAGCCAGTATCAACCATCGACATGATATCTACCGGAAATCATTTTGTCACGCGAAGCTATCGACGTGACTCGTCGCCTTCGATCGGCGCCGGGTTTTTAGACCCAACTGCTGTGTTGGGAGTCATTAGGTGACCAAACCCCCCAATTCCAACCCTCAATACCGAGCGCCAAGCAGGGAGGCAATGGGTACCATTGTTGTAAGTCTTAGGTATGACTCGGCCGAGGCTTGAACCAGCGACCTCCCAGTCTCAGAGCAAGCGCCCTACCATCTAAGCTACCAAGCTGGTAATACTGGCTTTGATCTCTATAAGGGGAATTAGCATTTTAGCACAATCCTATCTTGTGGCCCCCGTATATTACGAACTATTATGTTATATAAAGAAGTTAAGAAAAAAAGGAAGTATAAAAGGAGAAAATGAAAAATGACAGGTTTGTGGTTATCTCTTTAATCAGTATAACACTAAAAATATTTTAATGCAGAAAATGAATTCATAATTTAAATAAGAAAATGTATTATTTGACTTAATTATATTTGCATGTATTTTTTTCCTTTTACAGTGAACATCCAAGCTACTTAATTTTTGAACTTTTTTTATAATAAATCTCATTCATGTCGAGCAACTCAGTATCTCACAACAAAATGTAAAAAAATTTTTTAATTTAATTTATTTTTTTGGGTATATATAAGACACAAATAACATAAATGTAACCCAGACTAATCGTACGTTCGCGTTAGCGTAATCTTCCATTCTGTCTCCGTTCCAACACCTTAAATGTTTACCTTGAATGTTCAACGTAAACATAAAGCTAACCCAGGCTAGTCGTACGTTCGCGTTATCGTAATCTTCCGTACGAAAGATTACGCTAACATGAACGTGTAAAAATAAAAAATTAAAAAAAAGGATAAAGAAAAGAATTATGAATAGGATTTTTTACCTTTGTGGTGGTCAGCAGAAGGCGCAGGTGGATGGTGGAGAGGGATGGAGTGGGAAGGAAAATTATTGTTTGGAAGGAGAGTTCCCTTCCATAAAAACTTCGGGGAGCTCTTCTGTTTAAGGGGTGCTCACACGTTCAAATCTCTTTGCTACGGATGACTCGGCTACAGGATGTTCTTTTCTCTTCAAATATCTATCCAATGACACTTGCTTCTGCCTTCTTCTTGGCACTTTTCGGAAGTGGTCCATGACAGTGTCATTAAAGTCATGATGACTCTGGTGGCTGCAGCTTCATCGGGGTGGTGAAATTCTGTAACTCGGCCCATTTGCTACACATTTGTTTCATCTCGGACATCCCCTAGTGTATTGGAGGTGCAATTGCACCTAAGAAAATTCAAAGGAGTAAAGAAATGTGATGTGAAACATCCATCCCCGGCGTTCGAACTTCGTTTTTTGTTCGAACAACGAAGCAAGAAATTCTCAAATTTTTTGTTCGTACTCCGATTTGTTTGAACTTCCACTGTATATATAACATTGTCTTAATAAGTAATAACCATTTTAATTTTTACAAGAGTAAAAATGCATAATAACCTCCCCTCAAGAAAGTCAGTTCAATGATCACAATGTTGTAGCGTCAATAGGTCAAATTCAAAAAGATAACAAGAAACGTCATCAGCGTTTTCACTGCACCAAAGTATTTGTGAGGAACATCTACAATGTTCTCTGAGTGAAATTTGTCTTATCTTTATTTGTTTTTGATGAAGGAACTAAGATCGCAGTTAAAAGAAAGCCAAGCACACAAAATGGACTTTAATCAGACACTGTGCTCTGTACTAGACTAGGTAATTATTGATTTACTTTCACAACCGGTAGTTGTAATTCAGGTCTCAAGATACCCCTGAGCATTTCAATTCAAAATGTACTTACTTGTAGTTGCCCTAGGCGGTAAATAGTTTTTCATCGCTTGTGACGTCTTACGGAATCCATTTCCAAAGTACAAACGAAATACATTGTTTTATGACACAAATGCAAAGGATTATTGCTAAAATTCCTTTAAAATGATTCAAACATTCACACAGTTCTGTATTTCTAGCTCGGTGGCCTTGGGGGTATGGCGCCCGCCCCGAGACTGGGAGGTTGTGGTTCAAGCCTCGGCCGAGTCATACCTAAGACTTGAACATTGGTACCTGTTGCCTCCCTGCTTGGCGTTCAGCATTAGGGGTTGGAATTGGGGGGTTTGGTCACCTAATGACTCCCAACACCTCAGTTGGGTTGAGCGAGGGGGCTGGGAATCCCCTCCTCTGAATCAATCTCCCAAAAAGAGTCAGAAATGACTCTAGCCACCTCCCACTTGGGGGATATGGCTGTGGTACATTATATATATATATCTATCTACCTTGGTCGGGGCAGCACGGCGGCGCAGTGGTTAGCGCTTGTGCGGCACAGTTCATGTCATGGGAACCTGTCGTGGGTTCAAATCCAGCTCCAGACTTCCTGTGCGGAGTTTGTATGTTCTCCCCGTGCTTGCATGGGTTTCCTCGGGCACTCCGGTTTCCTCCCACCTTCCAAAAACATGCATTTCAGGTGAATTGGCCAGTCCAAATTGTCCCTAGGTGTGAATGAGCGAATGAGTTGTCTGTCCCTGTGTGCCCTGCGATTGGCTGGCAACCAGTTCAGGGTGTCCCCTGCCCACTGCCCGGAGATGGCTGGGATGGGCTCCAGCCCCCCCGCGACCCTAATGAGGATGAGCGGTACGGCTGATGAGATGAGATCTACCTTGGTCATATCCCTCAAGAGGGGTGTCTGACAGCAAGACACACACATACAATAACAAAGAAAATAAAAGGGAAATAAATAGCAAAAAAAAACACACACACAATTTTTTGGACCGTGGCCAACCCAATTGCCCAAACACCCTAACAAGTTAGGCACCTTGGCACCCAAGTTGGTCATGCTTTCGTCCCTCCAGATGAAATGGTCACTCGGGTCAGGGTGACACAACACACTCTTTTGTTCAACAGCAGGGCCCGACAGCTTTCACTGGTTTACCCCTGCCGCATCATACGGGTGTCCAGCCCATCCTTAAGAACGCGTCCACAATCCCACTATCATTTCACAACACCTCTCCACTCCTTTCTATCACCAACAAGAGCCCTAGCTTCCATTATATTTAGACCTCTTTCCTGCGGTGCACACATAACACCATCCATCCACATCAATTGCAGCCTTCCTCTTGGTCTCCTTCCATTGATTTCTGCTCTGTAGATCCTCTTCAACATTCGCTCCTCATCCATATTCTCCATGTGTCCAAACGAACCTAGTACTCTCTTATCCACACGCTCAGTTCCACGACGACTTCAGTTCTGTCTCTCACAATTTCATTTCTCAATCTATCCAATCTTGTCTCTCCTAACATAGTCCTCAAACACTTCATCTTAAAAACATTGAAATTCCTTCTTAAATCTGCATTCAGGCTCCAAGTCTCTGCACAATACAACAGTCGGCACAATCACACTTTCATACGGTCGCCTCTTAACATCCATACTCATACTCTTGTTGCTCATCACTCTCCTCAGAGCACCCAATACCTTGCTTCCTTGATTGACTCCGTGCAATACCTTGCACTCCATTCCACCAACTGCAGCCACATCACAACCCAAGTACCTATAGCTTTCAACTTCTTCCAGCACCCGTCCATGCAACCTGATTTCTAACGCCATGCCCACTCCATCACGTGAACACTTCATCACCTTACTCTTCCCAACATTCACACATAAATTACGCCTATCACATACTCTTCCAAACTCCGTTTCCAACCTTCTCAATGTTTCCTCAATGGGCGGTCTACATTACTATTTTACTTGAATTTTTGAATGTAGTAATGTTTCAACTTATTAGATAATGTCTAGAGCAATGATTTTCAACCACTGTGAGATCGTCAGGTGTGCCGTGAGAAATTATCCAATGTCACTTTTTAAAATTTAAAATTTTATAAAACATTTAATGAATCGTTTTCTGCAAATATTACGTCATTGTCAAGGGTTCTGTGCTGTAAAAACTGGGGGTATTATAAATTATATTGTAATTAAACATACTGTTTATCCATCCATCCATCCATTATTTGCACCAAATGCAATATTGCACAACCATTACGATACCAACGTTATCACGACAACCCTGTATGTAACATCCCACATGCCGACATTTCTTGTGTAAATACCATGTAAATTATAACTATAGCCTTATCCCCTTGTCTTATAACCTTATCTTCTCTGTTCCTCTATCTTCTTGGCTCATACCTCACTGTGAATGTGTAAAACTGGAGTGTCATGCCCAATTTCGTTGTCACAATATGTTAACCCATTTTGTAACAATGACAATAAAGGTCGTCGTTCTTCTTCTTCTTCTTCTTCTTCTTCTTCTTCTTCTTCTTCTTCTTCTTCTTCTTCTCTTCTTCTTCTTCTTCTTCTTCTTCTTCTTCTTCTATCTTCTTCTTCTTCTTCTTCTTCTTCTTCTTCTTCTTCTTCTTCTTCTTCTTCTTCTCTTCTTCTTCTTCTTCTTCTTCTTCTTCTTCTTCTTCTTCTTCTTCTTCTTCTTCTTCTTCTTCTTCTTCTTCTTCTTCTTCTTCTTCTTCTTCTTCTTCTTCTTCTTCTTCTTCTTCTTCTTCTTCTTCTTCTTCTTCTTCTTCTTCTTCTTCTTCTTCTTCTTCTTCTTCTTCTTCTTCTTCTTCTTCTTCTTCTTCTTCTTCTTCTTCTTCTTCTTCTTCTTCTTCTTCTTCTTCTTCTTCTTCTTCTTATCTTCTTCTTCTTCTTCTTCTTCTTCTCTTCTTCTTCTTCTTCTTCTTCTTCTTCTTCTTCTTCTTCTTCTTCTTCTTCTTTCTTCTTCTTCTTCTTCTTCTTCTTCTTCTTCTTCTTCTTCTTCTTCTTCTTCTTCTTCTTCTTCTTCTTCTTCTTCTTCTTCTTCTTCTTCTTCTTCTTCTTCTTCTTCTTCTTCTTCTTCTTCTTCTTCTTCTTCTTCTTCTTCTTCTTCTTCTTCTTCTTCTTCTTCTTCTTCTTCTTCTTCTTCTTCTTCTTCTTCTTCTTCTTCTTCTTCTTCTTCTTCTTCTTCTTCTTCTTCTTCTTCTTCTTCTTCTTCTTCTTCTTCTTCTTCTTTTCTTCTTCTTCTTCTTCTTCTTCTTCTTCTTCTTCTTCTTCTTCTTCTTCTTCTTCTTCTTCTTCTTCTTCTTCTTCTTCTTCTTCTTCTTCTTCTTCTTCTTCTTCTTCTTCTTCTTCTTCTTCTTCTTCTTCTTCTTCTTCTAATATGCACGGCTTATCCTCAGTACGATTGCGGGGATGCTGGAGCCCATCCCAGCCATCTTCGGGCAGGGGACACCCTGAACTGGTTGCCAGCCAATCGCAGGGCACACAGGGACAGACAATTCGCTCGCTCATTCACACCAAGAGACAAAAAAATAATTCTAAATTATTAGTTTTTTAGCCTTTATTGAATCAGACAGGGGAAATGAAACAATTTTTTTTCTTACCGAATTATCATTATTGATGTTTGTCATTATTATCATCATTGATATTTTTCTTACTATGATTAAGTGAATTATCATTGCTAACATCCTCTGACAAATGATGTCTCTCTTTGCGGGCAGGATCGGTACGGCTGGGATTGCAGTGCAGGTAGTGGGCAGTAACTGGCCAAAGCCACACTACAGCCTTCTCATCACTGGATTGTGTCGGTTTAGTGTGTCAAGTGTGCTGACACAACAACCATTTATTCTGGCTCAGGTAAAAATGTAGAAATTGCTGGGATTTTTATGTTATATCTGATCATGTGTCCTGAACAGCACTGAATTGAATCAAATAAAATGTGTATTTGATATAGTAAGGGTTAAAGGGATACCCACATTCTAAAACATACAAAATTTGAGGAAATAGTACATGTTTTTTGCACTAATACTTATATATCTCATCTCATCTCATTAGCCGTACCGCTTATCCTCATTAGGGTCGCGGGGGGGCTGGAGCCCATCCCAGCCATCTCCGGGCAGTGGGCAGGGGACACCCTGAACTGGTTGCCAGCCAGTCGCAGGGCACACAGGGACAGACAACTCATTCGCTCATTCACACCTAAGGACAATTTGGACCGGCCAATTCACATGAAATGCATGCTTTTGGAATGTGGGAGGAAACCGGAGTGCCCGGAGGAAACCCACGCAAGCACGGGGAGAACAAACAAACTCCGCACAGGAAGTCCGGAGCTGGATTTGAACCTGTATATATATATATATATATATATATATATAGTGGAACCTGGGTTTTCGAACGCCTCTCAGTTCGAACAAATCGGAGTCCGACCAAAAATTTTGAGAAATTCTTGCTTCGCTGTTCGGTCAAAAAATCGGAGTTCGAACGCCGGTAATGCGTGAGTGCGTACACTAGGGTGCGATGCTGAGCGGCGTACGGGTGTAGATCGCTCTTTTCGTGACCAACTGTTATCGCGTGCGGACGTGCTTCGTTTTGCTTTCGCTTATAATATAGGTGTACCAAGTGTTTAAAATATCTATCCAATGACACTTGCTTCTGCCTTCTTTTTAGCACTTTTGGGAAGTGGTTCATGACAGTGTCATAAAAGTCATGATGACTCTAGTGGCTGCAGCTTCATCGGTGTTGTGAAATTCTGTAACTCGGCCCATTTGCCACACTTTTGTTTCATCTCGGACGTCCCCTAGTGTTTTGGAGGGGCAATTGCACCTGAGAAAATTAAAAGGAGTAAAAAAATGTGACGTGAAACATCCACCCCGGCGTTCGAACTCCGATTTTTTGACCGAACAGCGAAGCAAGAATTTCTCGAAATTTTTGGTCGGACTCCGATTTGTTCGAACTGAGAGGCGTTCGAAAACCCAGGTTCCACTGTAGTTGTTTTTAATGTGTTTTTTCTCCATTCTTTAAAATTCGTATCTAGTACCGGGACTAAAAACAGTGTGATGTTAGGGGCAGCAGTAGCTCAGGAGGTAGAGCGCTCGTTTTGGGATCAAGGGATCCCAGTTCGAATCCCGTCGTGTTACATGTCGAAGTGTCCTTGGGTAAGACACTGAACCCCTAATACCCCCAATAAGCAGGTTAGCGCCTTACATGGCTCCAAGGCCGCTTTTTGGAAATGTGGAGCACATTGTAAAGCGCTTTGGGAAGTCATTGACTTGAAAAGCGCTATATAAATGCAGATCATTTCATTTCATGATGTGATAAGACGATTGTGGCATTGTGGTTATGATTTAGCGCTCTTACCGTTAGATCCCCGCTAGCACCATTGTTATTCATTGGGGCGGCAGTAGCTCAGGAGGTAGAGCGATCGTTTTAGGATTAAGGGATCCCAGTTCGAATCCCGGCTTGTCCGTGTTACATGCCGAAGTGTCCTTGGGTAAGACACTGAACCCCCAATACCCCCAATAAGCAGGTTAGCGCCTTACATGGCTGCACAGATCACGGCCGCTATTGGGAAATGTGAAGCACAATGTAAAGCGCTTTGGAAAGTCATTGACTTGAAAAGCGCTATATAAATGCAGATCATTTCATTTCATTTATTCATTTGTGGTCAGCAATATTTTCCGGCTGATCAATAATTGGACAAGTATGGTAATGTGCTTGTTGAGTTTCCAGTTGTACACATTTAGAGTATCTCACATTTCTGCAGGGATTTCATTATGGTGTTTAGTAGGGCTGTGCGATTTTGGAAAAAAATTTATCACAATTTTTCAGACCAGTATTACAATTTCAGTGCATTTAAAAATAGTGCATTTTCTATTCTACTTTTCTGAGTACTTGATTACAGTCGGTAGTGTTTCCCATAGATTTTTTTGAGACCCCAGTGGGTGGACAGTCTAGGGCGCCCCGGGGGCCAATTCCGACCTGCGGAATGAGAGGTGTACGTTTTACGCCATATTTAAGTTCAAGGGAAAGTTGTATTATTTAGCGCCCCCTAGTGGTAGAAAGAAACTACGCATTAAAAAGAACAATATTATTATTTTTTTTAAATCTAAGATACACAAACTATGATATAAGCGTGCATTTTTTTTTATTTTTGTTGCTCGAGAAATTAGCGTTTATTTTACTTAACATGAGCTAATTGTCAACTAGCTAGCTACTATGTTTTTTTGCGTAGCAACTCGGTGTTTCTGTATCTGATTTGGTTGAAATTGAATTGTATTTTCTTTTGCATTTATAGTTATTAGAAGCACTGCAGAGTAAATATTTTTAAGTTATGTTTTATTTAGCTTTTTTTTTTCCAATGATTCTGTTTTGTTTTTTTACTGTAAATCTGTTTAGTGTTTAAAAAGCTAAATTGTTTTGTATTTTAATTTAAGCTAACAGTTCTTTCCTTATATTTCACACTGCATTAGTTGTTGCCCTGAGAAGTAAATATTTTTACTTTTTTGTTGTGTCATTTGTTTTTCAAGGGTTCTGACTTTGGAGTCGATTAGTATAAACAACTTGAAAGTTTGAATTGGGTAAAGGTTCACTGTAGATTGACAGATACCGTCATGGGAATGGCGAGCATTAGACCACATCATCCCCGCCCACCCGCTCTGTACTCACAGGAGCCCGGTGACGAGACAAAAACATGTTGATTAAGCAGTAAACCAATAAGGAGTAAGTGGACAAAAAAAAAAGGCTGCAAGCCACTCGACAGTGCATTTGGTCGATTGTATAGCGCCGCTAAAACCCAAACTTTGATCATTGTAGTTGACTCAAAAGTCAATAATTCAAATCATAAACTAAATCATTGGAAAAAAAAACGCAGTTTGTTACCATTACACAATCGCACCACGTCACATCGCGATATCAATTAGATTTCGGTTTATTTTGCAGCCCTATTATTTACTAGAACAACACAAAACAATGATTATTTTGACACAACGAAAGGTAGCAATGTTTTTAACCCTCCAAAAACTCAAAATATAGCCGTCAATAACCAATCCCCTTTGTAACAAAAGTGAGTACACCCTTAAGTGAAAGTTCTTGAAGTGTATGGTCCAAGTATTTCCAGCTTGACACCCACCACTTCAATCTCTGCAGTAATGCTGACAGCAGTCCTGCCCCCATCTTTCTTAGATAGCATTTAGATGTGATTCTGTGCACGTCCGCTCAGCTTCTTTGGACAACCAACACAAGCCTTGTTGTGAGTGCATTCTGATTTGTTAACACGCCGGGGGATCTCGACAACTGTACTGCAGCTCAACTCAGGGTGTTGCCAATCATCTTGTAACGGTGGGCAGCCTTTTGTAGTGCCACAATACATTGTTTAGGTCCCCAGAGAGTTTCTTGACCTGGTGTGCCATTTAGGGAGTTTCAGTGACCATTATGACAGCGTGTACTACAAATTGAACACACCTGCTCCCTATCAGGGTTGGGTAGGGTACTTTAACTTGATTACTTTCGATTACTTATGGATTACTCCAATACCAAATATGCTAATAAAAGACAAAAGAAACTAAATATGAATAAAATGAAGACTCACAACACGTGGTAAGCTTTCTCTCCTGGCTTTGATCTCTTTGATCTCCGGCAAAACAAACGTAAAATGCGACAGAAACAAAATGAAAATAAATCCAAACAGCTTGCCAACATCATTTTTGACGTTCCACGTATTCCGTTACTCCCCAAGCCTGCACAAAATTTAGTCATTTTATTCTATTTAGTTTCTTTTGTCTTTTATTCGCATATTTGGTATTGGAGTAATCCAAAAGTCATTGAAAGTAATCAAGTTAAAGTAACCCTATCCAACCCTGGTCGCTCCACCGGTAACTTTACGCCAATGCCTGTTCCGCAAGAATAAATGGGCCCTGAGGGATCCACTTGTTTTTTTGAGGGGGTAGTTCAAAAATGTAAACATTAGTCCAAGACAACATACCTATGCTTTATGGCATTGTGTTAAAAGTTTATTGCTTCTGACACGAACTGATTACTCCGATGGACACACTCAGCCATACAGTAACCGAATCCACAATTATTTTAATTTTTTTATTTAAATGTATTTGTTTATTTAGAACTAGTGTTTTTAGGATATATGTGGAGGTATGTTGCGGCTCCCTTTTTCTTAACTTATTGCTTAACTAATAAATCGAAAGGAGAACTCCTATCCATCCATCCATTATCTGCACCGCTTATCCTCAGTAGGGTCGCGGGGGTGCTGGAAGCCCATCCCAGCCATCTTCGGGCAGTGGGCAGGGGACACCCCGAACTGGTTGCCAGCCAGTCACAGGGCACACAGAGACGGACAACTCACTCGCTCATTCACACCTAGGGACAATTTGGACCGGCCAATTAATCTGATTCTGTTTTTGGAATGTGGGAGGAAACCGAAATGCCCGGAGGAAACCCACACAAGCACGGGGGAGAACATGCAAACTCCACACAGGAAGGTTGGTAGCTGGATTTGAACCCATGACCCCCCCACCAAAGTTTTCGTTTTGCTGCTGGTCCGAATATGAATAGCAGATTGTTTGGTTGTCCAAATGGGACACGGTAGAATTCAAAGATCAAGGCTTTTAATGTGATTATTTTGACTCCAATAAACGCCAATAAATATCTTTGTAGATTTTCAAGACTGATGATTAAGTATTTCTTTTGACAATAAATTCATGATTCAGTGGGAGCTGCAAAAAGGTTTTTACTTCACAGTAAGTCAAACAGAAATTTTCCATTCCTTAAAAATCAAATAACGACTTAAAACACAATTTTATTTGTATTTGTCACATCAGAGGCTTATATTAACATCTGTTCGGGGATTTTTGTACAACATAGATACACCGTAAATTCGGACTATAGAGCACACCTGATTATAAGCCGCACCCACCACATTTTAAGAGGATAACCACTTTTGTACTTACACAAGCCGCACCTGTATATAAGCCGCATGCGCCTACATTAAAACATGTAACACAATCACAAAATTAACTCAAACCCGACTTTGAATCCCGCGATTGTAACTGAATATAAAGTACACAGTCCAAAAACCACAGCCAGCAAAATGAACAGAAAATGATATCGGTACTTAAGGTTTGATCCAGACCTGCAGAGTCCGGGTCCCGTTGAAAGTAATCCAAGGAAAAAAAGTCTATATTCACAAAAGTAAGGGTAGGAAAAATATATATCCACTATTGTCCGCTGCGTCCACAAACACGTCTCACCTTGACTCCACTTCCCGTCAGCCCCCGTTGTTTTCGCCCCTTCTTTTTGATTCGCCCGTAGAAAACATATCAGAATAACTCTCTAAAATAAATACATTACAAAGATATACAGTTGCAAATACATATTATACATGGTTACACATATTTACAAAGAAAGACGGTACACCGAGAGAGTTTTCAAAGCTTTAAAAATAATAATCTAACTTTCATCCCAAACCGTGACTGTGACAGGTAGCAACGCGCTACTAGCAACACGCTCGCAAAACAGTAAATGGGTCTGTTAAATAAATATACCGTACTTGTAAAAATCACAGTAAACCGTCCTCATCTTCCTCCTTTTAACTGACGCCATCAAAGTCGTCTTCCTCAGTATCGGAAAGAAAATCTGTCATATAGACTTCGTCCCACGCTCCCTTATTCCAAAACACGCTAGCAACACGCTCGCAAAGTAAAGTTTACGTGCAATAGCTATTTTTCCTTCTTTATCGGACTGCTCGATTGCATTTAGCTTAAAAGCTGCGTGATGTGCCTTTCTTTTTGCAATTTGCATGGTGAGGATATTTCTACGCTAATTTAATTCGTGCACAAGCTGAGACGTTGCAGTCTTATTCGGCGCATACATTCTACCGGTCTAAATCTTACCTTTTGTACTCGAGCGCCCCTGGCGGCTGTCGGAAAAATTACATAAACTGGCCGCATCACTGAATAAGCCGCAGGGTTGAACGTTTGGGGAAAAAAGTAGCGGCTTATAGTCCGGAATTTACGGTACATTTCTTTTTTAATCTTCGGTCTTGCAAATTTGCAGGTGGAACAGTTGGATAAACTCGAACAGTTCACCAGCCAGGAAGGGAGCTTTTCAGAAGAAGATGGGGAGCTGCTGGAATTGTCCCAAAAATTCTACCAGACAGCTCTACAGGTCAGTAGAAATTTGTGTCCTCTGTAAAATAATACAATTCTTTTTTTTTTTTATCTTGTGAACAATAATGTTAAGGTAAAGGAGATATTTTCCCCACTCTTTTAGTTGTGAGGTTTTGGCTTTCAGAACCTTGGTCTGGACTAAAGGGTCAGCAGGAAAAGTTATGAAGTCCAGATTTGAAAGTGCTGTAGGAATTTGAAACCATGTCTATGTAGGAGAGTGAGTCTTTTATGTGAAATTGGAAGGGTAAATATTATTTTTTTACTGACCCATGATTGCTGTCTTTAATTTATTAACATAAAAAAACAGACACTATTAGAACATTTCAAGGGGCTAATGTTTCATAACACAACAGCTTCACATAGCCCTGTCATTTGTAACAAATTTCCACCGTTATGCCAAACCTCAATCCAGATCTCTTATCCAGACTCCAATGTGTTCTTCATTTCAATGTTCCACTTTTGCATAAAATGCACCTAGAAATGAAGACTATATCGGGTTTGTGCAATGGAAAGGGGTTTGTTAAGTGATTGCCATTTATTTTTAATGTCTTTATTCCCTACATGTCTTTATTTTTACAAAATTACTACCAAAGTTGGATGGAATTAACTTAATGGATTGATCTACTCCTGACCAATGTTCCCTGTAATTTTCCACGATCTGAGCGTTCACACAAAGTCGGTGAGCAACGCTTGAAACAACAGTGAGCAACAGCAATCCCAAGTGTGGCAACTAAGTCATTAACAAACATGTCTAAAACTTGACGTCAAAATACATTTTGCTGAGTTTAAGGCAATGCAAAATTATTTTTCTCTTTTGAATGAATTGACTCATGTACTTTTGCAAACGTCGTTTGTTCTTACAATTCTTTCACAAGATATCCATTTCTTTTTATTTCCTGATATATTTTCTCGCATAATATTAACATTTTGGGGGGGATATTGAGTCGGTTGTAAGATATAGAACTGTACTTAATCACATGTTTAGTGGAAGTACTATGTTGGCAACAAGATTCACTTGATATAATTGGAAATTATTTGAATGCAACACAAACTTTTTCTTCTTTTTTTCGTGTTTTTTTCTACTTTTTTTAAATTCCTTTAAAAAGAAATCTCATTGTGTTTATTTTTCCGAGCTTTTACTTTTTTCTTTTCGTTCTCTATTTACTTTTTCCTACATTTCTTTTTTTTTGCTGGCTCTTTTTAAAAATGTTGCTTCTTTTTTACTCTTCCTTTTGTTTCTTTTTTTCTCAGCTTTTCACTACTTTTTCATTTTGGTATTTTTTTCTTTTTTGTCCTATTCCCCCCTTCCTTTAAGTCATTTTGTGCATAATTTTACATAATATTTGGTCATGTTGGGATGAAAGAAGCAAAAACAACCCGAAAAGTCGTTTAGGACCCAAAAGAGACGGTTCCTTTTGGTGAGCCGAGCCAAAGAAGCCGGTTCCCGACAAACTCTACTAACTTTACTCAACTTCGTTCTACTTCGACTCGACTTCAAAATACCGCATTTAGGACACAACGTCAGGGGAACCCGTGTATTTTTACCTTCATGCACTGTAACTTTGACTTAATTCGCTTCTTAATTAGCAATTTCGAGCCCTGATTTTTGTGAGCTGGCTAGATTTTCTTGTGCGCTGAGAATGTGCAAGCAGTGCGCAATTGCGCTCGCGCGCAGCTTAGAGGAAACACTGCTCCTGACCCAACCTAATTAGGTTATGTTTGACCTGTTTGTCGAGTACATACTTAACTGTGGTGGTAATTGTAATCATCAATGTTCGTGTGTCTGTGTTTGCATGCATGTGTGTGTAGTTGTTCGGTATGTTAGACATGTCTATTCCAGTTGTGGCCAAATTCAGACATCTTCTAGACAGCCTTCCCAAGGATACTCTGCCGGATGTTGTTGCCTCCATGATACGCACTTCAAACAAGGAGAAACTGCAGGTAACGTGCCTCTTGGATGTATGAATCCACCCTTTTTTAAAGCATTGCCCCAACGGCCTATACAGGCTCATATCATTTCGACCATACACTCCTATGGATTTCCTTTTTTTTTTCTAGATAAACAGAACCCTTGTTTTCAGTTGAGAGGACTAGTTTAGAGTATTTGAAAGGAATAAAGTGGAACCTCGGTTCTCGACCATAATCCGTTCCAGAAGCCTGTTCGAAAACCGATTTGTTCGATCACCGAAATCTGTTTTCCCATTAAAAATAATGTATATCATTTTAATCCGTTCCAACACCCTGAATGTTTACCTTGAATGTTTCACGTAAACATAAAGTTAACCCAGGCTAATCGTACGTCCGCGTTATCGTAATCTTCTGTACGAAAGATTACGCTAACATGTGTAAAAATAAAAATATCAGGTCGTTTACAAGTCATTTAGCACCCGGGTCTCCACAACAAGTGGTGAGCGGTTCATTGGAAAGGGGGCTCCGTTCCAACACCCTGAAAGTTGGGCTCCGTTCCAACACCCTGAATGTTTACCTTGAATGTTTAACGTAAATTAAAGTTAACCCAGGCTAATCGTACGTTTGCGTTATCGTAATCTTCCGCACGAAAGATTACGCTAACATGAACGTGTAAAAATAAAAAAAAAAAGGTTAAAGAAAAGAATTATGCTTAGGATTTCTTACCTTTGTGGTGGTCAGCAGAATGCGCAGGTGGACGGTGGGGAGAGGATCAGACACTCGCACACTTCCTTCATATTTTGCTATTATTTCTTTCTTAAATGCAATAGTTGTACGCACTACTTTTCTTTTTTCACCCGTAGCAACTTTGCTGCTTGCACTGACTTTCTTCGGAGGCATAAGAAGGGGCTAAAACACCCGTACGCCGCTCAGCATGGTACCCTAGAATACGCACTCATGCATTACCGGCGTTCGAACTCCGATTTTTTGACCGAACAGCGAAGCAAGAATTTCTCGAAATTTTTGTTCGAACTGAGAGGCGTTCGAAAACCCGAGGTTCCACCGTACTTTCATGCTTGAGGACAGTTCTGGTATTTAAATTTGGCTCTGTTTAAGAGAACTTTAACTTTTTCACAGCAGAATTAAATGGTAACATCGACTGACTGAATAAGAATATTTGCTAATGAGACACATACAGCAGATAATATGGCAACATGAAAAACAAACACAGGTACTGAAGTGTGACACTCTCTGTTTAAATCCTGTTGCTGCGTGACAAAGTTTGCAACTGATTTTTGACTTTAAGGTATTGGATGCTGTAAGCTTGGAGGAGCGTTTTAAGAAAACATTGCCTATGCTGACCAGACAGATTGAGGGACTTAAAATTCTGCAGAAAACTCGGAAAATGATGCCTGACCCCAAAAAGGTGTAAAGCATAAAGCCCCCGCGGTCAAGAAGAGCGTGTTATAAATTACTCTTGTTCTATCCTGCCAGGTGCTATCCGTGCGCAAAGGCAATGTGTTTCCAGGCAGACATTTCAATCTGAGTGAAGATGATGAGGAAGAGGATACTGATGATACAGCCTCCCTGGAGAAGAAGGTTCATGCAGTTAACATGCCGGATGCAGCACTCCGTGTTTGTTTAAAAGAGCTCAAAAGGTATGTTGTTTACCGTAGCAGGTTTTAAATACAGTACATTCCGGACTATAGAGCGCACCTGATTATAAGCCGCACCCACCACACTTTAAGAGGATAAGCGCTTTTGTACTTCCACAAGCCGCACCTGTATATAAGCCGCATGCGCCCACATTCAAACATGTAACACAATCACAAAATTAACCCAAACCCTACTTTGAGCCCTGTGACCACAAATGATACCGGTAGTTAAGATTTGTTGCAGACCTGCAGAGTCCGGGTCCCGTTAAAAGTAATCCAAGGAAAAAAAGTGTATATTTCCAAAGGTAAGGGTGGGAAAAATATATATCCGCTATTGTTTGCTGTGTCCACAAACACTCACCTTTACCGGTCTCCACTTCCCGTCATTCCCCGCGTCTGTTACGCCCCTTCTTTTTAATTGGTCAGTGCAAGACTTATCAGAATAAGTGTCCAAAATAAATACAAATAAATACATTACAAAAATATACAGTTGCAAATACATATTATACATGGTTACACATATTTACTAAGAAAGACGGTACACCAAGAGAGTTTTTAAAGCTTTAATAATAATATTATAACTTTCATCCCAAACCGTGCCTGTGAAGGGTAGCAAAACGCTACTAACAACACGCTCGCAATACAGTAAACGGGTCTGTTTAAAAAAACATATCGTACATGTAGAAATCACGGTAAACCGTTCTCATCTTCCTCCCTATAACTGACGTCATCAAAGTTGTCCTCCTTCAGAATGGGAAAGAGACTTTGCCATATAGACGTCGTCCCACACTCCCTTATTCAAAAACACGCTAGCAACACGTTCGCAAGTAAAGTTTGCGTGCTGTAGCTCTGCTTCCTTCTTTATCGGACTGCTCGATTGCGTTTAGCTTGTAAGCTGCGTCGTGTGCCTTGAACTCGAGCGCCGCTGGCGGCTGTTAGAAAAATTACATAAATTGGCCGCATCACTGAATAAGCCGCAGGGTTGAACGATCGGGAAAAAAGTAGCGGCTTATAGTCCGGAATTTACGGTAATCTTACGGCAAATCGGAAGACTTCTGTTTGAATACAAATGAACACAACTCTAGTTGTGAAAGTTCACTTTAATTTAATCCGGTCATAAATGCAAAGTGGAGTTGCATTTTTCATTCAATTACTGCTAAGAGAGCCTGTGACTTCCCAGGCTGCCTGCCTCTGGAAATAATAATTCAAAATGTCAATGGGGAAATTTGTTTTGGCTGTAGGTCAAATTTAAAGGTCCTTCATTGTCAAAGAAAATAACATTCGACAAGATGGAAGAACTTTCCCCCAGGATTCAGTTCCTGCATCAAGATAAAAAAGTGCACTCCTTGAATGATTAATCGCTCGAACTGAGGAACATCGAGAGCTTAAATTGATGACGACTCTGAAAGAAATTGGTCCTCCTGGGGCACGTCATGTCCTTGATGAAGTCCAAGCTTTACCGAAGCACTGGGAGCAGTAGATGTCAATCAAGGTGGTGTTGAAGGCAGCTAACCAGCTTCTGTGCTGCTGAACATCATTCACTGCTTTGCCATCCCAAGGCTAAGAGAGGGAGGAGAAAAAAGGCAATTGCAGTGTCTCTGTAGAATAGTGCTATATTTTTGTGCTATCTTCCTCTGTATTAGGCATTTTCCGCAATAAATGTGAATGTACTTTTTTTATATAAATTACAGTACATAATATAAGATAAGTTACAGTGGAACCTCGATTTTCGAACGCCTCTCAGTTCGGACAAATCGGTGTTCGACCAAAAATTTCGAGAAATTCTTGCTTCGCTGTTCGGTCAAAAAATCGGAGTTTGAACGCCAGTACGCTAGGGTGCCATGCTGAGCGGCGTAGGGGTGTTTTAGCCCCTAATTATGCCTCCGAAGAAGGTCTGTGCAAGCAGGACAGGTGAAAAAAGACAAGTTGTTCATCCAACTATTGCCTTTAAGAAAGACATAATAGCTAAATATGAAAGAGGTGTGCGAGTTTCCGATCTTGCTAGTGAATACAGCATGGCTAAATCTACGATCAGTACGATAGTAAAGAATAAGGAGGCTGTGAAATCGAGTGATGCGGCTAAGGAAGTTAGCGCTATAAGCAAGCAAACTGCCGCAAGTTTTGGAAGAGGTTGAAAAACTTTTGAGGATTTTTCTCTCCCCACCGTCCACCACAAAGGTAAGAAATCCTATTCATAATCCTTTTTTTTATTTTTACACGTTCATGTTAGCGTAATCTTTCGTACGGAAGATTACGCTAACGCGAACGTGCGATTAGCCTGGGTTAGCTTCATGTTTACGTTCATGGTAAACATTCAGGGTGTTGGAACGGAATAAAACGATTTTACATTACTTTTAATGGGGAAAACGATTTCGGTGATTGAACAAATCGGTTTTCGAACAGGGTTCTGGAACGGATTATGGTCGAGAACCGAGGTTCCACTGTATAAGTAAAAACCCAACAAAAAATACAAACAATAAAAACAATAAAATATAATAGGATTGAATATGATAAAATTTAATAAAAGTGCCACCATACTTCTTGGTAATGAAACACTTCCTGAATAAGTAGGTTTTTGGCCAGGATTTAAAGAGGCCCTGATCATAAATGAGACGCAATTCGACTGAGAGCTCAGTCACCCAAGTGTTTATACTTGGACCTCAGAACTCTACCAGGATTGCAAACAGTCAAAAGATGAAATGAAAAATGAAAATGAAATGATCTGATTTTATATAGCGCTTTTCAAGTCAAGACTTCCCAAAGCGCTTTACAGTGTGCTTCACATTTCCCAATAGCGGCCGTGCAGCCATGTATGGCGCTAACCTGCTAAATGGGGGCATTAGGGGTTCAGTGTCTTACCCAAGGACACTTAGACATGTAACACGGAGGAGCCGGGATTCGAACTGTGATCTCTTGATCCCAAGACGAGCGCTCTACCTCCTGAGCCACTGCCGCCCCTAAGATCAGATAAATACCATGGGGCAAGCCTTTTAAAGCAAACGTTAAGAGTTTAAAATCGATTCTACAAGGCACTTGAAGTCGATGAAAGGAGTTAGGAACAGGAGAGATATATGTACATGCTCAAAAGTAATGAACCATTCTATTTGAATTGGCCCATCTGGAATGCATTGAACCAATTCAATTTGAGTTGTTAGCATGTTAGCATTAAAATAATTTTTCGGCATGAAGAAGTTAGCATTTAGCCGTTAGCATCACTTTTCAGCATGTATCCATTAGGAACAGGAGAGATATGCTGGCGTTGCTTAAAATAAGGGCAGCAGTGTTTTGCACAAGTTGAAGTCGACTAAAAGAAGACTGGTAGACGCCAACATGAAGTGCATAAAAATACTCTAACCTTGAGCTCACCGGGGTACGGATACCTTTCTCAAGGTCAGGACGGCTTGAAAACAATTTAACTCTGGCTAGAAGATGCAGCTGAAAGGCGCTTGTCCTGACAACATTCTTGAGTTCGGTTTAAAGTGTTTCCTACCCTCTATCAAGTTTTCATATTATACATTTTTTTCTCCTTCATAAAAAATAAATATAGCAACCCTCCTCCTGTGTTAGTCTTTTATAAGAAATTATTTTGGACCCATAAGGAAAAGAATACCTACTTAGGTGTAGAAAGGGTCTTAAACGCCAAGAAAAATCTGGCTCCGGCTGTGCATTCACTTTAGAGGCTAGTAAACTACATCTCCTTTCAGAGATTCTCAAAAACAATCTGACCTTGCCATTTTCTTGCTGGTAAGGCCATCTTTATAAGAAAAAGTTGGAAAAAACAATCATGAGTCATGAGTCATTTATTGCATTTTGTACTTCAGTAAATGATGTATCTGGATTCAAGCCTCTAAGAAATAAGTTTGTGTTCATTGGATTGTGTAATTCTTTAAATTGGAAGCTTTTCACAAGATGTTCTCAAAAATACACTTTGTCTGAACCCCAAGAGGATAAGGCAATTAAGAAATTAGATTGCTGGGATGGTACTACTTTGTTTCAAAAATGTTTCTGACTTGAGGTTAAGGGCCCATGAGTTGACACTTTGCGTCCCTGTATTTGGACATCTACAGTACCAATTAAAAGTCAACCAACTATACAGTTGAGCGTTAAAGAAATGTGTGCTCACTACATTTTCATATTGATTTATTCTAATACAGTGGAACCTGGGTTCTCGACCATAATCCGTTCCAGAACCCTGTTCGAAAACCGATTTGTTCGATCACCGAAATCATTTTTCCCATTAAAAATAATGTAAATCGTTTTAATCCGTTCCAACACCCTGAATGTTTACCTTGAATGTTTCACGTAAACATAAAGCTAACCCAGGCTAATCGTACGTACGCGTTATCGTAATCTTGCGTACGAAAGATTACGCTAACATGAACGTGTAAAAATAAAAAAATCAGGTCGTTTACAAGTCATTTAGCACCCGGGTCTCCACAACAAGTGGTGAGCGGTTCATTGGAAAGGGGGCTCTGTTCCAACACCCTGAAAGTTGGGCTCCGTTCCAACACCCTAAATGTTTACCTCGAATGTTCAACGTAAACAAAGCTAACCCAGGCTAATCGTACGTCCGCGTTATCGTAATCTTCCGTACAAAAGATTACGCTAACATGAACGTGTAAAAATAAAAATAAAAGGATAAAGAAAAGAATTATGAATAGGATTTCTTACCTTTGTGGTGGTCAGCAGAAGGCGCAGGTGGACAGTGAGGTAATCCCTAGCAAGAGTAGACACTCGCACACCTCCTTCATATTTTGCTATTATTTCTCTCTTAAATGCAATAGTTGTACGCACTAGTTTTCTTTTTTCACCTGTAGCAACTTTGTTGTTTGGACTGACTTTCTTCGGAGGCATAATTAGGGGCTAAAACACTTCATACACCTATATTAAAAGCGAAAGCAAAACGAAGCACGTCCGCACGCGATAACAGTCAGTCAGGAAAAGAGTGATCTACACCCGTACGCCGCTCAGCATGGCACCCTAGCGTACGCACTCACGCATTACCGGCGTTCGAACTCCGATTTTTTTGACCAAACAGCGAAGCAAGAATTTCTCGAAATTTTTGGTCGGACTCCGATTTGTTCGAACTGAGAGAGGCGTTCGAAAACCGAGGTTCCACTGTACTACGATTGAACCTGTCAAAATTTTAAACAACTCATAATTAGTAACTCCTTACTCCAACACTGTTAAACAGGTATTTGTTGATTATAACATGTTTCAAATGTTCATCTTCATGTAGACTCAAGAAGATGCCGCAGTCCATGCCTGAATATGCACTCACTCGAAATTACTTGGACCTGATGATCGAGCTTCCATGGAGCAGAAACACCAAAGGTAAATCAATCTCTAAATGAATAAATGGGATGATCGCTATTGCTAGCTTTAAAAAAAAACACAATTGTTTTATGGCCGCATGAGCACCTCACTTGATCACACTTTTCTTGTTTTCTCCCCATTCCGCTTTGCAGTACAGCTATTCCATCAATCCATTTTTGTCCTTTCTACTTTAAAGTGACTCCAAACCTTGTCATGTATTCAAAGGAAAGTATTGTTCCAAGCGTGTTTAACAAAAATCGCTCTTATAACCAATGTTCCCTCTAAGCAATCGCACACTGCCCGCACATTCTCAGTGCACAAGAAAATCTATCCAGCGCAATGTTCCCTCTAAGCTGCGTGTGTGCGCAATTGCGCACTTCCCAGAGCTTTTCCGCGCACAAGAAAATCTAGCCAAGCTCACAAAAATCAGGGCTCAAAATTGCTGATTAAGAAGCAAATTAAGTCAAAGTTACAGTGCATGAAGGTAAAAATACACTGGTTGAGGAGAACGAAGTTGAGTAAAGTCAGTAGAGTTTTTCGAGAACCGGCTTCTTCGGATCGGCTCACTAAAAAGAACCGGCTCTTTCCGGTCCCAAACGGCTCTTCAGGTTGTTTTTGCTTCTTTAATCCCTACACGACCAAATATTATGTAAAATTGTGCACAAAATGACTTAAAGGAAGAGGGATAAATGGAACAAAAAAGAAAAAAAAATACCAAAATGAAAAAGTAGTGAAAAGCTGAGAAAAAAAGAAACAAAAGGAAAAGAAAAAAGAAGGAAAAATTCAGAAAAAAAACGGAAAAAAAGAAAAGAAAGAAACAAAGGAAAAAAGTAAAAATGAAATGAAATGAAATGATCTGCATTTATATAGCGCTTTTCAAGTCAATGACTTCCCAAAGCGCTTTACATTGTGCTTCACATTTCCCAATAGCGGCCGTGATCTGTGCAGCCATGTAAGGCGCTAACCTGCTTATTAGGGGTATTGGGGGGAATTTAAAAAGAAAAGTAGAAAAAAAACACGGAAAAAAGAATAAAAAGTTTGTGTTGCATTCAAATCATTTCCAATTATACCAAGTCAATCTTGTTGCCAACATTGTACTTCCACTCAAAAATGTGAATAAATACATTTCTGTATCGTGAAACCGACTCAATAAGCCCACAAATATGTTAGTATTATGCGACAAAAGATCCCAGGAAAAAAAAAGAAATGGAAATCTTGTGAAAGAATTTTAAAAACAAATGACGTTTGTAGGCCGTAAAACCCTTGCAATAATACATGAGTCAATTCATTCAAAAGTGAAATATTTTTTGCATTGCCGGAAACGCAAACTGTAACTTGATGTCAAGTTTTGGACATGTTTGTTAATGACTTAGTTGCCACACTTGGGATTGCCGTTGCGCACTGTTGTTTCAAGCGTTGCTCACCGACTTTGTGTGAACGTTCAGACCCGTGGAGAATTACAGGGAACATTGCTTAGAACTAGGACATGAACAAACATTGATTAGGGTTCAACAAATACTGTACGGATCTGAAGTGATCAATGATAGTTTTGGAGCAGAAAATATTGTCTACATAGGAATCAGTGAGAAAAATCAAAAGGTTTATTATGAATTACAAAATCAATTTATTATCTGTAACGTAGACTGAGTTGTGAAAAAGAGCCAACTGTTAATTCCAAGGGATAAAACCTGATCTCATATCTCGTCTCCATCTTTTGATGTCCAGGCCATGTGTTGTCAGTCTGCAATAAATGGTTGAAGAATGTTCTTTCTTTTCCTAATCATTTTGAAAAAGTCTGTGTTCAGAACAGCTGGGAATCAGCAGCTCATATTCTTGTGGTTGATGCTCAGGTCAAATCTCGCGAATCCAAAGAAGTTAGGCAAATGGGAACTTGAAACTGCACACAATTATTTGCTGATCGTTTTCAACTAACAGTGAATTGATGACATGACCTTGACAAACGAATGTTGTTCAGATAAATGATTTTCAAGTATTGATTTTAATGTCTGCAACATGTTGATGGACATGGGAATACAGTGGAACCTCGGTTTTCGACCATAATCCGTTCCAGAACCCTGTTCGAGAACCGATTTGTTCAATCACCGAAATCATTTTTCCCATTTAAAATAATGTAAATCGTTTTAATCCGTTCCAACACCCTGAATGTTTACCTTGAATGTTTAAACGTAAACTTAAAGCTAACCCAGGCTAATCGTACGTTGGCGTTATCGTAATCTTCCGTACGAAAGTTTACGCTAACATGAACGTGTAAAAATTAAAAAATCAGGTCGTTAACAAGTCATTTAGCACCACAAGTGGCTAGCGCTTCATTGGAAAGGGGGCTTCGTTCCAACACCCTGAATTTTGGGCTCAGTTCCAACACCCTGAATGTTTACCTGAATGTTCAACGTAATCATAGAGCTAACCCAGGCTAATCGTACGTTCGCGTTATCGTAATCTTCTGTACCAAAGATTACGCAAACATGAGCGTGTAAAAAAAAAAAGATAAAGAAAAGAATTATGAATAGGATTTCTTACCTTTGTGGTGGTCAGCAGAAGGCGCATGCTGTATTCCCTAGCAAAATCGGAAACTCGCACACCTCTTTCATATTTAGCTATTTTGTCTTTCTTAAAGGCAATAGTTGTGCAAACAACTTTTCTTTTTTCACCTGTCCTGCTTGCACCGACCTTCTTCGGAGGCATAGTTAGGGGCTAAAACACTCCGTTTACCGATATTAAAAGCGAAAGCAAAAAGAGGCGAGTGCGCACGTGATAACAGTTGGTCACGAGGGGTGGGGGCGATCTACACGATCTACACCCGTACGCCGCTCAGCATCACACTCTAGCGTACGCACTCACGCATTATCGGCGTTCGAACTCCGAACTTTTGACCGAACAGCGAAGCAAGAATTTCTCTAAATTTTTGTTCGAACTGAGAGGCATTCGAAAACCCAGGTTCCACTGTATGTAATTTTGTTGCATGAATTTCCTTTTTAATAACGATCAATAAACATGTGGGAACTGAAGGCACAATTTGAAAATATATATATTTTCATTTAATGAAACATCCCCCCCCTTGCGGATACCGACTATTTTTGCACCAAATGCATATTGCACAAACCCTTACGATACCAACTGTATGTAACATCCTACATGCCGTCATTTCTTTGTGTAAATATTGTGTAAATTATAACTATAACCTTATCCTCCTTATTTTATAACCTTATCTTCTCTGTTCCTTATCTTCTTGGTTTCTTTACCTCACTGTGAGTGTGTGAAACTGGAGTGTCATGCCCAATTTTGTTGTCACAATATGTTAACCCATCTCACCTTTACTCCACTTCCCGTCAGCCCCCGTGGTTTTCGCCCCTTCTTTTTGATTCGCCCGTGGAAAACATATCAGAATAAGTCTCTAAAATAAATACATTACAAAAATATACAGTTGCAAATACATATTATACATGGTTACACATATTTACAAAATACTATTCTATTCTATTCATATGCCGATCAATAACATTGTTTGAAGAGCAACTTCGGACTTCTGCATGCATTTTGTTTTTGCATAATTCTGTAAACCTAAAACAAGAGGGTGGGAAATAACTGTTTAATGGAATGATCGCAAGTGTAAATGGTTGTCTCTGTGTGCACGGTGTACCCCACTCCCCACTCAAAGAGTGATGGATTAGGCTTTTGCACTCCGGCGACCCTTGTGAGGAGAAACAGTTGAGAAAATATATGTAACATAAATTCACAACTCAAATCTTTCTCTTAAATCGCTCCGTTTGACTCGTTATGAAAGACCATAAAAAGTTAACCTTTATTTACCAGTAAGAGCAGCAGCAGGGCTGCTTCTCTATCTTAGAAGTGGCTGTTTGAGGCTCCTCATGTGCTTGGTAGCTGTGCACAAAATTCCACTAGAAACAAAGTTAATAAAGAACACGAAATTAAGGTATGCGATTTATTGGCCAAGCTTAATGATTGCTAAATGAATAACTGTTATCTACTTAAAACTATTTCCTACAAAAAGAATTTGTTTTGATTACAAAATGTGAACCTAGGATTTGTAGTCTTGTGATGTATTTGTGTGGTTAGGTCAGGTCCCTTGAGGTGTACAATTAATCCTGCGTGGCTAATTATATTTTACTTCTTTTTATGCAGATTTATGAAAATTATTTCTGGAATAGAATGGAATTTAGAAATATGGAATGCTCATGAACTCTGATAACTATGTTCTGTGTTACACCTAATATGGCTATAAAACAAACAATGGAAAGAAACTTTTTTTTAAATGGATTTTGAATTAAGGGGCTAACTTTCTATTCATTCCGGCAGTTACAGCAGCTAAATTTGATTTTCATTTAGACACTGTTTGTACACAGTTCAACCTTGTATCAATAAATATTGGAATTTTGATGATGTGACCTGTGCTTTTTCCCTACTTTGACGTTATTCTGCAAATCTTTTGCACAAAATTTTGTGAAACCTTTTTTTATAATTTAAGTAATCCTGTGTTGTAGAAATATTGTCTGATTAAATGTACCACTGGCTTTTATTTTTGTCGTATTTATCTAAAATATTCATATTTTCATGTTTTTCATTTTTTCAACTGTACCTGACAATAAACTATTTTGTCTCATCCTTCCATGCTATTCCACAGACTGCTTGGATATTCATGCTGCCAGAACACTGTTGGACAATGACCATTATGCCATGGACAAGCTTAAGAAACGAGTCCTGGAGTACCTGGCTGTTAGACAGCTGAAAGCTTCTCTAAAGGTTGCTCTAGTAGTCGATACTTCGGCTTAATCCCAATTTTCCTTCTTCTCTTCTATTTTGCTCCTTTCTCTAGTGAAGAGCCTTCACTCTGAGGGTAAGAAAGCCAGAATCCTCCGCAAGGCGTAGCGTATGGTGGAAGAATGAGAGACATCTGTCCGATTAACCAAGTCAGCTCAGGAGCGCACTGAATTCTCCTTAGAATGTACCCTTGTCATTACCAACCAGCTGGAAGAAATCGATGGTTAGAATGAACCAATTGTTGTGTTATGGGATGTAAATTCTTACAGAGGGCGCTACAGTACAAAAAAAAAGTACAGCTGCGCAAAAGAAGTGGTTGTGCGAAAAACAATATTCGTCAGGCTGCATATTTATTTTGCTTGTTAAACATTATAGCTTATCGTTGTAACCAGTTCCACTGTTACTGCTTTTAAGTGAGTAAAATTGAAAGGGAAAAAATAAACAGTTGTCTAAAGTATTACATCACACCAAACACGAGGTAAGCAGCCTAGATAAATTGTTTCCTTGCCCCTCACCAAGGAAGTGGAAAGGGTAGGGGAAAGATAAGCAAAACAAAGTGGGTGGGTGAAAGAGGAATTAATGGGATTGAGCCTCAATACATCTAAGACCACAGTCTACGTGGCCGGCACAAAATTAAAAGAATTGCTTTGTCATCAGGGCCCAATCCTGTGCTTTGTGGGACCCCCAGGAGTGGGTAAGACCAGTGTGGGACGCTCCATCGCCAAGACTTTGGGCAGGGAATTCTACCGCATCGCTCTTGGGGGTGTTAGTGACCAGTCAGACATCCGAGGACACAGGTACAGCGCACCTCAGCTCTCTGCAAGGCCCTTGACTTGACTGCAAAAAAACGATACCCATGGCTTATTGACGCTTCTCAACAGTGTGTTGACGAAGTAAAAATGTTCAGCCATTACTCAGTTTTGTAATGTTGGCATCTAAACATCATCTGACTAACGGCTACCGTTAATATAGAAAAACATATGGCATTCTTATAAGCGTGTTTCAAATCAAGTTACCTGTTAGAAAGGATCGGATCAAACATTGTAGTGTCACATGTGGGATCAGGAGTACCGTAAATTCCGGACTATAAGCCGCTACTTTTTACCCAAACTTTCAACCCTGCGGCTTATTCAGTGATGCGGCCAATTTATGTAATTTTTCTAACAGCCGCCAGCGGCGCTCGAGTACAATCGGTAAGATTTAGACCGGTGGAATATATGCGCCGAGGAAGACTGCAACAACATACCCTCATCATGCAAATTGCAAAAACAAAGGCACATGACGCAGCTTTCAAGCTAAAAGCAATCGAGCAGTCCGATAAAGAAGGAAACAGAGCTACTGCACGTAAATTTTACTTTGCGAGCATGTTGATTGCGTGTTTTTGAATAAGGGAGCGTGGGACGACGTCTATTTGATAAAATGTCTCTTTCCCCTACTTGAAAGCTGCGTCATGTGCCTTTGTTTTTGCAATTTGCATGATGAGGGTATGTTGTTGCAGTCTTCCTCGGCGCATATATTCCACCGGTCTAAATCTTACCTTTTGTACTTGAGCGCCGCTGGCGGCTGTTAGGAAAATGACATGTATTGGCCGCATCACTGAATAAGCCGCAGGGTTGAACGTTTGGGGAAAAAAGTAGCGGCTTATAGTCCGGAATTTACGGTATTTCACATTTTCTCAAGTGTATTTCTTATACTTAACAATATGTGAATTTTAATCTTCCTCTAGACGTACTTATGTAGGCAGCATGCCGGGCCGCATTATCAATGGTCTAAAGACTGTAGGTGTCAACAATCCAGTTTTCCTCCTGGACGAAGTGGATAAACTGGCGAAGAGTCTGCAAGGAGATCCTGCAGCTGCACTGCTTGAGGTCAGCTCATTTTATCACATGACAAATGTATATGCAACATGCGCTCAGCCATTATACTCCCTGCCAATTATGAGGTCAAGCAGGAAATGCTGAGGTTGGTGTTTACCATGTGGTCAACAGCCACTTGTCACTATCTTCCAGTGGGGCGACCTGGAAACCAAGCACAAATATTCCATAGGAGAGAAAAAAATGTTTGCATACGAATTGCATGCAGCAATCCCACACTCCTCCACACACGAAACTGTTTATAACACGATATATTTTTTTCGTGTTGACACATTGATTAACATTTGCTTGTCGGTTGCTATAATACAGACACGAAAAAAACTTAGTTTGGCTGGGGGGCAGGGTTTAGACTTCTCGGGTGGGCCGAAACAGTAAAAAATCTCAACGCCAATATTTAGCTTAGTTTTTTCAGTGGTACAGTGGAACCTCGGTTTTCGAACGCCTCTCAGTTCGAACAAATCGGTGTTCGACCAAAAATTTTGAGAAATTCTTGCTTCGCTGTTAGGTCAAAAAATCGGAGTTCGAACGCCTTTAGAGAGTGCTATGTTTTTAGAAGAGGAGTTTTCAGCTGGACCAAAATGTTGGTTCAAAAATTATTCCAAAAAAAACCCATTTGTTTAAAATTGCCTCTAATTCATGTGATGTTTCTCTTTTGTTTTGTTTGTTTTAATCTTTTTTTTTTGTTGTTGAGTTGAAATTTGAGTTGAAAAGGCATTAAAAAGTCTTTAAAATTATGGAATTTAACTTGCCTCAAGCTGTAATAATCCTGTGTATATAATGTGATCGTAAAATTAGTTATCTTATATCCTTTCACAAACTCAAAAATGAAATTATCAGTTACATTTGCAATGCCATGCAATATTAACGGCGAAATTGAGAGTTTTGGCCCCACTCCACCCTTAAAGTGTGTCTTTTATCTGTGTAAGAAGCTAATCAGAACTTAGAAATTTCAGTTATGTTGTCAGAAAAACTGAAAACTCAATTGCGGAGTCTTGACATGCAGTAAAAGGCTATATGAAAATAGAAAAAAAAAAAAAATCATGTTCTTTGTCACCCATACTGAATCTAAAGCCGACATGACACTCAACAGCAGCAGTGGAAATTAAAGCAGCCACTGGACAACTAAGAAAAATACCAGACAGAACGGTTTTTGCCATGTTGTGAGAAAAGCACGTCAAAAAAAAGGTGACTGCACAATTTCTCCACAAACATCTGACAGACGCCAGAGCGTCATTAGAAGAGAAACGTATGCCAGTGAACATCAAGACAAGCCTAAAACATTTGAGAAACATGATTTGTGAATTGTTAACAATTCCAACCCTTTACTTATTTATTTAGTTTTCTTATGAAATGAACAAAGGTACGATTTCAATTAAAAGGCTGCAACATTTTGGGAAAACAATTATTTGGTATGGGGTGTTGCGCAATTACGCTTGGATTCGATTGCAGCCAAACATATGGGTTATTTCCTGAATAGAAAGGAAAACATTTTTCATTAAGACATCTGTAAATAGGACATTCTTGTTTAATGTAGAATGTGAAAACAGAAAGAAGCCTGATGGCTTCTAAAACTAATGATGCGGAACCCCCTTCAATATCCACAGAGGATTATATGACGTAATCTGAAGGTTCTACCCCGGCCTTCACATATTTCCGAGCTCCATTTCATTGACAAATCTTTGGATAAGACTCCGAAGAGCAATGTGCAGCAAATTGCTGTTTTCTCTCTACAATGTACCCTTCAAATAATAACTACAGTGGAACCTCGGGTCTCGACCATAATCCGTTCCAGAACCCTGTTCGAAAACCGATTTGTTCTATCACCGAAATCATTTTTCCCATTAAAAATAATGTAAATCGTTTTAATCCGTACCAACACCCTGAATGTTTACCTTGAATGTAAACTAAAGCTAACACAGGCTAATCGTACGTTCGCGTTATCTAAATCTTCCGTACGAAAGATTACGCTAACTTGAACGTGTAAAAATAAAAAAATCAGGTCGTTTACAAGTCATTTAGCACCCGGGTCTCCACAACAAGTGGTAAGCGGTTCATTGGAAAGGCGGCTCCGTTCCAACACCCTGAATGTTGGGGTCCGTTCCAACACCCTGAATGTTTACCTTGAATGTTTAACGTAAACATAAAGCTAACCCAGGCTAAACGTACGTCCGCGTTATCGTAATCTTCCGTACGAAAGATTACGCTAACATGAACGTGTAAAAATAAAAAAATCAGGTCGTTTACAAGTCATTTAGCACCTGGGTCTCCACAACAAGTGGTGAGCGGTTCATTGGAAAGGGGGCTCCGTTCCAACACCCTGAATGTTTAACTTAAATGTTTAACGTAAAGCTGACCCAGGCTAATCGTACGTTCGCGTTATCGTAATCTATCGAAAGATTACGCCAACACGAACGTGTAAAAAAAAAAAAAAAAAAGGGATAAAGAAAAGAAATATGCATAGGCTTTCTTACCTTTGTGGTGGTCAGCAGAAGGCGCAGGTGGACGGTGGGGTATTCCCTAGCAAGATCAGCACACCTTCTTCATATTTTGCTATTATTTATTTCTCAAATGCAATAGTTGTACGCACTAGTTTTCTTTTTTCACCTGTAACTTTGCTGCTTGCACTGACTTTTTTCGGAGGCATAATTAGGGGCTAAAACACTTGGTACACCTATATTAAAAGCGAAAGCAAAACGAAGCACGTCCGCACGCGATAACAGTTGGTCAGGAAAAGAGCGATCTACACCCGTACGCCGCTCAGCATCGCTCCCTAGCGTACGCACTCACGCATTACCAGCGTTCGAACTCCGATTGTTTGACCGAACTGCAAAGCAAGAATTTCTGGAAATTTTGGGTCGGACTCCGATTTGTTCGAACTGAGAGGCGTTCGAAAACCGAGGTTCCACTGTATATTTGAATGTGATCAACAGATTCCTGTTTTGGTAGTCTCACTTGAGACGTTGGATATTCTTTGCAAAAGGAAGCTGACTATTTTGTGCGGTGCCCGTAGGTGCTGGACCCAGAGCAGAACCACAGCTTCACAGACCACTATCTCAATGTGGCTTTCGATCTCTCACAAGTGCTCTTCATCGCCACAGCCAACACCACGGCAACGATTCCACCCGCTCTTTTGGACAGAATGGAGGTGTTGCAGGTGCCTGGTGAGTTTGGCTCGTCACACAACAGACTTGTTAGCCTAGCCGCAGTATTAGGCTCGACTTGCAGCCTTGCTATTTGCCTTCTTTGCTAACGGCGCCTCGGTCGCTTCTGATGGTAATCCACCGAGCACCCACTAGTGATCACCATTTCTTTGTGCTCTTCTGACTTTTCTCAGAGTCCGATTCAATTTCTGAATTTCCTTTCAATGTAACTAGCTGCTGAAATACTAGCTGTAGTTATAGCCGAGGGGTAGCTTAAGATAGTTGTTAGCCTAGCTACAGCTAGATCTGCAGCCTTGCTATTTGCTTTTTCTCGTAACGCCGCCATAGTCGCTTCCCGAACCCGATAATAATCCACTGAGCACTCACTAGTGATCACCATTTCTTTGTGCTCTTCTGACTTTTCTCAGAATCCAATTTAATGTATGCATTTCCTTTTAATGTAAGAGCTGCTGAAATACTATATGTAGCAATAGCCGAGGGGTAGCTTAAGAGAGTTGTTAGCCTAGCTAAAGCTAGATCTGCAGCTTTGCTATTTGCTTTTTCTCGTAACGCCGCCTCAGTCGCTTCCCGAACCCGATAATAATCCACTGAGCACTCACTAGTGATCACCATTTATTTGTGCTCTTCTGACTTTTCTCAGAGAACAACTTAATTGATGAATTTCCTTTCAATGTAACGAGCTGCTGAAATACTAGCTGTATCTATGGCTGGGCAGTTTATTTTGGACACATTAAATTGTGTGCTCGCCTTGCTTGACTGACAGGATACACCGGCCTATCACAGTTGCACAAATAGTCACACCCACATAGTTTGTCATAATGATTTTTTGGTTACAAGATTTAATTGACCACATGCCCTTTACTGTGTCCGTTCATTTAACACTATGAAAGATAAGTGAGCAGTGATTTAAAACGTGTATTAACTCTCAAAAATAAAAAATAAAAGGATCATTTCCTGCCACGTGCAGAAGTTTGCTGAAGTGGGCAGGAGGAGGAGTACAGGAAATTGATTCAGGACTTTGTCCAATGGGGCAACGCTAACCACCTGCACCCGAACACCACCAAGACCAGGGAGATGGTGGTGGACTTCAGGAGAACTAGAACTCACCCGGTTTCTGTAACCATCAAAGGAGAATGTGTAGAATTTGTCCAGACCTACAAATACCTGGGTGTGCAGCTGGACAATAAACTGGACTGGACTGCAAACACAGAAGCTCTGCAGGAAAGGTGAAAGCCGACTATATTTTCTCAGAGTGGCTGCGTCCTTCAACATCTGCAAAAAGCTCCTACAAATGTTCTATGAGACTGTTGTGGCAAGCGCCCTCTTCTATGCGGCAGCGTGTTGTGGAGGCAACGCCAAGAAGAGGGATGCCTCTCGTCTTAATTAACTGGTGGGAAAAGCAAGCTCTGTTTTGGGCACAGAGCTGGACAGCCTGACAACAGTAGCTGAGAGACTGACACTGAAAAAGCTGCGGTCAATCATGGACAATTCATCACATCCACTACACAGCATCATCTCCAAACGGAAGAGCAGCTTCAGCGACAGACTGCTGTCACAGTCTTGTTCCACCGACAGACTGAGGAGATCATTTCTTCCTCATGCCATGAGGCTCTTTAACTCCACCCGGGGGAGTAAAAACCCACATTAAACCACACCCCCACATTGCATATTACTGTATTTTTATTACAGTGAGTATGTTTCGTAGCACTATCTAAATACTCTATATCAACACGTTACATTGGGTGTTTATGCATTATATTCCTTTTACTTTATTATTATTTTATTTTCAACACAAGGATACTGCTGGAAGTGTGAATTTCCCTACGGGGATGAATAAAGTATCTATCCATCTATCTTTTTCTCTAAATGAGTGTTTTAGGCTACACGCAGGAGGAGAAAGTGGAGATTGGTTACCGTCACCTGATACCCAACCAAATGGAGCAGCACGGATTATCATCTAAACAGCTTCATATCCCACAAGACACCACCAAGGATATTATAAGCAGGTATGCTGTAAATGTGGTCACTGCACACTCATAGCCTTTAACACACATCTGTGACTTGGGGATTCCCTTTCAGTTATAGAATAGAATAGAATATACCTTTATTGTCATTGTTACAAAATGGGTTAACATATTGTGACAACGAAATTGGGCATGACCCTCCAGTTTTACACATTCACAGTGAGGTATGAGCCAAGAAGATAAAGGAACAGAGAAGATAAGGTTATAAAACAAGGGGGATAAGGCTATAGTTATAATTTACATGGTATTTACACAAGAAATGTTATATGGGAAAATGTTAAGATGTCAAGTGCCCGAGCAACTCTTTGATTTGCAGAAGCACTGCAACATTTTAATTGAATCAAACAGCTTTGCAGATTTAATTTTCAATAAGTGTTCAGAGTAAATCTTTTTTTTTTTTTAATGCAACAATTTGAGAGTGGCAATGAGGGGTTTTTTTTTTGCTAACTTTATTTTTATTGTTCTTTTTCAACACACAACAAAGAACAGAGGGGGGAAGGGGAGAACAGAAAACAAACATAGGGTCTTCTGTACAGTAAATCCCTTAGCTTATCGCGGTTAATGGGGACCAAGACCACCCGCAAAAACTGAAAATCCGCGAAGTAGCGGCGCCCCTTCAAAAATGCTTAAAAAAACGTATACATGTATACAGTATACCCCCCTCCGCCATTAAACCGAAGTGATCGCTAGCATGATGGCAAGGAGTTATTGGGTGACTCATCCAGAACTCTTCACACAGAAACTGAATGTACTAAAACATGACCCACAAGTGTAGCCATGTCTTACATAATCAATTTACACGGAATAGGACCGCGGCGAAACCACTACAAACCATTCAGTATGATTGTATTAACCGCTCTCAAAAACATACAGCCATCGCAGCTTATTTCGCTTGTTAACACTACCGGTTACATATTGAAAATAAAAACAGTGAAAATGTGATATTTGATGAGTGTTTGTGAAGCGTTTTGGGAAACAACAGTTAAAAAAATGGTCTGTGTTCATTTTAATGAAAGTGAATAACAACATACTTTAGCGAGCGGCATCGAACGGCTTTTACAACGAAAACCACACACAATTAGCCGTGTTTAGGTAGTACAAACAACCGCTCGCTTTTGGTATAATAAAGTCAAACTTGAGGTGAAATGTGACGGAAGAGAATATACTTACGTCGCCTCGCCGAGTTCCTCCATGATAAACAGCGCCACATAAGAAGGGGGTGAGGTGGGAGGAGTTGAAGGAGAGGGGGGTGAGCGAAGCGGTAAATCGCCATGACTAAGCATTGTGTCAGGGCCTCCCCCTCCCCTTCACAATAAGAGTGTCCACACCGTGTCCTCAGTTGACATAAGCTTGCGCTCAATGGCGTCAAGTCAATAAATGCTTTTATTGAGAAGGTAAGGTATATTTTTTAGACCCGCGAAGCTCTGAACCCGCAAAAGTGGAACCGCGAACTCGCGAGGTTCCAGTGTATTATTATTCGAAATGTGGTCCTCTCCATTACAAATATTTCCTCCACAGTGCACAGTCACTACTCCACGGTGGGGAGATCTTGTTTGTATCATAATCTTGTTATTACTTTTTTGCCAGCTGTCAGTAAATTTTAACCAGATACTCATCCTTTCTCTGTGATATTTATTCTGTTAGATTTCCCAAATAGAGCACCTTGAATGTTTCAGGTGTCCTATATCCCAATATTATTTTTTTAAACAAACAACATTTTTTTCCTTGTAGTCTTGTATTCTTGGCCAAAATATATGCATGTGGTCAACGTCTTCCTGTCCACATGTTCTCCAGCATTGTTGTTGAAACCTGGAAAAACCTTCTAGTTTTGGGGGTATTAAAAATCTGACGACATTCTTCCAGTTGAAATCCCTCAGATTCAAGAAGCTAGTGGATATGCACTGTTTTACAAATATTCCACCACTCATCTTCTGTTATTTTTTAATCTCTCCTTTCCCTCTTTCTTTAAATATAAAGTGATGAATGGCCACTACATGCCATCAAACATTCATAGATATTTGAAATTGCTTTAAGGTTTTACTTCTACAGGCTCTTTCAAAAATGTTGATGACCTTATGACTAGTCCCAAGTTTCCTTAGTTTGTGTTGGTCGTCTTTTAATTGAAGGTAACTTCCCTGCAACCAGTGTTCCCTCTAAGCTGCGCGTGTACGCAATTGCGCACTACTCGCACATTCTCTGCGCACAAGAAAATCTAGACGGCGCACAAAAATGAGGGCTCAAAATTACTAATTAAGAAGTGACTTAAGTCAAAGTTACAGTGCATAAAGGTAAAAATACACGGGTTCCCTTGACGTTATGTCCTAAATGCGGTATTTTGAAGTCGAGTCGAAGGGGAACGAAGTTGAGTAGAGTTTGTCGGGGAACCGGCTTCTTCGGCTCGGCTCACTAAAAGGAACCGGCTCTTTTGGGTCCTAAACGGCTTTTCGGGTTGTTTTTGCTTCTTTAATCCCAACTTGACCAAATATTATGCAAAATTAATCACAAAGTGACTTAAAGGAAGGGGAGAATAGAACAAAAAAGAAAAAAATACCAAAATGAAAAAGTAGTGAAAAGCTGAGAAAAAAAGAAACAAAAGGAAGAGAAAAAAAAGGAAAAAAGCCAGAAAAAAAGAAAAGAAAGAAATGTAGGAAAAAAAGTAAATAGAGAACAAAAAGAAAACAGCTCGGAAAAAATAAACAAATAAATTTATTTTAAAGGAATTTAAAGAAAAGTAAAAAAAAACACGGAAAAAGAAGAAAAAGTTTGTGTTACATTTAAATAATTTCCAATTAAATCAGGTGAATCTTGTTGCGTACATTGTACTTCCACTAAAAAATGTGATTAATTACAGTTCTGTATCTTACAACCGACTAAATAAGACCCCAAAAATGTTAATATTATGCGACAAAATATATCAGGAAATAAAAAGAAATGGATATCTTGTGAAAGAATTGTAAGAACAAACGACGTTTGTAGGCCGTACAATCTTTGCAATAGTACATGAGTCAATTCATTCAAAAGAGAAAAATAATTTTGCATTACCGGAAACTCAGCAAAATGTATTTTGATGTCAAGTTTTGGGCATGTTTGATAATTAATTATCTTGCCACACTTGGGATTATGGTGGCTCACTGTTTCAAGCGTTGCTCACCGACTTTGTGTGAAAGCTCAGACCTGTGGAAAATTAGAGAGAACATTGCCTGCAACCCAAATTTATTTTTGAATTCCACAAAAACAATCATACATATTGCAGTAATACCTTTGCATGTCCATTGTTGGAACCCTTTATCGTTCTGTCACGGAATAAATCTCTCTTCGAAGGCAAACCAGCTCAGAATTCATGCCCCCTTTCCAAATTGTATTTCTAACTATCTTATTTCATTTTTGAATAATATTATTAGTTATTTCCCCTAGCTGGATACATACATTTTTGAACAATTTTACAGCTATTAAATTTTGTACCTCCTTGTTTGCCTAATTCTAGATTTTTCCATTTTGCAACTTAACCATCTTTGCATCAGTAAATACGTGGTTTAATTTGTGCTACGAAAAAGTATTCCTCTAGACTTGGCAAGGCCAGCCCCCCCATCTATCTTTGGGAAGCTGCAGAGTCTTGTATCGATTTCTGGGTTTTTTTCCCCACCTCAAAAAAACCTGGATATCCACTTATCCCATTCAATGAATTGTGATCTGGGAACCAACACTAGAAGAGACTGGAAGTTGATCAAGAGCTTTGGCAAGACACTCATCTTAACTACCTCTATTCTTGAATGTTTTTGGCCTAAAACACCTTTGCGTTGTAAAAGCTGTTTTAATTTATGTGGTGATGTTAACATAGTTTGCTGGTTTAGGGTAATTGATCTTTCAAAGCGGCGCTGCCACGAGCTGCTGCCTTTTCCAGCAGCTGCCCTATTGTTTTATTGTCTGCTCCTATCTTCGGTGTTTTTTTCTTCCCGTTTTGACAACTACACTATGGATTACTTCTATCCTATGGACATGGGTTTTAGCGCACAAAAAATGCTTGTATTCAAGGGATTTCAACTCCTTGCCCTGAAGAATTCTCGTGCCGGCGTGATGAAGGGGCCTATCGGGGAAGAGGAGCCGGAGCTAGCGAAGCGGCTAGCGGCGTTATAAGTCTTCGGTACCATCCGTAGGCATGGTAAATGCGAACTCACGACCAAATAAGATCATCGAGTGCTGGTGGAAAACATCGAAGCGCACAGGGAGCGCAGTTGCTGTGTTTTGCGGAAACGTGGCTCACGTTTAGCATTCCGGACGCTAACGTGTAGCCACCCGGAGCTACCCGGAGCAATCCGGCTTCAACTCCGCTATACAGAGACACGAAAGCCGGGGGGAATCGGAGAGGAGGCGGACTTGCTAACACGAGGTGGTGTATCCCTGGATTTTCACAAAGAAAAGTTTTCCATCTGCCGCAGGGATGTCGAACTTTTGGACTAGCGTGACGTCATCCATTCCGCTACAAGCACCCCTAGGGCATCATGTTCATCTGTTAATAAACAATAGGGTAGACTGCTGGAAGTGTGAATTTCCCTACGGGGATGAATAAAGTATCTATCTATCTATCTATCTTAATGCATACACTAACAGATTTGTCACAAAGTCCGAAACTTAACAAGAGCACATTTCAAGAGGGATTTAACCTTGACGAGCGGCTTTTGTTTAATTTGTTTTTGCTCATTTATGTTTAGATACACGCGTGAGGCTGGCGTGCGCTCATTTGAGAGGAAGATTGGAGCAATCTGCCGAGCAGTTGCTGTGAAGATCGCTGAAGGCCAAAAAGACCTAAGTGAGCAGTTGACTGCTGAAGGCCACACACAGCAGGCTGCTGGTAAGATTCTGATCACAAAATATGAAAATATGGATCTTTTTAAGATGTGATGGCTTACGATCTGTGCGTCAGCAAAACAAAACTACAGAAGCCCTGAGCTTGTAGATTATAGTAATGCTGATCTCCCAACGGGCTTAAGACAAGAATTTTTATTAAGGTGGCCCCCACCAGGACGTTCAATGGTCCACAAAAACTGGATTTGGGCATTTATCTTTTTGGAAAGACGTGCAAACAGATAAACAGAAACTCTTAGTATTTCACAATTTACTTCCCTTACTGTCCACCTTTGAAAATGGGAAAAATAGAGGCAATGATTTCAGTGTCATTCTAGGCTTTGAATGAACTTTGATTCCACCAAGATGTGAATGTTTTTCTGCCTTAATGCAGCAAGCCACATTTCATAGTGTTCTTGTGTGTACCATAAATTCCGGACTATAGAGCGCACCTGATTATAAGCCGCACCCACCACATTTTAAGTGGAAAACCGATTTTGTACTTACACAAGCCGCACCTGTATATAAGCCGCATGCACCCACATTGAAAAATGTAACACAAACACAAAATTAACCCAAACCCGATTTTAAGTCCCGCGATTGAAACTTAATGTCCTTCATTAAAGTACACAGTCCAAAAATCACAGCCGGCAAAATTAACGGAAAATGATACCGATACTTAAGGTTAGATGCAGGCCTGCAGAGTACGGGTCCCGTTGAAAGTAATCCAAGGAAAAAAGTGTATATTTCCAAAGGTAAGAGTGGGAAAATATATATATCCACTATTGTCCGCCGAGTCCACAAACACGTCTCACCTTTACTCCACCTACCGTCAGCCCGCGTTTGCTCCGCCCCTTCTTTCTCATTCGCCCGTGCAAAACATATCAGTATAAGTTTCTAAAATGAATACAAATAAATACCTTACAAAAATATACAGTTGCAAATACATATTATACATGGTTACACATATTTACAAAGAAAGACCGTACACCGAGAGAGTTTTCAAAGCTTTAATAATAACAATATAACTTTCATCCCAAACGGTGCCTGTGACAGGGCAGTTAATGGTAGCAACACGCTAGCAACACAGTAAACGGGTCTGTTAAAAAAACATACCGTACTTGTAAAAATCACGGTAAACCGTCCTCATCTTCCTCCTTAGAACTGAAGCCATCAAAGTCGTCTTCCTCAGTGTCGGAAAGAAACTTTGTCATATAGACGTTGTCCCACGCTCCCTTATTCCAAAACCCGCTAGCAACTCGCTCGCAACACAGTAAACGGGTCTGGTAAAGTTTACGTGCAGTAGCTCTGTTTCCTTCTTTATTGGACTGCTCGATTGCTTTTAGCTTGCAAGATGCGTCGTATGCCTTTCTTTTTGCATTTTGCACGATGAGGGTATGTTTACGCTAATTTAATTTGTGCACAAGCCAAGAAGTTGCAGTCTTCCTCGGCGCATATATTCCACCGGTCTAAATCTTACCTTTTGTACTCGAGCGCCGCTGCAGCAGCCGTTGGAAAAATTACATATATTCGCCACATCACTGAATAAGCCGCAGGGTTGAAAGTTTGGGAGAAAAGTAGCGGCTTATAGTCCGGATTTATGGTAGTCACGCATAGGAAAAGTGGAATAATTCAAACTCAAAATGCTGCTTGCAACCGTCTGAGGATTTTACATAAAGTTTGTGCTTCTAGAGGCTACATTTTGACCACACGTGGTAACATATTCTGAAGGATGTGTGTGTTTGCATAACTATTCTTTGCAATGTATCCACTTTATAATGAAATGAAATGATCTGCATTTATATAGCGCTTTTCAAGTCAATGACTTCCCAAAGCGCTTTACAATGTGCTTCACATTTCCCAAAAACAGCTGTGATCTGTGCAGCCATGTAAGGCGCTAACCTGCTTATTGGGGGTATTGGGGGTTCAGTGTCTTACCCAAGGACACTTCGGCATGTAACACGGACAAGCCGGGATTCGAACTGGGATCCCTTAATCCTAAAACGATCGCTCTACCTCCTGAGCTACTGCCGCCCCCAACATTTTATAAATAAATGTTGTTTAATAGTTTTGTTTCACCCAAGAAACCTGTGGCCGTTTCAACTGAAAGCGTGCCTAATTAATTCAATTCTACCAAAAAATGAAAAATAATGTGTGTTGTTGTGGCTTTACTACTCGGTTAAATATACTTTACAAGAAATTTGCCCCCTACTCTTCACTTGGCTGCAGTTTTCTGTTTATTTGCCTCAATCTCCTGACCAATAAACTTTGTCTCCTGGCCAAGGCTGACAGCAACATGCTGTTCACAGGGCAGTGTAGTCTCATTACAGCTAATGCCACTTCTCTGCTAGACTTATTCACATGTGTTGCTTGTCTTCATGCCACTGAAATCCAGAATGCACCGAGCTTTTCGGTCTAGTCATTTTTATTTGGGCTGGACTTTCAGTCCTTGGTCATGTAATGGTGTTGTTGAAAAATGAGGAATTTACTCAAAATCAGATCCTTTAGGTGTAGTGTACCATTACTTATGAGCTTCATTTGTTTCATACCTCTATTTGCTCCTTTAATAAGCACATTTTCCCAATATGTTATAATTGAAAACTAATTCTTTCATGAATTAAATCATGCAGTGTTCTTTTTACCTCTGAAAAGTGATGGGTCCCGGGGACTCGCGTGCTCTAAAATCTATGGGTCCCAACAGAGATCTATGGGTCCCCAAAATTTAGTGTGCTCCATGCCGTTACAAACTGTCGTATTTTCCCTTACAAAATACAGAAAACAACTTTTTTTTTTTTTCAAACATGTTTATTTTTGTAGTTTAACATCTCATATTGTACATGTGTTTCCTTATATCATAAATAATTGTTAATGAACATTTTGTTGTGAGACACCGAGTTGCTCGACATGAATGAGGTTTATTATAAAAAAAGTTCAAAAATGAAGTCGCTTGGACGTTCACCGTAGAAGGAAAAAATACATGCAAATATAATTAAGTGGAATAATACATTTTCTTATTCAAATGATTAATTCATTTTCTGCATTAAATTATTGTTGGTAATATACTGATTAGATGGGATCACCACAAACCTGTCTTTTTTCATTTTCTCCTTCTATACTTCCTTTTTTTCTTAACTTCTTTATACAACATAATCATTCGTAATATAATGCATCAACGCAAGTGAGCCGTTTGAGAGCTGGCTCTTTAATGAGTTGAGCCGAAAAAGCCGGTTCTCTTAAAAGAGACGGACTTTCACTACACAACTCGAACTCGAGATCGGCGTACGGACGAAAACTCGGACCGCGAGACCAAAACAACAATGGCGGATCTGCCTGACAAAAAGTTTGAGTGCGGTAAATTTTTGTTAGGGGTGCGGGAAGAGTGACGGCGCACAAGAGATTGTTGATGATACGTAAGCACTTACTGTACACTTAAAATTAAAGTTACAGTCACTTTAAATTGTCGTGCACACAAACTTATGAACAGCATACTGTTCTTAGTTTCTTTCTTTTTTTTAATGAAGCGAACCGCTACAAAAACTCTTTCGCGCCTTTGTGATCTGCACTCACTGCTTCTTCATGCCAGTCACATTCACAGTCAGAAATTCTTATGAATTTCTCAAACCAGCAATGGCTGGCCTTGAAATCAATTCCAGTTGAGTACCTGACACTGCTTCAAGTTGTCGGTCCTTTAAACAGGCAGTGATTTCTGCTTACCACGACGTTATTTCCTGCTAGGTCCTTGTCGCATATTAACAAAGTCTTTCCCTCTCCTCATGAATAGTGTTTTGCAATTTTGAAAGAACAGTCAAACTCCTGGTTGGTTTTATAGCCTGGATGACATATTTCAATTTCCATCCATCCATCCATTATCTGTACCGCTTATCCTCAGTAGGGTTGCGGGTGCGCTGGAGCCCATCCCAGCTATCTTCGGGCAGTGGGCAGGGGACACCCTGAACTGGTTGCCAGCCAATCGCAGGGCACACAGGGACAGACAATTCGCTCGCTCATCATTCACACCTAGGGACAATTTGAATCAGCCAATTAACCTGATATGCATGTTTTTAGAATGTGGGAGGAAACCGGAGTGCCCGGAGGAAACCCATGCAAGCACGGGGAGAACATGCAAACTCCACACAGGAGGTTTGATCTCTCGACCTCAGAACTGTGCCCCACACGCGCCGCCGTGCTGCCCATATTTCAGCTTCACTAGCGTAAAAATTCTAGATGTTGACGGATTTTACTACTTTGTTCCCTCACTCACACAAACATAAGGCTGATGATTGTTATTGTTATTTTCTGCTTTGTTTCAATTGACATCTTTCTCCTTTTTTCGTAGGGGAAAAACCTTACCATCTCCTTTTCCCGAACGCATGGCTAAGGTCCAAAAAAGTCACAAAAAGGAGATGCTATACGATAAAAAGAAACTTGCTGCGTAATATAAACAAGTGCATTGGGTTAGGAGTCTGATGGTGGGAAGCACATGCGCAAACTGGGCCATGCCGATGGTGTCAGTGAGCGGTTTTGAGTGGTCTCTAGTGGTAGCCTCTGGGAGTGCTCGGAACTTGGACTTTCTCTTGTACATCAAGCAAGATTTTTGTTCCAAATCCATCTCGTATATTGAAATTTCTACAGGCGCACGCATATCGAGGTGTGACCAGTGTTCCCTCTAAGCTGCGTGCGCAATTGCGCACTGCTCGCACACTGTCAGCGCACAAGAAAATCTAGCCAGCGCACAAAAATTAGGGCTCAAAATTACTAATTAAGAAGCGACTTAAGTCAAAGTTACAGTGCATGAAGGTAATAATACACGGGATCCCCTGACGTTGTGTCCTAAATGCGGTATTTTGAAGTCGAGTAGAAGTAGAACGAAGTTGAGTAAAGTTAGTAGAGTTGGTCGAGAACCGGCTTCTTCGGCTCACTGAAAGGAACCGGCTCTTTCGGGTCCTAAACGGCTCTTCAGGTTGTTTTTGCTTCTTTAATCCCAACATAGATAGATAGATAGATAGATACTTTATTCATCCCCGTAGGGAAATTCACACTTCCAGCAGTCTACCCCGTTGTTTATTAACAGATTAACATGATGCCCTAGGGGTCCTTGTAGCGGAGTGGATGACGTCACGCCAGTCCAAAGGTTCGACATCCCTGCGGCAGATGGAAATCTTTTCTTTGTGAAAATCCAGGGATACACCACCTCGTGTTAGCAAGTCCGCCTCCTCTCCGATTCCCCCCGGCTTTCGTGTCTCTGTATAGCGGCGTTGAAGCCGGATAGCTCCGGGTAGCTCCGGGTGGCTACACGTTAGCGTCCGGAATGCTAAACGTGAACCACGTTTCCGCAAAACACAGCAACTGCGCTCCCTGTGCGCTTCGATGTTTTCCACCAGCACTCGATGATCTTATTTGGTCGTGAGTTCACATTTACCATGATTACGGATGGTACCGAAGACTTACAACGCCGCTAGCCGCTTCGCTAGCTCCGGCTCTTCTTCCACGATAGGCCCCTTCATCACGCCGGCACGAGAATTCTTCAGGGCAAGGAGTTGAAATTCCTTGAATACACGCATTTTTGTGCGCTAAAACCCATGTCCCATAGGATAGAAGTAATCAAGTCAAGTCATTTTTATTTGTATAGAGTCTCAAAGGGCCTCACAGATTATTACACTATATTACACAGACTATTTTTCAGCCGACGAGAAGACTAGGTTATTCATATGCTATGGAGTAGAAGTGAGTTTTAAGCTTAGATTTAAACATTTCCACTGAGGTTGCAAATCGGATCTCAGGGGGAAGAGCATTCCACAGCACCGGTGCCCGGATGGAGAACGCTCTCGAACCAGCAGAACACTTCTTTGCTCTTGGGATCACCAGAAGACCGGCACTCTCAGATCGTAGGCTTCGGACATAGGGGCAAATTAGATCTGAAAAGATAAGAGGGAGCAAGTCCATGTATGATTTTGTATAATACTAAAAGAACCTTGAAATCACATCTAAGGCTAACTGGGAGCCAATGCAGGTTAGCCAAAATCGGTGCTATGTGATCGTATTTTTTGTCCTAGTTAAAAGCCTCGCTGCGGGATTTTGTACCATCTGAAGAGACTTGATTCTAGATTTCGGGAGACCAGAGAGTAGTGCATTACAGTAATCGAGACAGGAGGTAACAAACGCATGAATTATAATTTCCGCATCCGACTGAGACAGTATTGAACGGATTTTAGCAATGTTACAAAGATGGAAGAAAGCAGTTCTAGTAATTTTCTTTACATGTATTTCAAAGGATAGATCAGGGTCAAATATGACACTTAAATTTTTAACTGAGTCATTCTGTGTGATGTGACATTTGTCAATGTTCACAGCAGTTTTTGAGAATAAGTCACGGCATTTAGATGGACCAATGATTAACATTTCGGTCTTTTCAGAGTTAAGACGCAAGAAATTGAGTGACATCCACTCTTTTATCTCAATGAGGCAGGCCTCCAAATTTCCACAGTTTAGTGTGGGAGATTCCTCCAACGGAAGAAATAGTTGAGTGTCGTCTGCGTAGCAGTGGAAGCTGATATTGTACTTGCGAATAATATCACCTAATGGAAGCATGTAAATGCTGAAAAGAAGGGGGCCAAGCACTGAACCCTGCGGAACACCGCAGGTAACATTAAAGGGCTCAGATGTCATTTCACCATATTTAACACAATGCGTCCTATCTGAGAGGTAGGATCTGAACCACGAGAGGACGGTTCCTGAGAGACCAATCCATTTTTCCAACCGTTATAGTAGGAAATTGTGGTGCACTGTGTCAAAAGCAGCACTAAGATCCAGCAGCAGCAAAAGTGAGGAAGCGCCAGAATCCACTGCCAGTAGGAGATCATTTGTTACCTTGATCAGAGCTGTCTCAGTAGAGTGGTTAGCCCTGAATCCTGCTTGCATGGATTCAAAAAGGTTATTCTCGGATATGAAATCATTCAGCTGCTGTGCCACTACTTTTTCAAGTACTTTAGAAAGGAAAGGTAGGTTTGACACAGGTCTATAATTACTTAAGATTTCTGGATCAAGGTTGGGTCGTTTCAGTGAGGGTTTAATAACGGCGGACTTAAAAGCTGCTGGAACTACACCTGAGGAGAGTGATATGTTTATAATATTTAGAACTGAAGGTCCAAGGACGCCAAAAAGACTTTTAATAAGTGAACCTGGGAGCAGGTCGAACTGGCAAGTTGTCGGTTTGGCCGCATTCACCACCTGTTTGAGATCATCAAGTGACAGTTCACTAAAACTGGATAATTTCCCTGGACAGCCACCCTGTCGTGCATCTGTATAGTGTAGTTGTCAAAACGGGAAGAAAAAACACCGAAGATAGGAGCAGACAATAAAACAATAGGGCAGCTGCTGGAAAAGGCAGCCGCTCGTGGCAGCGCCGCTTTGATGATTTGACATGACCAAATATTATGTAAAATTATGCACAAAATGACTTAAAGGAAGGGGGGAATAGAACAAAAAAGAAACAAATACCAAAATGAAAAAGTAGTGAAAAGCTGAGAAAAAAAGAAACGAAAGGAAGAGAAAAAATAAGCAAAAAATTAGAAAAAAGCCAGAAAAGAAGAAAAGATAGAATTGTAGGAAAAAAGTAATTCGAGAACAAAAAGAAAAAAGTAACCGCTTGGAAAAAATAAACACAATGAGATTTTTTTTAAAGGAATTTTAAAAAAAGTAGAAAAAAACACGGAAAAAAGAAGAAAAAGTTTGTGTTGCTTTCAAATAATTTCCAATTATATCGAGTGAATCTTGTTGCGTACATTGTACTTCCACTAAAAAATGTGATTAAGTACAGTTCTGTATCTTACAACCGACTCAATAAGCCCCCAAAAATGTTAATTTTATGCGACAAAATCCATCAGGAAATAAAAAGAAATGGATATCTTGTGAAAGGATTGAAAGAACAAATGACGTTGTTGGCCGTACAACCTTTGCAATCATACATTAGTCAATTCATTCAAAAGTGAAATTTTTTTTTTTGCATTACCGGAAATGTAACGTGGTGTCAAATTTTGGACATGTTTGATAATGACTTAGTTGCCACACTTGGGATTGCTGTTGCTCACTGTTGTTTCAAGCGTCGCTCACTGACTTTGAGTGAACGCTCAGACCCGCGGAAAATTAGAGGGAACATTGGGTGTGACCCCCCTTTATTTACGTTTATTTTTTTTCTTTAGCTTATTCAGACATTTACATATTTTAGGGAGATCTTTCGTAAAGAAATCTTGGGCTTTTTCTTGGATTATAAATACATTCGGATTGGATTATGATTGTGGGTGTGACCCAGCATCTATTGTGGCATGTGAATATTCAAGCACACAATATTTATTTCAAATGGCAATTATCTTGAATGGCATCACAGTGCCTGATTGTCTACAAATGCTTTAATTGAGTCGCATGAATCATCAGATGTGCTCTGCCGAGAACAACACGGCCCTAGAGTACTCGAGAAATGTTGTGCATTTTGTGATTGCGCAAAAATGATTGGAAATTGAATTACAAAAAAGGACATCTATTTGGCTTTTTAAAATCATTATCATGTGAACTGTGGTCTTCTGCTGTTGGTCACAAGAAGGTCATAAATTAAAAGTGTTGACAATTATTTTTTATGGTGGTTGATTTGATTAAATGATTGAGTGCAGTTTCAAAATTGCCTTGCAGTGACTCTCCCAATCCCTAGAATCGAGTTGTTTTTTTAATTTGTCATGTATTTTTTTTCGTATCCTCTTCACTGGTTTGACGATGTTTTACATAAATGATAGGATTGCTCCCCTAAGAGAGTGAAATAATTGGAAGTACCGTATTTTCCGCACTATAAGGCGCACCGGGTTATAGGGCGCACCCCCAAAAAATAGTTTTTGGTCCTATATTTTCCATACATAAGGCGCACCGGATTACTAGGCGCTACAATGGGAACGTCGACAAAACAGTCAGATAGTTCAGTCCAACTTATTACCCCCTTAACATTCCCAAAGCTTGCAAAGAAGCAAATACGTGTCTCGGACATGTACGGAAACAGTGTCTGTACGATGTCACCAATCACTCAAATGCATCGTTCCAAATATCATTTCTTAGTTTCCATTTTATTTTTTGCTGGCAACTGTGTGGACAGCAAAGTAAGAATTTTATTGTGCAGGGAAACGGGGTTCTTTACTGACTTTTATGACGATACACACTTTGAATTGAATTTAGTTTAAAAATAAACTCATCACAGAAACATCAAGATCGTTCTAAAACAAGATACCGGGAAAATATAAAGCCGCATAGCTCACCTAAGTTCTCTTGCAGCCATCACGTTCAATAATGATACGTAACCATGGTCTTCTTACAACCGTGAGTGTAGTAAATCCAGGAGAGTCAAATATTTACAAATACAGAATAGTAAAAAATGTTTTCTCTATGCCGTAGTGCAACCCAACCTGTGATTCACATTCATCTTTTTCGGCCAATGGCAGGCTTTGTTTCGCCCCTTTAGACAATGCAAGCCTGTAAATGATAAAAAGGATCCGCCCCCTTTACCTCCGAATAACTTTAGCCAATAGTGACTGATTCCAATGATGATTGACACATTGGTTAGGAAATGAAACGCCGGTATATATATCCCAACATACACCGCGGACGACTTCGCCTTCGGGGGAAAATCTAGTCGGCGGCTGCTTGCCTTAGTTGCAAGGCTTTGCGACTTAATATTGATCCATATATAAGGCGGACTGTATTATAAGGCGCATGGTCAGCTTTTGAAAAAAATAAAGGCTTTTAGGTGCGCCTTATAGTGCGGAAAATACGGTACTTTTAATTTATTTTATTTATTTATTTATGTCATGGTTTGTTGACAGATACTATGATCTGAATTTCTTGTTCATAGTTTAACAGCACCAAAAAGTGAATATTTAAAGTTTTAGGGCAGTGGTCGTCAATCTTTTTGCCTCATTGAGCCACAAAAGCAAAATATTTCGATTTTATTTTGTGATAAAGCCACATTATAAACAAAAGACAAAATTCCACAAAACCGCTGAAGCCGCTCTCCAGACAAAAGCTTATTCTTCAGCACATTTTATTTCACTGCGAGATGTTTGGTGATTCAATGACATTTATAAAATAAGAATAATGCCAGAGCCTGTGTCCTAAATATCAGCAAATGTACCAATTTAGACTTGTCTCCCTTCACCAATTACTTAAGATTATTTGAGGCTCATTTTGACCTTCGATTTTTCATAAATAATGGTTTCCAAACAAGGTGCAAGCAGTTTTTTCGTAAAAACGCCACAAAAATCTGCATGGCTGACTCCGCTATCGGTGTGTGAGTGCGTATGTGAATGGATAAAGTTTGATATATATTTTAAAGTGCCTCGGGAGGTCTTCAGTGACTTGAAACGGGCTACAATGGTACCCTTCACTTATAAATGTTTTTTTTTCCCGGGAGTAGATTAGTAACTTGAAAACTTCGTAAGTAGAGACACATTTTGAACGTAAATCCGCCAATCCGTTCCAAGCCCAGCAATAGTACAGTATGATGTGTTTTTAAATGATTCCTATAGGATCATCAGAACATGAAACATGTTAAAATTACATAACCTCACAAATAACATGAAACGATTGGCACATAATGTAAATAAAAAAAAAACAAAAGAATAAAGGAAATAATAAAAATATAAATTTACCTTTTCGCCTCGCGTTTCTTGAAAAACTGATCCAATGACGCCTGCTTTTTCCTGGGTTTTGACAAACCGTCGGAAATGTGCAAGGCAGAAGCCCACTATCCTGCCGGAGACCCCCCTCCTCCTCGTTTCTGAACTGTGTAGGTGACACAAAGAGCATGCAGGGAGCCTGTACGCGCACTTGGTTGCCAGGCAGATTCTAAGCAATAGCCAGTTTGTTTAAGTTCGGAACACTCTGGGGGGTGGCTAATAGCAGCGCATACTGTACTGTATTTTTGACTTTGTATCTTGAGACGCTTTTGCAACTATAGCCAATATTTTCCCCGTTCAGGTACTTCATAACCTGAAACTTTCGTATGTAGAGACATTTGTAAGTGGAGGTACTAGTGTATCTAAATACAGTCCATTTACCATTTGAAGGTTTTCCCTAGATTTTATGGTACAACAACCTCGAATAGTCACTTTAAATAATTCAAACTGTAATCTCGTGATGGTTATTTTAGCACAAGAGCAGGATTCTCATAGGAACTGATTATTGGATTCATTTCAAAATTTTCTTAATGAAGATTTTAATATTGAAGTATGATAAGAACAGTGGGCCCAAGCTTCAGAGATCAAAATTTGTTTTTGGTTTTAACCTGGATTCCTTTTTACAGACTCTTGCTTGCAATTTTTACCCAACTGTGCATGTGACACAACACTCGTGACTGAGTTCATTTAATAAAGCTTTCAACTTTGCTTAAATCTGACCTAAAATCTTTGAGGTCATGCAGTGTCTGAAACTCATGAAGAAACGTTACCGGACACCAGGGGAGACAACTCCGAAAAGTTGCCTGCCCAGCCATAAAGTTGTTGCCTGCCCCATTTTTCACAACTTAAAACACAATAAGACAACTACCGTAAATTCCGGACTATAGAGCGCACCTAATTAAAAGCCGCACCCACCACATTTTAAGTGGAAAACTGATTTTGTACATACACAAGCCGCATCTGAATATAAGCCGCATGCGCCCACACTTAAACATGTAACACAAACACAAAATTAACCCAAACCCGACGTCAAGTCCCGCGATTGAAACTAAATGTCCTTCATTAAAGTCCACAGTCCAAAAATCACAGCCGGCAAAATGAACGGAAAATGATACCGGGACTTAAGGTTTGATGCAGACCTGCAGAGTCCGGGTCCCGTTGAAAGTAATCCAAGAAAAATAGTGTCTATTTCCAAAGGTAAGGGTGGGAAAAATATATCAGATGAACACATTTACTCACGCAACTCCTTTTTCTTTCACCAACTTTTTACCCCCTCTTCTTTCCTTGTCTGTCCCTCACCTTTAGCGGTCCCCACTTGAACCCGGCACCCCGCGTTTGTTCCGCCCCTCATTTTTCGATCACCCGTGCAAAACATATCAGAATAAGTGTCTAAAATAAATACAAATAAATACATTACAAAAATATACAGTTGCAAATACATATTATACATGGGTTACACATATTTACAAAGAAAGACGGTACACTGAGAGAGTTTTCAAAGCTTTAAAATTAAATATATAGCTTTGACAGGGCAATTAATGATAGCAACACTCAAGCGCCGCTAGCGGCCGTTAGAAAAATGACATAAATTGGCCGCATGTAAATCTTTGTTTTAAAAAAAAAAAAAAGTAATCGCGTAATAATGACAATTTTGTGTCAAAAAAGTTGCGTCCCAGGGACGCACGTTGATTCGAGACTATGCGTCCCCAGCAAGAATGATGCGTCTAGGACGCAGGGACACGGGCAAACCAGAACACTGTACGCCCGGCGCAAAAGATGCAAGCCACAGGCGTCCGGGCAGGCATTAATTCAGACACTGGGTCATGATGCATCATCCACCAATTAATTGATTGCTACAACAAAGTGATGATTGAAATGCCTTTTTTCGGGTCGACAAACATGCACTGGCTAATGGGTGCTCAAACTATGCATTATCAGCAATCGAGCCACCATTCAGCCTGCTAAGTGTAGTTTTGAAATTACCGTAAATTCCGGACTATAGAGCACACCTGATTATAAGCCGCACCCACCACATTCTAAGAGGATAACCGCTTTTGTACTTACACAAGCCGCACCTGTACATAAGCCGCATGCGCCCACATCAAAACATGTAACACAATCACAAAACTAACCCAAACCTGACCCACGATTGTAACTGGATATAAAGTACACAGTCCAAAAACTACAGCCAGCAAAGTGAACGGAAAATGATACCGGTACTTAAGGTTTGATGCAGACCTGGAGAGTCCGGGTCCCGTTGAAAATAATCCAAGGAAAAAAAATGTATATTTCCATAGGTAAGGGTGGGAAAAATATATATCCACTATTGTCTGCTGCGTCCACAAACACGTCTCACCTTTACTCCACTTCCCATCAGCCCCCGTTTTTGATTCGCTTGTGGAAAATATATCAGAATAAGTCTCTAAAATAAATACATTACAAAAATATACAGTTGCAAATACATATTATACATGGTTACACATATTTACAAAGAAAGACGGTACACCGAGAGAGTTTTCAAAGCTTTAATAATAATATTATAACTTTCATCCCAAACTGTGCCTGTGAAGGGTAGCAAAACGCTACTAGCAACACGCTCGCAACGCAGTAAATGGGTCTGTTAAAAAAATATACGATACTTATGGAAATCACGGTAAAGCATCCTCATCTTCATCCTTATAACTGACGTCATCAAAGTCGTCTTCCTCAGTATGGGAAAGAGACTTGGTCATATAGACCTCGTCCCACGCTCCCTTAATCAAAACCACGCTAGCAACACGCTCACAAAGTGAAAATTACGTGCAGTAGCTCTGTTTCCTTCTTTGTCGGACTGCTCGATTGCGTTTAGTTTGAAAGCTACGTCATGTGCCTTTCCTTTTGCAATTTGCATGATGAGGATATGTCTACGCTCATTTAATTTGTGCACAAGCTAAAAAGTTGCAGTCTTCCTCTGCGCATATATTCCACCGGTCTCAATCTTACCTTTTGTACTTGAGCGCCGCTGGCGGCCGTTAGAAAAATTACATAAATTGGCCGCGTCACTGAATAAGCCGCGGGGTTGAACGTTAGGGAAAAAAGTAGCGGCTTATAGTCCGGAATTTACGGTAAATCGGCACTACAAGACAAAACTTCAGAGTACGCCGAAAAAGATACAGAAAGTTGAAGAGTTAAAGAAGAATAGGAAGATGTTTTTCACTAAAGCAAATTCCCAAAGTGAAAAGCACAAATTTTATTTATATTTTCCGTTTTTTTATATTTTCATTTTTATAGTTTTGACAGGAGATATTTTTATGGAGAGCAACCATTTTTAATTCATGTAATGTTTACGTTTTTTAATTCTGGAATAACATTCCTGACTGTTTTAAATTCATATTTATTTAAAAAAAAATGAAAACTGTATTTAATACAGGTGTGGTTTGAGTTCTGGCCCTCTATATAATCGAGTTTGACACCCCTGCTCTATAGAATGAAGTGTTAAAACTAGCAGACGCTTTGATCTCGACACTCACCCTTAGGGACTTGTCTTGTGCTCTACAGAAAAATCCGCACCCCCGGCGATGCCAATTGTGATCGACCACAGAGCCCTTAAAGACATCTTGGGAGCGCCGGCCTTTGACATGGAGGTAAGTGGGAGGAGAGTGCACGTGCAGATCATTACAACCCCGCTGAGACCCTCAACATGACGGGATTTACGGAAAAACAGACCTCGAGAGCTCTCTAAATGCCTCGCAGAAGTAGTTGTTTCCGTGAGTCTTTCAGCGGTGACATCTGTCCTCCATCACATTTCCATTTCCTTCGCCGACTTTATCACCTCGTTTTCCATCCATCCATCTAGTATCTTCCGCTTATCCTCTTAGATCAAAGCGGCAGGCTTTCCAGCAGCTCCGTGTTAATTCGCACTTTTTGTGATTTATTGTTTTAATGTCTGCTTCTATCTTCGGTGTTCTTTGTCCTGATTGACAACTACACTTTGGATTACTTTCTATACTATGGACATGGGTTTTAACGCACAAAAATGCATTTATTCGAGGAATCAACTCCTTGCCCTGAGGAGTTCTCGTGCCGGCGTGATGAGGGGGCCTATCGTGGATGGAGAGCCGGAGCTAGCGAAGCGGCTAGCGGCGTTATAAGTCTTCGGTACCGTGCGTAATCATAGTAAATTGATTAATGTGAACTCTCTACCAAATAAGACAGACGAACTGGCTGTGCTGGTGAAAAACATCAAAGCGCACAAGGAGTGCAGTTTGCTGTGTTTTACGGAAACGTGGTTCATGTTTAGCATCCCAGACGCTAATGTGGAGCTACCCGGAGCTACCCAGCATCAACGCTGTCAGACAGAGACACGAAAGCCTGCGGGAAGCGGAGAAGAGGTGGACTCGCTAACACGGGGTTGTGTATCCCTGGGCACAAAGATTTCCATCTGCTGCAGGGACGTCGAACCTTTGGACTAGCGTGTGACGTCATCCATTCCGCTGTGGCTAAACTACAACAAAGCACCCAAAGGGCATTCTCTTAATAAACAACAAAGGATACTGCTGGAAGTGTGAATTTCCCTGCGGGGATGGATAAAGTATCTCTTTCTTTCTCTGTCTCTCTCTCTCTCTCTATTTGTCTCTCTGCCTCTGTCTCTCTCTGTCTCGCTCTCTGTCTCTCTCTCGCTGTCTCTCTGTCTCTCTCTGTCTCTCTGCCTCTTTCTCTCTCTCTATCTCTGTCTCTCTGCCTCTGTCTCTCTCTGTCTCTATGCCTCTGTCTCTCTCTCTGTCTCTCTCTGTCTCTCTCTCTGCCTCTCTCTCTGCCTCTCTCTGTTTCTCTCTCTGTCTCTCTCATTGTCGCTGTCTCTCTGTCTCTCTCTGTCTCTCTGCCTCTTTCTCGCTCTCTGTCTCTGTCTCTCTGTCTCTGTGTCTCTCTCTCTCTGTCTCTTGCTCTCTCTCTCACTGTCTGTCTCTCTCTGTCTCTGTCTCTGTCGCTGTCTCCTTCGCTGTCTCCTTCGCTGTCTCTGTCGCTGTCTCTGTCGCTGTCTCTCTGTCTGTCTCTGTGTCTCAGTCTCTCTCTGTCTCTTTCTCTGTCTCTGTCTGTCCCTCTCTCTGTCTCTTTCTCTCTCTCTCGCTGTCTCTGTCTCTCGTCGGGTCACGAGGGCAGCAGCCTTAAAAGGGATCCCAAGCCAGCCGAGAGACGTAGTCTCTCCAGCGTGTCCTGGGTCGCCCCCGGGACCTCCTGCCGGTGGGACATGCCCGGAACACCTCCCAAGGGAGGCGTCCAGGAGGCATCCTTATCAGATGCCCGAGCCACCTCAACCGGCTCCTCTCAATGCGGAGGAGCAGCTCGTTTTCCAATAACGAAATAAACTGCTTTTGCTTTGCTGTAATCCCTTCAGCCTCTTGGTGTGTGTGTTACAGGTGTCAGAGCGGCTCACTCTACCCGGCGTGGCCCTTGGCCTGGCCTGGACCCCTTTGGGTGGCGAGATCATGTTTGTGGAGGCCAGCCGGATGGAGGGCGAAGGTCAGCTAACTCTCACGGGCCAACTGGGTGACGTCATGAAAGAATCGGCCCATCTTGCCATCAGCTGGCTGCGAGCTAACGCTAAGCGTTACCAACTCACAAACCGTGAGTCCGTCCATGCGTCCGAAGTTCTCTCAACCGTCGCAAACTTTTACAATGGGGATTTTCTTCCCAACTAGTGGCGGGTGGACCGGATCCTTTAGACGGGACGGACATCCATCTTCATTTCCCTGCCGGAGCCGTGACCAAGGACGGCCCTTCCGCCGGTGTTACCATAGTAACCTGCCTGGCCTCTCTATTCAGCGGACGGCTGGTCCGATCAGATGTGGCCATGACCGGAGAGATCACACTGAGGGGCCTTGTTCTTCCGGTATGTCGCCCCTTTTGGAGAAAAGATCAAAATCTAGGAAACAGAGATATGATTGTTACGTATGGATAGTGTTTCCTATACATAGGAAGGTTCTGGCGGGCTGACAGGGTTCATTGGTCCCATCAGAGTCACATAAGCTTGTATTATTAAGAAATGTGATAATGGAATGGAATTTATTAACATTGTTAAATGTGAAATGCACGACAAGATTAAAAAGTGCATTTACAAGCTAAAGTACCACAGTTTAAGATAATCAAGTTAGGTGTAAAACATAAAAGAGTTAAAAAGTATACAAGAACCGGGCCAACTTTGCCACGATCCAAAAACAGGCCAGGACACATCAGTAGTGAAAAAAAGCTGTCTTTACAACCCAGGTGGTGAAGGGATCCGTGAACCACGAACCCTGAATAAAATAAAAACATGTTAGACGCTCCCCCTACTTACGACTACTCAATTTACGGTAAACACAATCATTTTTTTGGGCAGGTCGAAAAATATCCTGATATTGCTGTTAGATTTTGTATCATGTGCACCTTTATCCGAGGAGAGGACAGTGCTGTAGTGCTTCTTTCCGCCACATGGTGCTATGAGAGGTCACCCAGCATCCACCCCGAAGAAATCCGGCTTCTAGTTCCTGGTTTGTGTGTGTACACACTGCACTGTATCTCTAGCACGCTAAGAACTTTGACGTTATTATTGTTTAATATCTCGTGTATCCAATTAATATAGTTGGTGTAAAGAAGAGGCGAGCCCTTTCTTTGGAAATTAAAGTGTAATAAGAAAGCTTGATGCGGTTGAGAAAACGGTTGGATCTCTTTTTTTTTCGTCCACTTTTTACCACGGAGGAAGAAGTCGCCTATCTCTTGAAGCCCGTCTTCCAAAAGCAAGTTAAACTCATCTTTATTTATCTTTATAGAGCATATTATTTTATGAAATATTTATTTTTTTAGTACAAAACAATACAGGTTACTTATACAAGCCTTAGACATATCAAATATAGCCCTTAAGCAACTTACGGCCAAATTCAACTTACGAACATTGTTCGTAAGTAGGGGAGAAAGGATCAATAGTAAAACTTTCGGCAAATTGATCTGTTTCCTCGTGATGTGATACTTTACTACAGTTCAGCATCAAAACACTAGTTATTTTTCGTCTATTTAAATGACAAGCAAAAATTTGTTTGCATTCGTTTACCATGCTTTTTGAGTGTGAACTGTTTGCCATGTCATTAACTAGTCAAGTTACTAATTAAGAAGCGACTTAAGTCAAAGTTACAGTCCATGAAGGTAAAAATACACGGTTTCCCCTGACGTTGTGTCCCAAATGCGGTATTTTGAAATCGAGTCAGAGTAGAACGAAGTTGAGTAAAGTTAGTAGAGTTGGTCGAGAACCGGCTTCTTCAGCTCGGCTCACTAACAGGAACCGGCTCTTTCGGGTCCTAAACGGCTCTTCAGGTTGTTTTTGCTTCTTTAATCCCAACATGACCAAATATTATGTAAAACTATGCACAAAATGACTTAAAAGAAGGGGGGAATAGAACAAAAAAGAAAAAAATACCAAAATTTAAAAGTAGTGAAAAACTGGGGAAAAAAGAAACAAAAGGAAGAGAAAAAAAGAAGGAAGAATTTAGAAAAAAAAGCCAGAAAAAAAGAAAATAAAGAGATGTAGGGAAAAAGTAAACAGAGAACAAAAAGAAAAAAGTTACACAGGGATGTGATTTTTCCGCTAATTCGCGGAATTCCGCTTTTTTATCTCCAAAAATAAAATTTTAAAATTTCCGATTTTTTAATTGGTAAAAAAAACGATTTCGTCTCGACAGCATTCCATTTTAGTGTTTCCGTAACTGAAATGAAACGTACTTGCGATTGGTTGAAGTCTCCGTGTTGACCAATAAACGCGCTTGTTATAAAGGCGTAGGAGTATGCCATTGTTCATTTCTCACAGGTTTTTGCCGAGTGTTTAAAGAAAGATGTCCGAGATCGAACGCAAAGATGCTCCGCAAGTTAAAGAAATTGCTAAGATCGTAAAAAACAAGTTTCGATCGGACTGGTTAGAGAAGGAATTATCTACAAATGTTGGTGACCCCGACGTGATCCAATGTAGCGAGCAGAGACGGGAGTCGTAGGCGGAGTGTCAAACAAAGGTGCCAACGAAAGCTGCTTTAATGACATTTAAACTGGCAATAACAAAACAAACACGAGAGTGGCTAGAACCGGCCGAATTAAGAGTCCCCCTAGGAACTCGCTAACTAAACAATGGTTCCGTGGGTGAATTATGTACAACCCACTACAGTACTTTCATTTATAGATAACATCTTCTGCTATAACAAAGACATTTGTGGTATGTTCTAATATGAGTTACTTTTCATTTGGTCATGATACAATTATTTCTTCATGAAATTTGAACTCTTCAACATGATTTATGTGTTAACTTAGTAATCACATGAGTTAGATATGATGATATTCTCAGTGATAGTTTTTAAAAGCAAAGGCAGTCCAATGTTTTTTAATGTGACTGATTTTGAGGTGACTTAAACTGTAATTTTATATGGGATAGTTCAAAATACATTGAAAATTTATGCTGTTGTTTTGTCTATTTCTTTGTCATCTGAGTGCATTGAAAGTACTTAAAAACACGGAAATCCCATGAGCTCCGGGGGGCTTCGCCCCACTTGTCCCCCCACCAGGGCACTGCCCTGGACCTAGCTGGGTGCCCGCGGCCCCCAGACCCCCGCCTAATTTTCAGATAATTTCACTTTGGTCAAATCACATCCCTGGTTACAGCTCGGAAAAAATAAACACAATGAGATTTTTTTTTTTTAAAGGTATTTTTTAAAAAAAAGTAGAAAAAAACACGGAAGAAATAAGAATAAGTTTGTGTTGCATTCAAATAATTTCCAATTATATCAAGTGAATCTTGTTACCAACATTGTACTTCCACTAAAAAGTGTGATTAAGTACAGTTCTGTATCTTACAACCGACTAAATAAGTCCCCAAAAATGTTAATATTATACGACAAAATATATCAGGAAATAAAAAGAAATGGATATCTTGTGAAAGAATTTTAAGAACAAACGACGTTTGTAGGCTGTACAACCAATAGTACATGAGTCAATTCATTCCAAAGAGAAAAATAATTTTGCATTGCCGGAAACTCAGCAAAATGTAACTTGATGTCAAGTTTTGAACATGTTTGATAATTAATTATCTTGCCACACTTGGGATTGCTGTTGCTCACTGTTGTTTCAAGCGTTGCCCACCGACTTTGTGTGAAGGCTCAAACCCGTGGAAAATTACAGGGAACATTGGTGGTAACTAGTGTATTTATGATTTAATATTTTACAAAGGAACACATTCAAAATAGATCTAGCTTCTTGATTTTGCTCTAAAATTGCTTCACTATGGGTTTGAATTAAAAATATAGAAAAAAAATGCCACCAGGTCCCACAAACCTTTATTGGAAACACTGTTATAGGTGAGTTTTTTTGGGGTCGGTGCTTGACTGAGGTTGACTGTGTCCCCTGAATGCTGTGATTGTTAAAAATGCAAAAGCTGATCCTTTCCCAAGACCTTTGCATTTGCACTTACAGTGGAACCTCGGTTCTCGACCATAATCCGTTCCGGAACCCTTTTCGAACACCGAAATCATTTTTCCCATTTAAAATAATGTAAATCGTTTCAATCCGTTCCAACACCCTGAATGTTTACCATGAACGTAAACATGAAGCTCACCCAGGCTAATCGTACGTTCGCGTTAGCGTGTAAGAATAAAAAAAGGATTATGAATAGGATTTCTTACCTTTGTGGTGGTCAGCAGAAGGCGCAGGTGGACGGTGGGGAGAGAAAAATCCTCAAAAGTTTTTCAACCTCTTCCAAAACTTGCGGCCGTTGCTTGCTTACAGCGCTAACTTCCTTAGCCGCATCACTCGATTTCACAGCCTCCTTATTCTTTACTATCGTACTGATCGTAGATTTAGCCATGCTGTATTCACTAGCAAGATCGGAAATTCGTACAGCTCTTTCATATTTAGCTATTATGTCTTTCTTAAAGGCAATAGTTGTACGAACAACTTTTTTTTTTTTTTTCACCTGTCCTGCGTGCACCGATCTTCTTCGGAGGCATAATTAGGGGCTAAAACACTCCGTTCACCGATATTAAAAACGAAAGCGAAAAGAAGTGCACGCCCACGTGTTAAGAGTTCTTCACGAGGGGTGGGGGCAATCGACACGATCTACACCCGTCCGCCGCTCAGCATCACACCCTAGCGTACCGGCGTTCGAACTCCCATTATTTGACCGAACAGCGAAGCAAGAATTTCTCGAAATTTTTGGTCGAACACCGATTCGTCCGAACTGAGAGGCGTTCGAAAACCGAGGTTCCTCTGTAGGCCACAACCTTTTCTCGTGTATGAGACCTGCTCATCACTTTGGTATTCATCCCGCTCACTTTATATGAAAAACTCTCTCCATAAAAGACGCACGGCGAGAAAACGATGGGAAGCAATCTGGTTCGTGTAAAATAACAAATTGAGAACTATCCTCGTGCAATAAAAGAGCTTAACTGACTATAAACATCCTTAAGAAGAGGAAATGTAAGCTCGGCAAGGGATCAAAGTCTTAGGAAACGTTGTTGTTAGTTTGCTCATCTTGCTTACATTTCGCAATGCAATTGAAATCATCCGTCCATTTGTTCTCCGTCCTGTCGCCAGGGTTGGGTAGGGTTACTTTAACTGGATTACTTCTGATTAATTTTGGATTACTCCAATACCAAATATGCTTATAAAAGACAAAAGAAACTAAAGATGAATAAAATGATTAAATTTTGTGCAGGCTTGGGGAGTAACGGAATACATGGAACGGGAAAAATGATGTTGGCAAGCTGTTTGGATTTATTTTCATTTTGTTTCTGTCGCATTTGATGTTAGTTTTGCCAGAGATCAAAGAGATCAAAGCCAGGAGAGAAAGCTTACCACGTGTTGTGAGTCATCATTTTATTCATATTTAGTTCCTTTTGTCTTTTAATAGCATATTTGGTATTGGAGTAATCCAAAAGTAATTGAAAGTAATCAAGTTAAAGTAACCCTACCCAACCCTGCATTTTATGTTCGTTTTGCCGGAGATCGAAGAGATCAAAGCCAGGAGAGAAAGCTTACCACGTGTTGTGAGTCATCATTTTATTCATATTTAGTTTCTGTTGTCTTTTATTAGCATATAAGGTATTGGAGTAATCCAAAAATAATTGAAAGTAATCAAGTTAAAGTAATCCTACTCAACCCTGCATTTTATGTTAGTTTTGCCGGAGATCGAAGAGATCAAAGCCAGGAGAGAAAGCTTACCACGTGTTGTGAGTCATCATTTTATTCATATTTAGTTTCTGTTGTCTTTTATTAGCATATTTGGTATTGGAGTAATCCAAAAGTAATTGAAAGTAATCAAGTTAAAGTAACCCTACCCAACCCTGCCTATAGTCCAGTGAGCCTCTGTACATGAAAAAAATACCACAAAAGACAATTTCTTTTTGTGCACCTTATAATCCGATACACCTTTGCAGAAAATACTGTAACTTTCTGAAGCCAAAAATGATGTCGACTAAATGATTGAATAAATAGAAAGAATAAAAGCTTTATTTAGACCCGTCTACGCTTTTCTTCAGGTGGGCGGCATTAAGGACAAGGTTCTGGCAGCCCACCGGGCGGGCGTCAAGAGAGTCATCGTGCCCAAACGGAACGAGAAAGACCTTGAGGAGCTGCCGACCAACGTGAAAGACGACCTGGACTTTGTGACCGTGGCTGACCTGGACCAGGTTCTGAACGCCGCTTTCGACGGGGGATTCCCCGGGACCGCTCGCATGCACCAGCACCCGCAGCTCAGCAGCAAGCTGTAATGCGGCAAAGTGGGAAGGTTTGGGTCTGTACTAAGCAATGTTCCCTCTAAGCTGCGTGTGTGCGCAATTGCGCACTACCCAGAGTTTTTCCGCGCACAAGAAAATCTGGCCAGATCACAAAAATCAGGGCTCGAAAGTGCTAATTAAAAAGCGAATTAAGTCAAAGTTACAGTGCATGAAGGTAAAAATACACAGGTTCCCCTGATGCTGTGTTCTAAATGCGGTATGTTGAAGTCAATATCGAAGTAGAACGAAGTTGAGTAAAGTCCGTAGAATTTTTCGAGAACCGGATTCTTTGGCTCGGCTCACTAAAAAGAACCGGCTCTTTCGGGTCCTAAACGGCTCTTCGGTTGTTTTTGCTTCTTTAATCCCTACATGACCAAATATAATGTTAAATTGTGCACAACATGACCTAAAGGAAGGGGGGGAAATAGAACAAAAAAGAAAAAAATACCAAAATGAAAAAGTAGTGAAAAGCTGATAAGAAAAACGAAACAAAAGGAGAGAAAAAGGGAAAAAAAGAGCAGGAAAAATTGAGAAAAAAGCTAGAAGAAAAGAAAGAAGCAAGTAAAGGGAAAAAAGGTGACAGAACAAAAAAGCAAGAAAAAAGTAACAGCTAGGAAAAAATAAACACGATGAGATTTTTTTATAAAGGAATTTTTAAAAAGGAGGAAAAAACAGGGGAAAAGAGGAAAAGGTTTGTGTTGTATTAAAATAATTTCCAATTATATCAAGTGAATCTTGTTGCCAAAATTGTAAAAAAATGTAATTAAATACAGTTGTGTATCGTGCAACCGACTAAAGAAGCCCCCAAAAATTTTAGTATTATGTGACAAAACATACCAGGAAAAAAATTAATGACATTTTGTGAAAGAATTGTAAAAACAAATGATGTTTGTAGGCCCTGCAACCTTTGCAATCATAAATTAATAATGCAAAAATGTTTTGCATTGCTGGAAACTTAGCAAAATGTAACGTGATGTCAAGTTTTGGACATGTTTGATAATGACTTAGTTGCCAGACTTGGGATTGCTGTTGCTCACTGTTGTTTCAAGCGTTGCTCACCGATTTTGTGTGAACGCTCAGACCCGTAAGGAAAATTAGAGGGAACATTGGTACTAAGCATCCTATCAAATGTCACCCTTTTCCATCCTATTTATCCCACTTAAGATGAGAAGGAACTGAATTCAACCTTAACTTGTTTGGCCACACACGAGGAAAAAAAATCAATACGTAAAAAAAAAAAAAAATGCTGCAGCATTTCAACACACCGTACCTAAAATACGCTCTTGCTATCCTCCCCGACAGTCCATCTGTCTTGGACTTCCGTAACATTTTACAGAATCATGCACAGCCGCTCGCCTTGAAATCAATGTCAGTAAAACAAAAGAAATATGTTTCAACCCCCCCACACCCCGACATCCCGTTATCGTAAACCGGTGTCTGAAACTCATGAGAAAAAGTTACAGGACACCATTTTCCCAACTTGAAACACAATAAGACAACTCATCGCAAAAAAAATAAACATTGTTGCAAAGTATTAAGGATTGATCATCAGAATATATAACAGAACAATACTTTAAATTAAGTTTATTATAAATCTACTTGTCCAGCATGGTCTTGGGAACCTCCTGCGTGGGTTCAAATCCAGCTCCAGACTTCCTGTGCAGAGTTTGTATGTTCTCCCCGTGCTTGCTTGGGTTTCCCCTGGGCACTCGGGTTTTCCCCTCATTCCAAAAACATGCATTTCAGGTGGATTGGCCGGTCCAAATTGTCCCTAGGTGGGAATGAGCGAGCGAGTTGTCTGTCCCTGTGTGCCCTGCGATTGGCTGGCAACCAGTTCAGGGTGCCCCCTGCCCGATGATTGCTGGGATGGGCTCCAGCACCCCCGCGACCCTACTGAGGATAAGCGGTGTAGCTAATGAGATGAGATAATATGAATATATATATATCTCTATATATATATATATATATATATATATATATATATATATATTTTTTATTTTATTTTATTTTATTATCATTTTTTTTAGACCCGGTTACTGGGGACCAAAACCACCCGCGAAAAGTGAAAATCTGCAAAGTAGCGACGCCCCCCAAAAATGCTTAAAAAAAATATAGGTTTTTTTTTCTTTTTTTTTAATGATTTTATTCTATTATTATAATTATTTTTTAGACCTGCGAAGCTCTGAACCTGCGAACGTGGAACCACGAAGTTGCGACGCCCCTTCAAAAATGCTTTAAAAAAAAAAAAGGATTTTTTTTTTTAAATGCTAATAAATTATTTATTTATTTTTTTTTTTAGGCCCGCGAAGCTCTGAATCCGCGAATGTCGAAGCACGGAGTAGCGAGGTCCCACTGTAGACGTTTTGTAGCGTCATAAATTTTGTTAGCTTCTTTTGAATCTTCTGGGGCTGAAGTTTTGGCTTGATTCCTAACCACTTACCAATTTTCTTGTGTTTTCTGTGCGTCTACCTTGGAAAAGGATATGCAAATGCACGACCTTATTACGCTTGGGAATTCCGGAAGCACAAAGTTATTTGATGCAGGCTTCTGATTGGCTGCCGACTATACAAATTGCCAAACAAACCGAAATTCCGAAATTTCCAAACAGAACATTTCCAAATCGGGATAAAGCAAACGTTTGATTTTTTTTTCTTTTCTTGAAAAAGTTGTCGACGTTTTGCAAGTTGTACCTCCGACGTAACTGATGCACGTCCCGGGCGTCCGGGCAGACGTTTCAGGCACTGCGTAAACACACAAACAAATGAAACAGTGGGTATCTTCAAATATTTGGGAGTAACGCTGGACGACAAACTCAATTTTCAACCACGGGAATTCAAAAAAAGAAAGACAAAGAAGACTTTCAGTCTGTACTCAAGGACCATAGGTTACACCTCACCTCCTATTACTCTTGTACCTAAGCATTGTTCAACCCATCCTCCTGTACTGTTTTACAAGTTTTAGACGATGTTCTCTGTCACGAACCATGTTCCCTGTAATTTTCCTTACAGGTCTGAGCGTTCACACAAAGACGGTGAGCAACGCTTGAAACAACAGTGAGCAACCATAATCCCAAGTGTGGCAAGATAATTAATGATCAAACATGTCCAAAACTTGACATCAAAATACATTTTGCTGATTTTCCGGCAATGCAAAATGATTTTTCTCTTTTGAATGAATTGACTCATGTACTATTGCAAAGGTTGTACGGCCTACAAATGTCGTTTGTTCTTACAATTCTTTCACAAAATATCCATTTGTTTTTATTTCCTGACATATTTTGTCGCATAATATTAACATTTTTGGGGGCTTATTTAGTCGGTTGCACGATACACAACTGTACTTAATCACATTTTTTAGTAGAAGTACAATGTTGGCCACAAGATTCACTTGATATAATTGGAAATTATTTGCAACACAAATTTTTTCTTCTTTTTCCCCATGTTTTCTTCTACTTTTTTGTTACTTTTTTCTTTTTGTTCTCTATTTACTTTTTTCCTACATTTTTCTTTTCTTCTGGCTTTTTTTCTAAATTTTTCCTTCTTTTTTTCTCTTCCTCTTTTCTTTTTTTCTCAGCTTTTCACTACTTTTTCATTTTGGTATCTTTTTCTATTTTGTTCTTTTCCTCCCTTCCTTTAAGTCGTTTTGTGCATAATTTTACTCAATATTTGGTCATGTAGGGATTAAAGAAGCAAAAACAACCTGAAGAGCCGTTTAGGACCTGAAAGAGTCAGGGTCCTTTTAGTGAGCCGAGCCAAAGAAGCCGTTTCTCTACTAACTTTACTCAACTTCGTTCCACTTCGACTCGACTTCAAAATACCGCATTTAGGACACAACGTCGGGGGAACCCGTGTATTTTTACCTTCATGCACTGCGACTTTGACTTAAGTCGCTTCTTAATTAGTATTTTTGAGCCCTCATTTTTGTGCGCTGGCTAGATTTTCTTGTGCGTTGACAATGTGCGAGCAGTGCGCAATTGCGCACGCGTGCAGCTTAGATGGAACACTGGTCAGGAACCGGACCAAACTCACTCGTATCACTTACAGGGCACCACCCTCCGGAGGAAAACAAAGCCTATGCAACAAGGACAGTACAAACATCTTCTTTGTGCCTTTATCCTCACTGTAAAATGTGGACCTGGAGCGCCACGTCCAATTTCGTTGTCACAATATATTCAACCCATGTTGTAACAATGACAATAAAGGTATATTCTATTCTATTCTCTTCTATTCTATTCTAAAATCATCGGCCTACCCACACCCAGCCTTTCAAATAAATAACAGGTTAAGGATCAGTGTTCTTGTTTGCCCGCGTCCCTGCGTCCTAGACGCATTATTTTTGCCGGGGACGCATAGTCTCAAATCAACGTGCATCCCCGGGACGCAACTTTTTTGACACGAAATTGTCATTATCATTTTTTTAACAAAGATTTACCGCACTCCAAACTTTTCGGAAGGCAGATCCGCCATTGTTGTTTTGGTCTCGCGGTTCGAGTTTTCGTCTGCACTTCGATCTCCAGTTCGAGTTGTGTAGTGAAAGTCCGTTTCTTTTTAGAGAACCGGCTTTTTCGGCTCAACTCATTCAAGAGAGCCGGCTTTCAAACGGCTCACTTGCTTTGATGCATTATATTGCGAATTATGATGTTGTATAAAGAAGTGAAGAAAACAAGGAAGTATAAAAGCTCGGTGGCCTTGGGGGTATTGGCGCCCGCCCCGATACTGGGAGGTTGTGGTTCAAGCCTTTTTTAGGGACATCCATTATTTTAACGGGTTGAAAATTGGGCCATACATCATGAAAGCGGTATCGCCAAAATAATCCAGCACTTCACTTTAAGAAAGCGAGAGAGGCAAAGAGACAAACAAGGGCAATGCTGATACATAATGATAATAAAAAGGCAGCGAGAGAAAAACCTGACCTGAACGTAATGATTGACATTTTAGGCCCGAACACAATGCAAATTTTGTACTCTATCACACTTTATAACCATAGAGCAAACCCTATTTACAGGCTCAAGCATTCGCTTAGCAAAAGTACTGTATTTTATTATAATATAAATTATAATTTTAAAAACAATCTTGCTGCTATGCTGTATAGCACTCTAGCGTTAAATGATTTCAGGGCACTATCCTTACCTCATATGAAAACAAAAATGTGGTAAAAACGCTTTAGCGTTGTTGGGAATTAAATATTAAAATGTACTGTTTACCAAATTGTTCGAATTAGTTATCTGACTTCATTAACCAAATGAGTGTCGTTGGAGTCTCTGGAAAGCCTTCTTCCTCTCTTCTCATTGGCCATCTTCTCCCCGCATAATGGCGTGCCGACTCCTCCCATGGGCGCGCCAATGAAGCCCCCGGGCTTCACCATCTCGGAGAAGAGCGTCGCGATGTCTGGAATACTCAAAACAACACAGAGCGTTTCTACATCACCAAGGCCTTGTTCTCAAAACAACGCCTGCCGTCCTCCGTCTGAATGTGCTGTCAGCGGTACGTCCCGTTCTGCAAACATCATCTTCCGCCTGCCCTGAACTTTCACTGCTCATTGAATAAAGGCACAGTCAGTAAATAACTACAGCATTAAACTCAATAAATGTAACTTATCATCAATCATATAAAATCCTTTAGAGTCAAATGTATAAAATCCTTCAGCATGTGGAGAATTCCAACGTTGTTGGTGATGATCAAAAGCGGCGCTGCCACGAGCGGCTGCCTTTTCCTGCAGCTGCCCTATTGTTTTATTGTCTGCTCCTATCTTCGGTGTTTTTTCTTCCCGTTTTGAAAACTACACTATGGATTACTTCTATCCTATGGACATGGGTTTTAGCGCACAAAAATGCGTGTATTCAAGGAATTTCAACTCCTTGCCCTGAAGAATTCTCGTGCCAGGGTGATGAAGGGGCCTATCGTGGAAGAAGAGCCGGAGCTAGCTAAGCGGCTAGCGGGGTTATAAGTCTTCCGTACCATCCGCAATCATGGTAAATGCGAACTCACGACCAAATAAGATCATCGAGTGCTGGTGGAAAACATCGAAGCGCACAGGGAGCGCAGTTGCTGTGTTTTGCGGAAACGTGGCTCACGTTTAGCATTCCGGACGCTAACGTGTAGCCACCCGGAGCTTTCCGGCTTCAGCGCCGCTATACAGAGACACGATGGCCTGGGGGAATCGTAGAGGAGGCAGGTGTATCCCTGGACACAAAAAAAGATTACCATCTGCCGCAGGGATGTCAAACTTTTGGACTGGCGTGTGACGTCATCCACTCCGCTACAAGCACCCCTAGGGCATCATGTTCATCTGTTAATAAACAACGGGGTAGACTGCTGGAAGTGTGAATTTCCCTACGGGGATGATTAAACTATCTATCTTTATCCATACAAAGCATATATCATAAAGTTTTTCTAACACCACGTAACAAATATCTTCTCCAGAATTTTTGATAAAAGCGGAAATATGACTTATCAGCCTAAAACGAATACTTGCACAACTCTACAGTGGATTCAGCACTAGGATTGATTTTTTTTTTCTTTTTTCTTTTAACTCGATTTCAACTCCGTCACGGGAGGCCTTTTTTTTTTCATACTTCTTGTTTCTTATAAACATGACAAAACCGGTCATGTATTTGGCAGAAGTTAAATGAAAGGTTTGTGGCTTACACAAGGCCAAAAACATTCCTGTCAAGCGAAAAGTCAATCTGCATTTTATATAACACAGGATTGGTTTTTGTCATGATTGGAATGGAAAAACAACCGGAGAAAAGCCCGAATGTCGGATCCTTTAGGTCTCCTTAGAGGCCGGGTTAAAAAAAAAAAAGCCCATAAAAAGTGTTAACCTTCAGCAGTGTAACATTACCGTTAGGACAACACCATTATTTTTTTGACAGCTGAACCAAAAGCAGCTGCGTGGTCTCCTTGTGACTCTATTAAGAAGTCCGAGTCTTGTCACAACAGCTCACTATCATTCAAAATAATCGGTACAAATAAGTCATAAAAATGTGGAAATGTTTTAAGGAAACACGTCGTACTCACCAAATATGCTGAAATCCATCAAAACAGTTTTACGAGACTCCAGTAGTCTGCGCACCGTGTTTTGATTTGTGTCCTGTTTGTGTAATATACGTTGGGACGGTGCTCTGCAATATTTTCTTTACTACGGAATCCAATTATGACATTTGTAATAATAACAACAGTGGAACCTCGGTTCTCGACCATAATCCGTTCCAGAACCCTGTTCGAAAACCGATTTGTTCGATCACCGAAATCATTTTTCCCATTAAAATTAATGTAAATCGTTTTAATCCGTTCCAACACCCTGAATGTTTACCTTGAATGTTTAACGTAAACATAAAGCTAACCCAGGCTAATCATACGTTCTGCTAACATGAACGTGTAAAAATAAAAAAAATTCGGTCGTTTACAAGTCATTTAGCACCCTGGTCTCCACAACAAGTGGTGAGCGCTTCATTGGAAAGGGGGCTCCGTCCCAACACCCTGAATGTTAGGCTCCGTCCCAACACCCTGAATGTTTACCTTGAATGTTTAACGTAAACATAAAGCTAACCCAGGCTAATCGTACAATCGCGTTATCGTAATCTTCCGTACAAAAGATTACGCTAACATGAATGTGTAAAAATAAAAAAAGGGATAAAGAAAAGAATTATGAATAAGATTTCTTACCTTTGTGGTGGTCAGCAGAAGGCGCAGGTGGATGGTGGGGTATTCCCTAGCAAGATCAGACACTCGCACACCTCCTTCATATTTTGCTATTATTTCTTTCTTAAATGCAATAGTTGTACGCACTACTTTTCTTTTTTCACCTGTAGCAACTTTGCTGCTTGCCTTGACTTTCTTCAGAGGCATAATTAGGGGCTCAAAGACTTGGCACACCTATATTAAAAGCGAAAGCAAAACGAAGCACATCCGCACGCACTAACTACACCCGTACGCGGCTCAGCATCGCACCCTAGCGTACGCACTCACGCATTACCGGCGTTCGAACTTCGATTTTTTTTGACCGAGAATTTCTCAAAATTTTTGGTCGGACTCCGATTTGTTCTAACCGAGAGGCGTTCGAAAACCGAGGTTCCACTGTATTTGTACTAGACCACTTTGAATCTGGATGACATGGGAAAAAATAGATTTTAATTGCATCATCACACTATGTTTACTCTTTACTATGTGTGCAACGTTGTTTTGGCTGAACTCTTTCCCATAATGCCTCATTATGACTATTTTTTGCACCAAATGCATATGTTGACTATTTGTACTCTCGACATGCGTCTTCCTGCCTGCCTCGTGTCTTTAGATTCAGAATATTTTTTGTCATTTTCAAAAAGCAAGGAAACTTCATTTGGAACATCCAGTCGTCGTTTCACAGTTAAAAGAAAATGCAAGGACGCACAGAATAAGTATAGAAAAAAATATACAGTAATCCCTCGGTTATCGCGGTTAATGGGGACCAAGACCACCCGCGAAAACCGAAAATCAGCAAAGTAGCGGCGCCCCTTCAAAAATGCTTAAACAAACATATACAGGTATACAGTATACCCCCCTGTATACAGTACACCATATAGAATACGGGTAAAGAGAGAGAGAGTGAAATTCATGTTATAACAAAAAAAAAACTGTAAAATATGTTGTATGTACACGGAATAGGACTGCGGCGAAACCACTACGAACCATTCAGTATGATTATATTAACAGCTCTCAACCACAAGCAGCCATCTCAGTTTATTTCGCTCGTTAACACTACCGGTAACATATTGAAAAATAAAAACAGTGAAAATGTGAGTTCCTCCATGATAAACTGAGCGCCACATAAGAAGGAGGTGAGGTGGGGAGGAGTTGAAGGAAGGGGGGTGAGCGAAGCGGCAATGACCAAGCATTGTGTCAGGGCCTCCCCCTCCCCTTCACAATAAGAGTGTCCACACCGTGTCCTCAGTTGACATAAGCTCGCGCTCAATGGCGTCAAGTCAATGAATGCTTTTATTGAGAAGGTAAGATATATTTTTTAGACCCGCGAAGCTCTGAACCCGCAAAAGTGGAACCGCGAACTAGCGAGGAACTGAGCAACCAACACAACAGATATTTTAATCAGAATTCATCAAAACTGCCAAATCCACTTTCCAGACAAAAGCTAGAGCACATTTGATCTCATTAACGTTTGATAAAATGTATAAAAAAGAAATACCAGAGCCTGTGTCCCACATCAATATCAATATAAATGAAAATTGGTCTCCCTACCACAGTTACTTCAGAGTGTTGAGGCTCATTTTGACCGTTATTTTTGTCCGAAATAATGATTTCTAAATCGAGGCGCGAGCAAAGTTTTGTAAAAAAAAATGTCACAAAATACTGCAAATGTGGACACTTATTTACCTTGGCTGCAGATGGCGCTGGACGAGAGGGAGAAGGAGGAAGTGCGCTGTGTGTATAGCTCTGCTCATTCCCACCACTCACCCAATCTAATTGCTCTGAGTGCTTGTCTGTGGGTTTTGGGGTGTTTACAGTTTGTCTGTGGGTTTTTGTCGTAAAAAGCCTCAACAATGAACATTGATTGTGTAATGAGCTTCCATAAAAAAGGAGTTTTTAGCGATTTACAGCCAAAACAGAGTCGGTTGGTTTGACACCTTGACTGTCATAGAGACTGTGCCCTATGTATACTGGACCAAACCCTATGTGGAAATCAATCTCTGTCTCTGTCTGTCTCTCTTTCTCTCTGTCTCTGTCTGTCTCTCTCTCTCTCTCTCTCTCTCTCTCCCCTTGTCTCTGTCTCTCTCTCCCTGTCTCTGTCTCTCTCTCTATCTCCCTGTCTATGTGTCTTTCTCTCTCTCTCTCCCCCTGTCTCTGTCTCTCTCTCTCTCTGTCTCTCTCTCCCTGTCTGTTTCTCTCTTTCTCTCCCCCTGTCTCTGTCTCTCTCTCTCTGTCTCTGTCTCATTGTCTCTCTATCTCCCTGTCTATGTGTCTTTCTCTCTCTCCCTCCCTTTTCCTCTCACTCCCTCTTTCACTCTGTCTCTTTTTCTCTTTCTGTGTTCCTCTTTGTCTTTCTCTCCTTGTTTCTTGACCGTCTCTCTTGCTCTCTTCCTTTTTTCATTTTATCTTCTCCTTTTTCTTTATCTCCCTCTATTTTTTATCTCCTCTCTTTCTATTTCTCTTTGGATGTCTTTCTCTCTTTCTCCCCCCCTCTCTCACTATTTCTATTTGTATCTCTTTTGTTTCTCAGGTTCTCCCCTCTAGCTCTTTCTCCTTTTATCTCTTTCTTTGTCCCACCCTAAGTTTTTGTCTCCCCTTCTTTCTTTCTCTTTTTCTTTCTCTCTAATCTACTAGTCCGGCCACCGAGAGAATGTTTGTTGTATCGTGTGGCTCCCGAGTTAAAATGAGTTTGACACCCCTCTTTTATTGCCCTGTGGGACTTAAACTGGGTGTGTAGAATCAGTTCCAAGTATATTTCAGAGACATGTGTATTTTGTTTATGTTTAAATTTCCATTGACGTGATATTTTAACCGCGCTTGGCTTGTAACTGAAATACCCCTGAGGGGTATTTGGAGGCGTATTTCAGTACTTTTAAAAGGTGCTTCCGTTTCCCTTTACATACGGTAGAAATTGTAATGATACTTTTGTTTTAACTTTGCTCATTCGGAAGCTGCACAGCTGCGCTTTTCGCAGGACCCTGCGAGTCAAATGAAAATGCTACAAAGGTGAGCTACGAGCAGGGTTGGGTAGGGTTACTTTAACTGGATGACTTTCGATTACTTTTGGATGACTCCAATACCAAATATGCTAATAAAAGACAAAAGAAACTAAATAGGAATAAAATGACTACATTTTGTACAGGCTTGGGGAGTAACGGAATACATGGAACGGCAAAAATGATGTTGGCAAGCTGTTTGGATTGATTTTCATTTTGTTTCTGTCGCATTTGATTTTAGTTTTGCCGGAGATCAAAGAGATCAAAGCCAGGAGAGAAAGCTTACCACGTGTTGGGAGTCATCATTTTATTCATATTTAGTTTCTTTCGTCTTTTATGAGCATATTTGGTATTGGAGTAATCCAAAAGTAATTGAAAGTAATCCAGTTAAAGTAACCCCACCCAACCCTGCATTTGATGTTAGTTTTGCCGGAGATCAAAGAGATCAAAGCCAGGAGAGAAAGCTTACCACGTGTTGTGAGTCATCATTTTATTCATATTTACTTTCTTTTGTCTTTTATTAGCATATTTGGTATTGGAGTCATCCAAAAGTAATTGAAAGTAGTCAAGTTATTGTAACCCTACCCAACCCTACATTTTATGTTATTTTTGCCGGAGATCAAAGAGATCAAAGCCAGGAGAGAAAGCTTACCACGTGTTGTGAGTCATCATTTTACTTGTCACTTATTGGAATATTTGGTATTGGAGTAATCCAAAAGTAATTGAAAGTAATCAAGTTAAAGTAACCCTACCCAACCCTGCATTTTATGTTAGTTTTGCCGGAGATCAAAGAGATCAAAGCCAGGAGAGAAAGCTTACCACGTGTTGTGAGTCATCATTTTACTTGTCACTTATTGGAATATTTGGTATTGGAGTAATCCAAAAGTAATTGAAAGTAATCAAGTTAAAGTAACCCTACCCAACCCTGCATTTTATGTTAGTTTTGCCGGAGATCAAAGAGATCAAAGCCAGGAGAGAAAGCTTACCACGTGTTGTGAGTCATCATTTTACTTGTCACTTATTAGCATATTTGGTATTGGAGTAATCCAAAAGTAATTGAAAGTAATCAAGTTAAAGTAACCCTACCCAACCCTGCATTTTATGTTAGTTTTGCCGGAGATCAAAGCCAGGAGAGAAAGCTTACCACGTGTTATGAGTCATCATTTTATTCATATTTAGTTTCTTTTGTCTTTTATTAGCATATTTGGCATTGGAGTAATCCAAAAGTCATTGAAAGTAATCAAGTTAAAGTAACCCTACCCAACCCTGCTTATAAATATCCATACTTGATACATAATCCTTATAGATTTATATTATATATTTGCCGCCGATTTACAATTTCAACCTTGATAACACAAAATTTTGGGGACCCATAGATCTCTGTCGGGACCCGTAGATTTTTGAGCATGCGAGTCCCCGGGACCCATCACTTTTCTCAGCTCAAATGAACACTGCAATATGGCTGTTTTAAATCAGTTTTTGTAACCTGGTGGTGTTAGGCAATTACTTTCTAAAAGAAGTACCTACTAACTTATATACTTTTTTTTTTTTCAGTAATGCGCCCGACACTGCTCGTAGGCCACACGAGACACATGTGCCGCACTTTATGAAGATACAAAGCCGAACAAAAATCTATTTTTCATACACAAGAGCCACCGTAAAAATCCAAGAGAAATCTGTTTTCTCTCACCTTCTATTGGTCATCACTCTTAGGAGAAACACATTCCGTCCTTCTTGAATTCCACCTGCAAAGTTGTAACGGAATGACAGCTTTAACAGCGTTTTTTTATCGCAGGCACGCACGAGGTCTACCTCAAAAGTACATAATAATAATATAATAATAATAATTTCCTTGTATTGTCATTCTGTGTAACAATGTACACAGAACGAAATGTCGATTGCACCTGACCCGTTGTAGCGAGCCGATGCAGCCGCAGCCAACAGAGGGCGCCGCCGACCACTTTTTAAGTCTTAGGAGTTTTTCGTGAACAGGCTTCTTCGGCCCGGCTCACTAAAAGGAACCGGCTCTTTCGGGTCCTAAACGGCTCTTCGGGTTGTTTTTGCTTCTTTCATCCCTACACGACCAAATATTATGTAAGATTGTGCACAAAATGATTTAAAGGAGGGGGAATAGAACAAAAAAGAAAAAAAATACCAAGCTGAAAAAGTAGTGAAAAGCTGAGAAAAAAAAGAAACAAAAGGAAGAGAAAAAAGAAGGAAAAATTCCGAAAAAAAGAAACGAAAGAAACAAAGGAAAAAAGCAAATAGAGAAAAGAAAAAAGTAACAGTTAGGAAAAATAAACACAATGAGATTTTTTTAAAGGAATAAAAAAAAAAAGAGAAAAAAACAGGGAAAAAAAGAAAAAGTTTGAGTTTCTTTTGTCTTTTATTAGCATATTTGGTCTTGGAGTAATCCAAAAGTAATTGAAAGTAATCAAGTTAAAGTAACCCTACCCAACCCTGATTATAAATATCCATACTTGATACGTAATCCTTGAACTAATATTCATCTCATAGTGCCCTGTGTAGGTGACCTCTTGGGCGCAACCTGTAGGGGGCGATCACTCTTCATAGGACAACACAATGGTAAATGGTCTGCATTTATACTGTATAGCGCTTGTCATGTCAATGAAGACCTCCCAAAGCGCTTTACAATGTGCTTCACACTTACCCGTTCATACACACACTCACACACCGATAGCAGCGATAACCATTCAAGGCGCCAGGATTCAGTGTCTTGCCCAAGGACACTTCGACATATAACATGCCCTCTACCTGATCCTGTTCTGTTCCAATTGTGTTAGGCAGGACCACATCTAGTTTTATTGTGATCTACTGTGTTTTATTGCCTATTTGTCATGATATTATTGAATCCCAAGAAATGAATGATAAGGGGAAGTGGAAAACAGTGAAAACGATCGAGACGAAGAAGGGAATCCTTGCCAAATTTGAGGACGATGTATAACTGTCTGCCATTAAGGTTCAATACATTTTTCAAATTTCACTTTCTACCAGTAGATTATTCATGACCTACATATTTAAATAATTGACATTGTTTAGCTTGACTCATATGTGATATTTGTATACGTACACATTTTAATAACATTGTGTATTTACAGTTGTATAGGTACCAGGGTTGGGTAGGGTTACTTTAACGTGATTACTTTCAATTACTTTTGGATTACTCCAATACCAAATATGCTAATAAAAGACAAAAGAAGCTAAATATGAATAAAATGATGACTCATAACATGTGGTAAGCTTTCTCTCCTGGCTTTGATCTCTTTGATCTCCGGCAAAACTAACATAAAATGCAGGGTTGGGTAGGGTTACTTTAACTGGATTACTTTCAATTACTTTGGGATTACTCCAATACCAAATATGCTAATAAGTGACAAGTAAAATGATGACTCATAACACGTGGTAAGCTTTCTCTCCTGGCTTTGATCTCCGGCAAAACGAACATAAAATGCGACAGAAACAAAATGAAAATAATTTTGCCGTTACTCCCCAAGCCTGCGCAAAATTGAGTCATTTTATTCATATTTAGTTTCTTTTGTCTTTTATTAGCATATTTGGTATTGGAGTAATCCAAAAGTCATTGAAAGTACAAGTTAAAGTAACCCTACCCAACCCTGGTAGGTACATACATAGTAATATTTTGGGTATTTATAGATGTTTAAGTCGACATTTTATTCATATTATGAGTATTTATGTTTGCTTAGTACAGGCTTCATACATATTTGGGGTATTTATATCTTAAGTATGTATTTTTTAAGTACACATTTTGTAGTAAACGTGGCTCACGTTTAGCATTCCGGACGCTAACGTGTAGCCACCCGGAGCTATCCGGAGCAATCCGGCTTCAACGCCGCTAAACAGAGACACAAAAGCCGGGGGGAATCGGAGAGGAGGCGGACTTGCTAACACGAGGTGGTGTATCCCTGGATTTTCACAAAGAAAAGTTTTCCATCTGCCGCAGGGATGTCGAATTTTTGGACTGGCGTGACGTCATCCACTTCGCTACAAGCACCCCTAGGGCATCATGTTCATCTGTTAATAAACAACGGGGTAGACTGCTGGAAGTGTGAATTTCCCTACGGGGATGAATAAAGTATCTATCTATCTATCTATCCAACAGACTGGAATCTATCAGACATTCAGGGTGGTCTTGGTGCACGTTGTATTAATATTTGGGATATATTTTCTTTTTACGGTACACTTTTTATAAATATTTGGGATATTTATGGTTCTTTTGGTAAACATTGCGTGAATGTTATGCATATTTCTGGTCTTTTAGTAAACGCTTGATAAATATTTTGCGTATTTATGATTAAGTATACGTTTTATTCATAGGAGTATTTAGAGATGTTTAGTACATGTTTCATTCATATTTTGAGTATTCAGAGTTTTCCCTCGACTCGTTGCCCTTACGATGGTGTATGGTCCCTCGCGTCTCGGTTGATTCCACTTTCGGCGAAAGACTTTGATGTACACGAGATCAATGCAAACTAATGCCAGCTGCCGTTCATCGCGAAAGATGGAGAAATGCAATCGCAAGCCATGTCACCAAAGAGCAGTGATGGCATCATTTTTAAGCTACCTTGTTAAACATGGCAACAATTTCAAGCATTTACAAGCACTCCACCCAATGTTCAAGTACTTTTGAATCCTTGAAAACAGTTACCGTAAATTCCGGACTATAAGCCGCTACTTTTTTCCCAAACTTTCAACCCTGCAGCTTATTCAGTGATGCGGCCAATTGATGTAATTTTTCTAACGGCCGCCAGCAGCGCTCGAGTACAAAAGGTAAGATTTAGACCGGTGGAATATATGCGCCGAGGAAGACTGCAACTTCTTGGCTTTTGCATAAATTAAATTTGCGTAAACATACCCTCATCATGCAAAATGCAAAAAGAAAGGCACATGACGCACCTTTCAAGCTAAAAGCAATCGAGCAGTCCGATAAAGAAGGAGCGAGCGTGTTGCTAGCGTGTTTTGGAATAAGGAAGCGTGGGACGACGTCTATATGACAAAGTTTCTTTCCAACACTGAGAAGACGACTTTGATGGCTTCAGTTCTAAGGAGGATGATGAGGACGGTTTACCGTGATTTTTACAAGTACAGTATATTTTTTTAACAGACCCGTTTACTGTGTTGCGAGGGTGTTGCTACCATTAATTGCCCTGTCACAGGCACCGTTTGGGATGAAAGTTATATTATTATTAAAGCTTTGAAAACTCTCTCGGTGTACCGTCTTTCTTTGTAAATATGTGTATTTGCAACTGTATATTTTTGTAATGTATTTATTTCAGACATTTGTTCTGATATGTTTTGCACGGGTGAATGAAAAAGAAGGGGCAAAACAAACCCGGGGTGACGGGAAGTGTAAAGTGTAAGGGTGAGTGTTTGTGGACGCGGCGGACAATAGTGGATATATATTTTTCCCACCCGTACCTTTGGAAATATACACTTTTTTCCTTGGATTACTTTCAACGGGACCCAGACCCTGCAGGTCTGCATCAAACCTTAAGTACCGGTATCATTTTCCGTTCATTTTACCGGCTGTGATTTTTGGACTGTGTACTTTTATGAAGGACATTCAGTTTCAATTGCGGGACTTGAAGTCGGGTTTGGGTTAATTTGGTGTTTGCGTTACATTTTTTTAATGTGGGAGCATGCGGCTTATATACAGGTGCGGCTTGTGTAAGTACAAAATCGGTTTTCCTCTTAAAATGTGGTGGGTGCGACTTATAATCAGGTGCGCTCTATAGTCCGGAATTTACGGTAAATACAAGCGTTTGAGATCCCATACGAACCCTGCAGTCGACTTTTACCGAAATCGGACAGAAAAAAGGTCGGGGAATTGGGTGGTCAGATGCAGTTGGGGATAGAACTAATAGGAAGCATTCTTTAAGGACACATATGCTTCGATTTTAAGCGTTTTCACGCTTAACTCTTGGCATGAATACAATTATATCTTACCTTTGAGGGAACAGCCATGCTTATAATCATATAAAGGTTATCTTGGTGGAATCGATTCTCATGCTGTATGCTCAAAAACAGACGTGAAGTAAGAACTTACAGGTATTACAAAAGTTCAAGCATCTGAATGTGTTATATTCCAGATGTATGGCATAAGTTTGTAGACTTTCTCATGTTTAAGACTTTCAAGGTCAATTTTTCAATTTCTATAGTACCGTTAAAATGAAGAAATCCAGTGAAAATCATGTATTTTGCATAGCCAAATATCTGTGATTTTCATGTGTGATTTTTAATCTTGTCTGTGCATTTATAAAAAGATGATTTTGAGATCTTGAGTTAATTGTGGATGTGTTTGAATCCGAATATGTGTGTAAATATTTTTGAGCCTTATCTATCTTCACACAAGCGTTGGGTAATATGTAGTTTATATTTTCAGTTACAGGAAGTTCTTCCCATTATAAATGACCACTGGGAAACCCTACCTTTATGTTTTGCATGGCCTATAATGAATGTACCGTATTTTCCGCACTATAAGGCGCACCTAAAAGCCTTTATTTTTTTCAAAAGCTGACCATGCGCCTTATAATACAGTGCGCCTTATATATGGATCAAAATTAAGTCGCAAAGTCTTGCAACTAAGGCAAGCAGCCGCCGACTAGATTTTCCCCCGAAGGCGAAGTAGTCCGCGGTGTATGCTGGGATTTATATACCGGCGTTTCATTTCCTAACCAATGTTTCAATCATCATTTGAATCAGTCACTATTGGCTAAAGTTATTCAGAGGTAAAGGGGGCGGATCCTTTTTAATCATTTACAGGCTCGCATAGGCTAAAGGGGCGAAACAAAGACTGCAATTGGCCGAAAAAGATGAATGTGAATCACACGTTGGGTTGCACTACGGCAGAGATAAAACATTTTTTTACTATTCTGTATTTGTAAATATTTTACTCTCCTGGATTTACTACACTCACCGTTGTAAGAAGACCATGGTTACGCATCATTATTGAACGTGATGGCTGAAAGAGAACTTAAGAGAGCTATGCGGCTTTATATTTTCCCGGTATCTTGTTTTAGAACGAACTTGATGTTTCTGTGATGAGTCTATTTTTAAACTAAATTCAATTCAAAGTGTTTATTGTCATATGCACCGTAGAGAACCCCGTTTCCCTGCACAATAAAATTCTTACTTTGCTGTCCACACAGTTGCCAGCAAAAAATAAAATGGAAACTAAGAAATGTTTGTTTGGTGACATCGTACGGACACCGCATCCGCACGTGTCTACGACATGTATTTGCTTCTTTGAAAGCTTTGGGAATGTTAAGGGGGTAATAAGTTGGACTGAACTATCTGACAGTTTTGTCGACGTTCCCATTGTAGCACCTTATAATCCGGTGCGCCCTATGTATGGAAAATATATGACCAAAAACTATTTCTTAGGGGTGCGCCCTATAACCCGGTGCGCCTTATAGTGCGGAAAATACGGTACACGTAAACCTTGCAATACACATTTCATAGTGCCCTGTTTAGCATGTGCCTGTCCTCTTGGGCGTGACATGTAGGGGGCGATGACACTTCATAGGACATTGCCATAAAATCTATTGCCAGACGCCGTTAATCAAGGGAAGAAGAAATGTAATGACAAAGCGAAGCCAACAGAGCAGCGTCTGCGCCATTTTGAAGCAGGCATGTTGAGAAACATGGCAACAATTTCAATCATTTACAAGAACTTCACCCAAACTTTTCAATCCTTGTAAACATAACATTAAAGTTCAAGCATTTTCAAGGGTTTCCAGCACCAGTCCGAACCCTGAACTCATTCTAGACGCGTTTTCAAATGAAAACATGAATAAAAGGGTAAAAGAGACTTCGTATGAAAAAGATAAATTTATTTAATGACATGTTAAAAACAGAAAAGGTCCCAAGGATGGGTCCAGTTGAGGAAGAGCAGCAAGATAATGGACAATCTACATGAAGGGAATGCGCACATTTAAAAACAAACCATAAAGAAGGAAAACTTACCACAAGAGGACAGAAAGAAGACATAAGGGGAGGGGGGAACACGACTGCGCAGGTGGAAGGGAAGGAAAGAATATAACTTTCTTTTAACTACCCAAAAATATTTTGCCACGTTAGTCAACAGCCTCTTTCTTGGAAAGTCTGACAAGCGCAGACGGGGATCATTTCCTGAAAGCGCAACACTCGCATCCTGATCACTTACGACCGAAGACGCGGTAAAGATGGCGGGCCAATTTGTAAAGAAATCCTATAGAGAAAATGAAAACTGAAATGCTGCGATATGACTTTTCAATCCTTCCGAGCAAACCTGCCTCGACGGTTTCCCAGGCATACCGACACTTGAATCCTGCGCCTGTGTGAGAAGACCATGTCGTAACGTCAATCGGGTAACATAATGAGTGTCTTGAATCCATGTAAGGGATGCGGTAGGAGCACATCTATTGTGGTGGAGTCCTGGACTCAAAACAGGAGCTACAGAACTCAAGTATGAAAATCGTTGCCGCAGAGCTGGAATTGGTCGGTAGAGTTCACCTCGACGAGCTCGTCGACCGCTTACAGTCGAACGAGCGGTCCGTGGAAACAGGTAGTGTTTTTGTGTGTGAGGTGGAGGCAAGCGCCTGGGTGGTGTTGGGGGACCTACACTCAAACAAGAACTGAGAAGAACATAACGAGGCGCGACTCTCACACGTAGGAGGTTTGTTTTGCGTGTTTGTAAGGCTGTGGCCACCTTCGCACGGTCGGGTCCTCGCTTGGCTGTTGGGGGCAGTTGATCTTCCCTCACTGCCACCGGAACGTCCACCAAACCCACACGGAAAGTCGTTAACTGCGTCCTTCCTATCCCTTCCCCTGGTTTTTATCCGTGAAGTTCTTAGCACATAGAGATGGTCACGTTGATGCCGAGGTTGCCGTTCTCGGCGAAGAGCTGAGCGATGGACGTGTCGAAGACCAAACAGTCGCTGTTCATGATGGCGGTGGCGATGCCCTCGTGGATGGAGCGCGGCGTGGCTTCCCAGGTCAGGCGGCGCCGGTGGCCGTTGAGCTCCAGGCGGTAGGCAAAGTTCTCCGCTTGCTTGCGAGTCCCAATGAGTTGCACGATGGCAAAGAACTGTTGGTGGCCGTCGTACTTCTCCTGCTTCTCCAGCACCAGCATGAAGTGGAAGCCGAAGCACGACTGCATCATCACCCAGTCCACCGCGCCGGGCAGGTTGATGTCCGTGGCCAAAAACACGATGTCCTCCCCCTGGAAAAAGGGACGCTCGTCTGATCATCAAGCCATCAACACCGTTACAGCTTATTGATCTTTTGGCTTATTTGAATAGTTATACAATAAAACTTTGCTTTTTCCTGGGGTTGCGTTCCAGAAATGACCAGCAATGGTCAAAATCTGTGAAGTAGAAACATTCATTCAACATATATACTTTATATACACCAGAATACAGCGAAAAATCTTGGAAACACATTGCGTAAATATAGATATGCCTTATGAAATTATTAACTATATTATATGCCGTTTTATTCCACTTATACTCAAAAATACTTTGTGTCACCTCAGCCTTGAGTGAAACCTTTTAAACGCCTGTGCCTTGGAATATTTTGTTTGGTTTATTAATCACTTCCCCGGATGAATGTGAATCACATGTTGGGTTGCACTACAGCATATGAATTTCCGGGTATGTAATGTAGATTTTACCTCTCACCCTTCTCCCAAGCTTCAAATCACGATTGGGAAATTTGTATCAAGGACGGCGCGGACCAATCAGCCAGAGGCTTAGTCATGGGGCTGGACATTTGATCACCATGCGTCATAAAAGTGGGCAACTCGGAAGTCCCCAACGCTCACTCTTTTTCTACACACATGATTGTAATTAGCGAGGAAGAAAGATGTATTCAACTGTTGGATTCGGCTAATAAATTAATACGTGGACTATACTTAAACAGGGGTTGGAGACTACGCGCCACAATAATAGCGGAACCATTGACACACACTGCTCACTCGATATGGAGTTTCTAGCTATGTACCGGGAGAGTTAACTGTGGTCTTTGTGTTTGCTGTATACCTTCCACCGCTAACAGTTTCACCGGATGCTAACGTTAGCATAGCGCTAAATCTCCTGCCCGCTGCTAAACAGCAGCTTGAACACCCCAATGGAGCTTTATCATCGACGGCGACTTTAATCGGGCATGTTTATGGACTGTACTCCCAAATCCATTAAATTGTGGACTGAGCAATTCGGAAAAACGCTGGACTATGTGTAATGTAAGATCAAACATTCGGTTGTGTCCGGCAACTCTGTTTGACCCTCACACCACCACCACCCCCCTTCATCTCAAATTAAGTGCGAAAACCGTTTTACAGCCTCGAAAATTTAGGGCGGATCGGATTAAATCATTCAACGTATCTTTGATAAGCCCGTTTTAGCATGTGGAGCATGTTGTCGCGATAGTAAGCGTCTTCCTTTGTCTTTTGGTGTTTCGTGAGTCCAGGGCATGGAAGTGAGATGATGGCTTTTACAAAAACTGGAATTTCCGTGTATGTAATGTAGATTTGTCAAGCTGTTTTAAGCATGTCTCCAACTTGGACCACAACATTTTTGGCAACATAGGCAGACATAAGACGAGAAGGGGTGGGGCTACCGTTTAGCCAAATAAGCAAAAAGTAAGACAACAGGGATAAGTAGCAAAACCACGATACACTGAGGGATTCCTGTATTTGGGCAGTGGTTCTCAAACGGGGTTAAGAGAAACTGGAGAATTTGACATTTGTCGGAAAAAGCGGCATGAAGACGGAATATCAGTTGCTAACCTTTTGCCTTAAAGGAATGCTGTGTAATATTTGACCACTAAATGTTTTTGTAGAGTGCAAGTCTCATGTCAAGTCCTATAAATACATATTTCTCAGGCTACGACCATTTTAAAAAGGCAGGTTTGTATGATAGCTTATGCATTTTTACTTATTTTAAGTTTTTATGGTGGATTTTTTTTTACCACTAGAAAGCGATAATAGGTGGTGCTCACCAATTATGAGCCAATGTGATTTCCTCGGGAATTTATTTTCTAACAGGCATGATGTTTTAATGGTTGACTGAGCCTATTTTAGCCTCTAATAATTACAATCTGGAAAAAACTAGTAACAGCATAGTAATAACTTTTAAAAAATGCATATCAAACTTGTAGCCCTTTGAGACAAGTAGTATAAAAATAAGTTCTTAGCTTTAAAAAGGTTGGAGACCCCTTCCCTGAACAAACAATTTCCCTTTAAGAGCAGAAAGAAAACAAATCTTGGCTATCCAAATAGCAGATTAATTGAAAATATAATAAGAATAGTTTGAATTAGCAAAATCAGATTTGGAAGTTGCACTTTTTTTTTTTTGCTGAAATAAAAAATACTTAAAATGATATTGTCAAATGTTATGTTAGATCATTATGTTTATGTCAGTTTTAAGTTTCATTACTAAAACATACATTTATTTTTGATTATTTTTTAAATTTCAAGTTAAAGAAAAATGTATAAAATGTGCAAGAAATTTTATGTCTACGTCTTTGTGGGGGGAAATGCCATTTTCACAATCCTGGGGTTTTATACGGGCCGAGGCAGGCCAGTATCGAAGTGCGTACAAAGGCGCCATCTAGTGGTCACAGACCTGCAGCGTAGTGATGGACTTGTGCTGGTGCATCAGATGAGGCATGACGGCATCCAGGGAGCCTTGCCACTTGCAGGAGGCGCCAGGGCACGGGCAGGAATACGGCCGGAACTCGCAAAGCTCTTCGTGCTCCGTCTTATCCGTGTGCGGCAGCGTCACTTCGCAGCCCGACGAAGCGTACTTGCACGGGAAGAGCACAGAGTTGGCTACCTTCTCCATGGCCAGGTTCCTGATGGAGCCCAGCGGCCCTCGGCAGGTGGGGCAGCAGGTGAGTTTGGGCCGACAATTGGAGCATACCTGGTAGGAGGAATAAATGAATCAACGTGGAATGTTGGGAGGATTTCTATCATGGAGAGGAGCAGACAAGAGTTGAAAGATTACAATTCTGCACAATAACAATCCCACTTGACAGGTCCATTTAGGACATATTTAATATTCCCTCTAATTTTTCACGGGTCTGAGCGTTCACACAAAGTCGGTAAGCAACGCTTGAAACAACAGTGAGCAACAGCAACCCCAAGTGTGGCAACTCAATCATAATCAAACATGTACAAACATCACGTCACATTTTGCTGGGTTTCCGGCAATGCGATTGCCAAGGTTGCAGGGCCTAAAAACGTCACTTGTTTTTACAATTGTTTCGCAAAATTTCCATTTTTTATTCCTGGTATCTTTTGTTGCATAAAACTAACATTTTTGGGGGCTTATTTAGTCGGTTGCACGATACAGAACTGTATTTAAATACATTTTTAGTGGAAGTACAATGTTGGCAACAAGATTAACTTGATATAATTGGAAATTATTTGCAACACAAACTTTTTCCTCTTTTTTTCAAAATTCCTTTTTTTAAAATCTCATTGTGTTTATTTTTTCCTAGCTGTTAATTTTTTCTTGCTTTTTTGTTCTCTACATTTTTTCCCCTTATTTACTTCTTTCTTCTGGCTTTTTTACTATTTCTCCCATTTTGTTTAGTTTTTTTTTCTCAGCTTTTCACTACTTTTTCGTTTTGGTATTTTTTTCTTTTTTGGCCCATTCCCCCCCTTCCTTTAAGTCATTTTGTGCACAATTTTACATAATATTTGGTCATGTAGGGATTAAAGAAGCAAAAACAACCTGAAGAGACGTTTGGGACACGAAAGAGCCGGTTCTTTTTAGTGAGCCGAGCCGAAGAAGCCGGTTCTTGAAAAACTCTACCGACTTTACTCAATTTTGTTCTACTTCGACCTTGACTTCAAAATACCGCATTTAGAACACAGCGTCAGGGGAACCCGTGTTCATGCACTTTAACTTTGACTTAATTCGCTTTTTAATTAGCAATTTCGAGCCCTGATTTTTGTGAGCTGGCTAGATTTTCCTGTGCGCGGAAAAACTCTGGGTAGTGCGCAATTGCGCACACACACAGCTTAGAGGGAACATTGTACATATTTAAACACTGCTATCGCTCAGGACTTCCTTCTGCATCGTGATACAAGTTGCCTCCGTCTCGCCCACAACAATTCATCTCGCTTGGCAGTCACGAAAAAACTCATTGCACAACTGCCTGACGGGCCAGAAGAAAATCTTCTTGAAACCTCTTATTTTGCTCGTTCGGGATGAATAACAGCATCCCTTGCAGACATGACGCTTGAAAGCTGAAATTATTTTAAGCGCTATTTAGTTATCAACCCTGCCAGGTTTTTAATTGAACCCGTAGTGACGCCATTGACAACACAGAGGCTTTCACCTACTCTAAATTCTGGACCCTACGGCGCATGCACAAATTTAAGAAAAAAACAAGCTGCACTGGATTTTAAGCCACAGGCCTAAACAGCCATAAAAATGACTTAATTCACATTTATTTCTTACATATAAAAAATCAGCAGGGAAATGTCTAGCTCAGAAAAGTAACACATTGTGCCGCAATTAAGACACTTGTTTGAGGACTGTCCCAAGCCATCAATCTCAATCAACTAGCGCAGCAATCAATATAATTGACATTAACATTTACGCTTATTATGCATAAATGCTTAGAATCTTTTATACAAGTAATGCCGGCTAACTCAATATTTTAGTATGGCAGCAGGTGATCCATTATTGGGTATAGTTTTCATATCCAGCCAAAATCTGTGATGTCAATTTAGGCCTTTATCAGCCCGATAACCGGATAATTATCATTTACCCTTCTTAGTAACTAGTGTTGGACTGTTTAATTTTTTTTAAGGAATACTCGATCTCTCTTACTTTGTCGTGTGCGCTTACATACATTTTGCTAAAAATAAAAAATACAACTGGGTTGAAAAAAAATGTTTGTACTGGTCTTTTATTATAGGCCTAATCGGGTTGGTAAGTTCTCTTTTAATAATATAGGATTACAAAAAATAATTTGCAGTTCACCAGTAAAACGGGGTGTAAACAACTGCCGTATATTCCGGTCAGGGAATATTTGATGTGATCATATAGAATACGAGTTAGAGCATAGAGTTTCCAACGTTATGATGCGGGCATGCGGCAAGAGCACCGGGGTAGACCGCGAACAAGTTCTGAAAATAGGTCACAGGTGATAGGTCATTGCCATTTTATTGTAAATTTGATCTTGAACTGACATGTTTTAGTGCTTAACTTAACTTCCATTACAAAATGGTAATTACGGTAACACATTTGTAATAACTTTTAACTCGTCATTTTACAAATGCACAGAGAACTAGAACTTTGAGACAAACGGTAACAAAAAGGAGCTTCAAAAAGGTTGATGACCCCTGTTCTGGAGTAACAAATGGAAGAACTGAAGGAAAAAATGACAGCCCCCTCACCTCCATCTCTGTATAAAACCATAGCACCGTTTTGGATGTTTTCCAAATTAAAAAAAGATGTTTGGAAATTACGTTCTTTGGATTAAACACAAAACATGTCCACTTTTGAGGAAAAAACGAGACCAAAGAACAATTAGAGGAATGACGGATGATTTTGTGGTTTAGTAGATGGCTTTGTTATGTGACATGATGCACAATAGGCAGAAAAACAGGATGTGCTCTGGCAGGAGCTGGCATACCAAGTGTCCTGATTGGCACTGAAGGATGGGGGGCAGGACATAATCGAAGCACACCGGGCACTCAAATAGGCTGGCCAAGTCACTGTTGGAGGCGGTGGTCCCTGACAGGGTGGGCACACGCTGAGATGCGGGGCACTTTGATGTTCCTGTGGGCAGCGCGGTGGCAGTCTGGCGACTCATTTCTGAGAAGAGGAATACACAAAGGCCAAACATTTTTTTTTGTCTTCTGCTTGTATTTATTTACATTTTAAAGCAGTGTTTGAGATAACATCCAGTGTCTTTACAAAAGGTCAAAGCAACCACATGAAATAGAGGACGATCTTTCCTAGGACAAGTAGGGGGTGGGAAAGGGTTGGATGCAATCATGCTACGAATTTTAGGAAATTCCACAAAACGTGGTAGGGGTAGGAATTATTATTTGATTATGAAAGTATTGAAGCAGTTATTTCCCTCACTATTTTTTCCTCTTAATAAAATGTACCGCGTTTTACGGACTATAAGGCCCACACAAAGAACCCCAAATTGACGGGAAGTTTGAATGTGCGCCATATATTCCAGTGTGCCTTATGTGCAGACAATGTTAGAAATGTGTTACCATATTTATGAGATTAGATGAACACAATTGCATAACAATATTGGCAACGGGGATCGAAACAAATAACAATAGTAAGGGGTCATGTATGATTGGAAGGAGATTTTTAAGCATATTTTACATAACTTTTGTCTTGGGAATGTTCATTACATTACAAGATTTAACCCCCCCAAAAAATGTTGACTATATTTTGAAATGTGTTGCACTTTCTTTGTTTTTGTTGTGTATGATAAGTCCAAATATAATATGATCGATGGAAAAGGTGTTGGGAAAAAGTATCTTACATATTTGCATGAGTATTGCATACATTTGTATGTATTTTTGTTTGCCACTTGGGTTTTTTGTTATCGTTTTCCATGACAAAATATTTTTCCATCTGTCCTAAACCTCAATATTTGAATAAAGGAGGAAATTAAAAATGTGTTTTTAAAAAATCAGATTCACTGATGAATCAAAAAAAAAATAATCAACCGATTCATCGATCATGAAAATAATCATTAATTGCAGCCCTAACTACGTCACATCACAATATTTCGGTTAATCGTTCAGCCCTATTAACTAATTCCATGCATTTGCACATATGCTCCTAGAACATTTTTGTTTTTCATCCATTTAGGAATAGGATGGACCAATATGTCACCCCATGCTCACATTTAGTAAAAGTAAAGAAATCTCATCTCATTAGCTGCACCGCTTATCCTCAGTAGGGTCGCGGGGATGCTGGAGCCCATCCCAGCAATCATCGGGCAGTGGGCAGGGGACACCCTGAACTGGTTGCCAGCCAATCGCAGGGCACAGACAACTCATTCGCTCATTCACACCTAGGGACAATTTGGACCGGCCAATTCACCTGAAATGCATGTTTTTGGAATGTGGGAGGAAACCGGAGTGCCCGGAGGAAACCCACGCAAGCACGGGGAGAACATACAAACTCCGCACAGGAAGTCTGGAGCTGGATTTGAACCCACAACAGGTTCCCATGACATGAACTGCGCCGCCATGCTGCCCGTAAAGAAATCCATATATATATATATATATATATATATATATATATATACATTTATTTATCGCACATTGTTGCGGTTCCACCTCCCCCTATAGGTTTTACATACTGGTTAGTTGCTGACTGACTGCATTTGCATGTGCTAGGATGCAAACTTGATGCTATCCAATTCATACACAGATCTGGTGCGATTGCGATAATACTCGGACTGTTAAAAGTGTTTTTAACTGGCAAGCATGGCGTATCAGCCAGACCTGGGGGATAAAATTAGAACAGGACTTGGAGAAATAAGTTCAAGGCTAGGGTCACATTCAGTTGGTATGTGAAACTGATAGTGAAGGTAGACCCTTGAAAGCAATAGCTTAGTTTCCTTATCCGTTCCATATTACAAGATCAAATTTCTAAATGTACAATAATTATTTCAAACAACATTTCAAAACTATTTGGGGAAATGGATCCCATGCAACTTGTAAACAATAACGTTCCTACCTGTTCGAAGATATATTTTTGGGGATATTCTGTCAGGGAATTTTGCCCATATACCAAAAGTAAGAACATTCTGAGTTAAAACTGTGTAATTTTTGCATGTTTTATTTAGTTCAGTTTGTTTTATGTCTTTTGTATGTCCAGCTGATACAGCCATACAGTTATCTAGTTTCGCAAATAGCTTTATTTTGACATAAAACGTATGTGTCTTTCCACTTGTCTTATGACATGCTGCCTACCTTGAGCAAATCCTTAAGGGTTATAAAAGTTTGCATGTGGCATCCAGAAGAAATAGTATTCTAGCGGCGGACCACAAGGAAATAGCAACAGACCGCATCCTTTCCAGGGCTAATGTTTATTCATACAATAATGCTTTCGATTTGTGACAGCGCCTATACGGATGCTGTGTGCATTAGGCTGGAGTAAAACTAATTGTATTGTTACCAACTTGGTAGCCTAATGGTAGTGTTTGCCCCAAAATTGGGAGATCACTAAATTCAGACCATGGCCAAGTCCTACCAAAGGCTTACAAAAAAAGGCACACAGTGCCTCCCTGGTTGGTGGCATTCAGCATTAAGCGTTAGATTCAGGGGTTGTAGTCAAAAACTAATAGCATCAGCAAAAGGCAAGCTAAGGGCGTAAAAAAAAATTCGTTAAAAGATCATGAAGGCAAAGAAGTTAATAATCGGCGGATACCATAATTATGGAATTTAGCGATGATCACATGCAGGGCACAGTTGTGGAACCAAAGTGGTGGATCTAAAAGCACCACTAACAGGCTAAATTTGAAAGCAAACAAAAAAAATAGTAAGACTGCGGCAAAATGTGCCAAAATCTTCAAAGGGCTCTGCAAGCCATGTAATATAATTATCAATTATTAGACCGGAGGGGATAAAAAAAAAAAACAAGGAGAAAAATGAGAAACCTTGGAGACCACCCATGAGATTATTTCTATTCCAGGACAATCATGCTAAATTGTGCAATATGATCCAAACAATCTTGTTTTAAAAAAATTAGTGGAAAAAAAACTCACCTTCGTCCATAAGATTTGCAAAAAAGGTTTTCGTCTTCTCTTGAAATATAGGGTCCTCTGAAAATGAAAAAGAAGCGTGAGTGAGTTCAAATACCTTATTAAAACATGTAGAATTCAAGGGTAACAAATGAAAATTTTAATTTACTAGTTTGCGCCAAAAATGAACTTTTCTAACACATTGGAACCATTACATATGCAGCCTTTAACGATCGTCTGTCCATGGGATTCTTAAAAAAAATAATAAACCTCACATGTGGCACAAGTTCAATGGGGCAGAATACTTTTGCAAGGCACTGTGCAGACTGTAGGCTATGTTACACCCTTGTAAAACAATTTTTTTAATTAATACACCAAAATAAATGGATCCAATTGAAAATGTCCAAAATGTTTTTGTCCATTTCAGGGATGAACGGGCTTCAGTGAAAAATTTGACTACCATACATGACCAATTCTTTAAGCCTGGCCAGAAAACTTCCTACCGCTAGCTACTTAACGAGAGTGAACCATCTTCCACCATGTGGTCTCATTTACCATCTGGGTGAAAGTTAAGTAACATCCAACTAACTTAGTATCAATTTCAAAGCAGCGTCAAGTTTGAGGGTGAAGTCTGATTCAAGGTTTCCCTTAAATCCATTGCCAGCTAGCAATAGGAACAGCCTATTTAATTTGCATCACAGATTTATGTCAAAGATGTCACTATAATATAGATTAAAAAGAGAAAAAAAAATCTGATAACTTTTGATGAACATTGAAAATACAAACAAGCTATCTAACTTACCCATTTAGAGTTTAGGTACAAAACCAAAGAGCAACTTAGCGCAGGATACATAATATTTTGAGTTTTATGATTCAATGTAATGCAATAAACTCAGCTCAATCATATTTCACAATACATTCGGGATGTGGATGTTTTGTCTGTGAAAACAACTACTTTATTGTGTAAAAATAAGGGCTAAGGGCTAAAAGCAAATCTCGCGAATTACAAGTAAACACCTAATCAAACCATTTGGAATCAATTTGATGTTTCCCATACAATATAAAGTATCTGGCTGGCCACCAGAGTCTAATATTTTGTTGTGTAGTTCGTTTTTCAGGCATTTTCTGATGCTTGACTTTAAAGTTGCCTCAGCTGCAACAACGGTCAAATTCGAGAACATATCAAAAGACGTAAAACCTTGGGTCAAACAAAAATTAAAATGTCCACTAAAGATAAATTTATCATAGACAGCAATTACATCTGTATACCGCTAGGCACATTTCCTTGAAATTCCTACATATTTTTTTCTTGCAGTTACACTCATCTTAAATACATTTTTGTTAAAGCTTTTGAAAAACAGTCCGTTAGCCCATCAATTGAGCATAACCTTTCAAGTACCTGCACCAGTACCCTTCCTTTAAACATTCAGAATTCTGGTTAACAATTGTAGTTCACAGGTCATACCTTTGCATAGGAGTAAAAGGAACCCATGGAGAAATTCACAAGGGGGAATTCCCAAACTGCCTGACTTCTATGTTCTCCAATCCTGGAGTGCGCTAAGTATCACAACAGGGTGTGGATCAGAGCGGGTGTCCAATGTCAGCACTAACAGAGTACTCGGCTCACTCCGACTCACTCATTCACTCCCCCTCACATATGCAATAAAGCCAAACTGGTAACTACTTCATTTTCCTTTTCTGCATCGAACCACTCGTGTGAGGAGCTACGTCTTCACTGTTGCAACTTAAACATTGGACATTTTGTTTCTTTCCTCTGCCACAGCACCGCCACTCCCTCCACCAAACTGGATGTGAGGGGCTCAGATTTCAGCCTTGTCAGTCTGCAGGTTCGACCACCAGCTGGCCCATTTGACTCCATTCCTCGTTTTCTTTTCACAATGTAGTGCTTATAGCGAATGGTCTGAACAATGATGGCCCTAAAGTGCAAAATGAAAAAGCAAATAGAGCCCCGAAAACCATATTCACAGTCTGTAAAAACAAAGGGACACTGGAATATTTTACCACTAGATGTCAACGTTTTTTAAAGTGCATTCAAAAGCCTGTGCTACAAAAAACGAGGGAGAATACGAAAAACGTAGACTCAAACCGCACCATTTTTCTTTTTTGCCAAGCCTTTCACGAGATTTCTTGGGGCTACCATTGCAGCATGGTGGCAGAAAATCAAGCAAGCTCTCTGTAGGTGAGCCTCAAGTTGTGTAAAACAAATACAAATCGATTGAATTAGGAGTATTAAAAAAAATCATGGTAAGAGTTAATATATTTTGCTTACTATTCAAATAATTGTTTTTTAATTAAGTTTTTTTTAACATTTGGAGCCGATACATAATACACAATGTATCTCTAAATATAACTCATCACATTAAATACAGAAAAGGCCATGGTCACAGCTGTGATGTTAATAGTTATGAATGACCAAGATGGAAGCCCAATTTACTACTAGACAGAAGCTGTAGTTTTTGATCAATTTTAGTCATTTGACAACTGTACAACGGAAGCAAAATTTGTATAATAGTGGATTGTTTTACAGTTGCACCAAAACACTTTAAACCAATACAGGTTCAGTCAAAAATAAGCATATCACCTAAATGGAAAAGAAAACCAAGTCTGTTAGAAGTGAGAAATTTAAGGATTACAGCACCGTGGTTAATTTATATCCCTAAAAGAAGTTTAATCGGAATAAGCTTTTAAGTACACTTCACAGCTGAGCCGACACTAATCAACCCAAATGTTTTTGTGAAGCGGAAACAATCAGCTTTCATCAAGACACTATCAGTCATGAGCTTGATCCAAAAAGATAAAAATGATTGATGAAGAATGAGAATAAAGCCGTAAATCAATAGGGCAGAGAAGGTCAATAAGAGGGTTAGCTAAGGACATCTGAGTCCCTTGTTCACACACACAAACACGTACAGCAGCCGCAGATGATGATTCATTCATAACGAATAGATGCACATATACTCTGGTTTCAAAGCACAATTATTCACATTATACTCTTGTAATTCGTATGGCGGGTCTACATTTATACTTTCACACTCGTGCCTTCAGTATTGATGTCAGAGGTAACACTTCAAGTATGCTGCACTTTGCTGGTGGTACGTTTGTTTTTGCTCAATGACAAATCAAGTGAGATGTGATCTAAAACCTTGAAGTCACTGTCTTGCACTTTAAAATTGCTAATTCATCGAGAGAATCCATCATGTAATACTATGGCCCTGGACTCAATTCGAGATAAACACAATGCATTGACTTTGGAGGGAGGAGAGTCTACATGTTCTAATGGTTTCCCCGGTGCAGGTAATGTATAAAGAGATTATGTTTAGAAGTCACATTTTTTGTCTTCTAGTTTATGATTTGCGTAAAAACAAACTGTAAACTTGCATGCGGAACTTAAATGCTTTCTTTTTTCCATTCATAAAAACATTGCAGGCTTTCAGTAAGTGTCCGAACAAATGTGCATTGGACGATACGTTACTATCAAAGTGTTGCATACATTTGCATCTACAGTGAAACCTCAATACTAGACCATTATCCTTTTGTGTTTCGACCGCTAATTAGTTTGAGTACTAACCCGTTTTTTCCCCCGAAATAATGGAATCTATTTGCGTATGTTCCTACGCGATCCAAAATATAAATAAAACCATTTTATATACATGTGTACAAGATAAAGATTAAACATGAAGATAAAAACATTTACAATACATTTGAGCAGCATTCTGATGGCAGACACGTGTACGTCATTCTCACATTTAGAAATCATCTTTCATCTCAATCCTTGTTCCCACTGTTTTTCTTCCCCTTATCGTGAACTTTCTTGGGATCTATTATTGATCCTCCCAAGAAAACTTTAGAGAAAAACAGCTAATTGTGAAATGATGCATTCAAAGCAGAAAGGTGCGTTTTTTTTTGCATGTGTGATACATCCAATATCTAAACAATGCTTTGCATAAACACAAAAAGTAATTTTCTTGCAAAATAATATTTCATTGCAGTTACACCGAAATTATGCATGAACAATACATGAACTTTGCAAGAGCTTTTCAGCCCCCAATGTTTCTGGTGACGCAACTACACAGTTTGGCCACAATGGCGATCATCATATTTTTGGGCACTTTAATGCTTCTGAAAACATATTTATATGTTATGGCACCGAATGTGTAAGGAGATACTCAGGAAAGCACTTACATTGTTATCATAAGGGTTTTTTAAATACTTGATATGCAACTACCACAGTTTGCCATTTTCTGCTTTGCTAGAAGAATATTAAAATAGGTGTCAAAGTGTGCACTCAACTAAATAATACACTATTTTAAGTGTCATTGTCTAAAACAAAACTGATCTCAAATCAATAAACACTTCAGTAGAAAACAAGTGATCAGAATTTAAAAAAAATTGTATTTTACCTTGAAAAACAGTAACCCATATAAATGAGAAAAAAACTGACTTGAAAACTTGACAACAACAATAACTATTATGTATATGTATGTTTGTATATTAATGATATAATTGTATTTTAAACCAGTAAAATATGTCATGAATAAGCAAAGGAGTGCTTAAACCAAAAACTACATTTCCCACAAAACCTGTTGACCATGAGCTCCATGAAGTGACGGCATAGTGCCACCACACTTATGTGTAAGGACATTTTTTCAACGCAACTAATGTTTGTGACTTGAATAAATAATATATTCAGAGTTATTTTAAATTAAAGAGCATTTACATGTATTTTACATAACATTCAATTACATTTCGTAAGCTACAACAAGCCCTTTGAGGAAAGATACATTGATGTGGCCCTTGGAGATAATGAGTTTGACACAACTGCATTAAGAGTAATTGAGCCAAGAAATAAAAGTATTAATATAATCAGAACATCAGATTAGGAGCACATTGAGTGAATTTTTGCAAAAGACTAGGGGTGTAAGGATTATTTGATGTTGCCGACAAAAATCAATAATATAAATAAATGAACAATGAATTCCATTGTCACGTTTTTGCAACCGACTGAGGCATCTCTACAGAAAACCAATCCCTGCTGAGTTGCAGATGCGCAAGAGCGTCTCTGTTTAGAACGGTCACAATAACCTACCGAAATGGCAGCGTCAAGATCAAGTATGCGTTGCAAAATTGTCAAATTTTGGGAGCATTTTAACCTGGTTACAGTGAATAAAAGACTATGGAAAGAGTTTGCAAAGCAGAGCTTTCGTTTCATGGCAGGAGCTGACTTCCCAACATTTAAAAAGCACGTCGGACCATATAACGAAATGGGGTGTATTCAAGTACTGTTTCAGCCAATATGGTTTTGACGACATTATTTTACATTTTATACATGTTGCTGTAAAAGAAAGCATGAGAGACTGTGCGTGACAAATGTATTTCAAATCAAATGCAGTCTGAAGAAGAAACCTTGGTTGTTAAAACGTTAAAAACTACAAATCTTCGTTGCTAAAGACAATTGTTGAGTGTTTTTTTTTAATCCAGACTTTGCAGTCAACCACTGAATGTACTTTCCAAAACGCACATAACATGTTTTAATTATTGTTCTACCACTGCTAATGAGACAGTCCTTGATTTACAGGGATAAAAAATGTTTACTTGATCTTAATCTATTAAAATGCCTGTCCCTAAAATGGGACAGAGGTTTCTTCATGGACTTATGTCCCGACTGATAGTGTATATTTGGTTTTATATTTTTATTTAATTATCAAACGAAGCTGCAGTATGTTCAATAAAACACGTATTAGAATCAATTTCATGCTAAACTCAAGAACAAAACTTATTTGACGAATAATTTCAATAGTCAATGACTCGTCAAATTATCGTTAGCCGCAGCCCTGCAATAGACACATTGAACAAGAATGGCATGTTTTGGAACACACTACAGTTCCGCTGGTTCGAGAGCGTTCTCCATTCGGGCACCGGTGCTGTGGAATGCCCTTCCCCCTGAGATCCGATCTGCAATCTCAGTGGAAATGTTTAAATCTAAGGTTAAAACTCACCTCTACTCTATAGCATATGAATAACCTAAACTTTTCGTGGACAATATCGCTGTATTATTTGCGATTGCAACATCCTCTGCTGTCTGGTAATCCTGGAAGGGGAGATACCTCATGTGCGGTCCCTTCTCAAGGTTTCTTCATTTTCCTCATGTTGAAGTTTTGTGAAATTTTCCTTGCCCTCATGTTGGTTCCAGATCAGGGGATGTTGTAATAATAGTCTGAAAAAAGTCGGCGTAATCCTGTGAAGCCCTTTGAGACTCTTCGTGATTAGGGGCTTTAGAAAATAAAAATGACTTGACTTGACTACAGGAAAAAAAATCACCTATACAGCAGTATTAAAGGGCAGCACGGCAGCGCAGTGGTTAGCGCATGTGCGGCACAGTTCAAGTCATGGGAACCTCCTGCGTGGGTATAAATCCAGCTCCAGACTTCCTGTGCGGAGTTTGTATGTTCTCCCCGTGCTTGCGTGGGTTTCCTCCGGGCACTCCGGTTTCCTCCCACATTCCAAAAACATGCATTTCAGGTGAATTGGTCGGTCCAAATTGTCCCTAGGTGTGAATGAGCGAGTGAGTTGTCTGTCCCTGTGTGCACTGCAACTGGCTGGCAACCAGTTCAGGGTGTCCCCTGCCCACTGCCCGATGATTGCTGGGATGGGCTCCAGCACCCCCGCGACCCTACTGAGGATAAGCGGTGCAGCTAATGAGATGAGCAGTATTAAAAACCCGTTGTTGATGCTTGAATCAGACAAGTGTTGTTATGGCAACAGGCTACTCAGCTGATCACGAACCTTTTTCCGTGGAGTGCTAAGGTGCACATAATGCATTTGCTTATTGAAATGAAAAAAAAACAGTCATATTATTTAGGTTGATTTGTAAAATACGAGCGTAACGTTTTGGTCGAAATCATCCTGGACAACATTTTAATAGTAGAACTGTCACTGATATACTGTATAAAGCTCCTCCTGCTCAGGACGCATTAATCTACCCACAATTGCGTATGTTTAATGCCAATTTTCAGCCTAGAAAGCACGTTCTGTGCTTGAGCATTACACAACACCGATGTACACTATAGAAACAGGTCCACTTTGTTGAAAAATATGGTTCAGGGTGCAGACGTTTCGATGATATTTTAGGCTCAATGCTGACATTTAATCCTCCGCCTGGAGTCGGTTCACTCACAGCAACCCCAATCGAGTCAGTATTGGTACGCCGAACCAATTATTAACGCATACACTGTAAAAAACATTTGTTTTGACATTGCAAAATTGAGAATGTTTTTCTTTCTAAATACTGCGTGGTCCTGTCTTGCGTGACTAAACACGAGAGGCCTTATCGTGACGGAGAGTAGCGGCATTAGCATGTTAGCTCACGAAGTCGATATATTTGTATCCTAGCTAGCCAGCTACCGAAATAAAAAACGTAAACGAGTGCAATTATTAGTAACGCGTTTTATCAGTTCAAGCGTTACAACAAAAAAAAGTGTCATTTGGCATTCAGAAGCGGCACGAAAGTTAGCAACACGGCTAGCTCATTTTAGCCCCCCCGTGTAACGCTGTTGTTTTGACCACATATCGTCCTTTCGCCACCGTAAGCACGACCAAACTTACCTTAAATTGAATAAAGTCGCATTTAACGTAAATAATAAGAGGTTTTTGCGCAGAGGTGGAAGTCAGCGGCTCAGGGCAGTCCTTGTATCTTTGGTTAGCTGCAAGGATACACATTCGCAAGGTAGCAGCAATTAGCAAATAAGCTAGCAGCCGCTCGGGTGCGCGCACGTTTGTTGAAGTTTACTACGGGAGCGCGCCCGTCACGGCAGAGTTCTTGCTCCATCCATGATTGTCAATTATAGTGTCTTCAAAAGGCAAGGTGAATCTAAATGAAAACGTAAATGTTCTGCGTTTATATCTGTTTAGTACCACTTATGATGTGACTTTAAGGTTCTCTTATTAACATATAAATGTTTGCAGGGAGGCAGCACGGCGGGGCAGTGGTTAGCGCATGTGCGGCACAGTTCAAGTCATGGGAACCTCCTGCGTGGGTTCAAATCCAGCTACCAGACTTCAAGTGCGGAGTTTGCATGTTCTCCCCGTACTTGCGTGGGATTCCTCCGGGGCCTCCGGTTTCCTCCCACATTCTAAAAACATGCATTTCAGGTGAATTGACCGGTCCAAATTGTCCCTAGGTGTGATTGAGCGAGTGAGATGTCTGTCCCCGTGTGCCATGAGATTGGCTGGCAAACAGTTCAGGGTGTCCCCTGCCAACTGCCCGATGATTGCTGGGATGGGCTCCAGCACCCCCGCGAACCAACTGAGGCTAAGTGGTGCAGCTAATGAGATGAGATGTTTGCATGGACTTGCACCCTCTTATCTCTTTGATTTCATTTCCCCCTATGTTCCTGCACGGAGTCTGCGCTCGGAAAATGCCGGTCTACTTGTGACTCCAAAAGCCAAGAAGTCTGCAGGCTTGAGAGCGTTCTCCATCCGAGCCCCAGTGCTATGGAATGCCCTGCCTCCGGAGATAAGATATGCAACCTCAATGGAAGTTTTTAAATCTAGGCTTAAGACGCACTTCTATTCCAAAGCTTATGATTGATGCCCACCTCATATTCTGTATTGTCCTGTCTTTTTCCGACCGCCTGCCTGGTGGTGATACGAAGGAGGAGGCTGATTTGAGATGAGTCAGCGGACCAGCGTTGGACCTGAAGCATGTGAACGCCTGCATGGACCAGCTGGCAGAGATGGGAAACTGCGTCGTGGCCGTCATAGACTTTCTGGACTAGGGGGATACCACTTGTGAGGTCCCTTCTCAAGGTTTCTCTTTTTCCTCACGCTGAGGTTTTGAGTTGTTCCTTGCCCGCATGTTGGTTTAAGATCAGGTCATTGTGTCATTGTAATCCTGTGCAGTCCTTTGAGACATTTTTGTGATTAAGGGCTATATAAATAAATTTGACTTGACTTGACTACCAGTTAATGCCCTTAGGAAATTATTTTTCTTTGACCAAAACAACATAGTCCAGATCAAATCTAGAGCAGGGGTCAGCAACCTTTTCGGTGCGGAGGGCCACTTTCAAATGTCCTTGTAAATGCGTGTGCCACACCAAGATTAATGACTCGCACGATATTCGACACCAGTCCAAATATACAACAGGGATAGACATTTTTATCGTATAACTCAGTGTTTTTCAATTCTTTTTGAACCAAGATACACTTTTATTTATAAAAAAGTTCCGTGGCACACCCTCCATCCACCCATTATCTGCACTGCTTATCCTCAGTAGGGTCGCGGGGGCGCCGGAGCCCATCCCAGCCATTTCCGGGCAGTGGGCAGGGGACACCCTGAACTGGTTGCCAGCCAGTCGCAGGGCACAGAGGGACAGACAATTCGCACACTCATTCACACCTAGGGACAATTTTTGACCGGCCAATTAACCTGACATGCATGTTTTCGGAATGTGGGAGGAAACCGGAGTGCCCGGAGGAAACCCACGCAAGCGCGGGGAGAACATGCAAACTCCGCACAGGAAGGTTGGTAGCTGGATTTGAACCCATGACCTCAGAACTGTGCCGCACACGCGCTAACCACCGCCCCGCCGTGCTGCCCCGTGGCACACCGTCCGTCAAAAATGTTTGAAAATGAAGTTATGTCAAATATTTCACTGTACTACCTCATCAGCAGATAATTAGTATATAAAAAGAAGAAAATAACACTTAATATAAAAAAGAATGATGTGCTTCAGGTTTTTATTTTTTACAGTACAATCTCAAACCGCTTTGTTAAACAAATTAAGTTATTAAATGTACTTTGCTACCTCAAGAGCAGATAACTAGTACATAAAAAGTTTATAAAAATCTACTGCCACCTATTGATATGGATGACTATTACAATTCCTCGTCTGAAGAGTGCAAAAATACTGAATAATGGCCTGATTTTTTGGAAAGATAAAATTCCAGCGGCACACTGGTATAACTGACCTATTTATCTTCCACTATTCTTGTTCATCAATTAACTAAAATATGAATTTGAACAACATGTGGAAAGGCCTGCAGCCATTCCGACTTCAACTTTTTACCTCAAGAATGAACCAGAATCAACCATTCTTCATCAACTATAAACTACAATCAAAAAACAAGTAATATGGTCAGCTACTATACCATTCATCAATGATATTTTGTTGCAGAAAATATCAAAACTTGAAATAACAGCAGCAATGCAGAAGCGACTTGACGCTTCTTTAAAATATTCACCATCAGTTAATGGTTTTACGTGCTTTGCTATTCAGTGAGCAATTTGTTAGATAGCTTCAGTGGTGGTGTTTTTAGCAGCGACAAAGGTTTTTAGGGTCTGTTTGTTTGGCGTACCCGGACAGGCGTTTTAATGTCTCCGCCTTGAATTCATGTTCATATTTCGTCTCGTAATGACGTTTAACACTTGATGCGCGAGGTACAACGCCCTCGGGGCATAATGCACAAAACAACACAGTCATTTTTTGCACAAAGCCCCAGTCATTTGTCTACGCTCGCTGGAGAGAGCGCGATCTTTTCGCTCGAGGAGCCATCATGATTCGTTCATTTATCGCGCGCGTGTGTTTCGTTGGCTGGGTTACAACACGGATGTCTCCTCTGCGAGGCGCCGGGCAAACACACTGAAAAACCCACGTAAAGCCTAACGTAAATCCTTTAAATAACATGGCGTGCAATTGAAGATATCTAAATTTCAGCTAAATGCGCTTTTAAAAAAAATTATTATTTTGCCATGAGCTCGCGTGCCACTGGTTAACCCCTCGCGTGCCACTGCTGGCCCGCGTGTCATAGGTTGCCGACCCCTGATCTAGAAGGAAAAATACTTATTACCAGGCTTGAGGAGTAACGGAATACATGCAACAAGGTTACAATATTGACCTGTGGCTAAGCCCCGCCCCCTTTACTCATTCAACATTTTGTGAAAAGCTCTGTGGCAAGTGTCACAGTAGGAGACATTTCACAGAAGGCAACTGATCTGGGGCCCAGAAAGATCACACAAATTCACCAAAAGGGCATGGACTATGCATTAGAGGGTTATATTCATGATGAAGGATTTTATACATTTTACTAAAAAGGATTTTATACGATTCAATACAAGTTACATTTATTGAATGCAATGAAGATTTTCACTGAGTGGGCAGGCATTGTTTGTAGAAGTTGTTTTGTTTGGTCCAGACAGCGGGACGCTCTTCTCCGAGATGGTGGGGCCCTCGTGGGGGCCTTCATGGCACGGCCATGGGAGGAGCCGGCACACCAGCTTGCGGAAGAAAAAAAACGTGGGCCGAGAGGAGAAGGCAGGAGATCGAGCGAGAAGGCTTGACAGAGACTCGAGCGACACTAATTCGGTTAATTCGGCCATATTCAATGGAATTCGCGTAAATTGTTTAAGAAATTAAATCTGCCCCCGTGTGGAAATGTCAGTCTCTTGTCCATATTTTCCATCAAGAAACGAACGCGCATTGTTAGGTGAATGTGAGTTGTGTTAGGTTAATGGAGTCAGATAACTAATTCGAACAATTTGGTAAACGGTATATTTTAATATTCAATTCCCAACGATGATTACATTGTTGAGAAGCTGGATAAAATCAATCAATGTCTAAGCTGCATATTTTCCCGGGACAAGCCTTTTTGCAATCTGTGGGCTACCAGTAGCGCATCTCCGTTAGTTTGTACTACATTATTTACGTCGAATCTTTCAGTATCACACTGCCAACATTTATTCTCTTAGTTATTAACAGGTAAGTTAAAGAAGCTAAGCTCCAGAAGTGAATGTATAGACTAGGTCCACCTCAGTCAATCGCTCCCCTTATTCATGATTGCAATGACGCTTCCATCCATCCATCCATTATCTGCACCGCTTATCCTCAGTAGGGTCGCGGGGGTGCTGGAGCCCATCCCAACTATCTTCGGGCAGTGGGCAGGGGACACCCTGAACTGGTTGCCAGCCAGTCGCAGGGCACACAGGGACAGAGAATTCACTCACTCATTCTCACCTAGGGACAATTTGAACCGGCCAATTAACATGACATGCATGTTTTGTGGGGGGAAACCGGAGTGCCTGGAGGAAACCCACGCAAGCACGGGGAGAACATGCAAACTCCACACAGGAAGGTTCAATGTCATGACCTGAGAACTGTGCTGCACATGCGCTAACCACTGCGCTGCCGTGCTGCAATGACACTTATTAGGTGTTAAATAAACATTTCAAACATTTGAGTTTTTCCTTGCCCTCGTGTTGGTTTCAGATCAGGGGATGGTGTAATAATAGTCTGAAATAATAGCCTGTGCAATAACCTGTACAGCCCTTTGAGACTCTTTGTGATTAAGGGCTATACAAATAAAAATGACTTGACTAACACAGCATCTATTTACTCACAGCAAGACGGACTATAAATAATAAAAACATCAAGAGAGTAGTTTTGACATGGGCAGTGCGGCTATCCAGGAATCATTGTTTTGTCCTCACGAATATTATGTGATCTTAAAAAATTGTCCCTATCAATGCCAAGGGGAAAAGAAGAACAAGAAAAACTTTTTTGGGGTTACTATGAGCAGAAAGATGGCAGACAATGTTATGTAAAACAAATGCAAATCTCTTGACCTACAAGTATTTTAAAACATGAAAGTTGACTTCATATTTTGCTTCTTTTCAAAATCAATGTTTTTAATAAATTATTTATGTTACTAAATATGAATAAAATGCTGACTTAATAATACAGTCCCTTTAAACGTTCTTACTAAGGCTGGGGCCTCAAACTGTTAACTCGCAGGCCACGGGTTGGAAGTTTGAGACCCTGTTATTAGCAGGGTTGGGTAGGGTTACTTTAACTTGATTACTTTCAATTACTTTCGGACTACTCCAATACCAAATATGCTAATAAAAGACAAAAGAAACTAAATATGAATAAAATGATGACTCACAACACGCGGTAAGCTTTCTCTCCTGGCTTTGATCTCTTTGATCTCCGGCAAAACTAACATCAAATGCGACAGAAACAAAATGAAAAGAAATCCAAACAGCTTGCCGACATCATTTTTGCCGTTCCATGTATTCCGTTACTCCCCAAGCCTGCAAAAAATAGAGTCATTTTATTCCTATTTAGTTTCTTTTGTCTTTTATTAGCATATTTGGTGTGGGAGTAATCCAAAAGTAATTGAAAGTAATGAAGTTAAAGTAACCCTACCCAACCCTGGTTATTAGGGATGCCTTCTCACGAAGTGAAAACTGGACATCCCCATAATTGAGTCATGGTCTGGCAGAGTACTTTTGTATTTTGATGAGTGTAATAAAGAACTGTAGTTTGACCAGAGTAAAGTCACGCCACAAAAACCCAGAGTGTGAGAAAGGCGAGCAGGAAAAAAGAAAAAAAAGACAAAAGCAGAAAACGAAACGAATGAGTGGGCAGGGCTCAGGTCCCGTTTCTACTTGAACAAAACAAAACATGCATCGTTGCAGGCATTTTTAATCCTTGTAGGACCAAATAAAGTAGTTCAAAAGCCAATTATTAAGGTTTCATGTTGGGTGCGTGTACGAGAGGAAAAGAGGATGGAGACCCAAGAAACATGGTGGAAAAAGTGAACTCAGAGGCAGCCGTTGTTTCCGCCTCCATCAGCAAATTCCACACATAGTCTATGCTGTAGAAATTCGTCACTGGTTTCCCTTGCATTCTGATGGAGGTTTCATTCATTTCTTTTGGGTGACCATGGTCTTGATGACATGTGAGGGTCTTGGGGCAAAGCGAGTGGAATTACAGCGGAAGGAGTGACTTTTGATGAGCATAATTTTCCTGGAAGATCAAAAACTGGATATCTATCTAGATGTCCGTCCGTCTATCTATTCAAGCATCTATCTTTCCGAACATCTATTTATACGAGCATCCAGGGTTGAGTAGGGTTACTTTAACTTGATTACTTTCACCCTTTTGGATTACTCCAGTACCAAATATGCTAATAAAAGACAAACTAAACTAAATATGAATAAAATGATGACATACAACACGTGGTAAGCTTTCTCTCCTGGCTTTGATCTCCGGCAAAACTAACATAAAATGCGACAGAAACAAAATGAAAATCAATCCAAACAGCTTGCCAACATCATTTTTGCCGTTCCATGTATTCTGTTACTTCCCAAGCCTGCACAAAATTTTGTCATTTTATTCATATTTAGTTTCCTTTGTCTTTTATTAGCATATTTGGTATTGGAGTAATCCAAAAGTAATTGAAAGTAATCCAGTTAAAGTAACCCTACCCAACCCTGCGAGCATCCATCCAGCCATGTCAATATGTTACTAATCTACTGACCTACCTATATACAGGGTGACCCAAAAAGATGCGTACCCATATTTTATTCTATAAAAAAAAAACATTTTTTAAGGAATGTCTTTTTGCAGGACGTGAAAGGTGAACCTATGGATGACCATTTGCAGCTATAATTGCCCTGAAAATGTCTTAAACAAATCAGCAGACTATATTCTCCCTGGAGACCTATTTTGCGACAAAATCATACCAGAGTGTACAGATTCAGTTTCGAAAGCGTTTCCATTATCGCAACTTTCCATCAAAATCAACGATTGTTAGTTGGATTAAGAAGTTCAGAGAGCATGGAACTGTAGTGGAAATGAAATGATCTGCATTTATATAGCGCTTTTCAAGTCAATAACTTCCCAAAGCGCTTTACAATGTGCTCCACATTTCCCAATAGCGGCCTTGCAGCCATGTATTGACATGCATTCCAGGTGGATTGACCGGTCCAAATTGTCCCTAGGTGTGAATGAGCGAGCGAGTTGTCTGTCCCAGTGTGCCCTGCGATTGGCTGGCAACCAGTTCAGGGTGTCCCCTGCCCACTGCCTGATGATTGCTAGGATGGGCTCCAGCACCCCCGCTACCCTACTGAAGATACGCGGTACAGGTAATGAGATGAGATTTTCAGGGCAACTATAGCTGCAAATAATCATCCATAGGTTCACCTTTCACGTCATGCAACAGAAAAGACATTTGTTAAAAAAAATGATTTTTTAATCGAATAAAATATGGGTACGTATTTTTTTGAGTCACCCTGTACCTACCTACAAAACCCGTGGCACTAGTTTTTGGTTTGCATATAGTGGTAAAATATTACACACACTTGGACTGTAAGCTGACAATTCAATTTAAATCATTTTCATGAAGGATAAACAAGTTTTGACGTTTTTGGTGACACTCAATAAGTCGATGATTTCAAGCTACATACTAAAAAAAAACTATCCTTTCCATTTTACCTATCACTGCACCCTCCAATGACAGATACAAGGGAGCAAGGCTTAAAGCTTAGTGTGAACAGTCTTGGGCATTTATTTCGATTCCTCGCATCGATATGTCACCCCCCAAAAACCCAAATTTACATAAAAAAAAAAAAATCATCTTACTCGGAAAAAAAAGTACAAAAGAAAAACCTTCAACATGGCTTACAACAAAACACATCTTTTTAAATATAGAATGTAATTAGCATGTTGCACAACTCATGTACATCACATATGCATGCAGGGCTGATTATTTACATGGCTGCAATTGAGCATTTTAAACCAATCAATGGAAACTATATACATCTTGCATTGCTACAAAACAGTGAAGACAAAGAATAAACAGTTCTGCTTGGGGAGTAAAATTAGTCGAACTGAACTCACAAAACGCCAAGACTCATTTTAACCTGTTAGTGTTTTAAACAAAGAATTGAATGAAGTGGCTCAAAATCAACCAAACATTTAATTGTAGAATTAACCTAAACAATTCTGGTAACTTTTCCCTTCCTCTCAAAAAGACAATAAAAATGTCTTAAAATGTCTAAAAATATTTATTCTACGCCAATTTAAGTTTTTTAAAGTTTATATCGAAATTACCGGCAGGTTACTTCAGGTTTCAAAAATAAAAAGGAAGCACACTGACTGCCACCACTTTCCAAATGTTCTTTAACAATGCAGATCAGAACATTTAATGCATAAACAAGTGGTTATTTCCATAAATTTTAAGGTATTTGAAGTGTAAAGCATCGTTATGTCCAAATGAAATTTTTGAAGGCAAGTCAATTTCCAATGTTTGATATTTTTTATCACTTTGCTGCATTAAAATGATAAAATTGCATTGTAGACGTTGCCCAAAAAAGGAGTGATAGTTACTTCTGTGTGCGTTTTTTTCCCAATGGCCGTGAGAAAGTAATCAGTTAGTGTGATATTTTCCAAACTATAAGACGCACTTAAAAACCTGAATTGACCAGAAATTTGAAAGTGCGCCTGATAACCCAGTGCGCCTTATATACTGCAATATACGGTGGATGAGATTTTAAATGTATTAAGTAGTTATACGTGTGTGTCACCTTAAAAGTGTAATGACTGATCAGTTGTAAAATGTCTCTGACCAAAATCGCATAACATTGTATGCAATGGGAATCGATCCCGGGTCCCGGTGGGGAAAATGTTAAAACCTAACCACTAGAAAACCAGTTGTACACATGACAGATGAAAAGGCATTTGATTTCATCTCGTTATCAAACAATTTCTACTCACCATACCAGAGAGGAATGTTAGAGAATGGAGAGGACAGAAAGACGCCCCGAAAGATATAAATAAACGCAAAAACGCACGCTGAGGGGAAAAAACTTTGAAGTATTTGTTGGTGAAACAGGTTTTGCGTTTGTGTATCTTTCAGGACGACTTGATTTTCTTCATTCCCTAACATTAGTTTCTGGCACTTTGAGTAAAAATATTGTGGTAACGGAAAATTCTGATGCCTTTTTGCAAGTTACCTGTAGCACTAGAAGTCAGGTTTGGACTCTCTGACCGCCTCTACCCAGGTTCAATTTCCGTGGCATACAATGCTTTGGTCAGTGCCATTTTTAGACTGATGATCATTGCACTAATATTTACTTTAAATGTATAAAATGTGCAACAGTTATTCATGAATAAATACGGTAGCGATTACTGTAGTTAATGAGTGCCTTATTGTTAAAAAATGGAAAGAAAAATCATTTTGGGGGCGCCCCGTATAGTGCAGAAAATACCGTATATATCAATTTGGTGAAGGAAGCTAATCAAGTTCTGCAACCAGTTTTCAAACTTTAACCATATTACTCGATCATTTGAAATACCCAAGGAGGGTGGGGAGGCTGTAATGAGAGAATACGAACATTTTTGGCTGTAAACATGAAAAATAAGAGTGTCCAAGCTGAAAGAAAAAAAGAAAATAAATAGCAATTATGTTCTTGGGCCAATCAATCATCCCAGCAGAAGCCCTGACAAGGCATTCAAGTCTCTCATGTACGGGTTGTCACTGAGGATGCGGTCGATCTGTTGCCTCTGGTCCGGGAAAATGGCGCACAGTTGTTTCTTAAGCTCGGACGTTTCCCCCGGCGAACGCTGGGCAGGGGGCGACGGTGAGGAAGAAGTGGTACGGCGCCGGCCTGGATGAGGCCACTGCACGCTAGACTGGGAATTTTGTGAAGCGGGGTTCCGTGGAGCTGAATGGAGAGCCTGTACGTAGACCGGATGCTGCTGATTGACGGATGGGCGCAGGTCTGGGGGTCTCGGGTTTGGTGGGTTGAATGGAAAATACCTGGAAACACACCAAAAAAAACAGAGTTCATGGCCACAGCATGGCTAAACTCAAGCACTTTTAAGGACTATAACAGCCAATTTTTCAATTTCTGTAGTACAGTGGAACCTCGGTTTTCCAACGCCTCTCAGTTCGAACAAATCGGTTCTCGACCAAAAATTTCGAGAAATTCTTGCTTCGAAGTTCGAACGCCAGTACGCTAGGGGCGATGCTGAGCGGCGTACGAGTGTAGATTGCCCCCACCCCTCGTGAAGAACTGTTGTCACGGCAACGCGCACTCCTTTTCTGCTTTTTGTTTTTCAAACCTTACCCAGTGCACACTAAGAATAACCTTTTCATCTACCACATTAAATATTTTGTTGCAATCAAGAAAGCACGCACCGGTTGTTTTTGCGTAGGAAACTGTCTAGATGAGGACCATTTCGTCCCAATGGGTCGTCAGGGATCATAAAGTGGTCCTCCACAAACGTAAACTGCAGTAATCTGTGTGAGGAAGGAAAACAAAAAGATTAAAATGCGCATGTGAACAAAAAAAAAAGACAATTAATTGAGATTTGTGAGGTTTGCACAACCTTTCTTGGATGATCCGGCGCCAAGTGTCCGATGAGTTGACAAAGTCTCTCAAGTTGTCATTGGTTACAATGACACCGTCTGTTTTCTCAGCTAAGTGGAGGAGGAATCTGAAAGAGAGTGCAAGTAACCAATTTAATATGTCAATGGAGACGTTTGTATACATTGTATTCTACTTAAGTACCATATTCTCTGCATTGAAAAGGATCACCCGAATATAAGAGGCACCCCAAAAAAAAAAGTCTGGTCATATATCTTTCATACATAGGGCGTATCGGGCTATAAGAGCATGAAATTGAGACTATGGTAAGATCTTCACATATTAATGCGATGCGTTAATATGTACCGCTGAACAAACTTTACATTTTTGGACCAAATTTTGTTTTTTAAGTGCGCCTTATAGTGCAGAAAATATGGTACACATATTTATAAGAGGTCTTATACTAATGCATGTTCAATACTTTTATTCCTTCCAAATAATGCAGAAGCATCACCACAATTCATATACTTGTATCATGTATGCACCTGTCGTCATGTGAAGCTATTCTTTGACCACAGACCTCTCTGGAGGGGGTGAAAGAAAGCAGCCGCAAGTCTTCGAGTTGATTTAAAAAGTGCTGTTCTGTAAAAAGAAATCAATACATGAAAAATGTTACATCCTGAATGCGTTTTGATTTTAAAAGGTCCTCTTCAATTGATAATGTATTCACAAAGCCCTAACCCTACCTTGCAAATGTATGAAATTATTCTTTGGCAACTGAACGAATACAACTGGCAACAACTGTATAAAATCAGATATGTCTTGTTGAGTACCTGTCGTCAAAGGGTCTCTCTTCTGGCGCCACTGAGGAACAAATACAGTGATTTCCCGGTGACCCCGTCTCCAAAACATCTCGACTGCCAGCGCAATCCCTCGACAGGAAAAGAACCGATTCAGGCCGTGGCTGTTGAGATGGAGACAAAAGGTGTGTACGGTGATGATGAGGAACAAAATGTATACGTAGATTAACTTTTAATAAGTAGCCTTGAATTTTATAAGTATTGTGCAGGCAAGATTTCCAAATACTTGTTAGAAGAATACCGTAAAACCTGGACTACAGAGTGCACCTGATTAAAAGCCGCATGCGTACATTTAAGGAAGAAACTTAAATTTGTTTTGGTACAAGCTGCACCAGGCTGATATCAGTCTGATAATCATCGTGTACCCCTCTTTACTAAGTAACTAGTTTTGGCATGTACAATGAGTTTTCTAATGTAGTTACAGCAATACTTGGGCCTTTATCGCTTTGTCACATGTGCGAGGTACTTGAGAGATTAAGGTGAGGCGCATGCAGGGTTGGGTAGGGTTACTTTAACTGGATTACTTTCAAATATTTTGGGATTACTCCTATACCATATATGCTAATAAAAGACAAAAGAAACTAAATATGAATAAAATGATGACTCACAACACATGGTAAGCTTTCTCTCCTGGCTTTGATCTCCGGCAAAACTAACATAAAATGCGACAGAAACAAAATGAAAATAAATCCAAACAGCTTGCCAACATCATTTTTGCCGTTCCATGTATTCCGTTACTCCCCAAGCCTGCACAAAATTTAGTCATTTTATTCATATTTAGTTTATTTTGTATTTTATTAGTATATTTGGTATTGGAGTATTCCAAAAGTAATTGAAAGTAATCCAGGTAAAGTAATCCTACCCAACCCTGGTCGCATGGCAGAGCCAGTGTACAGGCTGTTGCGATTGGACAGGCCTCTGAATCAGTACAGTACATTGACTTTCGCTTTGAGAATGATTTATCGCACTCCTGCGTGTATATACTAAAGTGAATGCAATTAATGTTGACTACTCAGTAGTTGCTTGAGATTGACAGCAACGAACTGTGTCCGCCAACGAGTGTCTTAATCGAGGCACAATGTGTTACCTTTCTGTACTAAACATTTCCCCCCTGATTCTGCAAATATTGCGATCTTACTCCATGGGTACTTTGACATTCAGAGCACTCGGCAGAAACACATATCAACACCCGCCGGCTGCCTTCCTGATGCTTTGTTTTTATAAAACGGTCAGATTGATTGGTTCGCATCAGTTCAAAGCCAGCTGCAAGGCACCAGCCGAGGCAACCCAAGATTTCCCCACATAGTAATTAACTCACGCCATAGCCACATTGCTGCCATCTATGATGATGTGACGTAGATCTGGTAGGCCGGCCTCATTGGGTAGTTTTAGTGTGTATGGCGTCTTCAGTGACTGGTGAAAACGAGCCAACCCTGTCACAGGGGGAGCCAGTGGGTTGCTTGAGGGAGGGTTTCGGGCTCCACCGCCGCTGTGAAAGCCCACGTGTCCAAGGGTCTGATAAGCAGTTCGGCTTGTGTTGACTGCTGACTAAGGAGGAGATATGGTGTTTATTTAAGTTAAAGGTAATACCAACTATATATTTTTGCAATTAAACACAGAATGTGTAGTGTTCTTCCCCAAAATTATGCAAATAAAAATATCCCACACGCAAGAGGACTTGAGAAATTTAGCCTCAAATTTGACCCATCAGGCTGGTTTCCTCTAGAGTTGTGACTTAATTGAAGGAACACTACACTATCAAAATAGCGCATCCCATTAACACAACATGTGAAGCAGCTGACAGCAATTGTAGTGAACAGCGATTGCACAAAACACATTTCTGCTGAGAGAAATCGGAACCCAGTCGCTGGAGGCCTTGTGACTGTTTTGTAGGAGTTGCGTGTTTCCTCCTCCAAAATCTGTGTGGGTAAAGTTTATGTGCTGCCATTACAGGGTTTTTTTTTTGCCTGTTAGATCCTTTTTGGCCTTTGTATCATTACTGCATCCACCTGCTACACAACACCTCAACATTCTCCACAGAAACTACCAAATTGTTGCTTTCAACAATTGTAACCCCTCCATCTAATTAACACGTTAAACTTTACAGTGATTTGCTTGCTAGGGTGCTGATGTTCCTCCGAAGATGTCACAGCTCAGGAAGACAAGTCTTCAAAACGCATTATCTCGGAAAATAATTGGAATAAGGTTGGTCGGATCCAATGTTCCCTCTAAGCTGCGCGCTGTGCGCAATCGCGCACTGCCCGCACATTCTCAGCGCACAAGAAAATCTAGCCAGCTCACAAAAATAAGGGCTCAAAATTGCTAATTAAGAAGCGAATTAAGTCAAAGGTACAGTGCATGAAGGTAAAAATACAAGGGTTCCCTTGACCTTGGGTTCTAAATGCGGTATTTGGAAGTCAAGGTCGAAGTAGAACGAAGTTGAGTAAAGTCAGTAGAGTTTCTCGAGGACCGGCTTCTTCGGCTCGGCTCACTAAAAGGAACCGGCTCTTTCGGGTCCTAAACGGCTCTTCAGGTTGTTTTTGCTTCTTTAATCCCAACATGACCAAATATTATGTAAAATTATGCACAACATGACTTAAAAGAAGGGGGGAATAGAACAAAAAAGAAAAAATACCAATACAAAAAAGTAGTGAAAAGCTGAGGAAAAAAAGAAACAAAAGGAAGAGAAAAAAAGAAGGAAAAATGTAGAAAAAAGCCAGAAAAAAAAGAAAAGAAACAAACAAAGGAAAAAAATAAATAGAGAACAAAAAGAAAAAAAGTAACAGCTAGGAAAAAGTAAACACAATGAGATTTTTTTAAAAGGAATTTTAAATAAAATAGAAAAAACACGGAAAAAGAAGAAAAAGTTTGTGTTTCATTTAAATAATTTCCAATTATATCAAGTGACTCTTGTTGCCAACATTGTACTTCCACTAGAAAATGTGATTAAATTCAGTTCTGTATCTTGCAACCGACTAAATAAGCCCCCAAAAATGTTAGTATTATGCGACAAAATATATCAGGAAAAAAAAGAAATGGATATCTTTGTAAAAACAAACGATGTTTGTAGGCCGTACAACCTTTGCAATAGTACACGAGTCAATTCATTCAAAAGAGAAAAATACTTTTGCATTGCCGGAAACTCAGCAAAATGTCAAGTTTTGGACATGTTTGATAATGATTTAGTTGCCACACTTGGGATTATGGTTGCTCACTGTTGTTTCAAGCGTTGCTCACCGATTGTGTGAACGCTCAGACCCGTGGAAAATTAAAGGGAACATTGGTCGGATCTCAACTAGTGTCGTAGGGGCCCCATTTAGACTGACGAAATATAGATAGATTTTATGCAAAAGCCATGTAATATTTCGTATGTTTAAGTACAGTGTGGAATGTGAAAATGTCAAAATAACAAAACCTCATTGAAATAACTTACATCTGCAGTGGAAGCCACAGATGTGGTGCTGGCAGTCAACCACTGGGGTGCGCTACGCAGGGCAGTCACACTTTCCACTTTCGCCGATCCACCGAAAGTCCGCGTAACGCCTCTCGATGAGTGATCTATGTGTGAAACGTTGCCTCCTCCGCGCGCTAAGTAGTCTGTTCTGGATCCAGTCTGCGTATCGGCGTGGGCCATTCTCAGCCTTGACGTCCGAGTATCTGCCGTTTTGCCGTTGATCTCGCCGGTGTCGTCGTCATCGGAAATGGTAATCACCTCGTAGTTCCCTGCACCTCCTAGGGCACTGGAGCTCCTTTTGATGGTAATGGCCTGTAGTAGTAGTAGTATGAAATACTTTAATACTATGCAATAACTATCAAGAGATTACTACATAACATTTTTCGTTAGGTGGTCGATTTATCAATTTTCCGCAGTTTATACATCAGTCTATATTCAGGGTTTGTACACCTTTTTATGGCCAAAATTTCCATCTATCTATCTACCTTGGTCATATCCCTCAAGAGGGGTGACCGACAGCAAGACACACACATACAATAAAAAAGAAAATCAAAGGGAAATAAATAGCAAAAAAAAAACACACAACATTTTTGGGACCATGCCCAACCCAATTGCCCAAACAAGTTAGGCACCTCGGCACCCAAGTGGTGGTTTACCCCTGCCGCATCATACGGGTGCCCAGCCCATCCTTAGGAACGCATCCACAATCCCACTATCCTTTCACAACACCTCTCCACTCCTTTCTATCACCAACAAGAGCTCTAGCTTCCATTATATTTAGACCTCTTTCCTGCAATGCACTCATAACACCATCCATCCACGTCAATCGTCAATATATGGCCAAATACAAGTACTTTTTAAAGAATTTTTCAATTTTTCAAGTACCATTAAAACAAAAAAATCCAGTGAAAATCCTGTATGTAGATATCGAGTACATCGCGATTACCAGTATATTTGTTTTTGAGACAAATCTCTCCCCATGTTGGTGTTGGGTAAAAATTACCGTAATATGTAGATTACATTTTAGTTGCATTAAGTTCTTTCCATTACAACTTGAGAACGTTACTTCATTTTTTTTTGCATGGCCCATAACTAATACGCAATCCTTGCACTAATACACATTTCATAGTGCCGCTTTTAGGTGTGGCATAAACCTATCCTCTTATGTGTGACCCGTAGGGGGCGATAATGCTTCATATGTCAATACCACAAGTTAATGGCGGCTGCCGTTAATCATGAGGGAAAAAGAAATGCAGTGGCAAAGCAAAGCCGCCAGAGAGAAACGTCGGCATCATTTTAAAGCAGAATTGTTGACAAATATGGCAACAATCTCATGCCTTGACAAGCACTTCACCCAAAATGTAGGCACTTTTTAATCCTTGAAAATAAACCATTCCAATTCAAGCATATTCAATGACTCGAACCACTCATACGGACCCGGTATATTGACTAGATTGGATAGTGTGAAATATGAAATGCGTCATTGTGATTTGACATTATGGTTTGCTACAACAAACGATTGTAGAAAAAAGACAATATTTAAAGAGACAGTATGTATTATTTAGTGCCACCAAGGGGTAAAAAAATATCTGTAGAAAATAACAAAAAAACAATGATAATTTGAATACTGATAAAACTAGCTGTAATAAACACAGTTTGTAAAATACTTTTAAAACTAGGTTGAGAAATTTTATTTTTTTTAATTGACATGAGCCAAAATTGGGCAGCACGGCGAGGCAGTGGTTAGCGCGTGTGCTGCACAGTTCTGAGGTCATGGGTTCAAATCCAGCTACCAGACTTCAAGTGCGGAGTTTGCATGTTCTCCCCGTGCTTGCGTGGGTTTCCTCCGGGGCCTCCGGTTTCCTCCCACATTCCAAAAACATGCATGTCAGGTTAATTGGCCGGTCCGAATTGTCCCTGGGTGTGAATGAGCGAGCGAAATGTCTGTCCCTGTGTGCCCTACCACTGGCTGGCAACCAGTTCAGGGTGTCCCCTGCCCACTGCCCGAAGATAGCTGGGATGGGCTCCAGCACTCCCGCGACCCTACTGAGGATAAGCGGTGCAGATAATGGATGGATGGATGAGCCAAATTGTGAATATCCTGAAAACCCCCAAAAATCCAGAAAGGCTAAGCAAATACATGGTAAAAAAAATCATTTTGAGTCGCTGTAGTTTTTAATATTCTTTGTGCTCTTTAGCACTAGTTTTGTTTGCAAGTCACCATATAGAGATATATACTAGTCAATTATTAGACACTGTCCCTTTAATAAGAAAAAGACATGTTTTATTATTTAGCCAAAAATTGTTTGGTCAAAGACTGAAATACTGTATATACAGTTCAATTAGGAAAATCCTGTAATTTTAACACTTTCATATAGTCAATATTTTATATGCCAATACTAAGTTTGCGTTAAAAAAATTGGCGGACTATTCTCAGAAAGCCAAAATCAATAGAAAGCATATTTGCATCCTGGTCATCATTGACAAGGTTGCAACCCGACTAGTTTGTCGTCGTAATCAACCTAAATGCTCATTTTTGATGCTCTGGGTCAATTGAAGTGTTTTATTTACAGATAACAAGGGTTGGGTAGGGTTACTTTAACTTGATTACTTTCAATTACTTTTGGAAGACTCCAATACCAAATGTGCTAATAAAAGACAAAATAAACTAAATATGAATAAAATTACTAAATTTTGTGCAGGCTTGGGGAGTAACGGAATACATGGAACGGCAAAAATGATGTTTTTTTATTTATATGTTGCTGTTTTATTTCAATGTATTTGTTATAAATACCAGAATTTATATTTCACGTCTGTTTTTATTTTTACTTTTATATGTTTTTTTTTTATTTATTTTCATTTATATGTTGTACTTTCGAGGTCATTTTGAATACATTTAAGAATTAATGTTTCATGTATGTTTTTAATGTTACTTTTATAAATACGATACACATCTTTCCCATTATTTTCAATATTTTGCATAAATTCACCTTTTGTGTTATCAATCATATGTATTTTGTTACCTATTTACTGTATTATAACTTATCACAGATTATAAATTCGATCTGCAACCTCAGTGGAACTGTTTAAATTTTAGGCTTGGAGCACACGTATATTCTATTGCTTATGAATGACCTATATTTCATGTTGACAATATCTGTGTATTGTTTGTTATTGCAACATCCGTTGCAGCCTGGTCATCCTGGAACAGGGAATACCTCATGCGCGGTCCCTTAATTAGGTTTCTTTATTTTCCATGTGGAGGTTTTTCAGTTTTTCCTTGCCGTCATGTAGGTTTTAGATCAGGAAATGGTGTAATAATAGTCTGTGGTTTGCAATAATCTGTGGTCTGTGCAGCCCTTTAAGACTCTTTGTGATTAAGGGCTATACAAATAAACACGACTTGACTTGGTCCTGCTCACCAGTGAGTATCAAGCCTCTGGGAAAGATTTCAGTATGCTAAATCCCCGTTAGATGGCTATAGTGGCATTGGTCATATCTTTATCCACACATTGAGGAAGCCTAACTTCCTAGTGTTGTTTGCTTTTATCTGGCAAATGAGTGTGCGTTGGCAGGTCCATGTGGAGAGTAGGCGTGGTAAAGCAGTGTGGTGATTGACCTGATGTATGGACAAATGAAATGTTTTTGCAAAGTTCATGCATAGTTTGCGCATCAGTTCGGACTTCTACCAACTAAACGTTATTTTGCAAGCAAATTGTTCTCATGTTTATGTAAAGCATTGTTGAGATCAAGGGTCTTAAACTCTCAGCATGGGGGCCAGTTGTGGCCATCAAGTAGTCTTAGGCCCCTGCCTTTTTGTAAATGTTTAAGGAACAGTAACTATTATTTGACCTCTAGATGTTGCTTTGTTCAGTTGTACAACTAAAAACAAGTGCTACAAAATCACAGGGAAGAATACAAATTACAGAGACTGTAACTTACCGCACCATGTTTCAACTCATTTCTTTGCCCACTCTTTTCAATAGAAAAAAGGAATTAAAAATGAAGGGAACATAGTAGGAAAGATAGAAGGAAGGGGGGGTAAGTAAGAAGGAAGGAAAGTAAGATAAGGGAAAAGGAAAAAAACTGAAAAGAAAAAAGAAAGAAAATAAGAAAAATAAAACAATAAAAGATTGTAGAATCTTATAGTACAGTGTACAGCCTTTTGAGACATCTTGTGTTATGGGGCTGACAACAAACACTCATTTGCATGATATAACAAGCAACACTAGGAAGTTGGACTTACTCAATGAGTGGAAAAGATCTGATCAAAGGCACTCTTCCTGTTTAATGGTAATTTATCATACTGAAACCATTATCAGAGGCTTCATTCTAACCGATGAACATCACCAAACCCTTTATATTACATCTGGTTAGCTGCTCCTCTTGCACTCTTTGCACTACTGTAAAATACTATACATAGCCATAATTATCTAGTATATTATTAGTACTCAATACTCCAACTCAATACAACATTTTATTTATATTTATATCTGTACATTCAAGGAAATGTGCGGGTCAGATGTATCGACATTTCGTTCTGTATACCCGTGTACTAGAATGACAATAAAGTAGATCTGAATCAGAAAATTATTATTTTTGTAGATAAAGAGTAAACGTGGTTTTGATAATGCTTCTGAAAAAAATATTATAGCTTTGAATCAAGTAAACTCTGATTAAGTATCAATAATGGACATTTATTTTGGGTCATGTAAAAAATGTGGTCACGTTTCCCAGTGGATGCGGCAGTAGATTGATTTGGTCTCTTGTTCGGAGTGCCGGCTCTCCCGGGTTAAATGTAGAAGTGCCCCAAACTTAACACCTATGCCCCCAACAAGCAGGTAGGTGCCTTGCATGGCTATCGCTTGGTAAATGTTAAACACGTTGTAAAGCGTGTTAGGAGGTCTTCAGTGACTTGAAAAGCGCAATATAAATGCAGACTATTTACTATTAAGGGCTATTCAGATAAAAATGACTTGACCTGGAATGTTTTAATCTGAACTTTGTAGTGGATAACCCGATTTGACCCAAGCTCAACCACAATCAGGTATTACAAATGCAAAAAATTAACAACTATAAAAGCACAGAAGTGAAAGCTCACAAAAAGCTGTTTACTTGGAAAAGGGTATTTTCAAGAAACTTAGCAATGTTCAAATGTTGTTTGCTAAACAATGGTTAAAGCTAAAATCATACTTTTTTTCAATTGAAAGATTAAAGTTGAATCTTTATTTTGATTTGTCCTATGCCTATATAGCTACAGAACTACATTTTCTGTAGGCCTTCAAAAATAAGTCAAAATGGCAAAAATTGGTTAGCACCGGCTCTTTACAGTTGAGGTAAATGTTTGGCACTGAATGAGTTAAAACTTTAATTTGAAAAGAAACAAGTTACTTGTAAAAATATATTTTTTTAAATGGTAAATTAGTACGTTTATGTTAATCGGGTTCATTCTTTTGTTTCAATGTATAAGAGTATTTAATAAATAAATGAAAGTTTCTATAAAGGGCAATACAAATAATTATGCCTTGACTTGACTTCACAAGTTTGGACTATGGAGGGACTTTTTTGAAACGCAGCCCCCGCAAAAAAACGAAGGATTACTATACCTGGATGACAATGGCCATTACCTGTTGAGTGCTGGTTTCACTGCTACTGCACTGCCTCCGGTGGCCTAGTCCGTTACTACTTGTTCCATGATTTTTGGGCTTAATGTTCTCCTTAGACCTGGCACATTCGCGTTCCCTCTCAACAGCGAGCGATGTCATCGTCGAGGATGACGAGGGAAGGTCTGAGGATCGCACATTGATCGTTTTGGTTTCTTTAACCCGTTTCGCTTCGGCCTCACAATTGTTTGTTTCTGCCACAATTTTTTCAAGGATGAGGAAAGTGTCTTCCGTTTGCCCCGTTTCCCTGATGACTAGCTCCACGACGTCCTGCTGGTAGCCCATGGTTCTAAAGAAGTTTAAATAACAACATTTAAACATTGCGATGAAATCAAAATGCATTGTGATAGTTCGATTATTATATTCACCTGAAGAAATTGACCAAACAACGGAAATTCGTCTCAGGGCTGACTGTCTCATTTTCCTCATCGGCTCCCATACAAGGGTTCAGCATGATTTGACCGGCAAAAGTGTTTGCTTTTCCTGGGCAAGAGGATGTGGAGGAGGTTGTGTATGAATCAGACGCACTTTTGGAACGGATGGCTCTACTGGTGGCAAGGCATTCTCTTTCCCGCTGTCCCTCCCGGTCGTTCGACATCTCCGGGGACTCGTCCCTCCGTTCTAGAGAATATTGTCTCTTTGTGTCCCGGCTTTCGCTCTCCGAAAAACGTCTCTTGTGTGATGCCCTGGTGCCGTTCAGTAGGACGGCCTCAGGACCCAAGCCGACAGGAGCTGCCTTTCCAGGGGCGTCTCCAGTAGGTGCAGCTCGAGTGCTTTTGTCCTCAAAGTTGGTGTCGAGGATGCGATTGGAAAGCTCAGTCACAGGGGTGTTACTCTGTGAGCGATCTTGCTCAAATTCTGCTAAGCTGGAATGTTGGTGCTGGTTCAGACAGCATGAGAGAAAAAGAAGAATTGGGTTGCAGTTTAACTTGGTGTTATGATGAAAACAAAACGAGATGATTGTGTGTGATGTACCGTATTTTCCGCACTATAAGGCGCACCGGGTTATAGGGCGCACCCCGAAAAAATAGTTTTTGGTCCTATATTTGACATACATAAGACGCACCGGATTATAACGCGCTACAATGGGAACGTCGACAAAACAGCCAGATAGTTCAGTCAAACTGATTACCCCCTTAACATTCCCAAAGCTTGCAAAGACACAAATACGCGTCGAGAACAAATGCGGATGCGGTGTACGTACGATGTCCCTCAAATGCATCGTTCAATCATTCGGAAGGTTAAAGTCTTGGGATTCAAGAAATGTCAACCATTCCTTAGTTTCTATTTTCTTTTTCGCTCGCAACTTTACTGTGCATATGACAATAAACACTTGGAATTGAGTTTAATTTAAAAATAGACACTCCATTCCATCCATTATCTGCACCGCTTATCACAGAAACATCAAGTTCAGTCTGAAACAAGATACAGGGAAAATATATAGCCGGAGTAGCTCACCGAAGTCGTTGTGTCCAATAATAATGTGCAGCCATGGTTCTCTTATTTCCGTGAGTGTAGTAAATCCAGGAGAATAAAATATTTACAAATACTGAATAGTAAAAAATGCTTTCTCTATGCCATCAACCACGTGCTAGTCACATTCATCTTTTTCGGCCAATTGCAGGCTTTGTTTTGCCGCTTAAGCCTGTGCCAGCCTGTAAATGATAAAAAGATCCGCCCCTTGACCTCCGACTAACTTAGGCCAATACTGATCGATTCAACTGATGATTGACACATCTTTTTTGGCCAATTGCAGGCTTTGTTTTGCCGCTTAAGCCTATGCCAGCCTGTAAATGATAAAAAAGATCCGCTCCTTGACCTCCGAATAACTTTAGCCAATAGTGATCGATTCAAATGATGATTGACACATTGGTTAGCCAATGAAACGCCGGTAAATAAATCCCAGCATACACAGCGGACTACTTGGCGTTCGGGGGAAAATCTAGTCGGCGCCTGCAAGTTAGTTTGAAGACTTTGCGACTTAATATTGATCCATAAATAAGGCGCACTGTATTATAAGGCGCATGGTCAGCTTTTGAAAAAAATAAAGGCTTTTAGGTGCGCCTTACAGTGCGGAAAATACGGTAGTCTGTAAGGCATTAGTGTCAAACTACCAAATTTTATGGACTATGGGGCGCACCTAAAAACCCCAATAAGGTCAGAAATATGAAGGTGCACCATATAGCCCAGTGCGCCTTGTGTACAGCAGAATACAAATGACTTACAACAAAGCGTTAGACCTTCTGTTATTATCACACAATTTCGACTCACTATGCCAGAAACACTGATTTTCCCCCGTGCATTCTGGTAGGTTAAACCTTGGATTGGCAACCCAAAATGTTGAAAGAAACATCTTGGACCCCCAAAACTTGAAGATTGATTCGAAGCCGCAGATATATCAAAAGCATCATATAAATTATATAAATAATATATAAACATATAGTAAATATCTGTTTTCATTGGAAAATGTTAAGAATGGTTTATTTTTTCACCTACTGACACCACATGATTTTTCATTATCAAACTTTAAAAAAAAAAATCCATATCTTCACCAACGTGTGTTAGAGAATGGAGAAAACAACAAACAATTAGGGAGATGAGATTGGTGGGAAGGATCATCTTATCTTATAAGTTATCAGCCAGTTTGGACACTCCAAAATTAGGGGGATAAATTGGCAGACCTATCTATCGGTACAATGTCAGAAGTCAAAGTAGATATAGATGGTCAAGGCCCTACATTTGTTCTTATCAATAGACTACTCTTGCTTAATTCTGCATGTGAAAGACGATTAGAAGACAAGAATTGGTAGCTTTTAAGTACAGAATATGACAATAGGAAAAGACGAACCATTGAGAGTGTCTGCGTGCTGGTCGGACTGTAAGCCAGCCCGAGTAACTCCTCTTTCAGCGCACTGGGTAGTAGAAGAAGCTCCATGGTGTACTTATCGTCCCTTTCCTCTACAAAGGACTTGAAGGCTCGTTTCACCGCCTGCTCTCTGTCGCTCAGAAGACTTTTCTTTTCCTGTATAAAGTGGGGAAAATGCATAAACTTGGAAAAGTGATTCTGGCTTAAAATCTTGTAAAGATGCTTTCAGTCATCCAAAAAGATGGTTTATGAACATTGCTTATTATTCCCCAGCAAATATTGGGTATTCACTGACCTGGAAAAGTGCAACGAACTGCTGAATTCGGGTCTGTGCCATCACGACGGGCTCGGCGCGGCCTAGTAAACGTAGGCGTCCTGGCTCAGGAATCATAACCTCAGCACTTGTGTCTCGAATGAGTCTGTCCAGGAATAGACCACGGGCTCCAGCAAAAATGCAATGCATGTCCACTGGATAGCGCTCTTCTTTTTTCAGCTCTGGGTCACAAAGCCCTCTCACATATTCCTTAAAAACACAAGGAAAGAAGACTAAATGAGATATTTTTTTCTCCTCATAATTCAACAGTATAATTACATAAAGAACATATGCCCATATGTAGAAACGTAGACGTCAACCACACATATTTATTTTGGTGAAATTGTGTTATGCTTTAAAGAAAATTATGGGATATGGGATACCCAACACATTCAAGATGCTCTATTTGGAAAATCTAACAGTAGAAATATTGCAGAAAAGGGAAGAGCACCTGGTAAAGGTTCTTTGGGCAACAAGCAAGAAACAAGACTATGGTATAAACAAGAGCTCCCTACTGTGGAGCAGTGAGTGTGCACTGTGGAGGAATTATTAGTAATAGAGAGGCCGACACTTCAAATAGGAATATAGCGGACCTTACGCAAGGACAGGTGGAGGGACTGTATAAAAAGGAAGGACACAACTTCTAATCAATGAAGACAGGACTTGCTAAAATTCGTTCTATACTGTCTCAGTCGGATGCAGATTATAATTCATGCGTTTGTTACCTCCAGTCTCGATTACTGTAATGCACTACTCTCTGGTCTCCCGAAGTCAAGAATCAAGTCTCTTCAGCTGGTACAAAATGCCGCAGCGAGGCTTTTAACTAGGACAAAAAAGTCCGATCACATCACACCGATTTTGGCTAACCTGCATTGGCTCCCAGTTAGCCTTAGATGTGATTTCAAGGTTCTCTTAGTGTTATACAAAATCATACAAGGACTTGCTCCCTCTTATCTTTCAGATCTGATTCCCCCCTATGTCCCGGTCCGAAGCCTACGATCTGAGAGTGCCGGTCAAATAAGTGTTCTGCTGGTTCGAGAGCGTTCTCCATCCGGGCACCGGTGCTGTGGAATGCTCTTCCCCCTGAGATCCGATCTGCAACCTCAGTGGAAATGTTTAAATCTAAGCTTAAAACTCACTTCTACTCTATACCATATGAATAACCTACTCTTCTCGTCGGCTCCAGAGCAGGGGAATGTATAATAATATTCTGAAAAATAGTCTGTGTAATATAGTGTAATAATCTGTGAAGCCCTTTGAGACTGATTTAGGGCTATACAAATAAAAATGACTTGACTTGACTTTGAAAATGATTTGATCATGGTAGTAGATATTCCCCAAAACTGCAATGTTTACTCCTTTAATGATTACAATACATTTTATTTCAAAGCACTTTTGTGGTCTTTTGTTTGTTGTGTGTTTAGAAAAGAAAAAAAACACAATAAAAAATCATGTTTAAAAAAAAAAAGAAGACAACATTTTAGAAGAATTCTCACTTTGTATTTGTAATTAAATGCTGGTCCCTTTTCATATTTGCTTGCTCTAATTGCAGAATGTTTTTAAATCAATGTTTGTTTGGTTTGATTAATTATTCTATACAAAATTGAAAACATATCTAATCTTCCAAAATGAGTTGAAAAACTCTAGCTCACATGTGTCAAACTCCATACCCAGGTAGCAAATGAGGCCCCTTCATATAATTTTATGTGGCCTGTGGGACAATGCTGAGAGAGGCACAAGAGAAAAAAAACAGCTGGATCGTATCAAACAATGACTTCCAGCTTTAAAAATGTCCACTAGATCTCTCCAAAGCCAGGCGCCACTTGAGAAGCACCCACTGTAGCAGGAATTGCTGACTACCATCAATCAACCGGAGAACCTTGAAGAAACCCACGAGAACTCACATTGCAAGGCAAAAGAAATGAACTCAATAAAGAAAGACTTTGTTAAAACTGCACGCAGCTGGATTTTGAAGGTTGTTTGATAAGATAAGGCTGATGCATCGGAAGACCCTTGCTGGGAAAATACCGATAAGAAAACCTTGAAACATTGAATAAATACAGAAAGTATATACTCACATATTTGCATAAGAATAAGGTGCATTCATAACTACCGTAAATTCCGGACTATAGAGCGCACCTGATTATAAGCCGCAGCCACTACTCTTTAGGTGATTTGCCACTTTTGTACTCACACAAGCCGCACCTCTGTACAAGCCGCTGTACAAGCCGCGTGCGCACGCGTTAAAACTTGTGACACATTCACAAGTTTAACCCAGACCGGGCTGTAAGTTCCACGATTGTAACTACATAGATAGTACACAATCCTAGAATCACAGTCAGCATCATGAATGGAAAATGATACCCGTAATTAACGTATGATGCAGACTTGTAAAGTCCGGGTCCCGTTGAAAGTAATCCAAGGAAACAAAATGTATATTTTCAAAGTTAAGGGTGGGAAAAATATATATCCACTATTGTCCGCTGCGACAACAGACAGATCTACCGGTAACTCAGCTTTACCCTACTTCCCATCAGCCCGCATGTGCTCCGCCCCTTCGTTTTGATTCGTCCGTAGAACACATAACAGAATAAATCTCTAAAATAAATACATTACAAAAATATACAGTTGCAAATACATATTATACATGGTTACACATATTCACGAAGAAAGACGGTACACCAAGAGAGTTTTCAAAGCTTTAATAATAATAATATAACTTTCATCCCAAACCGTGCCTTTGAAAGGTACCAACACGCTAGTTAGGATCACGCTCGCAATGTATCAAACGTGCCTGTTAAAAAAAAAAAAGCATCCCGTAATTGTGAAATTCATGGTAGATGGTCCTCAACTTCCTCCTCACAACTATTGCCATCAAGGGCGTCTTCCTCATTACCGGAACGTACCTTAACTTTACAGACAATGTATGCTTAAACTTAGAGGTTGCAGTCTTTTTTTGACGCACATATACTACTGGTCTTAATCTTACCTTTTATACTCCAACGCCGCTGGTGGCCGTTAGAAAAATTCCATAAATTGGCCGCTTCACCGAATAAGCCGCAGGGCTGAACATTTGGGAAAAAAATAGTCCGGAATTTACGGTAAGTTATTATTGTGATTTTAAAATAATGATGTGTTGATTTAATAAGTAAAAAAAAATAGCTGAAAACAGATGAAAGAGTGACAACATACTCAGTGACACATTTGAATAATCGAACAGTATGTGGGGTAGGCTACTATTGTAGACTGAATGATACAACATAATACTGAAAAACTACGACAACCTATACATTTTAAGTTTACAATATTTTACTGTTTGTCTGAGAACAGAGTCTGGAATCGGCACGCATTTATTAGTCCATCTACCACAGGAGACACAACATCACTAACCTCCGTTTTGCTGATATTGCCAGATTGGCAGGAGACAAACAGGAACTGGTCAATCGCCAGCACATAGCACCCACCCAGTATGGGATGGAAATCAGCACAGAAAAAAAGCAATGGCCAACAATCCCCAAGGTATCTCCACAAACATCACCATCAACCACAGAGAGTTAGAATCTGTCACCAATTTAAATATCTTTGAGCCGGAAAAGGCTCAAACCAAAGCCGCACTTGCCATACTGAAACCAATCTGGAGGGACAAGAACTTAGCAGTGAAATCAAAGATCAGACACAAGCAAGCGCTGGTTACTTCAATCATCCTCTATGCTTGCGAGACATGGACTCTCACAGCAAAACTGAAAAAGAAAATCCAGATCATGGACATGTGACACTACAGGAAACTTCTAGGCATCAGCTACTTAGCCCATGTGACAAACGAAACAGTCACAAAACAAGATCTTCAGGACTGACCATGATACTTCTCCAGGGCACAGTTTAAGGGCACAGGAGAGGAAGACCGAAAAAGAACTGGGCTGACATTTAGGAATGGACTGGTGCCAACTCTGCCACGACCCAAGAACAGACCAGGGTCCGTCAATATTGAAGAAGGTTGTCCAGAGGCGCGTCCTCTATGGTCCCATGCGGTTAAGAAATCGGTGAACCATCACAAGAATGTTTTTCTTCTAACATTTGGCCCTGAAGGATTTTATACATTTGACTATAAGGGATTTTGTACGATCAAATACAAATTACATTTAATGCAAAAGATATTCACTGGCTGAGCTGTGGGGCAGGTCATTGCAACCTTGTGAAGAATGATACTTACAGAAACAACAGGAACTGGGACAAGAGCTGATAAGATAATCAGCACATCCAACGACAGAGAGGGGCCCTGATGACGGGGGACGGCAGGCGATGTTTGGGGAACAAAGCCCTGATGACGTGGAAACGCTCGGGGATGTTTTGAGAATTTCAGACATTGAGGCGAGGGGGCGTTCCTGGCCCGCCCATGGGAGGAGCCGGCAAACCAGCTGGCGGAGAGACGTGGGTCGGGAGAAGATCGAAGAACGAGAGGGACCATCGAGAGAAAAGGCTAGACGAAGACTCGAGCGACAATAATTCGGCTAATTCGATGGAGTTCACTTAGTTAATTTGTTTAAGAAATTAAATTTGGCCTGTGTGGAAAAGCCGGTCTCAGTCTTTTCACAAAAAGAAACGAGCATGCATTGTTAGGTGGTGTTGGTTAATGGAGTCAGATAACTAATTCAAACAATTTGGTAAACAATAAATTTTAATATATTAAATTCCTAACAGCCCCCTTGACTTAAACTGGTTTTATACCGAGGTCAAGATTATTGGAACATCCTTACAAACTCGATTCTCAATTTAGGGCGGCATTAGCTCATGAGGTAGAGCGCTCGTCTTGGGATCAAGAGATCGCAGGTTGGATTCCCGGCTGCTCCGTGTTATATGTCTAAGTGTCCTTGGGCAAGACACTGAATCCCTAATGGCCCCAATAAGCAAGTCGGCGCCTTGCATGGCTGCATGGACGCTGTTGGTGTGTGTGTGATTGGGTAAGTGTGAAGCACATTGTAAAGCGCTTTGGGAGGTCTTCATTGACTTGAAAAGCGCTATATAAAAGGCCAGTCCAAATTGTCCCTAGGAGTGAATGAGCGAGCGAGTTGTCTGTCCCTGTGTGCCCTGCGATTGGCTGGCAACCAGTTCATGGTGTCCCCTGCCCACTGATTGCTGGGATGGGCTCCAGCACCCCCGCGACCCTACTTTGGATAAGCGGTGCAGCTAATGAGATGAAATGCAGACCATTTACCAACACACATGCTCAAACGAGCAGAATGTACACGTTTTAGGCAATGAAAATAAAGACTTCACGCACCTTTGCTCTGGAAACGTCGTCAGCGTCTCCTCTGAGCTGTAGCCAAATCTGACGAGCTTCCGCGCTACCGTGAGCCTGCCCCGTGTGGTCCAAAAGCCCGATAATAGTGAACGTCACTTTGAAAACATACTCCACCCGAGGCTGGGCGCATTTCAGCTCGTCTTCCTTATTCTCCGGGACCGTAAACTCATCCACCGTGCCCTGATTCTCCCTCGCGGCGGAAGCGGGCGGTCTGTTAGTCGGCTGCTCGACGCACGCGAGCTCGGTGATTCGCTTCATACCGAGAAGAGGCCGCGTTGTTGACATCGAGTCTCTCGGTGTTGGTGTTGACCCAGACCAACTCCTCTTATTATTTCTAGAGGCTGGCGTTGCGGAGGTTCTTAGGCACCTACATGATGTGTTTGGTAAGTTATACGCGGTGACACCGCGAGGGTTATAGCGTCTAATATAAAGAACACAATGATCGAGCTAGCTAAGAAGTCGGAAGCACCGAATGACGTATGCGGAAAGTCCCGTCTATGACGTCATCAAAGGTCGACTGTTGCATAAATACTGTATTGGAGGAGCTGTTGAATTGTGCCATGCGGTTTTGCGCAAGAAGATTCAACAGAAAGCATTTTTCTTTCAGGAAAGGAAAGCGAAACCTCCTCCTTATGGGGTTGAAGGAAGGTATTTTCATTATGCTGACACTATTTGAAAGCAGCCACCAACACTGGGTTGACAATGTAAACCAGACTTTAATGTTAGAAAGGATGATGTGTAATATTTAGTGCCTCTTTGTGGTAGAATAAACTCAATTCATTTAAAAAGCAATTGATTTAAATAATAAGCAGTAGTACATTGATTGTCATGTACAAATGCATTCATTTTACTTGAGTTTGGGGCGGCAGTGGCTCAGGAGGTAGAGCGCTCGTCTTGGGATCAAGAGATCGCAGTTCGAATCCCAGCTCCTCCGTGTTAAATGTCGAAGTGTCTTTGGGTAAGACACTGAACCCCTAATACCCCCAATATGCAGGTTAGCGTCTTATATGGCTGCACGGCCGCTATTGGGAAATGTGAAGCACACTGTAAAGCGCTTTGGGAAGTCTTGACTTGAAAAGCGCTATACAAATGCAGATCATTTGAGTTTTACCTCCTACAAGTTAAGTAATGCTAAAGGACTGACTGATCAAACTTAAACCACACGCTGAAAACATTCCAGCCAAAGAACAAGTAGGTTTCTGGGAGGGAAGAAACACATCAGAACAAATCTGTGCACCCTTTGCAAAGTTTCAACAACACCAGAGAAACCTGCAACATATCATTGTGGATTTGAAGACAGAGTATGGCAAGCCACCTTGTGGGTTACAACACGGAAGTACAGCATGGGGAATAAACTAATTTAGATTGCATGCCAATACCAACAGTGCGGTACTGATCAATGGTACCTTTGGAGCATGGCTTCGTCTCTACAACTTTTTTAACATTTTCCTGTAGACGATCATGACCGAAGCCCAGGGCCAGCATGAAAGTACACTCAGGGGGGCATAGATAGATAGATAGATACTTTATTCATCCCGTAGGGAAATTCACACTTTTGTAGTTTATTAACAGGATGGCCTCGGGGTGCTGTGTTGTATTTTAGCAACAGTGGAGTGGATGACGTCACACGCTAGTCCAAAAGTTCGACGTCCCTGCAACCGATGGAAATCTTTGTGCCCAGGGTTACACCACCTCACGTTCACGTAGATAGCTAGTCCACCTCCTCTCCGCTTCCCTCAGGCTTTCGTGTCTCTGTCTAACAGCGCTGAAGCCGGGTATCTCTGGGTAGCTCCACGTTAGCGTCCGGGATGCTAGACGTGAGCCACGTTTCCGTAAAACACCAAACTGCACTCCCTGTACGCTTTGATGTTTTTCACCAGCACAGCCAGTTCGTCGGTCTTATTTGGTAGAGAGTTCACATTTATATTAGGGGCCCAAAACGTCACTAAACTCCATTTTGCTGATGACATTGCCAGACAGGCAGGAGACGATCAGGAACTCTGAGATCTGGTCAATTGCCTGGGCAAAGCATCAACCCAGTATTTGATGGAAATCGGCAATAAAGTAGTGACCATCAACCCCCAACAAGTCACCAAAAACATCACCATCAACCACCAAGAGCTTGAACCTGCCACCAAATTCTAAATATCTTAGAGCTGTCACATCAGGAGAGGGGTCAGACCCAGAACTCATGGCCAGGATAGCTCAAAACACTGCCGCACTTGTTAGACCCATCTGGAGGGACAAGAACTTAGCAGTGAAATCAAAGATCAGACTTGTGCAAGCGCTTTTTACTTCTACCGTTCTCTGTGCTTGCGAGACATGGACTTTCAGGGCAAACTGGATAGGTAGATCCCAAGCCATGGATTTGCAATCCCACAGGTATCTTCTAGGCAGTAGCTACATAGTCCATTAGACAGACGAAACGGTGAACAGCTCAACCAGAAAGACAATTAGACCCTACGAACAACTGTTTTTAACTGTGCGCAGATGAAAACCACAGTCGTCATAAGATCATCAGGACTGGCCTAGATCTTTTTGAATTCTTCTTTGTGCTTCTTAGCACTCTTTTTCGGTTACTCAACACAATGCAGCGAGATCTAGTGGTTAAATAATACACATTGTCCTTACAAATAATGCACACATCTTTCACCTAATTAAGCTGAGTGTATTTAACTAATAAACAGAGCAAGTGAAAAGTAATGATGATCCACTAGCAGATACTTCTTGCTCATATTTAGTATTATTTTTATTTTGTTTTTGAAGAAAAACAAGTTTAAATATAGTAGAATCCAAAACTGCAGGCAAAACTTTATACTGTCAATTGAGGCAAAGTATTTATTTAATCTTTAAAGAAAAAACAAGAAACTGGTGCCGGGAATAGTGTTTTAACATTTTTGATGGATGGTGTGCCTCGAGATTTTTGTTTTGAAGAGAAAGTGTGCTTTGTTTAAAAAAAGAAAAAGTCTGACGTAGATTATACTACTGAAACAGTTTCTTTTCAAATGTTCATTTGTCAATAGTCTGTAGTTTGCAATAGTCTTTGATCTGTGAAGCCCTTTGAGACTCTTTGTGATTACGGGCTATACAATTAAACATGACTTGACTACATTTAGTAAATGTGGGGCGGCAGTAGCTCAGGAGGTAGCGTGCTCGTCTTGGGATCAAGGGATCCCTGTTCGAATCCTGGCTCGTCCGTTTACATGTTAAAGTGTCCTTGGGTAAGACACTGAACCCCCAATAAGCAGGTTAGCACCTTACATGGCTGCAAGGCCGCTATTGGGAAATGTGGAGCACATTGTAAAGCGTTTTGGGAAGTCATTGACTTGAAAAATGCTATATTAATGCAGATCATTTCATTTTCATTTCATTTAAATGTCAGTCTTTATTTTTCATTTACTTGAAGACAAAAATAAAGAAAGGAAAAATCTTTGCAGATGGTTGTCATAGCTTTCCCTTTTTGTATAAAAGTGATTTTGTCTGTGCATTTTGTTCTATACATCACATTTCCCTGAAAATGTTGTATCTGTTAAATAAAAACCTCAATGCAACTGCTCATCTCTAGTGCTTGTTTTACCCATCTCATAACCCGGATGTTGAATAAACATGAGGACGAAGAAACGTCATTTCTCCTCACCCACTGAGAATAATGTATACAAGGCCGTCAGATAATATATATTTGTATGACTAACTTGGATTACTTGTATTGGTAGCAAACAAAATGTGTTACTTTTTGTGTAAAAAAATAAATGTGCATTCACATTTTATTTTTTTGCGTGATGGAACTTGTCAACCTTACTTAAAAACATAGACAAAAAAGAAAGTAGACCTAGATAGATACATTTCCTTTTTTTAGATAAATACATCATTATTAACAAAGAAAGGGGAGCCTTTTTCCCATTAAAAGGCTGAATATGATCAAAGTTTGCAAAGAAAGTACTCCTGAGACAAAAAAGGTAACTTGTTTACGTAAATCAGTCTAATAATGTAACTGAAACGTGTTACTGTCATTTACATGTTTTTTGCTAATCAGTCATAACTTCGTTTTAAGCAGGCACTGGTGCATGCTTTTATGCTACTAACAACTTACAGTGAAGAAAATAAGAATTTGAACACCCTGCTATTTTGCTATCTCTCCCCCTTAGGGTCTGAAATTTTCATCATAGGTGCATGTCCAATATGAAAGAGATAAACTAAAAAGAAAAATCCAAAAATTACAATGCATCATTTTTTAACCATTTATTTGTGTGATATAGCTACAAATAAGTCTTTGAACACCTGAGAAAATAAATGTCAATATTTGGCACAATAGCCTTTGCTTGTTATAAAAGAGGTCAAGCGTTTCCTGTAGTTTTACATCAGGTTTGCACACACTGCAGGAGGGATCGTGGTCCACAGATCTTCTTTAGATCATTCACGTTTCGGGGCTGTCGCTAAGAAACACAGAGTTTGAGCCCCCTCCAAAGATTTTCAGGAGGTGACGACTGAGTGGAGGCCACGTGAGAAGCCTTCCGGCGAGGAGGAGGTGATGTTGGCACCTGGCCCGCCCCAGGGGAGGAGTCAACACGCCCCATGGGAAAGGCCGATGCCCTGACGTATCAAAAGGAAGGAACCCGGAAAATGGAGAGGAGAAGAGACAGACAGGATCAAAAACTGATGAGAGCAAGGCTCGACAAGACTAATTAGACTAATTCGTCAAAAATTTGGCTAAATTCGATGAAATTCACTTAAGAAATAATTTAAGAAAATAAATCTGCCACCATGTGTAAAAGCCTGTCTCTTGTCAATATGTTTCTCAAAAATCAAGAAAAAAGGACGCAGTGTTAGGAGAATAAAGTTTGTGTTTGGTTAATGAGTCAGATAACTAATTCGTACAATTTGGTAAACGCTAAATTTGAATTATAGTTTTTTTCTCTAACAAACCTCATTTTAGCTCGGAGGCCAGATGGTGGAATAAAACATTCTCATGGGGGACAGTAAACTAACCAGTGTTATTTCACCTAAAGAGTAAATTTTAACACTACCCCAGTGAATATATATCAGTAATCCTTTCTCCAAATGTCCAAAAGAGTCAAATGTACACTAAGCATAGGTTCCATTGTTTATTTTTCTTAAAAAAAAATGGTAGTAATTTTATATATATTAAGTTTATCTTCTCTATTATTAACATATTTGATACTAAAATATATTTCAAAAGTAAGAGTACTTCAACATTATCGTATTAGGATTACGTTACCGATTACATTTTTCAACAGGTAATTAGTTAACTGTATCGAATTTCATTTTTAAAGCAACCCTCCCAAGGTAAATACATCAATCTTTTTTCTCCGGTATTGTGCCGACTGTGTTGTATGGTGCAGAGACTTGGAGCCTGAACGCAGATTTAAGAAGGAAATTGAATGTTTTTGCGATGAAGTGTTTGAAGACTATGTTAGGAGTAACAAGATTGGATAGATTGAGAAATGAAATTGTGAGAGACAGAACTGGAGTAGTCGTGGAACTGGGCAAGCGTGTTGATAAGAGAGTACTCGGTTGGTTTGGACACATGGAGAGGATGGATGAGGAGCGAATGTTGTAGAGGATCTACAGAGCAGAAGTCAATGGAAGGAGACCAAGAGGAAGGCCGCGATTGACGTGGATGGATGGTGTTTCAGGAAAGAGGTCTAAATCTAGTGGAAGCTCGAGCTCTTGTTGGTAATAGTAATGAGTGGAGAGGTGTTGTGAAAGGATAGTGGGATTGTGGACGCGTTCTTAAGGATGGGCTGGGCACCCGTATGATGCGGCAGGGGTAAACCAGTGAAAGCTGTCGGGCCTTGCTGTTGAACAGAAGAGTGTGTTTTGTCACCCTAACCCGAGTGACATGGCTACTTTCTTGTGCCCCGTTTCATCTGGAGGGACGAAAGCATGACCAACTTAGGTGCCGAGGTACCTAACGTGTTTGGGTGTTTGGGCAATTGGGTTGGCCATGGTCCAAAAATATTTGTGTGTGATTCTTTTGCTATTTTTTTTCCCTTTTATTTTATTTGTTATTGTATGTGTTTGTCTTGCTGTCGGTCACCCCTCTTGAGGGATATAACCATGGTAGATAGATAGATAAATTGTGCAAATCTATACAATCCAATACCAGCCAGTTACTCAAAAACGTTACAGACGTTAATAGACGACTAGTTTTATGTTGTGTTTTCTTCAAAACTGTCATGATGTTGCAGCATCACGTTTAGCGTCATCCAATCCTTTGACTTCTGTCATTACCTTGTTATGATAAATAACCTATGAGAGAAACTCAAATCAATGTTTACATTCTAGTGCAATCTTGCTTTTCGCCAGGAGAGGCCGCTAAAACAGAACTTCTAGAACGTATCCAAAGTCAACGCCATTTGTCCACGATCTAATACAAAACTCGGAAAACAACTAAGCTACCCATTATGTTCAACGTCCGGATTTGGAACATAAAAGTACAGTAAAAAATAAAAATGTCAGACTTGCCCCAGGAAACGTCACAATAGAAGTACGTGGTAATTGTGACGTCATTGACAGTATTGCCATCAAACACCGAACGCCAGTTTGCATTATCGCACCATCAGCCGGTATCCTCCAAGATGGTAAAACGTTTTTTTTTTTAAATTCACTTTTTCATTTTTTGATATTTGGAATATCAATGATTAGAAATAATTGGCTCTCCAAAGTCTTAATTATTTATTTTGTTGTTTGTAATCATGTTACCAGGCAGAAGTTGAAGAAATTCTCCAGAGAATTGAAGCCCATGGAAGTGTGACAGGAACTATTATTGCCAATTCAGAAGGTGACAAAAAAAACATGTCTGGAATTGAAAATAGGCATACTGTGAAGCAGTGCTCACTCCTTTGTAGTAGGGTTACTTTAACTTGATTGCTTTCAATTACTTTAGGCTTACTCCAATACCAAATATGCTAATAAAAGACAAAAGAAACTAAATATGAATACAATGATGACTCACAACACGTGGTAAGCTTTCTCTCCATGCTTTGATCTCTTGGATCTCCGGCAAAACTATCATAAAATGCGACAAACAAAATGAAAAGAAATCCAAACAGCTTGCCAACATCATTTTTGCCGTTCCATGTGTTCCGTTACTCCCCAAGCCTGCACAAAATTTAGTCATTTTATTCATATTTAGTAACTTTAAATTTATTCGCTTCTTAACTGGCAATTTCGAGCCCTGATTTTTGTGAGCTTGCTAGATTTTCTTGTGCGCGGAAAAGCTCTGGGCAATGCACAATTGCGCACACAGGCAGCTTAGAGGGAACATTGCGCTGGATAGATGTTCTTGTGCGCTGAGAATCTGCGGGCAGTGCGCGATTGCAGCTTAGAGGGAACATTGTCTGTGACCCTACTGAGGACAAGCGGTGAGATAATGGAGGCATGGATATTTAAGCACATAACCAATCACATGTAATCCAGTTATTATTGCCAGGCTCAGAAATCTGCCCGGAGGGTTTCACAAAAAATTCTGAAGGCCATCTCCTGTAACATCCGTCTTGGTTTAGGCCAGGGGTGTCGAACTCAATTTACCTCGGGGGCCACAGGATAGAACAAACATTCTCTCGGGGGCCGGACTAGTAGATTAGAGAGAGAGAAAGAGAAAGAAACAAGACAAAGCGAAGGAGAGAAAAAGAGGGTTGGACAAAGAAAGGGAGAGAGAAAGAGAGAGAAAGAGAGAAAAAAGAGAGAGAGAGAACGTGGAACGTGAGAAACAAGAGATAGAGACAAATAATGAGAGAGGGGGAAATAAAGAGAGAGAAAGATATCCAAAGAAAAATACAAAGAGAGAAGGAGAGAAAAAAGAAGGAGGGAGAGAATGGGAAAGCAAGAGAGAGAGAAAGAGACAAGTGAGAGAGCGGGAAAAATGAGAGAGCAAAATAAGAAAGAGAGAGCAAAATAAGCTAAAAGACAGAGAGAGAACGAGACAAAGAGAAACAAAGAAAGAGAAAAAGAGAGACACAGAAAGTGAAAGAGAGAGACAGCGAGAGAGAAAAAGGGAGAGGAAAAAAAGAGCGAGAGAGAGAGAGAGAGAGAGAGAGAGAGAGAGAGAGAGAGAGAAATACAAGTCCACCGTCTTTGTGAGAGGCACCTGGCTTTGGCAACACCAAGTGGACATATTTCAACCTGCCGCTCGTTTTTCTCTTGCGCTTCTCTGAGCGTTGTCTCGCGGGCCGGATTCAATCCCTTAGCGGGCCTGATCTGGCCCGTGGGCCGCATGTTTGACGCCCCTGGTTTAGGCAATCAGATTTAAGTTGATGTCTTAGAGCCCTTTAGAGAGCCTTGATAAACGTCACCGCTTTCATGAACTATGATTGGCTAGTAGGCGGTCAACCATCAAAGCGATCGCGCTAACAGTTGTTAGAGCTGCTCAGAGAAATAATACGGTTGTGTTGATTTAATAGCAAAATGTCAGACAACTCCGAAGCGAGCAAGCCTTCATATCTCAAAGGTCAAATCTTTAGCCCGAGCCCGCGCCCAAACATCTGAATTTTGGGCCTAGGGGCCTGAAATGTCACTCATAACGTTCTGATTGGACCAAAAAACTGCAATAATCTGTGGTCTGAGCAGCCCTTTCGGACTCCTTGGGATGAAGGGCTGTACAAATAAACATGGCTTGACTTGATTAAACTTCTCTCTCACTGATGTTTTTTTTTTTTAGTTTTCCACCCATCAATGTTCTTCTGTTTACAGTACAGTCTTGTTTAACCTAGATTTTGTTCCAAAAGACAGGCTTTATGTCATGTCCTGCACAGTTGTCATGGTGCCCAGCTGGCCCCGCCCCTTGACACCGGCTGAGATGCATTGGACTGATTGCTCTTGGAGTACTTAAGCGCGCTCCTTTGTACTGTGCGTTGCTGGAATGTTTGTTAAACTTGGTTAAATTCCGTGAGACTTCTGTTAAAACCTGTTAAATGCCTAGTTCTGTGAATCTGCCCGTATTCGATCCTGTTTTGTTTTTGGTCTGATCCGTTTGTTTGTTTTTGACAACTTGTCTTTTGTTTGGATTTCTAATCCACTCCGCGACCATCGATCCCCGGATCGAGTGTGCGCACCCTCCTCATCCTTCCCCCAATAAATTGTGAGTACGTCTATGCGAATGGGTCCTTTATTCCTGTTTCCCGCTCCGCTTTGTGACACTTTATGCGTCACTCATCCAATGTGGTGGCCAGGGTGAGAAGATTCCCTTATAATGTTGACAGCTCTGCTGTGATATTGCAAAACTTCGGACTGGGCAGAGGGCGCCAGTCATCTTCTGAGCTATGATGATTAAACTCTGTATTTCTTTCCTGTCCACTGTTATGCCCCTATCATACCCAGTGTTATCGTTTGCCCGCGTCCCTGCGTCCTAGACGCATTATTTTTGCTGGGGACGCATCGTGTCAAATCAACGTGCGTCCCCGGGACGCAACTTTTTTGACACAAAATTGTCATTATCATTTTTAACAAAGATTTACCGCACTCCAAACTTTTCGTTAGGCAGTTCAGCCATCCGCCATTGTTGTTTTGGTCTCGAGTTCGAGTGGTGTAGTCCGTCTCTTTTTAGAGAACAGGCTTTTTCGGCTCAAATCATTATAGAGCCGGCTCTCAAACGGCTCACTTGCTTTGATGCATTATATTAAGAATGATTATGTTGTATAAAGAAGTTAAGAAAAAAATTAAGTATAAAAGGAAAAAATGAAGGGCAGCATGGCAGCGCAGTGGTTAGCGCATGTGCGGCACAGTTCAAGTCATGGGAACCTCCTGCGTGGGTTCAAATCCAGCTCCAGACTTCCTGTGCGGAGTTTGTATGTTCTCCCCGTGCCTGCGTGGGTTTCCTCCGGGCACTCCGGTTTCCTCCCACATTCCAAAAACATGCATTTCAGGTGAATTGGCCGGTCCAAAAATTGGCCCTAGGTGTGAATGAGCGAGTGAGTTGTCGGTTCCCGTGTGCCCTGCGATTGCCTGGCAACCAGTTCAGGGTGTCCCCTGCCCACTGCCCGGAGATGGCTGGGATGGGCTCCAGCCCCCCGCGACCCTAATGAGGATAAGCGGTACGGCTAATGAGATGATATGAGATGAGGAGAAAATGAAAAAAGACAGGTTACCGGTGATCCCTTTTAATCAGTATATTACCAACAATAATGTAAAATGAATTAATAATTTGAATAAGAAAACGTATTATTCTACTTAATTATATTTGCATTTATTTTTTTCTTCTACAGTGAACCTCCAAGCGACTTCATTTTTTAACTTTTTTATAATAAACCTCATTCATGTCGAGCAACTCAGCGTCTCACAACAAAATGTTCATTAACAATATACATGATATAAGGAAACACATGTACAATATAACATGTTAAACTACATAAATAAACATGTTTGAAAAAAAAAAAGTTTTTTTGTATTTTGTAAGGGAAAATTTGACAGTTTGTAAGGGCATGGAGCACACAAAATTTTGGGGACCCATAGATCTCTGTTGGGACCCATAGATTTTTGAGCATGCGAGTCCCCGGGACCCATCACTTTTCACCGGTAAAATGAACACTGCATACCACACAGAGATGCTGTATGCCAGAATGATATCCACTGTGACTTTGTCAAAGATGACTTCATTAATGGATGACTAAATCAACATTTTCTTTTGTTTTAAATCCAAGGTATCCCTATTCGATCGACATTCGACAACTCCAAAGCCGGCAAGTATGCAGACGTCCTTCGGCACCTCACCACCATGGCCCGGAGCACGGTCAGAGACCTTGACCCTCAAAATGATCTCGTCGTGTTGCGTATCAGCACTAAGAATCAAGAAATCATGATCGCACCAGGTATGTCCAAAATATGTGATAATAATAACTTTAAACTTTTGATTACAATTCTTTGGTGAAGTAATGTCTTTGCTGTTTATTGGAGTATTGTATTTCTTTGCAGAGAACAACTATTATCTAATACTGGTCCAGAGATTTGAGCGATACGCACGCACGTGAGAAGCATTGTTGTGTTTTACTAGCAACATGCTAGTATATTAGTGTAGGGTAGTCAAATGTGTAGCCCATGATTTTGTGTCCATGTAATCCACTGGCATTCAGTGAATTTCCCTGCAAGGATGAATAAAGTATCTATCTTTCTATCTATCTATCTATCTATCTATCTATCTATCTATCTATCTATCTATCTATCTATCTATCTATCTATCTATCTATCTATCTATCTATCTATCTATCTATCTATCTATCTATCTATCTATCTATCTATCTATCTATCTATCTATCTCTATGTACTGTATCTATCTATCTATCTATCTATCTATCTATCTCTATGTACTGTATCTATCTATCTATCTATCTATCTATCTATCTATCTATCTATCTATCTATCTATCTATCTATCTATCTATCTATCTATCTATCTATCTATCTATCTATCTATCTATCTATCTATCTATCTATCTATCTATCTATCTATCTATCTATCTATCTATCTATCTATCTATCTATCTATCTATCTCTATGTACTGTATCTATCTATCTATCTATCTATCTATCTATCTATCTATCTATCTATCTATCTATCTATCTATCTATCTATCTATCTATCTATCTATCTATCTATCTATCTATCTATCTATCTATCTATCTCTATGTACTGTATCTATCTATCTATCTATCTATCTATCTATCTATCTATCTATCTATCTATCTATCTATCTATCTATCTATCTATCTATCTATCTATCTATCTATCTATCTATCTATCTACCCACCCACCCATCTATCTATCTATCTATCTATCTATCTATCTATCTATCTATCTATCTATCTATCTATCTATCTATCTATCTATCTATCTATCTATCTATCTATCTATCTATCTATCTATCTATCTATCTATCTATCTATCTATCTATCTATCTATCTATCTATCTATCTATCTATCTATCTATCTATCTATCTATCTATCTATCTATCTATCTATCTATCTATCTATCTATCTATCTATCTATCTATCTATACCAGTTAAGTGTGAAACACATTGCAAAGCGCTTTGGGAGGTTTTCATTGACTCGAAAAGCGCAATAAAAATGCAGACCATTTCTATTTAGTAGTTATTCATTTATTTTTTTTCATTTGATTCATTTTTTGTATCCACCAATCCAGTGTTGGGCCGTCAAGAGCCTTCTCTGCTGGTCTAAAAATGTCTGAATCATGTGATGTTGTCCATGAATACCTATTAAATAATCCAAATTGTCTTTGTCTTTCTTCAATTGCTTTACCTTCTGGTTGCACTGATTCCAGATGTGTGCTTTTAAATTTAAGCAATCAACCAATCACATTTTCAGCCATTAATTGTTGCCAGGGTCAGAAAACTAACTGGAATCTTCCACAAACAGCTCTGAATGAGGCATAAAATAAGTGACGATCAAGCGATTGGTTTAGCAAATCAGATTCCAAGTTGGAGAGTCAGCGCCTGCTAGCAGGCCTAAGGAAATGTCATTAGTTTCCTAAACTATGATTGGCTCATGGCGGTAAATCACAACAAAAGTAATGAAAATCCATGTGCCCATTTCTTTTGCCGAACAGACTTTTTCAGCCTTAAATCAAATCTGAACTTATGCCAGAACAGGTTCGACTTTCAGCATTAGCTTCAAAGGCGATAGAAAATTATTTCTTGATGAAACTATAAAGCTTGGAGAATCCATTTGACATACTGTAAATTCCGGACTATAGAGCGCACCTGATTATAAGCCGCACCCACCACATTTTAAGAGGAAAACCGATTTTGTACTTACACAAGCCGCACCTGTATATAAGCCGCATGCGCCCACAAAAAAAAACACAAACACAAAATTAACCCAAACCCGACTTTAAGTTCCGCGATTGAAACTAAATGTCCTTCATTAAAATAAACAGTCCAAAAATCACAGCCGGCAAAATAAACGGAAAATGATACCGGTACTTAAGGTTTGATGCAGAGTCCGGGTCCGTTGAAAGTAATCCAAGGAAAAAAGTCTATATTTCCAAAGGTAAGGGTGGGAAAAATATATATTCACTATTGTCCGCCGCGTCCACAAACAGGTCTTTACCGGTCCCCACTTCCCGTCACCCCGCGTTTGTTCCGCCCCTCCTTTTTCATTCGCCCGTGCAAAACATATCAGAATAAGTGTCTAAAATAAATACAAATAAATACATTACAAAAATATACAGTTACAAATACATATTATACATGGTTACACATATTTACAAAGAAAGACGGTATACCGAGAGAGTTTTCAAAGCTTTAATAATAATAATAGTTTAACTTTCATCCCAAACGTTGCCTGTGACAGGGCAGTTAATGGTAGCAACATGCTAGTTACACGCTCGCAACACTGTAAACGGGTCTGTTAAAAAACATACCGTACTTGTAAAAATCACGGTAAACCGTCCTCATCTTCCTCCTTAGAACTGAAGCCATCAAAGTCGTCTTCCTCAGTGTCGGAAAGAAACTTTGAGAGCTGCGAAACCTTGAAAGCTGCTTTCATGTGCCTTTCATTTTGCATTTTGCATGATGAGGGTACGTTTACGCTAATTTAATCTATCCACAAGCCAAGAAGTTGCAGTCTTCCTCGGCGCATATATTCCACCGGTCTAAATCTTACCTTTCATACTCGAGCGCCGCTGGCGGCCGTTAGAAAAATTACATAAATTGGCCGCATCACTGAATAAGCCGCAGGGTTCAAAGTTTGGGAAAAAAGTAGCGGCTTATAGTCCGGAATTTACGGTACTAATTACAATCTTATTGTGGAAAGAAAGTAGGAGTGATTTTGTGCACAAATAAAAAGCTTTTCGGTTGAGTCAAGTTCGAAGACATGAGTCATTATGTCATGTCCAGCATGGTCGCCGTGGCGACCGGCTGGCCCCGCCCCCTGGGCACCGGCTGTAGCAGATCGTCTAATTTGCGTGTGTGCTTCTTAAGGGCGGGTCTTGGGTATTGCCGGTTGCTGGTTCATTGCGTTATCTGTTCTGCATTAATCTGTTCTGTTTAACTTGTGGAAACCTGTGTTTGCCCGCTCTGAGTAAAAGCCCGTTTTGTGAGTATTCTTAGTCTGAGTTCCTGTTTGCCTGTAAGCCTGTTTTTGTTTTGTTTTGTCCCTGAGTGTTGGACAACTTTTATTTTGCTAAATAAAAATAACTGGTCGTGACGCGATTGAGTTCATCCTTCCTGCCTCTGATCTGGTCCGGTCCCGTGACACATTATGGCAGTTTACTCAAAATGATCTCACAGACTTTATGTGTAAATGTCATCAGGAGATTTAAAAAAATAATGGAGAATTCAGCAATCATGAAGAAACATTTTAATGCAAATTTCTATTTTCATGTACACCAATATATTATTAAATAATTCACTGCAAGTTAGCAGTCGTCCAGCTCCTTAAAATACACAATAGCTGAAATGAACAAATTGTCAGGAATCTTCTTCTTTTAATTGACTGTGTATGCATCTGTGACAGTGTATCATTTCAAAGTAAAGAACGCAGATTATACCTTCTCAACGACAAGTATTGAACATTCGGGCAAAAAAGTTGAACGATTCTAACAATATGGATGATTCTTCAAGTACTAGCCGCATGTATTGGCATAAGAAGGTAGTTTTCATAAGATGTGGTTGTCATGACAACCAGCCTCCTGGTAATTAACGCATAAAATCCTTCATGACCTTTTTTTCTGACCAGCAGCAATTTTCAAACACAGCAAATGGCTTCTCCGCCTTTTTAAAAACATTTTTTTGCGAAGTAAAATCACAAAAACATAGAAAATTCTATCACAAGTACCAGTGTAAAATCTACGAAGCGCCAAAAATCACCGACTGATTTCCTGTTTTGTGGTTTTTTTTCCACTGTTTCATTTTCAAGTGCATCCCATTCCTGTGTTAAGGCCTGTGGTGTGCATTGACCATTCAGCCTGGTCACTTGTGTTCAATGAATTGATTGAAAATGGTTTCACAACCCACTTGTCATGAGCAGGGTTGGGTAGGGTTACTTTAACTGGATTACTTTCAACTACTTTTGGATTACTCCAATACCAAATATGCTGATAAAAGACAAAAGAAAGTAAATATGAATAAAATGACTACATTTTGTGCAGGCTTGGGGAGTAACGGAATACATGGAACGGCAAAACTGTTTGGATTGATTTTCATTTTGTTTCTGTCGCATTTTATGTTCGTTTTGCCGGAGATCAAAGCCAGGAGAGAAAGCTTACCACGTGTTGTGAGTCATAATTGTATTCATATTTAGTTTCTTTTGTCTTTTATTAGCATATTTGGTATTGGAGTAATCCGAAAGTAATTGAAAGTAATCCAGTTAAAGTAACCCTACCCTGATTACAGATAGGTAGAAAGGAGACACTACCAGGTTGTGCTATGCAGGGTTCATACACCTTTTTCATGGCCAAATTCAAGCACTTATTAAGGACTTTCAGGGAAAATTTTTCAATTTCTTCAGTAACAAGTAGAAATCCGATGTGAAACATGTATTTTGCAGATGCACATATAAATCTGCGATTTACCCACGCGATTTCCAACGCTGCAAGTGAATTTATAAAGACATATAATTTCTAGACAGTAAATTACGAAATATATTAGTGGATCTGAACAATACGTGTGTAAATATTTTTAAGACAAATCTTTCCTGCATAGATGTTGAGTAAAATGACAGTAATATGTAGCTTACAGGGTTGGGTAGGGTTACTTTAACTGGATTACTTTCAATTACTTTTGGATTACTCCAATACCAAATATGCTAATAGAAGACAAAAGAAACTCAATATGAATCAAATGACTATATTTTTTGCAGGCTTGGGGAGTAACGGAATACATGGAACGGCAAAAATGTTGGCAAGCTGTTTGGATTGATTTTCATTTTGTTTCTGTCGCATTTTATGTTAGTTTTGCTGGAGATCAAAGCCAGGAGAGAAAGCTTACCATGTGTTGTGAGTCATAATTGTATTCATATTTAGTTTCTTTTGTCTTTTATTAGCATATTTGGTATTGAAGTAATCGACTTGGTTCTGACTCGAGGAGTTTCAACCTCAAACATGACGGTGTTACCGTGTACTACAGTTATCTCGGATCATTATTATTTAGACATTTGAGGTGCTAGCTAAATGTAGTACCAAAAAAACTGAAGGATTCAATGGACGCAATATAAGCACGGGCACAGTTTCTGAGCTCTCCGATATTCTTCCAGGAGCAGTTGCGTCCTTTCCTTCCTACATAGGCTCTATCGAATCGCTCATAAATGAATTCAATGCTACCCTGGCTAGTGCCCTGGATTCTGTAGCGCCCATCCGGCTTAAATCACGACCTAAAAGACGCACGCCTTGGTTTAATGATGAAACTAGATCCCTTAAACGAGAATGCAGGAAATCTGAAAGAAAATGGCGCGCTACCAAGCTTGAGGTTTTCCATCAAATCTGGTGTGATAGTTTGTTGAAGTATAAAGCGGCCCTGGCCTCTGCAAAATCAGCCTACCTTTCGAAGGTGATTGCGTAATCCAAAAGTCATTGAAAGTAATCCAGTTAAAGTAACCCTACCCAACCCTGACTCATGAGATTATCAAGTATGCGAAAAGAAATGATGTCATTCACTGAATTGGTTTCCAAATGTCTACTTGAAATAGTCAATTGAGCTCAGTTGTTCATGAATTTCAATTGTTTTTGGGTGCTGTTGCAATGTGCAGTGTTGGGCACATTACTGTATATCACTACCACAATTCTTTACAGGTACGAGTCAATTACTAGTTACCCCCATATTACTGACACCAAAAAGTAGTGCGTTACTCTGAAAGTAACTAGTTACAAATTACCGTATATACTCGCTTGGAAGCCAAACCCTCTAAAACTGCTTTAATAAAATGAATGGAAGAAAGTGTGTACACCAACATATGGAACCACTGAAGCCTTCATATTTATTGGCTTGTGCAATCTTGAGAGCTGGCAAATAGACACTTAGCCGAGACATGCAATATCCATTTTGTCTCGGGCAGGGTTGGGTAGGGTTACTTTAACTTGATTACTTTCAATTACTTTTGGATTACTCCAATACCAAATATGCTAATAAAAGACAAAAGAAACCAAAATAGGAATAAAATGACTAAATTTTGTGCAGGCTTGGGGAGTAACGGAACACATGGAACGTCAAAAATGATGTTGGCAAGCTGTTTGGATTTATTTTCATTTTGTTTCTGTCGCATTTGATGTTAGTTTTGCCGGAGATCAAAGAGATCAAAGCCAGGAGACAAAGCTTACCACGTGTTGTGAGTTATCATTTTATTCATATTTAGTTTCTTTTGGCTTTTATTAGCATATTTGGTATTGGAGTAATCCGAAAGTAATTGAAAGTAATCAAGTTAAAGTAACCCTACCCAACCCTGGTCTCGGGTTCGAACCACTCCAAGATCTTCTCCACATACTGCCTACCATTTGCTACTGGTGACAAACAACCAAATATGCGCATACAACCTGACTCTCTGATTTCAGTATTTATAGTTGTAAATTTGGCTTCGATGCAAGTATATACGGTAGGGGGAATATCTACATTAGGAGAAATAAATTGTTCTTGTGCTCAAGATGGCTCCACCATAACGATTCAGTTGTAACTGTAGGTAAACACAGTATAAACACCATTCAATAGTCCCCCTTTGTGTATGCGACAACGTAAGTGAAGCAAGGGTACTCACCAATTGGAGGACCCTATAATTATTGATTTGCATTTATGAAGCTGAGCAATGCACCAAATAGTAACAACAGTAGAATGACAACATTTTATCAATAACACATTAGAGTACTCATTACCGAGATAAGCAATTGCGTTTCAGGAACAGTTTTGTAATGTGATAGTCCCAACATTGCCAATGAGAATACCGTATTTTCCGCACTATAAGGCGCACAAAAAAGCCTTTATTTTTTTCAAAAGCTGTCCATGCGCCTTATAATACAGTGCGCCTTATATATGGATCAATATTAAGTCGCAAGGTCTCGCAACAAAGGCAAGCAGCCGCCGACTCGATTTTTCCTCGTAGGCGATGTGGTCCACGGTGTATGCTGGGATACATATGCCGGCGTTTCATTTCCCAGCCAATGTGTCAATGATCATTTGAATCGATCACTATTGGCTAAAGTTATTCGGAGGTAAAGGGGGCGGATCCTTTTTTTCATTTACAGGCTCGCACAGGCTAAAGGGGCGAAACAAAGCCTGCAATTGGCCGAAAAAGATGAATGTGAATCACAGTTCAGTTGCACCACGGCATAGAGAAAACACTTTTTATTATTCTGTATTTGTAAATATTTTACTCTCCTGGATTTACTACACTCACGGTTGTAAGAAGACCATGGTTGCCTATCATAATTGAACATGAGAACTTAGGTGAGCTATGCGGCTTTATATTTTCCCGGTATCTTGTTTTAGAACGATCTTGATGTTTCTGTGATGAGTTGAGTGAATTAAACTCAATTCCAAGTGTTTATTGTCATATGCACAGTAAAGTTGCGAGCGAAAAAGAAAATAAAAACTAAGGAATGGTTGGCATTTCTTGAATCCCAAGACTTTAACCTTCCGAACGATATTTGGAACGATGCATTTGAGTGATTGGTGACATCGTACAGACACTGTGTCCTTACATGTCTGAGACACGTATTTGCTTCTTTGCAAGCTTTGGGAATGTTAAGAGGGTAATAAGTTTGACTGAACTATCTGACATTTTTGTCGACGTTCCCATTGTAGCGCCTTATAATCCGGTGCGCCTTATGTATGGGAAATAAAGGACCAAAAACTATTTTTTGGGGGTGCGCCCTATAACCCGGTGCGCCTTATAGTGCGGAAAATACGGTAGTTGTTTATATTTGTTATGGTTTGTAATTGGCTGGGAGATGCTCTAGCGCCCCCTGCCACACTTGTGAGGAATAGCAAGTAAAATAAATCGGTGGATATATGCCTTTGCTTAATAAAAAAGGGGCAACACTAGATTAGAGACCTAGCGAGGGCGCAAAGTCTTCAAATATGGTCATTTGACCATCCATTTGGGTGACTGAGTGAAAAAGGATGAAGGTAACCATGGCAGCAAGCGTGTCGAATTTCGGGGGTTGAGCCCCTAAATGTGCAAAGCCGAAAGTCTTTGGACACAGCATCCCGAGGTCATCTGGGCGTTTCTGTGTTGATGTGCCCTTCCCTGGTCCAGTGCATGCTGGGTAGCGTCAAACACCGCCTGAAGTGCTCCAGCTGGGCGTGAAGCCTCTCACGCTCCTCGCGAAACCGCTGCTTTTGGCTCATCAGTTCCTGGATGGACAAAGGAGAGTTAGAACAAAGTAAGAAAAGCATTTTTTACCCAGTTTTGTTTTTCTAGACCTTTCAGTTACGATAGTGGTAGCTTGTCAAGTCAATCTGACATTTTCTCATCAACTGTCACAAGCCTGGAACGGCGACAGGACCCAGTAGCGTTTGTTTACTCAGTTTTATTGATAAAGAGAGCAGTGATTGCTTCCACGATCTGATGATCGACGGACACGGGTAACAGGTGGCTGGAACGCGGAAGTGGCACTTCCGTGTCGAGCGAGGATAATCGTAGGCCGCAGGGATACTGGTCACTAGCCGGGACGGGAGAGCAAGGGCGGTAACGCGTCCAGAAAAGAGGTCGGCAACAGGTATCAGGCAGGAAGCGGAGCTGTCATGATTGCCCTATTTGGAACACCTGTGGCAGCTTGATTGGCGCCAACAGCCCGGACAAGCTGATTGGTGGCCACACCCTTCTTAAGCCCCTGTCTTCTGTTCAAACTTTGTCAGATCGTTTGCGAGCTGTTGTGTTTTCACTCAGTGAGCGTTTTCGTCCGACTCCATCCCTGTTAAACCTGTTTTCTGCCTGATCCCCGTTTTCGACCCTTTTCTGAACCTGACTACGCCTGTTCTGCCTGCCGCCTGCCTACGACCACTATTACGAACTCGACATCGCCTCTGATCTCCAGCCCTGGTCGAACGACGTGCCATTCTCGCCTGCCTTCTTCCGACACGGAAGTGTCATGCCCGCCTTGCTTGATTCCGCTCTCCGCCAGTCCTCAGATCAAGCAATCTAGCAAGCCTAAAATCTCACTCTCATTCAATAAATTTCTGATAAACGCATGCAATTGAGTCCTGTTTCCGTTCTGGTCTGTGACAGGGGAAAACAGGTCGGATGTCGGGATGGCAGAACAGGGCAGAAACGGGTCCAGAAACAGGTCGACAACAGGTATCAGACAGGAGAAAACAGGGTAGGAAAATGTCGGAAGGTAAGAGCTTGCCTAGCTGGGAGCATAGGTTCGCAAACGGTCTGACGGCTTCCTCTTGAAAGCCGGGGGTTTAAAAAGAGTCTCTGAACCAATCAGCGCTCAGGGCTGTTGGCGCCAATTGGGCAGTCACAGGTGCCCTGAATCAGCAATCATGACATCAACGGCTGCAAGGCCTTCTCTGCTGGCTAAATATTATCTGAATAATGTTTAATTTTCACGGCCCCAAACATCAGGTTTTTTTGGGGGGGGGTCCAGTGTTCATTTTACCTGTGAAAAGTGATGGGTCCCGGGGACTCACATGCTCAAAAATCTATGGGTCCCAACAGAGATCTATGGCTCCCCAAAATTTAGAGTTATCGCGGTTTAAATTGTAAATCAGTGACAAATATATAATACAAATCTATATTTTCATTCAGTTTTAATCATCACAGTTAATTGGTAATACAAAGCAGTTATCACTTCAGATTTTTCAGTTCATATATTCTTAATGGTTTGCTGTCCCGCCACAGTTGTAATGCCTTCTCAAAGTCCAATTGTTTGGTAAGATGCACCTTCATAAGCTGGTGTTGTGTAGCCTCCAATATCATCCTCCTCATAGCCTAACCAGGAATATAATTTAGTCCATTTTGGCAGAAAAGTCCTTTTCTTGCTAGGAGTATTCTTTTGTTTATTTTATTTCGTCGAATCGTTCGCTTCAACACACGTGTTTTCCTTGCCTCTGCGATCTTCTGAAGAATTTTTCTGCCGTTTTTTCGTGCCGGAATTATTGCCGTTGTTATCACTTTCTGCATTATGTTTCGATTTATTACTAACACTGAAGAAATTACCAATTTTGTGTTGATTTTCACCTAATACTAACTGTTTTTCACTCAACGACAACCACCACAATAATGACGTAATCCCGAAGCAACGAGATCTCGTTTGCTGAGGTCGGCGTGCAGACGAAAACTCGAACCGCAAGACCAAAACAACAATGGCGGATCTGCCTAACGAAAAGTTTGGAGTGCGGTAAATCTTTGTTTAAAAAAATGCAATCGGGTAATAATGACAATTTTGTGTCGAAAAAGATGCGTCCTACTGATTCGACACCATGCGTTCCCGGCAAAAATGATGCGTCAAGGATGCAGGGACGCGGGCAAACGAGAACACTGGGGGTCCAATATGGCTCTTTCTTGCACTACACCACCATACAGTGACATCAAATGGTCAAATAATATACATTAAGTTAAGTTAAAGACGTTTAACACAAAAATGTTCAGAACTTTAGAACTAACTTTGGCAGCACTGTTTTCAGACCTTACAGCCCCTCTGTCCCATCCTCCTTAGGGTCCCACGGAATCACGAAGATTACCGTATTTTCCGCACTATAAGGCGCACCGGGTTATAGGGCGCACCCCCAAAAAATAGTTTTTGGTCCTATATTTTCCATATATTAGGCGCACCGGATTATAAGGCGCTACAATGGGAACGTCGACAAAACAGTCAGATAGTTCAGTCCAACTTATTACCCCCTTAACATTCCCAAAGCTTGCAAAGAAGCAAATACGTGTCCGTACGATGTCACCAAACAAACATTTCTTAGTTTCCATTTTAATTTTTTGCTGGCAACTGTGTGGACAGCAAAGTAAGAATTTTATTGTGCAGGGAAACGGGGTTATTTACTGTGCATATGACAATAAACAATTTGAATAGAAATTAGTTTAAAAATAGACTCATCGCAGAAACATCAAGATCGTTCTTAAACAAGATACCGGGAAAATATAAAGCCGCATAGCTCACCTAAGTTCTCTTTCAGCCATCACGTCCAATAATGATACGTAACCATGGTCTTCTTACAACCGTGAGTGTAGTAAATCCAGGAGAGTAAAATATTTACAAATACAGAATAGTAAAAAATGTTTCCTCTATGCCGTAGTGCAACCCAACCAACGTGTGATTCACATTCATCTTTTTCGGCCAATTGCAGGCTTTGTTTCGCCCCTTTAGCCTATGCGAGCCTGTAAATGATCAAAAGGATCCGCCCCCTTTACCTCCGAATAACTTTAGCCAATAGTGACTGATTCCAATGATGATTGCCACATTGGTTAGGAAATGAAACGCCGGTATATAAATCCCAGCATACACCGCGGACGACTTCGCCTTCGGGGGAAAATCGAGTCGGCGGCTGCTTGCTTTAGTTGCAAGACTTTGCGACTTAATATTGATCCATCTATAAGGCGCACTGTATTATAAGGCGCATGGTCAGCTTTTGAAAAAAATAAAGGCTTTTAGGTGCGCCTTATAGTGCGGAAAATACGGTAATAGTATGAAGCAAAAACGATCGCTGGATCTCACCGCCAGGGAAAGAGAGAGCTGCTCCGCGGTTCTGCTGAGATTGTAGTTTTGTGCCTCCAACCTTTTGCACTGACTGTGAAGAACCTGCCTCTCAACATGGCGGTCTGTGAAGAAAAAACAAGTTTGATTATATCCAAGTCATCTGAGATTGGCCATAAATGTGAACATCTTGCATTTGATTTGAAATCTACAACATGGATGAGATTCAGTTCAATCCATCGAACTCACCATCTACGTACTCCTGATACGCTTCGAAAATGGCTTCGATGCCCTTCCACTTCCTGGGCGGTTCCTCATCCTCCTCGTCCTCCTCCGCAGATGAGGTTCTGTCCTCTTGCGCCTCCGTCTGCTGCTCCCCATGCATAGGTGGCGGGGTTCGAACCCGAAGGCCCACAACGCTGCAGTTTGGATATAGCGTTTTTTGTGGAGTGATATCACCGAGTAGGGAGCTGTCGACCTTGGTCTTGTTGGAAACCCCTGCTGAAGAGAGAGTGGAATCAATGCCAAACTTGCAGAATTTAGGACTGTTATTTGGCCTGGCCTTTTACCCGGGTTTTGGCTTTTGGGGGGCAAGATGGCGGACAATCATGCTCCTCTATGTGAGCCTCAGTTTATGTAAAATAAATCAAAATTTCTAAACCTTTAAAATGCAAGTTTACCATAAATTCCGGACTATAGAGCGCACCTGATTATAAGCCGCACCCACCACATTTTAAGAGGAAAACCGATTTTGTACATACACAAGCCGCACCTGTATATAAGCCGCATGCGCCCACATTTACACATGTAACACAAACACAAAATTAACCCAAACCTGACTTCGAGTCCCGCGATTGAAACTAAATGTCCTTCATTAAAGTCCACAGTCCAAAAATCACAGCCAGCAAAATGAACGGAAAATGATAATGTTTGTGTTACATTTTTTAATGTGGGCGCATGCGGCTTATATACAGGTGCGGCTTGTGTAGGTACAAAATCGGTTTTCCTCTTAAAATGTGGTGGGTGCGGCTTATAATCAGGTGCACCATTATGACTCACAACACGTGGTAAGCTTTCTCTCCTGGCTTTGATCTCTTTGATCTCCGGCAAACATACAAACATAAAATGGGACAGAAACAAAATGAAAATAAATCCAAACAGCTTGACATCATCATTTTTGCCGTTCCATATATTCCATTAATCCCCAAGCCTGCACAAAATATAGTAATTTTATTCATATTTAGTTTCTTTTGTCTTTTATTAGCATATTTGGTATTGGAGTAATCCAAAAGTAATTGAAAGTAATCAAGTAAAAGTAACCCCACCCGACCCTGATGACAACACAGCAAAGACACAAATAAAAGGAGCAAATTAAGACAGCTGTTAATGTACACTGAAGAAGAGAGAGAGAGCAACCGGGATTTGAAGTGAGAGAGCTCGTTATAAATGGCCTTAATTAGATTCTCATGATTAGGAAATGAATAGAACGGGAAAAAGGTAGAGAGGGAGAGGTCAGGAAGGTTCGCTGACATGCATGCACACAGAAATAAATGAATATCACTCTTCGGATTGCAAATCATCCTCTTAACTCGTTCAGTCCCATAACGTATCCATGTTTTTACAAAAACTTTTTCCCTTAGTGCTGAAATGCAAGTATTTTTTCTGAATTTTATTTCTAGAAACTATTATAAAAGGTTTGGCGCAGCTCATCAGTAAGCATCAAACCTCTGGGAATGATTTTAGTATGACGAATCTCCATTAGATGGTATTTTTGCTTTCTGTATCCAGCGATTGAGAGTGTGGAGCAGGTGTAGTGAAGGATAGTGGTGCGAAAAGCAGAAATATGGATAAGACAGACAGACAATGTTCCCTGTAATTTTCCTTACGGGTCTGAGCGTTCACACAAAGTCGGTGAGCAACGCTTGAAACAACAGTGAGCAACGGCAATCCCAAGTGTGGCAACTGAGTCATTATCAAACATGTCCAAAACTTGACGTCAAAATACATTTTGCTGAGTTTTCGGCAATGCAAAAGTGTTTTTCTCTTTTGAATGAATTGACTCATGTATTATTGCAAAGGTTGTACGGCCTACAAACTTCATTTGTTTTTACAACAATTCTTTCACAAGATTTCGATTTCTTTTTATTTCCTGATATATTTTGTCGATAATATTAACATTTTTGGGCGCTTATTTAGTCGGTTGTAAGATACAGAATTGTACTTAATCACATTTTTTAGTGGAAGTACAATGTTGGCAACAAGATTCACTTGATATCATTGGAAATGATTTGAATGCAACACAAACTTTTTCTTATTTTTTCCGTGTTTTTTTCTACTTTTTTTTTAATTCCTTTAAAAAAAATCTCATTGTGTTTATTCTTTCCAAGCTGTTACTTTTTTCTTTTTGTTCTCTATTTACTTTTTTCCCTCTGTTTCTTTCTTTTCTTTTTTCTGAATTTTTCCTTCTTTTTTCTCTTCCTTTTGTTTCTTTTTTTCTCAGCTTTTCACTACTTTTTCATTTTGGTATTTTTTTCTTTTTTGTTCTATTACCCCCTTCCTTTAAGTCATTTTGTGCATAATTTTACATAATATTTGGTAATGTTGGGATGAAAGAAGCAAAAACAACCCGAAGAGCCGTTAAGGACCCGAAAGAGCCGGTTCCTTTTAGTGAGCCGAGCCGAAGAAGCCGGTTTTCGAAAAACTCTACTGACTTTTCTCAACTTCGTTCTATTTCGACCTTGACTTCCAAATACCGCATTTAGAAAACAGTGTAAGGGGAACCCGTGTATTTTCACCTTCATGCACAGTAACTTTGACTTAATTCGCTTCTTAATAAGCAATTTCGAGCCCTGATTTTTGTGAGCTGGCTAGATTTTCTTGTGCGCGGAAAAGCTCTGGGTAGTGCGCAATTGCGCACACACGCAGCTTAGAGGGAACATTGGTCCTATGCCTATATAGCTACAAAAGTAAAATTTCTTTCAGCTCTCAAAAATAAGTCAAAATGGCAAAAATTGTCTTCCCATTTGAGAGAAACATCTGAATACGTTAAAAGACAGGGGAAGTAAAGTATTGATAGTACCGTATTTTCCGCATTATAAGGCGCACCGGGTTATAGGGCGCACCCCCCAAAAATAGTTTTTGGTCCTATATTTGACATACATAAGACGTACCGGGTTATAGGGCGCTACAATGGGAACGTCGACAAAACTGTCAGATAGTTCAGTCCAACTTATTACCCCCTTAACATTCCCAAAGCTTGCAAAGAAGCAAATACGTGTCTCAGACATGTACGGAAACAGTGTCTGTACGATGTCACTCAAATGCATCGTTCCAAATATCATTCGGAAGGTTAAAGTCTTGGGATTCAAGAAATGCCAACCATTCCTTAGTTTCTATTTTCTTTTTCGCTCACAACTTTACTGTGCATATGACAATAAACACTTGAAATTGAGTTTAATTTAAAAATAGACACTCCATTCCATCCATTATCTGCACCGCTTATCACAGAAACATCGAGTTCAGTCTGAAACAAGATACAGGGATAATATATAGCCGGAGTAGCTCACCGAAGTCGTTGTGTTCAATAATAATGTGCAACCATGGTCCTCCTATATCCGTGAGTGTAGTAAATCCAGGAGAGTAAAATATTTACAAATACAGGACAGAATAGTAAAATACTGTTTTTTCTATGCCGTCAACCCAACATGCTATTCACATTCATCTTTTTCGGCCAATTGCAGGCTTTGTTTTGCCCCTTTAGCCTATGCCAGCCTGTAAATGATAAAAAAGGATACGCCCCCTTTACCTCCGGATAACTTTAGCCAATAGTGATCGATTCAACTGATGATTGACACATCTTTTTTGGCCAATTGCAGGCTTTGTTTTGCGCCTTTAGCCTATACGAGCCTGTAAATGATAAAAAGGATCCGCCCATTTTACCTCCTAATAACTTTAGCCAATAGTGATCGATTCAAATGATGATTGACACATTGGTTAGCCAATGAAACGCCGGTAAATAAATCCCAGCATACACCGCGGACTACTTGGCGTTCGGGGGAAAATCTAGTCGGCGGCTGCTGCATTAGTTGCAAGACTTTGCGACTTAATATTGATCCATATACAAGGCGCACTGTATTATAAGGCGCATGGTCAGCTTTTGAAAAAAATAAAGGCTTTTAGGTGCGGAAAATACGGTAGTTGCAAACCTTTGCTCTGTGTGGACTGTAGCACAGCCTGGTGAAAGTGCTGAGCGAAGGCGTCTGGCGTGAATCTCTCCCAGGGACGGACTCGACCGTTGGCCGCCCCATGGGGTTCTTTTTTCATGGGGGCTACCAGGTGACCGTTGTGGATCGGCTGGTTTTTTTTGCAGTGCCGCGGCGACTCCGTGAATGCCGCATTGTCTCGGCGTGGGGCCAAGGGTGGAGGCGCCTGCCTGAGAGCGTCGTTTTGGGATGCACGCTTTGCTTTGTGCAAATATGGAGGGGAAGTTCTTGGCGACTCTGGATAGAGATGTCCATTTGATTGACAGGAAGAAGGAGGTGATGGCAGTTGTCCTGTGAAGACAATAAGGACTTTGGTAAACATTCTAATGAGGCTTCATGATCTGAAGTTGAAAGTGTCAAAAATGTGCTTGTTTTCAGTTCTCATCTCATCTTATTAGCTGCACCGCTTATCCTCAGTAGGGTCGCGGGGGTGCTGGAGCCCATCCCAGCAATCATCAGGCAGTGGGCAGGGGACACCCTGAACTGGTTGCCAGCCAATCGCAGGGCACACAGGGACGGACAACTCGCTCGCTCATTCACACCTAGGGACAAGTTGGACCGGCCAATCCACCTGAAATGCATGTCTTTGGAATGTGGGAGGAAACCGGAGGAAACCCACGCAAGCACGGGGAGAACATACAAACTCTGCACAGTAAGTCCGGTAGCTGGATTTGATCAGGGTTGGGTAGGGTTACTTTAACTGCATTACTTTCAATTACTTTTGGATTACTCCAATACCAAATATGCTAATAAAAGACAAATCAACTAAATTCGAACAAAATTATGACTCACAACACGTGGTAAGCTTTCTCTCCTGGCTTTGATCTCTTTGATCTTCGGCAAAACTAACATAAATTGCCACAGAAACAAAATGAAAATAAATTCAAACAGCTTGCCAACATCAACTTTGTCGTTCCATGTGTTCCGTTACTCCCCAAGCCTGCACAAAATGTAGTCATTTTATTCATATTTAGTTTCTTTTGTCTTTTATTAGCATATTTGGTATTGGAGTAATCCAAAAGTAATTAAAAGTAATCCTACCCAACCCTGGATTTGAACCCACACAGGAGGTTCCCAAGACCTTAGAACTGTGCCTTGTATGGTCTTAATTACTCCATACTGTATATAAGACATATTTCCCCATTTAAATGAAGGGAAACACCTTCAATGTGTTTCAGCGCCACTAGGACTCCATTACTGCTTCGCCTTGTTTTCAAGAAATTGTCTTTATAATATAGAATTGGCAAAATTGGGTTAGCACTGAGGGCAGCACGGTGGAGCAGTGGTTAGCGCGTGTGCGGCACAGTTCTGAGGTCATGAGATCGAACCTTCTGTGTGGAGTTTGCATGTTCTCCCCATGCTCGCGTGGGTTTCCTCCGGGCACTCCGGTTTCCTCCCACATTCCAAAAACATGCATGTCAGGTTAATCGGCCGGTCCAAAATTGTCCCTAGGTGTGAATGAGCGAGTGAGTTGTCTCTGTGTGCCCTGCGACTGGCTGGCCCCCAGTTCAGGGTGTCCTCTGCCCACTGTCTGAAGATAGGTGGGATGGGCTCCAGCACCCCCGCGACCCTATGAGGATAAGCGGTGCAGATAATGGATGGATGGGTTTGCACTGCAAAAAAAAATCATAGGCAATGTTCCCTCTAAGCTGCGTGTGTGCGCAATTGCGCACTACCCAGAGCTTTTCCGCGCACAAGAAAATCTAGCCAGTTCACAAAAATCAGGGCTCGAAATTGCTAATTAAGAAGCGAATTGAGTCAAAGTTACAGTGCATGAAAGTAAAAATACAAGGGTTCCCCTGACGTTGTGTTTTAAATGCGGTATTTTGAAGTCAAGGTTGAAGTAGAAAAAGGTTAAGTAAAATCAGTAGAGTTTTTCGAGAAACGGCTTCTTTGGCTCGGCTCACTAAAAGGAACCGGCTCTTTCTGGGTTCTAAATGGCTCTTCAGGTTGTTTTTGCTTCTTTCATCCCTATATGACCAAATATTATGTAAAATTGTGAACAAAATGAGTTAAAGGAAGGGGGAATAGAACAAAAAAGAAAAAAATAACAAAATGAAAAAGTCGTGAAAAGCTGAGAAAAAAAGAAACAAAAGGAAGAGAAAAAAGAAGGAAACATTAAGAAAAAAAGCCAGAAAAAAGAAAAGAAACAAACAAAGGAAAAAAACTAAATAGAGAACAAAAATTAAAAAGTTACAGCTAGGAAAAATAAACACAATTAGATTTTTTTAAAGGAATAAAAAAAAATAGAAAAAAAGAGGGAAAAAGAAGAAAAAGCATTGTTGCTGCAATTGGACCTTGAGAAGGCATTACAATTGTGGCATGACAGCAAACCACAAAGAATATATGAACTGAAAAATCTGAAGTGATTAAAACTGCATGAATAAACAGACTAATATTTCAGCAAAATTATTTTGTATTATATACAGTATTTTTGTGAACTGTAAAATCTGAAGTGAGAACTCCTTTGTATTACCAATTAAGTGTAGGGCAGCACGGCGGCGCAGTGGTTAGCGCGTGTGCGGCACAGTTCATGTCATGGGAACCTGTCGTGGGTTCAAATCCAGCGGAGTTTGTATGTTCTCCCCGTGCTTGCGTGGGTTTCCTCCGGGCACTCCGGTTTCCTCCCACATTCCAAAAACATGCATTTCAGGTGAATTGGCCGGTCCAAATTGTCCCTAGGTGTGAATGAGCGAATGAGTTGTCTGTCCCCGTGTCCCCTGCGATTGGCTGGCAACCAGTTCAGGGTGTCCCCTGCCCACTGCCCGAAGATGGCTGGGATGAGAATATATAGATTTATTTATATATTTGTCGCCGATTTACAATTTCAACCTCGATAACACTAAATTTTGGGGAGCCATCGATCTCCGTTGGGACCCATAGATTTTTGAGCATGCGAGTCCCCGGGACCCATCACTTTTCACAGGTAAAATGAACACTGCTACAACCCTTGCAATTAAGGGATTCGTGAGCCGTGTACTTGTATGCAGTACCCAACAAAATGTGGCAAACATGATGATTTATACATGATGACCTCCGAAGTAAAATCATAGCTAAGTGCTTCTTGTTGGGTGTGACAAAGTAAGTGCACAAGTGGTCTTACCGGTTGATGAGATTACAGCAGGGGGGCTGCTGCTAAGTGGAAGTTGGGAATTGTATCGGAACGTGTCCAACGTAACAATTTTCTTCTCAATCATCTTCAGCAGCTCCTTGGTCTTCTCATTGTCTGAAAGTTGAGGGACATAAAGCTCAAATTCATGTTTCAAAATCAGGGCCTCAGGCCAAATGCGGGCCGCCGCATCATTTTATGTGGCCCGCGAGACGAAGCTTAGAGAAGCACAAGAAAAAAATGAATGTAAGGAAATGTAGCTGTATTTGCTGATTATCATTCATCAACTTGAGAACATTTAGGAAACCCATCCCGATTCTATTTTGCTTCAATATCATTCACGGATGCGGTGTTTAAAGGTGGGTGTCATGTCCTGCACGGTTGTCATGGCGCCCAGCTGGCCCCGCCCCTTGACACCGGCTGAGACGCATTGGACTGATTGCTCTTGGAGTACTTCAGCGCGCTCCTTTGTACTATGCATTGCTGGAACGTTTGTTAAACCTGGTTTAACTCCGTGAGAACCTGTTAAATGCCTAGTTCTGTGAATCTGCCCGTATTTAATCCTGTTTTGTTTTTGGTCTGATCCGTTTGTTTGTTTTTGACAACTTTTATTTTGTTTGGATTTCTAATCCACTACACGACCATCGATCACCGGATCGAGTGTGCGCGTCCTCCTCATCCTTCCCCCAATAAATTGTGAGTACGTCTACGCGAATGGGTCCTTTTTTCCTGTTTCCCGCTCCGCTTCGTGACAGTGGGGTGCGTTCCTTTTTTTGTCGAAACAGCCCGAGCAATGTGCCCCACAATACTTGAACAACAAGGTTGTCAGGTTTTCAATGTAAATCTCTTGATTTTCTGTCTCAAGGTAATTAGCTTGTTTTTATATTACTAAATATAAAAACAATGTTTCTCATACAAACACACACATAAAGTAACGTTTCAACAATGAGTGTAATTATATCTCTTGTTGTCATGATTACCCAAGTGGAGCCACCTGGGGTAATCATGTGGCGCGCTGGAATGTGCTTCCTGATTGGTTAATGCTCCCTTTTTAAACGCGTTACGCGGAGAACTCTTGGTCGGAGGATTACTTCTGTACCCCGTAAGACTCTCCCGATTACCTGTGCCTTCTTGTTTACCTGATTCTGCCTGCCTGCCTCCGATCCGACCTGCTTTCGTCCCACGCTACGATCTTCTCTTCAGTCCTGGTAAACTTGACCTGCCTCCGTCCCACGCTACGATTGATCACGTCTCCCGCTAACCCTTACGCTTCCCCAAATAAAAGACTTGTAACGAACGCTCTGGGGTCTCCTGCTCTGTTCTGGTCCGTCCTGACACTTGTACTTTTATCAATCTTGTATTCTTTTATTTTGAAATCGTGTTCTTGTCTGTAATGATTTCCATGACGAAAATAAACCACTCCCTCTCTCTGTTCGGGACCTCAGCCAAGAAGGGCGTGAGTTTTTTGCTCCCACCATCATGTATGATTAAACTATATACATGTATTTTATCTGTGCAAATATAGCCACTAAATAGTTTTAATAATGTCTATCCCAGCACGGCGGCGCAGTGGTTAGCGCATGTGCGGCACAGTTCATGTCTTGGGAACCTCCTGCGTGGGTTCAAATCCAGCTCCAGACTTCCTGTGCGGAGTTTGTATGTTCTCCCCGTGCTTGTGTGGGTTTCCTCCGGGCACTCCGGTTTCCTCCCACATTCCAAAAACATGCATTTCAGGTGAATTGGCCGGTCCAAATTGTCCCTAGGTGTGAATGAGCGAGCGAGTTGTCTGTCCCCGTGTGCCCTGCGATTGGCTGGCAACCAGTTCAGGGTGTCCCCTGCCCACTGCCCGATGATTGCTGGGATGGGCTCCAGCACCCCCGCGACCCTACTGAGGATAAGCGGTGTAGCTAATGAGATGAGATGAGAGATGTCTATCCCTGACAAAGGTGCAACGGAGTCTTGGCGTGGGAGGGAGAGTTCGTTTATTGAACTTCGTCAACAGAAATCTCGAAGTCTCTCCGTCTTCAGAGACAATTGGCTTTTTATATTCTAATACAACATTCTCGTATTTCCCACCCCCCTTGCACGTTTACATGCACGCCACCAGACAGGATGTTTTGTAATCTTTATGTAACTTCCAAGAATTGTTTGGGGCCGGCTCGACCTGGCAAAGAAGATTTGGCAAAGAAGAAGCCATTCTTTTGGCGGCCCAAGGCGATGAGTAATAACATTCGCTGATGGCATGATAGCGGCTACACAACCTCAACGTGCATAGGATTGATGGGAATCAAAACAAAGTCATTTGTTCTATCGTTCTTTCGTTAGTGTTTTATCTTTATTACTGCTTTTGGGTCTTTTAGTTGTCAGTGAGAGAAGTTTGAAAGTTACTGCGTCAGCTTTACTTGCACTTTCTTTGAGCATATCACTGCACCCCCGTTAGCATACCTCGTTAGCATATGACAAAAACAGATACAAGGCAAGGTGGCGTTTTGTGATTAAAGTCAAACTTGTAAATTATGGGATAGATAAGATGTGCAGTTTTTGATCTGGTGTATCGGGTTTGTTAGGCTCGTGAACGGGTGGATATGGCACCACTCGTTTCCTGAATTTGATGTGCTGGGTCACTCAGTTATTTATCTTCTATATCAGTGTTTTTCAACCTTTTTTGAGCCAGGGCATGTTTTTTTTACAGTGGAAAAATTTTGCGGCACACCACTTACCAAAAATGTTATAAAATGACACCGAGCAGTATGTTTATTTACAATATAATTCATAATACCCCCAGTTTTTACAGGACAGACACTTGACAAGACATAACATTTGCAGAAAACCATTCATAAATGTTTTATAAAATTTTTAATTTTAAAAAGTGACATTGGATAATTTCTCACGGCACACCTGACGATCTTTCACGGCACACTCGTGTGTCACGGCAAAGTGATTGAAAATCTATATACCATTATCTCTTAGAAATCTGAATCTATATGTTTATTTTGCATCCACCCTAAAAAGGTTATGAGTGTCTTTGGACACCTCGATGCCATAAATATAACTAAAATAATTAAAAAATAATAATAATTTTCTATTGTCTTTTGAGATAAGTTTGCATAATAAGGAAGAGATGAAACGGCGATACTATTAGGAATAACTGCTGTTTTGGCCGCTCTATTTGCTCCTCGTGTGATACATGGATACCGTAACTATGGTGAGCGTGGCTTGGCGCTCTCTGTGGGATCTATTGGTAAAAGGAAATTAAATGTTGGGAATAAAACCACCCAATAATCATCCTATAATTAAATCTTGCATCCCCGAATCATACTGTAATTTAAGTGTAAAGCATCCAAAAAGACCCCTAGCCATCCAGCTATGGCACACCTACCGTAAATTCCGGACTATAAGCCGCTACTTTTTCCCCAAACGTTCAACCCTGCGGCCAATTTATGTCATTTTTCTAACAGCGGCGCTCGAGTACAAAAGGTAAGATTTAGACCGTTGGAATATATGCGCAGAGGAAGACTGCAACTTCACTAAAACTGGCCGCATGCGAAAGGCAACTTTTCCGCAAGTCTGCCAGTGGATCCGGACAGCGTGGGGCAGCATCAAAAAATCAGCCATCACCAACGGGTTCCGAAAAGCCGGTCTGCTGCGTGACGGAGAGGAGGGCACAGAATCAGGAGTGGATGGGAGCGTGGGACGACGTCTATATGACACTGTTTCTTTCCGACACTGTGGAAGACGACTTTGATGGCTTCAGTTGTAAGGAGGAAGATGAGGACGGTTTACCGTGATTTTTACAAGTACGGTATGTTTTTTTAACAGACCCGTTTACTGTGTTGCGAGCGTGTTGCTAGCGTGGTGCTACCATTAACTGCCCTGTCAGGCACCGTTTGGGATGAAAGTTATATTATTATTATTATTAAAGCTTTGAAAACTCTCTCGGTGTACCGTCTTTCTTTGTAAATATGTGTAACCCATGTATAATATGTATTTGCAACTGTATATTTTTGTAATGTATTTATTTGTATTTATTTGACACAGTTATTCTGATATGTTTTCCACAGGCGAAATAAAAGAGGGGCGGAACAAACGGGGGGTGACAGGAAGTGGGGTAAAACGGGTACCCGGACTCTGCAGGTCTGCATCAAACCTTAAGTACCGGTATCATTTTCCGTTCATTTTACTGGCTGTGATTTTTGGACTGTGTACTTCAATGAAGGACATCTCGTTTCAATTGCGGGACTTGAAGTTGGGTTTGGATTAATTTGCGTTTGTGTTACAATTTACAATGTGGGCGCATACGGCTTATATACAGGTGCGGCTTGTGTATGTACAAAATCGGTTTTCCTCTTAAAATGTGGTGGGTGCGGCTTATAATCAGGTGCGCTCTATAGTCCGGAATTTACGGTATTATGTAATTCATTCACAAGCAAGAGAATGTTTTTTTCTACCATTTGGCCCCGAGCAAAAATCAGTTTGACGACTTTTTGACAAATGAATCAAATCTTTGTACCTTTCCGTTCCTGAGCACTAACGTGCGAGAGCTTGAAGGTGCTCAGGAAGTCCTTCTTCTCCTGTAGCTCGGGGGCACTGTCCATTTGCGCAGCCGTGTAAGGCGTGGTCAGTGAAGCCGGGGGAGGCGCAGGGGGTAGACGCCTCCCTTGCGCGACCGGCGAGGCGCTGCGCTCTCTCATCATCCGCCTCCTCTTCCTCCTCTTGCGCTGCACAATCTCCTCCCGATGAGCCAGAGAAACCAGGCCGCACGTGCGCAGGAAATCCACTTTCTTCAGTGGGGGACAAAGAAAAGAAAATACATTGGAATTGAAATTACAGTGGAACCTGGGTTTTCGAACGCCTCTCAGTTCGAACAAATCGGAGTCCGACTAAAAATTTCGAGAAATTCTTGCTTCGCTGTTCGGTCAAAAAAATCGGAGTTCGAACGCCGGTACGCTAGGGTGCCATGCTAAGCGGCGTACGGGTGTTTTAGCCCCTTATTATGCCTCCGAAGAAAGTCAGTGCAAGCAGCAAAGTTGCTATAGGTGAAAAAAGAAAAGTAGTGCGTACAACTATTGCATTTAAGAAATAAATAATAGCCAAATATGAAGGAGGTGTGAGAGTGTCTGATTTTGCTAGGGAATACCCCACTGTCCACCTGTGCCTTCTGCTGACCACCACAAAGGTAAGAAATCCTATTCATAATTCTTTTCTTTATCCTTTTTTTTATTTTCACACGTTCATGTTAGCGTAATCTTTCGTACGGAAGATTACGATAACGCGAACGTACGATTAGCCTGGGTTAGCTTTATGATTCGAGGTAAACATGCAGGGTGTTGCAACTGAGCCCAAAATTCAGAGTGTTGGAACGGAGCCCCCTTTCCAATGAACCGCTTACCACTTGTTGTGGAGACCCGGGTGCTAAAAGACTTGTAAACTACCTGATTTTTTTCTTTTTACAAGTTCGTGTTAGCGTAATCTTTCGTACGGAAGATTACGATAACGCGGACGTACGATTAGCCCGGGTTAGCTTCATGTTTACGTTAAACATTCAAGGTAAACATTCAGGGTGTTGGAACGGATTCAAACGATTTACATTATTTTTAATGGGAAAAATGATTTCGGTGATCGAACAAATCGGTTTTCGAACAGGGTTCTGGAACGGATTATGGTCGAGAACCGAGGTTCCACTGTACTGTATTTTCTGCACTATAAGACTCACCGGATTGTAAGGCGAACCCCCCCAAAACATGTATGTCATGTATGTTTTCATACATAAGGCTCATGAAATTGAGACCACAGTAAGAGCTACCCTCACGGCATCTATTAATGTAGAAATTGAGCAGTCTCTGACAAAAAACGCCCAAAATTGCTTCCATCGAACCCAGATTGTGGCGGTGTACAGCTGACACATGAAAAGGCGTGTCTTTTTAACTTCTTTTGCTCTAACTTCATTTTTTCCTTTTCTCTCTCTCTCTTCTTTCCCTTTGCGCTTTCTTTTCTCTTTTCTCTCCTTCCGTCTTTCTATTTCTCTTTGGATTTCTTTCTTCCTCTCCCTTTCTTTCCCCCTCTCTCACAACTTCTCTTTTTATCTCTTTTGTTTCTTACACTCTCTCCTTCTCTCGCTTTCTTTGTCCCGCTCTCTCCTTCCTTTCCCCTCTCTCTTTCTCTTATTTCGATATCTCTCTTTTCTTTCTCTTTAATCTACTAGTCCGGCCCCCGACAGAATGTTTGTTCTATCGTGTGGCCCCCGGGTTAAAATGAGTTTGACACCCCTGGTTTAGATAATCAAAAACGAAGTAAGAGTTCCGTTCTAAATGCATCCTTTCACAAAAAGCCGTTTTTCTCAGAATGTATTATTTATTTAGTATTTCCAAGAAACTTAGCCATGTTTAACTGTTGTTTAGTTAACAATGGTAAAAGGTAGAAACATAATCCTTTTTTGATGAAAAATGAAAGTTCAAGCTTTCTTCTTTGGGGCGGCAGTAGCTCAGGAGGTAGAGCGCTCGTCTGGGATCAAGGGATCCCAGTTCGAATCCCGGCGTGTCTGTGTTACATGTCGAAGTGTCCTTGGGTAAGACACTGAACCCCTAATACCCCCAATAGGCAGGTTAGCGCCTTACATGGATTCACGGCCGCTATTGGGAAATGTGTCATTTTCTTTTGATAAGTCATGTAGCTACAGAACTGAGTTTTTTAAAGAGCAACCAAAATGAGTCCAAATTTTACAAAAAATGGCTCTTTGCATGAATGGGAAACACCCCTGCTTTAGACCTTAGGATAATATTCTGGGCTGTAGTTTGGAAATGTGTTAAGTACCTCTGATGATATATTGAGCTTAAGTGGTGGTTGCTCCATCACTCTCCTGAGATGGGCTTTAACCTCTTCTTCGTCGCTCTCATCGTACGACTCATTTAAGTCGTAGTAATAACCTAAAGAGAAGATATTCAGATGGTGTTAGTCATACTTTCCCAGGGGTTTTGGCGCCTTTTCAGTCAAGTCAAGTCATTTTTATTTGTATAGCCCTTAATCACAAAGAGTCTCAAAGGGCTTCACAGATTATTACACAGATTATTTTTTCAGACTAGTCTTACACCATCCCCTGATCTGGAACCAACATGAGGGCAAGGAAAAACTCAAAAAAACCCAACATGAAGAAAATGTTGTTGTTGAGATATTGCCCACGAAAAGTATAGGTTATTCATATGCTATAGAGTAGAAGTGAGACAGCTGACCTCCTTCGAGGGCCTCCCTCCTCCTCTGCTCCTCCAGGTCCAGCTTGCTGAGGAGTCGCCGATGTTGCTGGAGAGCCTCATCGAACACCATGGTGCAGTCCTTCTCCCTCTCTCTGCCTGCGTTGGGGTCTGACAGGGGTCCCCACAGCCTCAGGGGGAGGTTGTTGAAATGGCGTCTCTGTATGAGGTCCTGCTCAGCCTGGTGGGATAGACTGCCCTCTTCCCTACCTGAGGGATTCTTCTCGGGGATTTCCCATCTCAACCCCGGTCCCTCGTTGCTCTTCTCCCCCCGGTGAGGTCGGTCGACCCTGGTCAGGCCAGGAGGAGGGCAAATGGGAGGGACGGCTTTTCGGTGGTCCAAGAACGAGGCGGGGTTCCACAGTGTGGTGTGCGAATTTTTAGGTGAGATAAGAGGAGGCGGCGCGCCAAGAGGAGGTGGGCCGTTTTTCATGCCTTGGTTTGGTGGTCCTGTTCTGTTTGCGGAAACACAAGAAAAAAAACTATCATCAGAGTTCTCGTTAGCACGCATCCCTGCGTCCTAGACGCATAATTTTTGCTGGGGACGCATAGTGTCAAATTAACTGGACGTAACTTTTTCGACACAAAATTGTCATTATTACCCGATTACTTTTATTTTCAACAAAGATTTACCGCACTCCAAACTTTTAGTCAGGCAGATCCGCCATTGTTGTTTTGGTCTCGCGGTTCGAGTTTTCGTCTGCACGCCGATCTCGGCAAACGAGATCTCGTTGCTTCGAGATTACATCATTGTTGTGGTAGTTGTCGTTGAAAGATGGTGATAATCAACACAAAATTGGTGATTTCTTCAGGGTCAGTAATAAGTCGAAACATAATGCAGAAAGTGATAACAAAGGCAATAATTCCGGCACGAAAAAACGGCGGAGAAATTCTTCGGAAGATCGCGGAGGCAAGGAAAACACGTGTGTTGAAGCCAACGACTCGACGAAAGAAAATAAACAAAATAATACTCCTAAAGCAAGATAAGGATTTTTCTGCCAAAATGGACTTAATTTTATTCCTGGTTACGCTATAAGGAAGATGATAATGGATTGGACCTTGAGAAGGCATTACAACTGTGGCGTGACAGCAAACCACGAAGAATATATGAACTGAAAAATAAGTGATAACTGCTTTGTATTACCAATTAACTGTGATGATTAAAACTGCATGAATATATAGACTAATATTTCAGCAATATTATTTTGTATAATTTACAATATTGTGAACTGAAAAATCTGAAGTGATAACTGATTTGTATTACCAATTAACTGTGATGATTAAAACTGAATAAAAATATAGATTAATATAATTATTTCAGCAATATTATTTTGTACAATGTGCAATATTGTTGTGAATGAAAAAATCTTGAAGCGATAACTGATTTGTATAGCCAATAAACTGTGATGATTAAAACTGAATGAATATATAGATTTATATTATATATTTGTCGCCGATTTACAATACAATTGCAACACTAAATTTTGGGGACCCATAGATCTCTGTTGCGACCCATAGATTTTTGAGCATGCGGGTCTCCGGGACCCATCACTTTTTAAATGAACACCGATATACCTACATATACATTTGATAATTGCAATAGTCATACCTCTACATACGTAAGTACCTCTAAAACACACGAATTTTGAAATACGATATCTGTTTGGCTGGGTGAGAAAATCAATTTTAATATGTATCTGTCACTTTAACTATCTGACCTTACTCATGCATTTATTCTCTAGACAGCTCTTCGGCCACATTCAGCGCAACCCCAACATCAAAACAGATGAGGTGAGTTTGACCATCTGGGAGAATTCTCGTCTCCCCAATTTTAAATTGGTTTGGCCCACCATCAGGCTTCTTTTCTGTAGCAGTAAAAATTAACACAGAATAGCGCGATTGATATGAGTCAGGTTCGATGGAAAGCAGAAAGGTGGAGCCGAAAAAGTCAGGAAAAGAAAACTGACTTCAATTCCATTATAAATTATTTGACTCTGAGACATTGATGCAGACTAGAAAGTGACAAAAATAGCTTACAAACACTGATTGACAAGGTTGATTTAAAAGTATTTGGGCTTTTTAATTAAAATATTTGAACTTCCCCGTGTCATGATTGCCGATTGAGCGCAGCTGCGGCAGCTTAGTTGGCGACAACAGCCCGGACAGCTGATTGGCTGTCACTCTCTTTTTAAACCCCCGGCTTCCAAGAACCGTCAGATCGTTACGCGTTCAGCTCAGTAAGCCTTTTTGTCCGACTCCGTTCCTGTCCTGCTTTTTTCTGCCTGATCTTTGTTGCCTACCTGTTTCCGCACTCCTGTAAACGAAAACTCTCTTAAGAAAAAAAATGCATTTTTTTTTCGTTAATATCGTCTTATTTAGCTTACTTACTACTGTATTTTCTATGTTTAATTACTATTTGAATGTGTTTTTAGAATAGAATAGAATAGAATAGAATATACCTTTATTGTCATTGTTACATGGGTTGAATATATTGTGACAACGAAATTGGACGTGGCACTCCAGGTCCACATTTTACAGTGAGGGTAAAGAAAACAAAGAGATAAAGGAACAAAGAAGATGTTTGTACTGTCCTTGATTGCATAGGCTTTATTTTACTCCGGAGGGGGGTGTATTAGGGGGTGAGGGACAGACAGAGATGGCCAGATCCAACTAGATGTTTGATCTTACTGTACACACGGTCCAGTGTTTTTTCCCTAATTGCTCAGTCCACGTATTGAAGGAAGTACAGTCCTTAAGCATGCCCGATTAAAGTCGCCGGAGACGATAAAAGCTCCGTCGGGGTGTGCGAGCTGCTGTTTATTGATAGCAGCGGACAGGAGATTTAGTGGTATGCTAACGTTAGCATCCGGTGGAACGTAAACAGCAACCCCAATGACCACAGTTAGCTCTCTCGGTAGATAGAAGGCTCTACACGATACTGATAGATGCCTAAGTGGTCAGCAAGAAGTGTTTTATAGCTATTTAGGGTTAACTTTGATGCTTTTGTGAGGTCAGGAACAGACAAATTAATCTTTACTTATTTGATATCAGGCAATCCGAGCTACGAGCACAAATTTCTCACCTTGTGCCGTCTTTCATCCAGGTCTCTTCGCAAGCTCTCTGCGTCACGCTAGCAGATGCAATAGCTCCGTGGTGTTTTCCACCTGGTTGAGAAGGAGCCAGACTGGGCACCAGACTGGGCACTGGGTGCGAGACAGACCCTCTGGAAGTGTGGAGGTTCAAGGGTGAGGCTTTTTGTGCAGGGAAGGCCGGGAGCTCCGATTCATTGGCTTTATCTGGATGAACATTTCAGAACAAACTCAAAACCTTTGCTGGACATTCGATGCAAGATATCATTACAGACCAACATATTACTGACTCTTTATTTCAAAATTGTGTTCACTCTGGCAAATGAATAAACATGAAAAAACTGTAATTTAAAAAATAAAATAAAAAGTAGGGCAGCACGGCGGAGCAGTGGTTAGCGCGTGTGCGGCACAGTTCTGAGGTCGTGGGAACCTCCTGCGTGGGTTCAAATCCAGCTACCGGCCTTACTGTGCGGAGTTTGTATGTTCTCCCCGGGCACTCCGGTTTCCTCCCACGTTCCAAAGACATGCATTTCAGGTGAATTGGCCGGTTCAAATTGTCCCTAGGTGTGACTGAGCGAATGAGTTGTCTGTCCCCGTGTGCCCTGCGATTGGCTGGCAACCAGTTCAGGGTGTCCCCTGCCCACTGCCCGGAGATGGCTGGGATGGGCTCCAGCCCCCCCCGCGACCCTAATAAGGATAAGCGGTACAGCTAATGAGATGAGATAACATAAGCCGGGCTGACTTAAAGGACAGTGCCTAAAAGCAAAAGGCGTAACATCATCTCCACAAAGTTTGTTTTTTAACAAAAATACAAAATCCACACTTGATCCCATTTTAGATCTAGTTTCTGTATTGTCACACGCTGCTGCGTGTCATTCCGAGGTCCAGCTCACCTCTAAAGAGCAGGAAAACTGCAATAATATACATATTACATACCTGTCAACCTCCATGGCTCCATGCCCTTACAAAATGTTGTATTTTCCCTTACAAAATACAAAATAATCTTACACCATATTTTTTTTCAAACGTGTTTATTTATGTAGTTTAACATGTTATATTGTACACGTGTTTCGTTATATCATATATATTGTTAGTTAACATTTTGTTGTGAGATCCTGAGTTGCTCGACATGAATGAGGTTTATTATAAAAAAAGTTCAAAAATGAAGTCGCTTGGACGTTCACTGTAGAAGGAAAAAATACATGCAAATATAATTAAGTACAATTGTACATTTTCTTATTCAAATTATGAATTCATTTTCTGCGTTAAATTATCGTTGGTAATATACTGAATAAAGGGATAACCACAAACCTGTCTTTTTTCATTTTCTCCTTTTATACTACTTCCTTTTTTTCTTAACTTCTTTATACAACATCATCATTTGTAATATAATGCATCAAAGCAAGTGAGCCGTTTAAGAGCCGGCTCTTTTTAATGAGTTGAGCCGAAAAAGCCGGTTCTCTAAAAAGAGAACTACACAACTCGAACTCGAGATCGTCTTGCAGACGAAAACTCGAACCGCGAGACCAAAACAACAATGGCGGATCTGCCTGACGAAAAGTTTGGAGTGCGGTAAATCTTTGTTAAGCCGGTTCTCTAAAAAGAGACGGACTTCCTTTCACTACATAACTACCACATGAAATCCGAGGCTGCGGACGCATGCGCACAGTAGCATCAAACCGCTTGCTTTGTTTGCGATAAAAAACGATACCGAGATAGCGGCGAACTCGTTTGACTTGATTGATTTGCCGTTTCGTGATGGTCGATGTATACCGGACGGTACCCATCAATGACAAATTTGCGTTTTTCCGTACAGATTTCCTTGTACGTTGTACACGTCTTAGCGGAGTATAAAACACCATCATCATTGAGCCGAGCTAAATGTAACCTGCTTTCATGCAACTGACTTGAGGGGTTAATTTGGCCGAGATAATAAACCTGGCTTATCTTGGTTCCGTGCTGTACCCCCCTTTTGCCTCGTGAAATGATTGCAAATAACACGTGTGTGTGTGTGTGTGTACCCAGTCTGCTGGGGGTCCGACTCCGCCCGGGCCTGCCCCTTTCCTCCAACAAGGATGCCCTGTGGGTCGACCTCTCAGCCAAGTAGGCGTGGCCTTCTGCAGCCAGGCCCATCTGTTGCTGTCTTTCCCTCTGTCTCTCCTTTTGTCTGTCGCGTTCTCGCTCTATCTCCTCCTCTCGATCGCGCTCTCGTTGGCGGTGTTCGATCTCCATCTGCAGCCTACGAGAGGAGGGGGGGGAATTGTTAAGCATGAAGGGGAGAAACACACTGGAAAGACGGGGAGGGGGGCGGTTGAGAGATGCAACACCCAGTGCGAGGCTGGTATTATACGTATACTGATGAACAGTGTTTGGAGTAATGCATTACAAAGTAACGCAATGGCTTTTATATGTAACCAAGGTTGGGTAGGGTTACTTTAACTGGATTACTTTCAATTACTTTTGGATGACTCCAATACCAAATATGCTAATAAAAGACGAAAGAAACTAAATATGAATAAAATGATGACTCACAACACGTGGTAAGCTTTCTCTCCTGGCTTTGATCTCTTTGATCTCCGGCAAAAATAACATAAAATGCGACAGAAACAAAATGAAAATAAATACAAACAGCTTGCCAACATCATTTTTGCCGTTCTATGTATTCCGTTACTCCCCAAGCCTGCACAAATTATAGTCATTTTATTTATATTTAGTTTCTTTTGTCTTTTATTAGCATATTTGGTATTGGAGTAATCCAAAAGTAATTGAAAGTAATCAAGTTAAAGTAACTCTACCCAACCCTGTATGCAACGAGCACTTTAACGCAATTGATAAAAATGTGTTACTCAAACGTAGTTACAACCCGGTGTGATACTAGGATACTTAATGAAAACGGTTCACGAATTTCAATGCCATATACCTATGGTACCCGGTGTTCATTTTACCTGTGAAAAGTGATGAGTCCCGGGGACTCGCATGCTCAAAAATCTATGGGTCCCAACAGAGATCTATGGGTCCCCAAAATTTAGTGTTATCGAGGTTGAAATTGTAAATCGGTGACAAATATATAATAAAAATCTATATATTCATTCAGTTTTAATCATCAAATTATCAATTCATTTTCTGCATCAAATTATTGTTGGTAATATACCGATTAAAGGGATAACCACAAACCTGTCTTTTTTTCATTTTCTCCTTTTATACTTCCTTTTTTTCTTAACTTCTTTATGCAACATCATAATTCGTAATACAATGCATCAAAGCAAGTGAGCCGTTTGAGATCCGGCTCTCTTGAATGAGTTGAGCCAAAAAAGCCGGTTCTCTAAAAAGAGACGGACTTTTCACCACACAACTCGAGATCGGTGTGCAGACGAAAACTCAAGGATTGAAAATTTGCCGTGTTTCTCAACAAGTCTGCTTAAAAATGACAATGACACTTTTCTCTGGTGGCTTCGCTTTGGCATTGCATTCCTTCTTGCCTCGTGATAAACGAATACATTTTTGGACTGTGGACTTTAATGAAGGACATTTAGTTAGACTTGAAGTCGGGTTTGGGTTAATTTTGTGTTTGTGTTACATGTTTAAATGTGGGCTCATGCGGCTTATATACAGGTGCGGCTTGTGTATGTACAAAATCGGTTTTCCTCTTAAAATGTGGTGGGTGCGGCTTATAATCAGGTGCGCTCTATAGTCCGGAATTTACGGTAGATAGTTCCTTTCAGAGAAACGCGCTACGTTAATAATCTTGGGGTAACTGAACTACTTTTTAAATGAAGTAAATGTAACTAATTACTGTTTCAGTAACACACTCGACACTGCTGGTGAAGCTTGCACGAACATTAAATAATCCACGCACAGCATTACTGAGCGAGAACTTAGAGAGAAACTGCAGGAAACATGCACACGCAATACATGGAAATAAAAATACGCGGACATTATCGCAGAGGTAATTGATGAGAAGCAATCACCTTTAAGATGTCACCTTTGAATTGTGCAGCAGACGGGCAATGTTGTTTTGCAAAAGTGAGCATTTACTAGTAAATGGTTGCCCATTGAACCACAAAATGCTGCTTTTTTATTATGATTGTAATTTGGAGAAAGTCCATTACCAATACATGGGATTGGTCAATTCAGCTGAACATGTTAGAGAAAAGTGACAATAGTCCATGTTATTAGTTTCATGTTATTGAATCAATAGTAGTTATGGTCTTAGTACTGAGTAATAGTAATAACTAAAGTATTGATATTGGTACTTGTATCAATACTTTAGTATCAATACTAGTATCAATGTACCAATGCTAGTATTTGATAGTCAGGAACCTGAAATTAAAGGAATAATAAATGTATAGAAGTCAAATAAATGTTCAAATTTAAAGGTATTTTAAAACATTATATATATCAGTCAGTGGAGGGGATTTTATGTACAAAAGGCATTGCGATATGGTATCAGTATTAATTATTGATCTAAAAGATGGCATCAACTATCTGTGATATTTGTTATACAGTATGTCATATGAGCAGTGTTCTCGTTTGCCCGCGTCCCTGCGTCCTAGACGCATCATTTTTGCTGGGGACGCATTGAGTCAAATCAACGATGCGTCCCCGTCAGGCAGATCCGCCATCCGCCATTGTTGTTTTGGTCTCGCGCCGATCTCGTCAAACGAGATCTCGTTGCTTCGAGATCATGTCATTGTCGTGGCGGTTGTCGAGTGAAAGAGAAGTATGCCTCCGAAAAAACAGTTGGTATTAGGTGCAAATCAACAAAAAATTGGTCATTTCTTCAGTGTCGGTAATAAGTCGAGACATAAAGCAGAAAGTGGTAACAACGGCAATAATTCCGGCACGAAAAAACGGCGGAGAATTTCTTCAGAAGACCGCGAAGGCAAGGAAAACACGTGTTTTGAAACGAACGATTAATCGAAAGATGAACAAAAAAGATAAAAATAAACAAAAGAATACTAGCAAGAAAAGGACTTTTCTGCCAAAATTTACTAAATGATACTCCTGGTTACGCTATGAGGAGGATGATAATGGATCGGACCTTGAGAAGGCATTACAACTATGGCGGGACAGCAAACCACGAAGTGTCACGGTCGCCTTGGTGACCAGTCTGCCCCGCCCCCTGGGCAACAGCTGAAAGCAGTTCCACTAATGGTGGGTCTGATTTAAGGCTGCATGGTGGGCTCTGCGGTTGCTGGTTCATTACTTATTATTCACAATCCCGTTCTGTTATGCCTTGTCCTGTTTTAGTCTGTTATGCCTTGTCCTGTTGAGTTCGTGCCGGAGGAACTCTGTATTGTTCTGTTTTGCCCCGGAGTATTGGGCGACTTTTATTTTATTAAATAAAACCTATGGATCGTCAACGCATTTGAGTTCTCCCTTCATGCCTCCTGCCTACGTTCTGGTCCGGTCACCTTCCACGCCACCACGTCTCGTGACAGAATGAACCAGCCAACAAAGAGAACTCAGCGAACGATCCCAGCGCGACTTGGGGAGAGCTGGAGAGCGCAGTTCGGCAGGCGCCTACTGAGTTGGCCTTCCCTGCTCGTTCGAACCACGGCCCCGCCCGTCGTGGCCCTTGCTGTGCCTCGAATCGACTCCCGGGAGGAATTGACGCCTGCCTGTTCGACTCTCATGCCTGCCTGCCCGACTCCCGTGCCGATTGCCTGCTATTCCGTCTCCCCTGCGTGCCAGCCCGACTCCGACTCCCAAGCCTGCCTGTTCGACTCCCAAGCCTGCCTGTTCGACTCCCAAGCCTGCCTGTTCGACTCCCATGCCTGCCTTGACTCTCCCTGTACTGATTTTGTTCAGTCTTTCCTGTCCTGTCTTGTTGTTCTGAATCTGTTCCCCCCTGAGTCTGACTCTTCTGAATCTGTTCCCCCCTGAGTCTGACTCTTCTGAATCTGATCCCCCCTGAGTCTGACTCTTCTGAATCTGATCCCCCCTGAGTCTGACTCTTCTGAATCTGATCCCCCCCTGAGTCTGACTCTTCTGAATCTGATCCCCCCCTGAGTCTGACTCTTCTGAATCTGATCCCCCCCTTGAGTGCGACTCTTCTGAATCTGATCCCCCCCTGAGTGCGACTCTTCTGAATCTGAACCCCCTGAGTGCGACTCTTCTGAATCTGAACCCCCTGAGTGCGACTCTTCTGCATCGGCCTGACCTGAGTGCGACTCTTCTGCATCGGCCTGACCTGAGTGCGACTCTTCTGCATCGGCCTGACCTGAGTGCGACTCTTCTGCATCGGCCTGACCTGAGTGCGACTCTTCTGCATCGGCCTGACCTGAGTGCGACTCTTCTGCATCGGCCTGACCTGAGAGCGACTCTTCTGTAGAGGCCTGACCTGAGTGCGACTCTTCTGTAGAGGCCTGTCCTGTTTACCTGTTCTGATTCTGCTCTGATTTTGCCTGTCTGTTATCCCCTGTCCAGCTTGCCCGCCGGACCCCCCCTGCCGAGCGCCGATTCCGATCCGCCCGACGCAGATGGCGCCTGCCTCTCCCCGTTCCTGCGTGTTCGGAGGAGGGAGCGGGGTTGCCCCAATCGTGAGCGTCGAACCATTCCGGGGCGTGAGGTTGTAATTTTTTCTTTTTTGGGACCTCGGGAGCTGTCCCTTAAGAGGGGGGCTCTGTCACGGTCGCCTTGGTGACCAGTCTGCCCCGCCCCCTGGGCAACAGCTGAAAGCAGTTCCACTAATGGTGGGTCTGATTTAAGGCTGCATGGTGGGCTCTGCGGTTGCTGGTTCATTACTTATTATTCACAATCCCGTTCTGTTATGCCTTGTCCTGTTTTAGTCTGTTATGCCTTGTCCTGTTGAGTTCGTGCCGGAGGAACTCTGTATTGTTCTGTTTTGCCCCGGAGTATTGGGCGACTTTTATTTTATTAAATAAAACCTATGGATCGTCAACGCATTTGAGTTCTCCCTTCATGCCTCCTGCCTACGTTCTGGTCCGGTCACCTTCCACGCCACCACGTCTCGTGACACGAAGAATATATGAACTGAAAAATTTGAAGTGATAACTGCTTTGTATTACCAATTAACTGTGATGATTAAAACTGCATGAATATATAAATATTTCCGCAATATTATTTTGTATAGTTTACAATATTGTGAACTGAAAAATCTGAAGTGATAACTGCTTTGTATTACTAATTAACTGTGATGATTAAAACGGAATGAAAATATAGATTAATATCATTATTTCAGCAATTATATTTAGTATAATGTACAATATTGTTGTGCACTGAAAAATCTTGAAGTGATAACTGATTTGTATTACCAATAAACTGTGATGATTAAAACTGAATGAATATATAGATTTATATTGTATATTTGTCGCCAATTTACAATTTCAACCGCAACAACACAAAATTTTGGGGGCCCATAGATCTCTGTTGGGACCCATAGATTTTTGAGCATGCGAGTCCCCGGGACCCATCACTTTTCACAGCTAAAATGAACACTGTATGAGTGAATACACCCCTCATATTTCTGCAGATATTTCATTATAATATTTAATAAAAGTTTACTGAAGAAACATCAATTTAACACAATGGAAAGAAGTATGGAAAGAAAGACCATGGCTTACTGGAAAGATAACCACTGGTCTAATGAGACAAAGATTAATTTATTTGGCTCAGATGGTGTGAATCATGTATGGCAGCAATCAGGTGAGAAGAACAAACATGTTTGTGCTGTGCCTACAGTCTACTATGGTGTTCCGAATGTCATGGTTTGGGGCTGCATGAGTGCAACTAGAACTGGGAAGTTGCATTTTATTAAGGGAAACACAAACCGAGCATGTGTTATAAACTGGAGCAGAGAATGAATGAATGGATGAATGAATGAATGAATGAATGAAAACTTTATTTCGAACATTAAAAGAATGATCCCCTTCCTCCAGAAACTGGGTCTCAGGGCAATGTTTCAGCCTGACAATGACCCCAAATACACTTCTAAAATAACCAATGCTTTTCTAAAGGGGGTTTCTAGCACCGTAAAACTAGTGTGAGAATGATTTAAGCTCCAATACCTTTTTGTATGTTATCTGTTCCATTGGTAGTTTAGTGGTAAAGCGTCTGCGCCCTCACCAGGGTTCAATTCCCATCACAAACAACATTTTGTATTTTAATCAGCGAAACGTATCCACTGAGCTCTTACTGTCGTCTCAATTTCATGCGCCTTATAGTCTGGTGCGCCTTATACAGTGGAACCTCGGTTTTCGAACGCCTCTCAGTTCGAACAAATCAGAGTCTGACCAAAAATTTTGAGAAATTCTTGCTTCGCTGTTCTGTCAAAAAATCGGAGTTCGAACGCCGGTAATGCGTGAGTGCGAACGGTAGGGTGCCGTGCTGAGCGGCGTACGGGTGTTTTAGCCACCTTATTATGCCTCCGAAGAAAGTCAGTTCAAGCAGCAAAGTTGCTACAGGTGAAAAAACAAAAGTAGTGCGTACAACTATTGCATTTAAGAAAGAAATAATAGCAAAATATGAAGGAGGTGTGCCAGTGTCTGATCTTGCTAGGGAATACCCCACCCTCCGCCTGCGCCTTCTGCTGACCACCACAAAGGTAAAAAATCCTATTCATAATTCTTTTCTTTGTCCTTTTTTTTTTTATGTTTACACGTTCGTGTTAGCGTAATCTTTCGTACGGAAGATTACGCTAACGCGAACGTACGATTAGCCTGGGTTAGCTTTGTTTACGTTAAACATTCAAGGTAAACATTCAGGGTGTTGGAACGGAGCCCCCTTTCCAATGAACCGCTCACCACTTGTTGCGGAGACCCGGGTGCTAAATGACTTGTAAACGACCTGATTTTTTTGTTTTCACACGTTCATGTTAGCGTAATCTTTCGTACTGAAGATTACGATAACGCGAACGTACGATTAGCCTGGGTTAGCTTTGTTTACGTTAAACATTCGAGGTAAACATTCAGGGTGTTGGAACGGATTAAAACGATTTACATTATTTCTAATGGGAAAAATGATTTCGGTGATCGAACAAATCGGTTTTCGAACAGGGTTCTGGAACGGATTTTGGTCGAGAACCGAGGTTCCACTGTATACCTGAATCTGAATAAAGCCAGGCGGTAAACACGTGTTACCTCTCGGCTAACGCGATGTGGTTCAACTCCCCGGGGTAGCGGCCTCCAGGCAGGTGCAGGTGAAGGCCGGAAGGCTGCAGGGGAGGATAAGCGCCCCGGCCAGGAACCGAGTAGAAGTGCGACCGAAACGCAGATAGACACAAGGGATCCTCCATTCTAAAGATAAAAGGCATCAAACCGGTGTATGAGTTTTAAGCTATAGAACAAACAGTTGACATTCGTAAAGTGGATTGTACCTGGGTGAGGACAAGGGATGGTGCAAGAAGGCCGGGTGGTAGTAAGCAGCGGCAGCGTGATGGGAAGGGTCCAGACCAAAAGGCACAGAGGTCATGCGGAGGTCATCGGGGGTTGCGAAAGGACGCAGTGCTCTCAAGTAATCCTCAGGTAGAGTGCCGGTTGGGTGAATTTGCCCAGCTAAACTGCATGAAACATTATTCTTTTTTGGACAGCATGGTAAAAAGTGTCACAGTCCAGTGCTCTGACAATTACCGTAAATTCCGGACTATAAGCCGCTACTTTTTTCCCAAACTTTCAACCCTGCGGCTTATACAGTGATGCGGCCAATTTATGTAATTGTTGCCAGCGGCGCTCAAGCACAAGAGGTAAGATTTAGACTGCAACTTTTGAGCTTGTGCACAAATTATATTAGCGTAGACATATTTTCATCATGCAAATTGCAAAAAAAAAGGCACATGACGCAACATTCATGCTAAACGCAATCGGAAACTCCGATATAGAAGGAAACAGAGCTATCGCGCGCAAACTTTACTTTGCGAGGGTGATGCTAGCGTGTTTTTGAATAAGGGAGCGTGGGACGACGTCTATATGACAAAGTCTCTTTCACAGATCTAAGGAAGACGACTTTGATGACGTCAGTTATAAGGAGGAAGATGAGGACGTTTTGCCGTGATTATTACAGGCACGGTATGTTTTTTTAACAAAACTGTTTACTGTGTTGCGAGCGTGTTTCTTGTAGCGTTTTGCTACCCTTCACAGGCACAGTTTGGGATGAAAGTTATATTATTATTATTAAAGCTTTGAAAACTCTCTGGGTGTACCGTCTTTCTTTGTAAATATGTGTAATCATGTATTATATGTATTTGCAACTGTATATTTTTGTAATGTATTTATTTTAGAAACTTATTCTGATATGTTTTGTACGAGCAAATGAGAAAGAAGGGGCAGGGCAAACGCGGGCTGACGGGAAGTGGAGTAAAGGTGAGACGTGTTTGTGGACGCGGCCGACAATAGTGGATATATATTTTTCCCACCCTTAGCTTTGGAACTATACACTTTTTTCCCTTGGATTACTTTCAACGGGCACCTGGACTCCGCAGGTCTGCATTAAATGTTAAGTACCGGTATCATTTTCAGTTCATTTTGACGGCTGTGTTTTTTGGTCTGTATCGGGTATGTGTTAATTTCGTTTTTGTATTGCGTTTTTTTCGATGTGGGCGCATGCGGCTAATATACAGGTGCGGCTTGTGTATGTACAAAATCGGTTTTCCCCCCGAAATGTGGTGGGTGCGGCTTATAATCAAGTGCGCTCTATAGTCCGGAATTTACGGTAAGTTGTTTTCGGACCTGTTAAGACTGTCCACGGCACAACACAGTGTTTTTGGGTTATTTTTTAATTCATAAATAATGTTATGGGCAGCACGGCGGCGCAGCACAGTTCTGAGGTCATGAGATCGAACCTCCTGTGTGGAGTTTGCATACCTGTCAACCTGTACGTTTTTGCCTTACAAAGTACGTTTATTTTGCATTTTAAGACGTGTACGACGTACGAGAAAATCTGTACGGAAAAACACAAATTTGTCAATGATGGGTACCATCCGGTATACACCGACTATCACGAAACGGCAAATCAATCAAGTCAAACCAGTTCGCCGCGGTAGCCTCTATCTCGGTATTGTTTTTTTTCCGTTGCATACGAAGCGAGCGGTTTGATGCTACTGTGCGCATGTGTCTGCAGACTCGGATTTCATGAGGTAGTTATGTAGTGAAAGGAAGTCCGTCTCTTTTTAGAGACACACCACAGGGGGTGGTGCCCCGACGCCACAGGCGGTTAAGGGAACCGTGAACCGTAAGTTATACATACTGGTAGTTATTCTTACTATAAAATCTGTTGATATTATTACTCTTGCATGATTTGAGTCCTTGCCTGAGGCTCTGCATACGGGGGTCTTGCATGACCGAGCTTGGAGCCAGTCCAAGGGGGTGAGGCAGCGGGTGAAGCGGAGGGACAGGCGGTGTCGTCCTTTCATGCAGAGGACGACTGTTGTCGGCAGACGCTCGTTCCCGACTGCTACCCGGCCGCGGAACGTTATGCTCCACCTCAGTGAGAGAAGATACAGATGCAGTGTTCATTTTACCTGTGAAAAGTGATGGGTCCCGGGGACTCGCATGCTCAAAAATCTATGGGTCCCAAAAGAGATCTATGGCTCCCCAAAATGTAGTGTTATCGGGGTTGAAATCGTAAATCGGCGACAAATATATAATATAAATCTATATATTAATTCAGTTTTAATCATCACAGTTAATTGGTAATACAAAGTAGTTATCACTTCAAATTTTTCAGTTCATATATTCTTCGTGGTTTGCTGTCCCGCCATAGTTGTAATGCCTTCTCAAGGTCCAATCCATTATCATCCTCCTCATAGCGTCATCAGGAATATAATTGAGTCTATTTTGGCAGAAAGTCCTTTTCTTGCTAGATTTTTTTTGTTTATCTTTCGTCGAATCGTTCGCTTCAAAACACGTGTTTTCCTTGCCTTCGCGGTCTTCTGAAGAATTTCTCCGCCGTTTTTTCGTGCCGGAATGATTGCCGTTGTTACCACTTTCTGTGTTATGTTTCAACTTATTACCGACACTGAAAAAATTAACAATTTTTTGTTGATTTGCACCTAACACCAACTGTTTTTTACAGAGGCATACTTCTCTTTCAATCGACAACCACCAAAACAATGACGTGATCTCGAAGCAACGAGATCTCGTTTGCCGAGATTGGCGCGAGAACAAAACAAAAATGGAAAAGTTTGAAGTTCGATAAATTTTTGTTTAAAAAAAAAAAAGTAATCGGTTAATAAAGACAATTTGGTGTCAAAAAACCTTGATTTAACCCAATGCGTCCCCCAAAAATGATGCGTCTAGGACCCCTGTTCCACCGCAGGCTGTTGATTTCCTGTCTTGGCGGCAAGGAGAAAGCCCTTGGTCACTTCTGGTTTCCTATTTCGGCTGCAAGGAGAAAGTTCCTTGGTAATTTCTGGTTTCCTGTCTCGCTGGCGAGGAGACAGCCCTTGGCCGCTCCACGTTTCTTGTATCGGGGTGAGGAGAAAGCCCCTCGGCCGCTCTTAGTTTCCTATTTTGATGGCAAGGAGAATCCCCTTGGCCGCTCCTTGTTTCTTGTATCGGGGTGAGGAGAAAGCCCCTCGGCCGCTCTTAGTTTCCTATTTTGATGGCAAGGAGAATCCCCTTGGCCGCTCCTTGTTTCTTGTATCGGGGTGAGGAGAAAGCCCCTAGGCCGCTCTTAGTTTCCTATTTTGATGGCAAGGAGAATCCCCTTGGCCGCTCCTTGTTTCTTGTATCGGGGTGAGGAGAAAGCCCCTCGGCCGCTCTTAGTTTCCTATTTTGATGGCAAGGAGAATCCCCTTGGCCGCTCCTTGTTTCTTGTATCGGGGTGAGGAGAAAGCCCCTCGGCAGCTCTTAGTTTCCTATTTTGACGGCAAGGAGAATCCCCTTGGCCGCTCCAGGTCACCTGTCTTGGCAGCATAGGGCAAGGACCTTTAGCAGTGCGTTCCACTTGCTGCAATCCCCACAAATGTTTTTCTTGGTTTTTTTGGGGAAGGTGTCTGGTATCCGGTCTTTAAGTGGGATGTTATGTTAGAATCTGTAACACCACCTTGCACCAGAGGCCGTAGACCAGGTTTGGAACTGGGCACAGGTGGGTCTTATCCCCACACACCTGTACCTTATTATCCTGACCTTTTACAATGACATTCTGGACATTACACAGTGTCAGTTTATATACATTTCCACCGTCTTTGCTACATCAGATTTAATTTTTGTTTCCAGTTTCTGGTAGGGAAATCTCGTTTGAGGTTTTGTGCCGACTTGTTGGTTTGTTACTTTGTTAATTGTATTTCCAATTCTGGTTTCGGTCTTTGTTTTGGTTTGGATTTTGTTAGGTTTGAATTTGTTTGGACACTTTGTTGTTTTGTGACCATTCGTTTGTCTGCTATGTTGTACAGTGGGACCTCGCTACTTCGCGCTTCGACGTTCGCGGGTTCAGAGCTTCGCGGCCTGTAATAGTTAAAAAAATAAATAAATAATAATAATAATATCAATTTAAAAAATAAAAAAATAATAATAATGAATAAATATTACATTAAAATTAGAAATTACATTATTTTACAAAATTTTAAAACACAAAGAAATGCACGTATACGCTATGCGTCACGGCCATAAACGCTAGCTCATTGGCCAGCACTCGCTGAATACTCGACTCCCATTGGCCCATTCACTACAGTAGACCACGCTTACCTCGTATACAGTACAGTACTGTTCGCTTCTCGCCATAGCTCGCAGTGAGTTAGCCTTTTTCTCGCGGTGAATTTTTAAGTCTAAAAGTTTTTTGAAGACCTTCGTGATGGCTCCTAAACGCTCTTCATCCCTTGGTGCATCTAGTGAACCGAAGAAAAGCACGGCGGCGCAGTGGTTAGCGCTTGTGCGGCACAGTTCATGTCATGGGAACCTCCTGCGTGGGTTCAAATCCAGCTCCAGACTTCCTGTGCGGAGTTTGTATGTTCTCCCCGTGCTTGCGTGGGTTTCCTCCGGGCACTCCGGTTTCCTCCCACGTTCCAAAAACATGCATTTCAGGTGAATTCGCCGGTCCAAATTGTCCCTAGGTGTGAATGAGCGAATGAGTTGTGTCTGTCCCTGTGTGCCCTGCAATTGGCTGGCAACCAGTTGAGGGTGTCCCCTGCCCACTGCCTGGAGATGGCTGGGATGGGCTCCAGCCCCCCCGCGACCCTAATGAGGATAAGCGGTACGGCTAATGAGATGAGATGAGATGAGGTAACGATTAACGAAAAAAAGAGTTTATTGGACAAGTTGAAAGCAGGAAATAGCTACGCGAGCGTAGCCCGACAATATGGCCTGAATGAATCCACGGTACGGTACATAAAGAAGGAAGAGAAGAAAATCCGCAAAACTGCTGCAATATCTTTCACGAAAGATGCCAAAAGGGTTGTAAACGCCCAGAATAAGACCATGGTGCGAATAGAAAATGCACTGGTTATTTGAATCCACGATTGTAGGGCGAAGAAAATCAGCCTGGATGCAAACCTAGTCCGAGGTTAAGTACATTTTGTTTGATTGTTTGATTGTTCAACAAGAATCTCTTTCTCTAACCGTATTCCATATGGTGTAGTGTATTGTACTGTATACAGGGGGATTGTACTGCAAAGGTTTTTTTTTGTTTTTTTTTTAAGGGGCGTCGCTACTTCGCGGATTTTCACTTTTCGCGGGTGGTTTTGGTCCCCATTCACCGGGTCTAAAAAATGTATAATAATAAAATAAAATAATTTAAATTTTTTTTTTTTTTTTTTTTTTTTTTTTTAGCATTTTTGAAGGGGCGTCGCTACTTTGCGGATTTTCACTTTTCGCGGGTGGTTTTGGTCCCCATTAACCGCGATAACCAAGGTCCCACTGCACCACCTTTTGTCATTAAATACCATCCTTATTTTAGTTTCTACTTTCCTGTATCTGGGAATAACATGGATTACAAAAAAAGATCCATACCTGTCGTCCGTCAGCCCTCCACAGACCGTTACTGGTTTTGGTGGGTGCAATGGTGACTATGGGAGGGGTGCTGGGTAGGACTGGTTGGCCACGAGAATGGCTCAAAAGTGGCCCAAGCGAGGGCCGTTTGGGGGTGTTGACCGGTGAGTTGTGACAGGTTGCAGGCGAAGACACAGGCGATGACTCGCTACTGAGAGCCAAACCTGAGTGCAAGAAGTACATACAGTACCTTGTTGGAATTTGCAAGAAAAAAAAGACGATTTTGCAGTACTCGAAGCAATCACAAGAAAATGCAAACTCGTCCTAGGAAGGCTTGAAATTGTGATTCTTGAATAATTATCATAATGTTACGGTTTAGTAAACATGTTTTATAATCATGGACAAGGTTAGTTTCTAATGGAATAACAAACATACTGCACAGGTGTCAAACTCACGGCCCCAAGGCCACATCCGGCCCGGCGTACAATTATATCCGTCCCGCGAAATCCTTTAATATACCGTATTTTCCGCACTATAAGGCGCACCTAAAAGTCTTAATTTTCTTCAAAAGCTGACCATGCGCCTTATAATACAGTGCGCCTTATATATGGCTCAACATTAAATCACAAGGTCTCGCAACTTACGCAACAGCCGCCGACTCGTTTTTCCCCCGAACGTGAAGTAGTCCGCGGTGTATGCTGGGATTTATATACCGGCGTTTCATTGGCTAACCAATGTGTCAATCATCATTTGAATCGATCACTATTGGCTAAAGTTATTCAGAGCCTCGGATAGGCTAGAGGGCCGAAACAAACCCTGCAATTGGCCGAAAAAGATGTGTCAATCATCCGTTAAATCGATCACTATTGGCTGAAGTTATTCGGAGCCTCGGATTGGCTAGAGCGCCAAAGAAAACCCTGCAATTGGCCGAAAAAGATGTATCAATCATCCGTTGAATCGATCGCTATTGGCTGAAGTTATTCGGAGCCTCGGATTGGCTAGAGGGCCAAAACAAACCCTGCAATTGGCCGAAAAAGATGTGTCAATCATCGGTTAAATCGATCGCTATTGGCTGAAGTTATTCGGAGCCTCGGATTGGCTAGATGGCCAAAACAAACCCTGCAATTGGCCGAGTTTAGCAATGGCGTAGCAAGCTTAGCAAGCTTGCTAAAGTACACCATAAAGAAACATGTTTTATTAGTCTGTATTTGCAAATAATTTACTCTCCTGAGTTTACTTCACTCACGGTTGTAAGAAGACCATGATTGCGTATCATTATTGAACGTGAGAACTTAGGTGAGCTATGCGGCTTTATATTTTCCCGGTATCTTGTTTTAGAACCATCTTGATGTTGCTGTGATGAGTTGAGTCAATTAAACTCAATTCCAAGTGTTTATTGTCATATGCACAGTAAAGTTGCGAGCGAAAAGGAAAATAGAAACTAAGGAATGGTTGGCATTTCTTGAATCCCAAGACTTTAACCTTCCGAATGATGGAACGATGCATTTGAGTGACATCGTACGGACACCGCATCCGCACGTGTCTACGACACGTATTTGCTTCTTTGCAAGCTTTGGGAATGTTAAGGGGGTAATCAGTTGGACTGAATCATCTGACTGTTTTGTCGACGTTCCCAATGTAGCGCCTTATAATCCGGTGCGCCTTATCTATGGAAGATATAGGACCAAAAACTATTTTTTGGGGGTGCGCCCTATAACCCGGTGCGCCCTATACTGCGGAAAATACGGTACATCTACTGTAATGGCCCGGGTCCATGAAACCTTGATAACTTTCAAATTATACTCAGAAACTAAAAACCACAATGGCTGAGAAAATGATGTTAACTGACATTGCCGCTAAACCCGTGTGTCTTATTTGTGGAGATTTTGTGGCCGTAATTAAGGACTTTAATGTAAAACGGCACTACAAGACAGAACTTCAGAGTAAGCTGAATAACCTTGAATCCAGAGAAAAGATGCAGAAAGTTGAAGAGTTAAAGAAGAATATGAAGATGTTTTTCACTAAAGCAAATTCCCAAAGTGAAAAGCACAAATTTATTTTCTTTTTCTAAATAATAATAATATAAAAATAATACTTAAAATGAGCAGAAAGATCTGCCAGTACAATGACTTTTTATTTTACTACATTAATTTTTTCTGTTTTTTTTTAAATAAGAAATTATCAATCCAAATGAGTACAATTAAAAGCAATATTTTTACACTGATTCATTGTATTATTTATTATTATTATTTATTTATTTAGTACAACCTTGAACAGCTTCATCAAACGAAATAAGTTAATAATAACATTCACAGAACTAGGCATTTCACACAGAGTTTAACAGGAGTCTTGCAGACGCTCTGACAGCTAACGGCTCAAAGGACCGCGTTTAAGTACTCCCAGTGAGCAATCTGTCAATGTGTCTCAGCCGGTGTCCATGGGCGGGGCCAGTTGGGCGCCATGGCAACCGTGACAAATTTGCATTGTGAGACATCCTCCCTGTGCATGTGTTGAAATGAAAAAATGCCCAGAGTTTGTTTATGTAGCACTGACAACACAAAAGAAAAGGAAAAAAGAAACGGAGCAAAATAAGAAAGCAAAAGTGGGCTGTCAATAGACACTGAAGAGAACAAAAGAGCAACAGGAATTTGCAGGGAGAGAGCTTGTTATAATTGGCCTCAATTAGATTCTCATGATTAGGAGATGAATGGAACGGAATACAGGACGAGACGGAGAGCCCGGAATAGGCTGGCCAACGCGCATGCACAGACACACACTTGTTGAATACATGTCACTGTTCTGAACGCAAAACATCTTCTTAAAGCAGGGGTCGGAACCAATGTTCCCTGTAATTTTTCACGGGTCTGAGCGTTCCCACAAAGTCGGTGAGCAACGCTTGAAACAACAGTGAGCAACAGCAATCCCAAGTGTGGCAACTAAGTCATTATCAAACATGTCCAAAACTTGACATCAAGTTACATTTTGTTGAGTTTCCGGCAATGCAAAAAAAAAAAAATGTCGCTTTTGAATGAATTGACTCATATATTATTGCAAAGGTTGTACGGCCTACAAACGTCATTTGTTTTTATAATTCTTTCACTAGATTTCCATTTCTTTTTTTCCTGGTATCTTTTGTCGCATAATACTAACATTTTTCGGGGCTTATTTAGTCGGTTGCGCGATGCACAAGTGTATTTAATCACATTTTTTGGGGGAAGAACAATGTTGGCAACAAGATTGACTTGGTATAATTGGAAATGATTTGAATGCAACACAAACTTTTTCTTCTTTTTCCCTGTTTTTTTTCTTTTTTTTTTAAATTCCTTTAAAAAAATATCTCATTGTGTTTATTTTTTCCTAGCTGTTACTTTTTTCTTTGTGTTCTCTTCTTACTTTGTTTCCTTTGTTTCTTTCTTTTTTTTTTGGCTTTTTTTCTGAATTTTTCCTTCTTTTTTCTCTTACTTTTGTTTTTTTTAAATCAGCTTTTCACTACTTTTTCCATTTTGGTAGTTTTTTCTTTTTTTGTTCTATTCCCCCTTTCTTTAAGTCATTTTGTGCATAATTGTTCTGTGTGCATTGTTACATAGAATGACAATACAAGGAAATTATTATTATTATTATTATAATATTTGGTCATAAAGAGATCAAAGAAGCAAAAACAACCCGAAGAGCCGTTTAGGACCCGAAAGAGCCGGTTCCTTTTAGTGAGCCGAGCCGAAGAAGCCAGTTCCCCGACAAACTTTACTCAACTTCGCTCTACTTCGACTCGACTTCAAAATACCGCATTTAGGACACAACGTCAGGGGAACCCGTGTATTTTTACCTTCATGCACTGAAACTTTGACTTAATTCGCTTCCTAATTAGCAATTTCGAGCCCTGATTTTTGTGCGCTGGCTAGATTTTCTGCACACACGCAGCTCAGAGGGAACATTGCACTGGCTCGATTTTCTTGTGCGCTGAGAATGTGCAGGCAGTGCGCGACTGCGCTCACGCGCAGCTTAGAGGGAACATTGGTCGGAACCCTATGGCTCTTTTCATGAGTACATCTGGCTTGGAGATCAAATTGGAATCTTACGAACCTCCTCTATATCCCTACAAATTAAGGAAGTTCAATGACATATTTAGAACACGCGAAGCCTAAGCAACAATGATTTGTTTTGGTCCAGAAAATATCGGGAAAAGTTTTAACTACAGTTTACAGACAGGGTGTCAAAGCCCCATATAGGCTGTTCATCACTAAAGAACCCTTTATATGGAAGCTTGTTGAACAATTCATGTTCACTATTGAGACACCTTAAGATGAAAACCTATAGAACAAACTGTAAACACCTATGAGCAGTTGAGATGGCCGAAGCTAGGCACACAGCGCAAGCACTTGCATCTCTGTTTCTTAATATGTCGATGTCCTTCTCGTTTGCCGTATTTTGTGATATTTTACCAAAGAAATTTGTTCACACCTTTATCACACCATTATCCAAGACAAAAATAACAGTAAAAATAAGCCTCAACACTCTTGTTGGAGGATACAAATTTTATATTGATATGGGATAAAGGCATTGGTATTACTATTTCATAGATTTATCATATCATCAAACGTCAGTCACTGAAATATAATGATCTGAAGAATTAGCTTTTGGAAAGCGGGTTTAGTGTTATCGAGGTTGAAATTGAAAATCAGCGACAAATATATAATATAAATCCATATATTCATTCAGTTTTAATCATCAAAGTTTATTGGTAATACAAATCAGTTATCACTTCAAGATTTTTTAGTTCACAACAATATTGTACATTATACAAAATAATATTGCTGAAATCATTATATTAATCTATATTTTCATTCAGTTTTAATCATCACAGTTAATTGGTAATACACAGCAGTTATCACTTCAGATTTTTCAGTTCACAAAAATGTTGTACATTATCCAAAATAATATGTAGCCTCCATTATCATCCTCCTCATAGCGTAACCAGTAATATAATTGAGTCCATTTTGGCAGGAAAGTCCTTTTCTTGCTGGGAGTATTCTTTTGTTTATTTTCTTTCAGCGAATCGTTCGCTTCAACACACGTGTTTTCCTTGCCTCCGTGAAGAATTTCTCCGCCGTTTTTTCGTGCCGGAATTATTGTTAGTGTTATCACTTTCTGCATTATGTTTAGACTTATTACTGACACTGAAGAAATGACCAATTTTGTGTTGATTTTCACCTAATACTAACTGTTTTTTCGGAGGCATACTTCTCTTTCACTCGACAACCGCCACAACAATGACGTCATCTCAAAGCAACGAGATCTCGTTTGCCGAGATCGGCGTGCAGACGAAAACTCGAACCGCGAGACCAAAACAACAATGGCGGATCTGCCTGACGAAAAGTTTGGAGTGCGGTAAATCTTTGTTAAAAAAAGGAATCGGGTAATAATGACAATTTTGTGTCAAAAAGATTGCGTCCCGGGGAGGCACAATGATTTGACACAATGCGTCCCCAGCAAAAATGATGCGTCTAGGACGCAGGGATGCGAGCAAACGAGAACACTGTTATCCAATGTGGTCAAGTACCTTTTGGTTGCTTCTATGATTAGTTTTCTCCTTGTTTGGGATGGAACTTTAGAGGGATGGCCAGGTCTTGGTAGGTTCGCAGTGGCTGCCATCTAATGTTTAATTGATCATACTGAAACCATTCCCATATGCTTGATACTTACCGACCAGCAGCGGCAAACCCCTAATAATGTTTTTTAAATAAAACAATAAAAACATTGCATTGCTTTTACAAAAGTATTTAAACGTTTTGGCACTAAATGAGTTAAGCCTCCTCACCTCGGGGATCCTCAGCCTGTTTGGCCAGCTTGCGCAGAGCAGCGGCGAATCCGGAGTTGGCAGATTGAGCGAGGGCGTTCCCATTGGTTAGAGGGCTCAGAGGACTGACGGTGGCGGTGCTGCGAGTCGGAGTAGAGACCATTCCTAAAGACCCTGACTTGGTGGACTCATGGCTCATACCTGTGTAAAGAAGTTTTTTTTATTTAGTCATTTTTTTTCAACAATATTGGATGGATATGGAGAACATTGCCAAAAGGAAATCACTGCCGTGCTTTTATCAACAAGACTGTCATGAACCAGAAACAAAGACAGGACCCAGTAGCGTTCGTTTACTCAGTTTTATTGATAAAGAGCGAGAGCAAGGCTTGCTTCCACGGACGAACGTTGACGGACTAGGGTAGCAGGTGGCTGGAAACGCAGAAGTGGCACTTCCATGTCGAGCGAGGATAATTGTAGGCAGCAGGTATTCTGATCGGTAGCCAGGACGGCAGAGCAAGGGCGGTATCAGGTTCAGAAACAAGGACGGCAACAGCTATCAGGCAGGAAGCGGGGCAAAACAGGTCAGATGTCGGGATGGCAGAACAGGGCAGAATCGGGTCCAGAAACAGGTCGGCAACAGGTATCGAGCAGAGGAAAACAGGGCAGGAAAAATGTCTGAAAGTATGAGCTTGCCTAGCTGGGAGCATCGGTTCGCAACGATCTGACGGCTTAATCTTGAAAGCCGGGGGTTTAAAACGAGTCGCTTAGCCAATCAAGATGTAACATCAAACCCTCAATCTGCCAGCAACAACGATTGAAGGGTAGGCGTGTTTATATATACCTACAAAGTACAAATTAATATAGTTATAGTGGTGCCATCTTAAGCACAGAGTATGAGAATGTTGAATTTCTCCTCATGAAGATATTCAACCAACCATATATACTCGGATACAAGCCCTCAATCTAAAATAAAATACTGAAATCAGGGGTCAGCTTGAAAGCGCATATTTGTTTATGTGTCACCAGTAGCAAATTGTAGAAAGTATGGATGCATAGGTTAAACAGGAAATATTAGATTGGCTGGCAACCAGTTCAGGGTGTCCTCTGCCCACTGCCCGGAGATGGCTGGGATGGGCTCCAGCCGCCCCGCGACCCTAATGAGGATAAGAGGTATGGCTAATGGATGGATGGATGGATATTAGATTAATGGGTTGAACGTGGAGTCAGATAACTAATTCGAACAATTCAGATAACTAATTCGAACAATTTGGTAAACGATACATTTCAATAGTTTATTTCCTAACAGTCCCTAGCCGCTTGGTTAGGAATTGGTGCTAATACCATTGGTTTAATCCTCGTTGCCACTTTTGTTATGCAATTGCGTGATCAATCGACTGATTGCACCATTTTTTTAAATTTTGTTCGGATAAAAGGCATAGGTTCAAATTTCTTGCTTTTAAAGTCCGGAAAACACAGTATTTAACTTTTTTGCCAATGTGACAAACACTGCCTGTCATGTCAGACAATAATTCACGAATAAAAAACAAGTTGACTCTGGTCAAAAAAAAAAAAAACGGCGTCAAGAAAATCAGCTACGAGTAAAGAGGCACTTTACGTGTGAACTCTACTCAAATGAAGAAAAATCCAGAGGTCTTAACAAGGCAGTCGGGCAATTACCTCCAGGAGACGAAGGCGTGAGCGCTCAAGTGCGTGATTTGTTATTAGGGTCAGCGCTCGATCGGACAAAGCACCACCCTTTGCATTAAAAGCCTGTCCCACAAAGACGCCAGTCAAATCAAGGCATATTGTTACAAAGAGAAGTAAGAAGTGGACAGAACAATCTTCCTATTGGGAATAATCGTTTTTCGGAGAACATTACATCATATCCATAAATTATTCTTTCGGAAAGAGGGAAATTATAATTTAAGGGGTTGTAGTGAATTCATAATCCCAGAGGTGAGAACCACCAGGAAAAATTACGTATTTCCCGCACTATAAGGCGCACCTAAAAGCCTTTATTTTTTTCAAAAGCTGACCACGCGCCTTATAATACAGTGCGCCTTATATATGGATCAATATTAAGTCGCAAAGTCTTGCAACTAATGCAGCAGCCGCCGACTAGATTTCCCCCCGAACGCCAAGTAGTCCGCAGTGTATGCTGGGATTTATTTACCGGCGTTTCATTGGCTAACCAATGTGTCAATCATCATTTGAATCGATCACTATTGGCTAAAGTTATTCGGAGGTCAAGGGGCGGATCCTTTTTATCATTTACAGGCTGGCGTTGGCTTAAACTGTAAAACAAAGCCTGCAATTGGCCAAAAAAGATGTGTCAATCATCAGTTGAATCGATCACTATTGGCTAAAGTTATTCGGAGGTCAAGGGGCGGATCCTTTTTATCATTTACAGGCTGGCATTGGCTTAAACGGCAAAACAAAGCCTGCAATTGGCCGAAAAAGATGAATGTGTATAGCACGTGGTTGACGGCATACAGAAAGCATTTTGTTAACTTTACTGTATTTGTAAATATTTTATTCTCCTGGATTTACTACATTCACGGATATAAGAGGACATTGGCTGCACATTATTATGAACACAACGACTTCGGTGAGCTACTCAGGCTATATATTATCCCTGTATCTTGTTTCAGACTGAACTCGATGTTTCTGTGATAAGCGGTGCAGATAATGGATGGAATGGAGTGTCTATTTTTAAATTCAACTCAATTCCAAGTGTTTATTGTCATATGCACAGTAAATTTGCGAGCGAAAAAGAAAATAGTAACTAAGGAATGGTTGGCATTTCTTGAATCCCAAGACTTTAACCTTCCGAATGATGGAACGATGCATTTGAGTGACATCGTACGGACACCGCATCCGCACGTGTTCTCGACACGTATTTGCGTCTTTGCAAGCTTTGGGAATGTTAAGGGGGTAATAAGTTGGACTGAACTATCTGACTGTTTTGTCCACGTTCCCATTGTAGCGCCTTATAATCCAGTGCGCCTTATGTATGTCAAAAATAGGACCAAAAACTATTTTTTCGGAGTGCGCCCTATAACCCGGTGCGCCTTATAGTGCGGAAAATACGGTATGTGTGTGTCTGTATGTGGAGTCAAACTTTGAAATAATTCACAAGATGAGATGAAACAATGTCCAACTATTCATGTGTTCAAATTTAAATACAAAAAAATCATTACTGGCGAAATACAGGGATCAGGAGGTTGGGTTATGAGTGGTGCGGGAGATTGGGAATAGTGCGTCTAGTTAACTTTGTGTTATTGTTGCTATTCTCAGTGTTCATTTTACCTGTGAAAAGTGATGGGTCCCAGGGACTCGCATACTCAAAGATCTATGGGTCCCAACAGAGATCTATGGCTCCCCAAAATATAGTGTTATCGAGGTTGAAATTGTAAATCGGTGACAAATATATGATAAAAATCTATATATTCATTCTGTTTTAATCATCAAATTATTAATTCATTTTCTGCATCAAATTATTGTAGGTAATATACCGATTAAAGGGATAAACACAAACCTGTCTTTTTTTCATTTTCTCCTTTTATACTTCCTTTTTTTCTTAACTTCTTTATACAACATCATAATTCGTAATATAATGCATCAAAGCAAGTGAGCCGTTTGAGAGCCGGCTCTCTTGAATGAGTTGAGCCGAAAAAGCCGGTTCTCTAAAAAGGGACGGACTTATCACCACACAACTCGAGATCGGCGAGGAGACGAAAACTCGAACCGCGAGACCAAAACAACAATGGCGGATGTGCCTGACGAAAAGTTTGGTAAAAGTGCGGTAAATCTTGTCATCGGGTAATAATGACAATTTTGTGTCAAAAACGTTGCGTCCCGGGGACGCACGTTGATTTGACACTATGCGTCCCCAGCAAAAATGATGTGTCTAGGACGCAGGGACGCGGGCAAACCAGAACACTGAGAGAGATAATTTTGAGAGAGAGAGAGAGTGTCCTGTGTGTCTGCGAGCATTGTGTATTGATAAAGAGGTCATGGCTGGAGTGAACAAGAAAGGGGGTTGGGTTTTTAGTAGCAATGCAGGGGTCTGCTGGCTAATTCCAGCTGTAATTAACATGAGTGGGTCAGGGAGAGGGTTATAAGGGGTGGGGGTGGGGTTCGTCGGGGGGGTTTGGGACAAAGGCTTGCTATGCCCTATATGTGCGCTAAGTGCGCCCACTAATCAATAGGTTTTTGATTCAAGATGGGCCTAATTGGCCCCAGGGAAATTTGTGCTTGGATGTCACATAAAAAGATACACGCAATTACCTTGCATTAACAGCATCACACGAACATTCGACCGCTTGCGTGTCCCCGGCTTTCAAGAAACAGGAACACAAATAGACCTTTTCTTGCTATTACGGCACAGGCGCCAAACAGGCGGCCCGCGGGCCGGATCGGGCTCGCTAAGGAACTAATGAACACTGCTCTATTACTCTCCATTCATCCATCCATCCATTATCTGCACCGCTTATCTTCAGTAGGGTCGCGGGAGTGCAGGAGCCCATCCCAGCTATCTTCAGGCAGTGGGCAGGGGACACCCTGAACTGGTTGCCGGCCAGTCGCAGGGCACACGGGGACAGACAACTCACTTGCCCATTCACACCTAGGGACAATTTGGACCGGCCAATTTAATTGACAAGCATGTTTTTGGAATGTGGGAGGAAACTGGAGTGCCAGGAGGAAACCCACGCAAGCACGGGAAGAACATACAAACTCCGCACAGGAAGTCCGGTAGCTGGATTTGAACCCATGACCTCAGAACTGTGTCGCACATACGCTAACCACTGCGCCGCCGTGCTGCCCGCTCTCTCAAAATGATCACTATTACTCTCTATTCATACATCCATCCATTATCTGCCCCGCTTATCCTCAGTAGGGCTGCAAGAGTGCAGGAGCCCATCCCAGCTATCTTCAGGCAGTGGGCAGGGGACACCCTGAACTGGTTGCCGGCCAGTCGCAGGGCACACAGGGACAGACAACTCACTTGCCCATTTACACCTAGGGACAATTTGGACCGGCCAATTTACCTGACAAGCATGTTTTTGGAATGTGGGAGGAAACCGGAGTGCCCGGAGGAAACCCACGCAAGCACGGGGAGAACATACAAACTCCGCACAGGAAGTCCAGTAGCTGGATTTGAACCCAGGACCTCAGAACTGTGCCGCATATGCGCTAACCACTGCGCCGCCGTGCTGCCCGCTCTCTCAAAATGATCACTCTCTATTAATCTCTATTCATCCATCCATCCATTATCTGCCCCGCTTATTCTCAGTAGGGTCGCGGGGGCGCTGGAGCCCATCCCAGCTATCTTCGGGCAGTGGGCAGGGGACACTCAGAACTGGTTGCCAGCCAATCGCAGGGCACACAGGAACAGACAACTCGCTCATTCACACCTAGGGACAATTTGGACCGGCCAATTTACTTGACAAGCATGTTTTTGGAATGTGGGAGGAAACTGGAGTGCCAGGAGGAAACCCACGCAAGCACGGGAAGAACATACAAACTCCGCACAGGAAGTCCGGTAGCTGGAGTTGAACCCAGGACCTCAGAACTGTGCCGCATATGCGCTAACCACTGCGCCGCCGTGCTGCCCGCTCTCTCAAAATGATCACTCTCTATTAATCTCTATTCATCCATCCATCCATCCATTATCTGCCCCGCTTATTCTCAGTAGGGTCGCGGGGGCGCTGGAGCCCATCCCAGCTATCTTCGGGCAGTGGGCAGGGGACACCCAGAACTGGTTGCCAGCCAATCGCAGGGCACACAGGGACAGACAACTCACTTGCCCATTCACACCTAGGGACAATTTGGACCGGCCAATTTACTTGACAAGCATGTTTTTGGAATGTGGGAGGAAACTGGAGTGCCAGGAGGAAACCCACGCAAGCACGTGAAGAACATACAAACTCCGCACAGGAAGTCCGGTAGCTGGATTTGAACCCATGACCTCAGAACTGTGCCGCACATGCGCTAACCACTGCGCCGCCGTGCTGCCCGCTCTCTCAAAATGATCACTATTACTCTCTATTCATCCATCCATCCATTATCTGCCCCGCTTATCCTCAGTAGGGCTGCGGGAGTGCAGGAGCCCATCCCAGCTATCTTCAGGCAGTGGGCAGGGGACACCCTGAACTGGTTGCCGGCCAGTCGCAGGGCACACAGGGACAGACAACTCACTTGCCCATTCACACCTAGGGACAATTTGGAATGGCCAATTTACCTGACAAGCATGTTTTTGGAATGTGGGAGGAAACTGGAGTGCCCGGAGGAAACCCACGCAAGCACGGGGAGAACATACAAACTCCGCACAGGAAGTCCAGTAGCTGGATTTGAACCCATGACTCTCCATTCATCCATCCATCCATTATCTGCCCCGCTTATCCTCACTAAGGTCGCGGGGGTGCAGGAGCCCATCCCAGCTATCTTCAGGCAGTGGGCAGGGGCACAACTGGTTGCCAGCCAGTCACAGGGCACACAGGGACAGACAATTCGCTCGCTCATTCACACCTAGGGACAATTTTGCACTACTGGCAGTTCTTTATAGCTTGCCACTCCTTGCACATTTGCTCTCTGCACTATTGTACTTACAGCGTTATTGTTACAGTGTTAATGTTACTGTTTACCTGACTTGTTAACCTGACTGCCCATTTTGCACATCTGGTTAGCTACTCCTCTTGCACTATCGGCACTATGGTCAAATACTATACGTAGCCATAATACAATACAACTTTTACTTATATCTGTACATTCAAGGAAACTGTGCGGGTCAGATGTATCGACATTTCGTTCTGTATACACGTGTACTAGAATGACAATAAAGTAGATCTGAATCTGAATCTGAATTTGGACTGGCCAATTAACCTCTTATCTTAAAAGGATCTCCCTCTTTCTCTCCAAATTTTCCCACTATATATTTCTCAAAATTCTCTCTCTCTATCTGTCCCCAGTTACATTTATTCCCCCTGCCGGGTTCATGCAGCTTGTTCTTCTCATTCACTGTTTATATCTATTCATTCCGGAAAATTGGCTCATTTACCATCATTAAGTAGGTTTGCGGCAGTGGCTCAGGAGGTAGAGCGCTCGTCTTGGGATCAAGAGATCACAGTTCGAATCCCGGCTCCTTCTTGTTACATGTCGAAGTATCCTTGGGTAGGACACTGAACCCCTAATACCCCCAATAAGCAGGTTAGCGCCTTACATGGCTGCACGGCCGCTATTGGGAAATGTGAAGCACACTGTAAAGCGCTTTGGGAAGTCATTGACTTGAAAAGCGCTATAGAAATGCAGATCTTGTACTAATTGTGTCATTTCTCAAAATACTTGCAAAAAAGAAATCTAGTTATTGTCTCTGGCCGATGAAACCTAACTCCAAATTCAGTGCCAGTAATGATGGAGAGAACCAAAGCAATCACATAAAGAAATCTCACATTATTTTTTATATTTTATAAACAATGTCCAAGCAAAATTACATTTAATGGGATGAAATACATTTTACAAAGGGTTGGCAAAAAAAACCCATAGAAATATTTCAGATGAACTCCGTATAAAATGCGATTTCCCTTACAAAATACAAAATAATCTTACACCTTTTTTTTTCAAACGTGTTTATTTATGTAGTTTAACATGTTATATTGTACATGTGTTTCCTTATATCATATATATTGTGAATTAACATTTTGTTGTGAGATACTGAGTTGCTAGACATAATTGAGGTTTATTATAAAAAAAATCAAAAATGAAGTAGCTTGGACGTTCACCGTAGAAGGAAAAAATACATGCGAATATAATTAAGTAGAATAATGTATTTTCTTATTCAAACTATTAATTCATTTTCTCCTTTTACACTTCTTTTTTGTCTTAACTTCTTTATACAACATAATAATTCGTAATATAATGCATCAAAGCAAGTGAGCCGTTTGAGAGCAGGCTCTTTAATGAGTTGAGCCAAAAAAGCCGGTTCTCTAAAAAGAGATGGACTTCCTTTCACTACACAACTACCAAGGAATGATGCATGATGGGAAATCCCCAGGCAGCAGACGCATGCGCATAGTAGCATCGAACCGCTCGCTTCGTTTGCAACGAAAAAAAATGATACCGAGTTAGAGGCTACCGCGGCGAACTCCTTTGACTTGATTGATTTGCCGCTTTGAGATAGTCGGTGTATACCCGATGGTACCCATCATCGATAAATTTGCGTTTTTCCGTACAGATTTTCTTGTACCTCGTACACATGCATAATAAATGTACTTTGTTCGGCAAAAACGTGCAGGTTGTTGACAGGTATGTGATAATAGGGTTTTTTTGGACCAATTTTCTCCTCATCGACCTGTTTGGACCCGTTTATCTATGCATAATCTTCAATCATAATTTAAGATGGGACAATAAAACGTGTTTTTATCTATACTACAGTTTCTACATTGGTCTGCCAATCAAATAATAAACAAGATATCGGTTCATGTATTTTCAAATCTCACTGTGCTTCAACAGAAACATAGCACAAAGCACATCACTGACACATTTTTAAGCAAACATAGGATCCGAAATGAGCCATAAGAATAAATGAGCATGATCTTAAAGTACAAAGTTTATAGCTAGGTACTTAATTGTAAACCTATGAGAGGCCGTTTGAGAAGTAAATCAAACTTGCTTTAACATTTAACATCATACTCTTACACATGCATAACGATACTCTTATACAGACAATCATACCCAAGCAAAAACATTACTATACTGTTTTACACATACAGTAACTACACTCCCTATACTATAGTACTCTCATATCCACACATACAATTATACTCCCACAAACACTAAACGATTTTCGACATCAATTCAGATTCAGATCTACTTTATTGTCATTCTTGTACACGTGTATACAGAACGAAATGTCGATACATCTGACCCGCACAGTTTCCTTGAATGTACAGATGTTGTATTGAGTTGGAGTATTGAAGCACTAATAATATACTAAATAATATACTGAATAATTATAGCTATGTATAGTATTATACAGTAGTGCAAAGAGTGCAAGAGGAGCAGCTCACCAGATGTGCAAAATGGGCAGTCAGGTAAACAAGTCACTATACAATAACAATAACACTGGAGTACGATAGTGCAGAGGAGAACACATGTGCAAAGGAGGGGCTAGGTATAAGAGAACTGCTAGTAGTGCAAAAAAAAACAAAAACAAAAAAAAAACGAGTTTGCTCCCAATATGGAAGTACTGTGAGAGCGAGTAGTAAGTAGTATATGTGAGAGAATGTAGTAGAATGTGTGTGACAGCATATTAGTAATATTTTCAAGAGAGGGTATAGTAGGCAGGGTTGGGTAGGGTTACTTTAACTGGATTACTTTCAATTACTTTTGGATTACTCCAATAGCAAATATGCTAATAAAAGACAAAAGAAACTAAATATGAATAAAATGACAAAATTTTGTGCAGGCTTGGGGAGTAACTGAATACATGGAACGGCAAAAATGATGTTGGCACGCTGTTTGGATTTATTTTCATTTCGTTTCTGTCGCATTTGATGTTCGTTTTGCCGGAGATCCAAGAGATCAAAGCCAGGAGAGAAAGCTAACCACGTGTTGTGAGTCATCATTTTATTCCTATTTAGTTTCTTTTGTCTTTTATTAGCATATTTGGTATTGGAGTAATCCAAAAGTAATTGAAAGTAATCCAGTTAAAGTAACCCTACCCAACCCTGATAGTAGGGTATGTATGAGAGTACAGGAGTTGGTGTGAGAGATTATAGTATATGTGTGATTGTATAGTACAGGGGTGGCGAACAAGTTTGACACAAAGAGCCGAAATCTTTAACTGTGAGAGTCAAAGAGCCACACCACGCGCTGACCGGCATTAGACGTAACCTACGCAGATGATTGGCAGTCAGTTATGTGTCCGAAGCAGCATAAAAACAACAAATCTGCCAAATTAATTTCAAAATATTATTTATTATTTGTTATTACCTCTGATGGATTCAAGTGTGTTTTAAGAGGGAAAAAAAACTCAACATGAAACGAGGCCAAGAGCCACAGTATATAGAAAATATGATGAGGCAAAGAGCCGCATTCTTATTGGCCAAGAGCCGTATGCGGCTCTAGAGCCGCGTCTTCGCCACCCCCGGTATAGTAGTATGTGTGTACCAGTGTGACAGTACAGTTATCCCTCTGTTCTAAGGGTTGAATGGGGTCAGAACCCCCTCGAAACGTGAAAATCTGCAAAGACACAGTCACTCACATCCACCCACCACAGACACATACAATGTGCCCCTGTGATAGCATTTCCTGTCTGCTGTCTGCTGCGGAACCCAATGCACGATACGTCGATATCAATGATAGTAAAGAGATTTCAATTCTATTATCTGCGAAGCGCTAAACCAGCGATAACCAAATCTTGATGTCGCAAAGGATTACTGTTTAGCAACATTTGTAAGAGAGAGTAGTGTGTATGAGTATAGTACTATTAGTGAGAACGTGTAGTAGTGTGTTTATGAGTTTAGTGGTATGTGTGAGAGAGTAATGTGTACATGAGAGTATAGTACTGTGTGTGATAGTTTATCGTTTTTTGTGTGTGTGTGTGTATGTGAGAGAGAGAGAGAGAGAGAGAGAGAGAGAGAGAGAGAGAGAGAGAGAGAGATAGAGAGAGAGAGAGAGCAAGAGAGAGGGTATAGCATACATTTATTATGCATTTTAAGACGTGTACAACATACAAGAAAATCTGTACGGAAAAACTCAAATTTGTCAATGATGGGTACCATCTGGTATACACCGACTATCACGAAACGGCAAATCAATCAAGTCTAACAAGTTCGCCGCGATAGCCTCTATCTCTGTATCGGTTTTTTTTCTTTTGCAAACGAAGCGAGCGGTTTGATACTACTGTGCGCATGCGTCTGCCGCCTCAGATTTCATGTGGTAGTTATGTAGTGAAAGGAAGTCCGTCTCTTTTTAGAGAACCGGCTTTTTCGGCTCAACTCATTACAGAGAGCCGGGTCTCAAACGGCTCACTTGCTTTGATGCATTATATTACGAATCATTATTGTTGTATAAGGAAGTTAAGAAAAGTATAAAAGGAGAAAATGAAAAAGGACAGGTTTGATTATCCATTTATACAGTATATTACCAACAATAATTGAATGCAGAAAATGATTAGATAATTTGAATAGGAAAATGTCTTATTCTACTTAATTATATTTGCATGTATTTTTTCCTTCTCAAGCAAACGTCCAAGCGACTTAATTTTAGAACTTTTTTTATGATAAACCTCATTCATGTCGAGCAACTCAGGATCTCACAACAAAATATTAATTAACAATATGTATGATATAAGGAAACACATGTACAATATAACATGTTGAACTACATAAATAAACACGTTTAAAAAAAAATATGGTGTAAGATTATTTTGTATTTTATAAGGGAAAATACAACATTTTGTAAGGGCATGAAGCCCTGGAGGTTGATAAGTATATGTTTGAGAGAGTATAGCAGTGAGAATAAGAGTATAGGTGTGTAGGAGTATAGTAGTGTTTGTGCCAGCAGGGTTGGGTAGGGTTACTTTAACTGGATTACTTTCAATGACTTTTGGATTACTCCAATACCAAATATGCTGATAAAAGACAAAAGAAACTAAATATGAATAAAATGACAAAATTTTGTGCAGGCTTGGGGAGTAACGGAATACATGGAACGGCAAAAATGATGTTGGCAAGCTGTTTGGATTTATTTTCATTTTGTTTCTGTCGCATTTTATGTTAGTTTTGCCGGAGATCAAAGCCAGGAGAGACAGCTTACCACGTGTTGTGAGTCATCATTTTATTCATATTTAGTTTCTTTTGTCTTTTATTAGCATATTTGGTATTGGAGTCATCCAAAAGTAATCGAAAGTACCGTATTTTCCGCGCTATAAGGCGCACCTAAAAGCCTTTATTTTTTTCAAAAGCTGACCATGCGCCTTATAATACAGTGCGCCTTATATATGGATCCAACTAACTTGCAGCCGCCGACTAGATTTTCCCCCGAACGCCAAGTAGTACGCGGTGTATGCTGGGATTTATTTACCGGCGTTTCATTGGCTAACCAATGTGTCAATCATCATTTGAATCGATCACTATTGGCTTAAGTTATTCGGAGGTCAAGGGGCGGATCGTTTTTATCATTTACAGGCTGGCATTGGCTTAAACAGCAAAACAAAGGCTGCAATTGGCCGAAAAAGATGTTTCAATCATCAGTTGAATCGATCACTATTGGCTAAAGTTATTCGGAGGTCAAGAGGCGGATCCTTTTTATCATTTACAGGCTGGCATTGGCTTAAACGGCAAAACAAAGCCTGCAATTGGCCGAAAAAGATGAATGTGTATAGCATGTGGTTGACGGCATACAGAAAGCATTTTTTTAACTATACTGTATTTGTAAATATTTTATTCTCCTGGATTTACTACACTCATGGATATAAGAGGACATTGGCTGCACATTATTATGAACACAACGACTTCGGTGAGCTACTCCGGCTATATATTATCCCTGTATCTTGTTTCAGACTGAACTCGATGTTTCTGTGATAAGCGGTGCAGATAATGGATGGAATGGAGTGTCTATTTTTAAATTAAACTCAATTCCAAGTGTTTATTGTCATATGCACAGTAAAGTTGCGAGCGAAAAAGAAAATAGATACTAAGGAATGTGTGGCATTTCTTGAATCCCAAGACTTTAACCTTCCGAATGATGGAACGATGCATTTGAGGGACATCGTACGGACACCGCATCCGCACGTGTTCTCGACACGTATTTGCGTCTTTGCAAGCTTTCAGAATGTTAAGGAGGTAATAAGTTGGACTGAACTATCTGACTGTTTTGTCGACGTTCCCATTGTAGCGCCTTATAATCCGGTGCGTCTTATGTATGTCAAAAATAGGACCAAAAACGATTTTTTCGGGGTGCGCCCTATAACCCGGTGCGCCTTATAGTGCGGAAAATACGGTAATCCAGTTAAAGTAACCCTACCCAACCCTGTGTGCCAGTATGATTAACTTCTCAAACGGCCTCTCATATGAACCTGCCACTAAAAACCCCACCATGTGTACACAAGCATACACACAAAGAATTCATAACCAGAGACGACCCAAAAAATAATTTTACTTCCAAATTGTGTGCACTCATTGTAGAGAGCGGACACGTGCAAAGCTAGAAAAGGAGTCACGATTTAAAAATAAAAAAAATGAACAATTAAAGATCTTGATGGGGCTCTGCTGACGGTTATATGCAAAGACAGTCCTCACCCACTCTCTCCTCATTCTCTCCCCCATTCGTCCCCCCTCTTCTCCCCCTTCTTTGACTCATTTATCTCCGCAAGCCGTTAACTCGTTTCACTCAAAACAGACAACAACAAACGTCGCTTGGCGTTTTCTTTTCTTTTTGCTCGCCGAAATCTTGCAAGAATATCTCCTTCGCGCTCCTGCACCGTGCACATGAAAACGCGCGCACATAAACGCTCCCTCGCAAAACACAATCTACTGTAAACGCATATTCGGTAGTAAGATGCGCGCGTGTGCATAATTCAAAAGGCGGTAACGTTAACTCACCCTCCTGCTGACTTTTCTGCTTGCTTTTTTTGTCGATGTTCTCCTCTCTCCTTCGCTCAGCTTTGCAGCTGCCGCTTGGTCACGTGACCTCTCAACTCCCCTCTCCATCCCCTCCCTCCTATTATTCCTCCCACTCTATCTATTATCTCCCCTTGTCGGCTCTTGTCGGCTTTCCAGTTTTCCATCTCAAAGTGTACTCATGTCATCCTTTCTTCCTTTTGGCGGTGGTACGTGAGTGTATTAACCGGCCGTTCTTTCATCACACTGTCACGTCACTCCTCATTTCGGGGGGAGACAGGGATGGCAGGGGAGAAGGGTTAAGATTTGGTGCTTGGCATTGAACTATCACCAGTGTTGGTTACAGGGTTGGGTAGGGTTACTTTAACTTGATTACTTTCAATTACTTTTGGATTACTCCAATACCAAATATGCTAATAAAAGACAAAAGAAACTCACCTCATCTCATTAGCTGCACCGCTTATCCTCAGGGTCGCAGGGGTAATGGAGCCCATCCCAGCAATCATCAGGCAGTGGGCAGGGGACACTCTGAACTGGTTGCCAGCCAATCGCAGGGCACATAGGGACAGACAACTTGCTCGCTCATCCACACCTAGGGACAATTTGGACCGGCCAATTCACCTGAAATGCATGTTTTTGGAATGTGGGAGGAAACCGGAGTGCCCGGAGGAAACCCACGCAAGCACGGGGAGAACATACAAACTCCGCACAGGAAGTCCGGTAGCTGGACTTGAACCCACACAGGAGGTTCCCAAGACCTTAGAACTGTGCCGCACACGCGCTAACCGCTGCGCCGCCGTGACGAAAGAAACTAAATATGAATAAAATGACTCCATTTTGTGCAGGCTTGGGGAGTAACGGAAGACATGGAACGGCAAAAATGATGTTGGCAAGCTGTTTGGATTGATTTTCATTTTGTTTCTGTCGCATTTTATATTAGTTTTGCCGGAGATCAAAGAGATCAAAGCCAGGAGAGCAAGCTTACCACGTGTTGTGAGTCATCATTTTATTCATATTGAGTTTCTTTTGTCTTTTATTAGCATATTTGGTATTGGAGTAATCCAAAAGTAATTGAAAGTCATTAAGTTAAAGTAACCCTACCCAACCCTGGTTGGTTACTGAAAAAAGTAATGTTACAGTTGCTGGTTACTTCATTTAAAATGTAACCATACCTGTCAACCTCCAGGGCTCCATGCCCTTACAAACTGTCGTATATTTCCTCACAAAATACAAAATAATCTTACACCATATTTTTATTTATTTATGTAGTTTAACATGATATATTGTACACGTGTTTCGTTATATCATACATATTGTTGATTAACATTTTGTTGTGAGACACTGAGTTGCTCGACATGAATGAGGTTTATTGTAAAAAAAAGTTCAAAAATTGAACAGCTTGGACGTTCACTGTATAAGGAAAAAAATACATGCAATATTACATTTTCTTATTCAAATTATTAATTCATTCTGCATTAAATTATGGTTGGTAATATACTGATACTAAAGGGATAACCACAAACCTGTCTTTTTTTATTTTCTCCTTTTATACTTCCTTTTTTTCTTAACTTCTTTATACAAAATAATAATTCGTAATATAATGCATCAAAGCAAGTGAGCCGATGAGAGCCGGCTCTCTTTAATGAGTTTAGCCGAAAAAGCCGGTTCCTTTAAAAAGAGACGGACTTCCTTTCACTACACAACTACCATGGAATAATGCATGATGGGAGATCCCCAGGCGGCAGATGCAGGCGCACAGTAGCATCAAACCGCTCGCTTCGTTTGCAACGGAAAAAAAAACATACAGAGATAGAGGCTACCGCGGCGAACTTGTTTGACTCGATTGATTTGCCGTTTGGTGATAGTCGGTGTATCCGGATGGTACCCGTAGTTAACAAATTTGTGTTTTTCCGTACAGATTTTCTCGTACGTCTTACACGTCTTAAAATGCATAATAAACGTAGTTTGTAAGGCAAAAACGTACAGGTTGAAAGGTATGTGTAACTCAGTTACCTCCAAGATTACTGACACCCTAAAGTAGCACGTTACTCTAAACGTAAATATCTAGTTACAAACTACTCTATACACTCACATTGAAGCCCCCAAAACTACTACTTATTAAATCCCCTAATAATAAAAGAAATATAAGAAAACATGTACACTAAACTGTGAAAGCAGGGAACCCTAAAAATATTCATTTGCTTGTGCAATCTTAGCCAAGACACTCATATCAATTTTGTCCCTGGGTTTAAAAGCACTCCAAGATCTCCTCCATTTATGGGTACTGTCCCAGACGTTTTTCTTTTCCTCCAGTCATGGTGTATTGCAAAAATAATTTTACAGATAAAAAAAAAATCAGCACTCTTTTACTGAAAATTCTGGTAGCACACAACCAAACTCAACTCAGATAAACTGACCCCCTCAGTTCGGTCTTTTATTTTCAAGTTGTAAACATGTGAATATGGCTAGGATGCGAGTATATATCAGAATAACAGTAGCTCCTACGCTAGATCGAGAGCGTATAAGAAACGGTTGAAGAACAGAACATTGTGATCCGTGTAAAGCAGGGGTAGGGAACCTATGGTTCGGGAGCCATAGATGGCTCTTTTCATGAGAACGAATGGCTCCGAAATAAAATGTAACTATTGCACGTCTCTCTGTGGCGTTCCAAAGTCAAGTGATTTTATCCCGATTTTGGTTCATATAAAGACGAAGCAACTGAATGAAGAAGTTTGATAAGAAAGCATTCAAACTGATAAATAAAAACGCTGGCAAAGGACTTTGATTGGGTGAGCAGTACAGGTGGGCGGATCCCTGCACACAGTGCAAGGCACTTCCTTCTCTCTCTCTCGCTCAGTGCAGTCTACACAGAAAGATAATACGACGATATGCTTATCGTTTGCAGTCATTTGTGACATTTTTACAAAAGAACTTTGCATGCACATTGTTTTGAAACCGTTATTAAGGACAAAAGTTGCCTCAACACTCTTAACTGAAGGTGGAAGACAAATTGTAAATGGCATATTGACATTGATTTGGAACACAGGATTTGGTATTATTATCATTTCATACATTTGATTAGAGGGGCAGCACAGCGGCGCAGTGGTGAGCGCGTGTGCGGCACAGTTCATGTCTTAGGAACCTCCTGCCTGGGTCCAAATCCAGCTCCAGACTTCCTGTGCGGAGTTTGTATGTTCTCTTCGTGCTTGCGTGGGTTTCCTCCGGGCACTCCGTTTTTTTCCCACATTTCCAAAAACATGCATTTCAGGTGAATTGGCCGGTCCAAATTGTCCCTAGGTGTGAATGAGCGAGTGAGTTGTCTGTCCCCTGTGTGCCCTGCGATTGGCTGGCAACCAGTTCAGGGTGTCCCAGGCCCACTGCCCGATGATTGCTGGATGGGCTCCAGCACCCCCGTGACCCTACTCAGGATAAGCGGTGTAGCTAATGAGATGAGATGAGACATTTGATGAAATCATCAAATGACACACAGTGAAACAAAATGTGCTGAAGAATAAGCTTTTGTCTAGAGAGCGTGTTTGGCAGTTTTTTCAGTTTTGTCTGAAAATATAGGATGTGGCTCTCTCAATTTCTTTTTAAAACATGTTTTGCTTTTATGGCTCTTTGGGACAAAAAGGTTCCTGACCCCTGGTGTAAAGTAACGCACCATATTGTAACGACAGTTGAGTTACAACATTTTATTACTAAACCATTACAGTACTTGTTACCAATGTGTTAATATTCTTAGGTTTTAAATATCAAAATGTATCGTTTACCAAATTGTTCGAATGAGTTATCTGACTCCATCGACCAAACACACCCTACATTCACCCAACAATGCGCACTCGTTTCTTGACGGAAAAGTGAACAAGAGACTCCGACATTTTCACATGGGGGCAGATTTAATTTAATTAGCAATTTAACTAAGTGTACTCCATCGAAAATGGCCGAATTAGTCCAATTAGTGTCGTCTGAGTCGATGGGAAGCCTTTTTTGAAGTCTTCCTGCCTTTCTCCTGTCGGCCCTCGCCTCTCCGCAAGATGGTGTGCCGACTCCTCCCATGGACGACCTGATATTTTTATTTTTACACGTTCATGTTAGCGTAATCTTTCGTACGGAAGATTACGATAACGCGAACGTACGATTAGCCTGTGTTTGCATTATGTTTACGTTGAACATTCAGGGGAAACATTCAGGGTGTTGGAACGGAGCCCAACATTGAGGGCGTTGTAACGGAGCCCCCTTTCCAATGAACCGCTCACCACTTGTTGTGGAGACCCGGGTGCTAAATGACTTGTAAAGGACCTGATTTTTTTATTTTTACATGATCATGTTAGCCTAATCTTTCGTATGGAAGATTACGATAACGCGAACGTACGATTAGCCTGGGTTAGCATTATGTTTACGTTGAACATTCAGGGGAAACATTCAGGGTGTTGGAACGGAGCCCAACATTGAGGGTGTTGGAACGGATTAAAACGATTTGCATTATTTTTAATGGGAAAAATGATTTCGGTGATCGAAGAAATCTGTTTTCGAACAGGGTTCTGGAACGGATTGTGGTCGGGAAACCGAGGTTCCACTGTACTTTATTCATTATTATATGTGTTGTCGTTATATTTCGACCATTTTCTTTAGCTGGCCCGATGAAAAGGCCTGAGGCTGTATTTTGCCCACCCCTGCACTATATTGTGCCAAAGTGAACAATGGCAAAGCTCAGCATGATGTGATACCTGCAGGGGCAGGCCTGCTGCCCCCAGTCCCCCTCCAACATATTCCTCCTCTTCCTGTTACCGCAACACGCGTACCTGAGTAGACTCCCCCTCATTGAGGACAGTAAGAGGGGCTCAACCTACTGCATCAGCTCATTAAGAGCGCAGTGCGTGTATGTGCACGCCGGAATGGGTTATTAGAACGGAAGAGAAGGTTGCCCCCCGAGAGGCATCATCATTTTGTGCACTGTATAGCGGACCTTCGTGTTATGACGTCTCCAGCTTATGTTATTTTCACTTTACGATGTGGAATACGATCTTTTTTGGGACCCTCGTAACGACAATTTCCCCACCAAACAACAAACAAGGCCAGATCTTACCTCTAGGTCCGGGGTCTCCAACCTTTTTCAAGCCGAGAGCTACTTTTTGTGACTAATTCAGTGTTCATTTGACCTGTGAAAAGTGATGGGTCCCGGGGACTCGCATGCTCAAAAATCTATGGGTCCCAACAGAGATCTATGGCTCCCCAAAATTTTGTGTTATCGAAATTGTAAATTGGCGACAAATATATAATATAATTCTATATATTCATTCAGGTTTAATCATCGCAGTTTATTGGTAATACAAATCAGTTATCACTTCAAGATTTTTCAGTTCACAATATTGTACACTATTCAAAATAATATTGCTGAAATATTTATATATTCTTGCAGTTTTAATCATCACAGTTAATTGGTAATACAAAGCAGTTATCACTTCAAATTTTTCAGTTCATATATTCTTTGTGGTTTGCCATAGTTATAATGCCTTCTCAAGGTCCAATCCATTATCATCCTCCCCATAGCGTAGCTAGGAGTATAATTTAGTCAATTTTGGTAGGGAAGTGTTTTTCTTGCTCGGAGTATTCTTTTGTTTATTTTCTTTCGTTGAATCGCTTCAAAACACATGTTTTCCTTGCCTTCGCGGTCTTCTGAAGAATTTCTCCGCCGTTTTTTCGTGCCAGACTTTTTGCCGTTGTTACCACTTTCTGTGTTGTGTTTCGACTTTTCACCGACACTGAAGAAATGACGAATTTTTTGTTGATTTGCACCTAATACCAACTGTTTTTTCGGAGGCATACTTCTCTTTCACTCGACAACCGCCACAACAATGACGTCATCTCGAAGCAACGAGATCTCGTTTGCCGAGATCGGCGCGAGACCAAAACAACAATGGCGGATCTGCCTGATGAAAAGTTTGGAGTGCGGTAAATCTTTGTTAAAAAAAAAAAAAAAAAAATGTAGAAGAAGAAATCTGAAATCTGAAAAAGGCAATACAAGTAAAAATTAGGGGGAAGGAATTCCAAAAAAGGGAAAAATGGAGAAAAGGAGAGATATAAGTAAGGGAAGAAAATGATTAAATAGAAAAAAAATGAAAACAAGCAATTTCAATTTTTTTCTCTTCATTTAGTTTCAGTTTGACTTTTTGTCTTATTTGTTTTTCCCCATGTTTTTCTTATTTTGTTTCCTTTTTTTTAAATTAAATTTAAAAAAATTTTTTGTTTTTCTTATCTTTTTGTCCTGAGTTTTACTTTTATTTAATCTTTTTGCATGTTTTATTTTATTTTATTTTATTTTCTCCCCTTTTTGTAATTTGGTTTTTCTCTTCCTCTTTCTTTTCTTATTTCTCTTCTTTTCAAACGTTATAAGGTGCGTTTTGACCACTTTGAGTCCCTCCTGTTGTGCTTTTAGCACTCGCACGACATGATACAGCGACATCTTGTCACGAACCAGGACAGGAAACAGGAATGGAGAACCCAATCGCGTAACGTACTCACAGTTCATTAGGGAGAAGAGGAATGCGCACACACTCGATCCAGGTATCGATGGAGGCGGAAGTGGATTGAAATCCGAACAACAGAGTTGTTAAAATCAAACAGATCAGTCCAAAAATAAAACAGGATCAAACACAGGCAAATTCACAGAACTAGAAAACTCCCAATTCCAACCCTTAATGCCGAGCGCAAAGCATGAAGGCAATGAGTAGCAATGTTGTAAGTCCTAGGTATGACTCGGCCGAGGCTTGAACCAGCGACCTTCCAGTCTCGGAGTGGGCGCCCTACCATCTAGCCTGCCGAGCTGGTACAACTAGGCATTTAACACAGTCTTGCAGACGCTCTGCCCACTAACGGCTCAAAGGACCGCATTTAAGTACCGTATTTTCCGCACTATAGGGCGCACCGGGTTATAGGGCGCACCCCCAAAAAATAGCTTTTGGTCCTATATCGTCCATAGATAAGGCGCACCGGATTATAAGGCGCTACAATGGGAACGTCGGCAAAACAGTCAGATAGTTCAGTCAAACTTATTACCCCCTTAACATTCCGAAAGCTTGCAAAGAAGCAAATACGTGTCTCAGACATATACGGAAACAGTGTCCGTACGATGTCACTCAAATGCATCGTTCCAAATATCATTCGGAAGGTTAAAGTCTTGGGATTCAAGAAATGCCATCCATTCCTTAGTTTCTATTTTCCTTTTCGCTCGCAACTTTACTGTGCCTATGACAATAAACACTTGGAATTGAGTTGAATTTAAAAAAAATACCCATCACAGAATCATCGATATCACTCTGAAACAAGATACTGGGAAAATATATAGCCGCAGTAGCTCACCGAAGTCGTTGCGTTCAATAATGTGCAACCATGGTCCTCTTATATCCGTGAGTGTAGTAAATCCAGGAGAGTAAAATATTTACAAATACAGAATGGTAAATCATGTTTACTCTATGCTGTAGACAACCAAACTTGCTATTCACATTCATCTTTTTCGGCCAATTGCAGGCTTTGTTTTGCCCTTTAGCCTATGCAAGCCTGTAAATGATAAAAAGGATCCGCCCCCTTTACCTCCGAATAACTTTAGCCAATAGTGATCGATTCAAATGATGATTGACACATTGGCTGGGAAATAAAACGCCGGCATTTGTATCCCAGCATACACCGCGGACCACATCACCTACGAGGAAAAATCTAGTCGGCGGCTGCTTGCCTTTGTTGCGAGACCTTGCGACTTAATATTGATCCATCTATAAGGCGCACTGTATTATAAGGCGCATGGTCAGCTTTTGAAAAAAAAAAAGGCTTTTAGGTGCGCCTTATAGTGCGGAAAATACGGTACTCCCAGTGAGCAATCTGTCAACACGTCTCAGCCGGTGTCCATGGGCGGGTCCAATTGGGCACCGTGGCAACGGTGACAGAACCTGGCGCCACGCGGCTGGGACCATTTGGGCGCCATGGTAATTGTGACACATCTACAGAGAAAATAATACACACAGTCCCTTTAACTTTTATATTAGGCAGAGGGGCCCTCAAACTACCAATCAGGCGGGACGAAATTCTGCCCTACGAGGTTGAGACCGGCAGCACGGCGGCGCAGTGGTTAGCGCATGTGCGGCACAGTTCATGTCTTGGGAACCTCCTGCGTGGGTTCAAATCCAGCTCCAGACTTCCTGTGCGGAGTTTGTATGTTCTTCCCGTGCTTGCGTGGGTTTCCTCCGGGCACTCCGGTTTCCTCCCACATTCCAAAAACATGCATGTCAGGTGAATTGCTCTGTCCAAATTGTCCCTAGGTGTGAATGAGCGAGCGAGTTGTCTGTCCCTGTGTGCCCTGCGATTGGCTGGCAACCAATTCAGGGTGTCCCCTGCCCACTGCCCGATGATTGCTGGGATGGGCTCCAGCACCCCCGCGACCCTACTGAGGATAAGCGGTGTAGCTAATGAGATGAGGTGGAGACCCATGCCCTAAGTGGCTTTACTAGCTCCGCTCGCACAGAAGCACTTAACACTTCCTCACCAGCAATAAACAACACGCACAAACACACTAACCACTCAGCATTCTCTGTATATCCAAACAAGGAAAGGAGATTTTCCTGCCTGACACGCACCCAAATCGGCTGACTCAGTTGACTTTACATAGACGCTCGGTGCACCGGGCGAAATATATGCATCCCGACCCCGGGGGGAGCCAAACAGCCAACTGGCGTTTGTGCTGCTGGAATAAATGGAGCAGAAAAAGCAGCGAGTGCGAGAAGCAACACCTCCAGCACAGGCACAGACAATGAAAGACTCGGAAGCAGTGAGTCGGAGATTGGGTTTGATATGCAATTGTGAGATCCTCGGCTCCAGTTTCACTCAAAACGCAAGTCCAAATGGTTCTTCTACAGCACAGGTGTCAAACAGGCGACCCGCGGGCCAGATCGGGCCCGCTAAGGGATGGAATCCGGCCTGCCAGACAACACTCAGAGAAGCGCAAGAGAAAAACAAGCTGCAGGGTGAAATATGTCAACTTGATGTTGCCAAAGCCAGGTGCCTCGAACAAAGACACTGTACTTGTATTTATTTATCTCTCTCTCTCTCTCTCTCTCTCTCTCTCTCTCTCTCTCTCTCTCTCTCTCTCTCTCTATCAATTTAAAAAAGCTTTCAATATTTGAGAACAGTATAATTCTTTTTATTAGGTTTTCTTGCAGAAATCCCGATCCTGATCCAAGCTCACCTAGATTCTAGCTCCGCCTGCACCCAGGACAATTGAGTTTGAGAGCCCTGCTGTAGGGATTTTGGAGGTTTATCTGGCGTTGTATCATTTATATGTGAGTATGTTTGCACCAGCTCGGTGGCCTTGGGGGTATGGCGCCCGCCCCGAGACAGGGAGGTTGTGGTTCAAGCCTCGGCCGAGTCATACCTAAGACTTTGACGTTGGTACCCGTTGCCTTCCTGCTTGGCGTTCAGCATTAGGGGTTGGAATTGGGGGTTTTGGTCACCTAATGACTCCCAACACCTCAGTTGGGTTGAACGAGGGGGCTGGGAATCCCCTCCTCTAAATCAATCTCCCAAAAAGAGTCAGAAATGACTCTAGCCACCTCCCAATAGGGGTATATGGCTGTGGTATATATGTATATATATATACAGTGGGACCTCGCTACTTCAAAGTTGCACCTTCGCGGGTCTAAAAATAAATAAATAATAATAATAAATCTTTTTTTTTTTTTTTTTTTAAAGCATTTTTGAAGGGCCACTTCGCGGATTTTCACTTTTCGCAGGTGGTTTTGGTCCCCATTAACCGCGATAACCGAGGGATTACTATATCTCATCTCATCTCATCTCATTAGCTGTACCGCTTATCCTCATTAGGGTCGCAGGGGGGGGGGGCTGGAGCCCATCCCAGCCATCACCGGGCAGTGGGCAGGGGACAGGGGACACCCTGAACTGGTTGCCAGCCAATCGCAGGGCACACGGGGACAGACAACTCGCTCGCTCATTCACACCTAGGGACAATTTGGACCGGTCTTTTCACCTGAAATGCATGTTTTTGGAATGTGGGAGGAAACCGGAGTGCCCAGAGGAAACCTACGCAAGCACGGGGAGAACATACAAACTCCGCACAGGAAGTCTGGAGCTGGATTTGAACCCTATATATATATATAAATGTTTGCACACTGCATCAGAACAGCCTGAGTGTGTCCTCCTTATCCTCTTGGTCGTGTAGCCTCAGGCTGGTTCAGCCGGCAGGTGTGGAGAAGCGCACCAGCTTGACCTCCACCATCTGAACAAACAGAAGCCCGCTACCTGACAAATAAAATAGCAGATGCACTCAAGCAGGTGCCATTTTCAGAAGGTCAAGGTGTGTACTACATTTCAACATTTTGCATTTCATTTGTGATACCTGCAATATCAAAACCAAGGGTCGAGAGCCTATGGCTTTCATAGGTACAATCACATCAATTTAGTCTTTAGTGTTCCAATCCTGATGGGCGCAGAGCCAAATCTAGATAGATAGATAGATAGATAGATAGATAGATAGATAGATAGATAGATAGATAGATAGATAGATAGATAGATAGATAGATAGATAGATAGATAGATAGATAGATAGATAGATAGATAGATAGATAGATAGATAGATAGATAGATAGATAGATACAGTACATAGAGATAGATAGATAAATAGATACAGTAGATAGATAGACATGATAGATAGACACAGTAGATAGAGATAGATAGATAGATAGATAGATAGATAGATAGATAGATAGATAGATAGATAGATAGATAGATAGATAGATAGATAGATAGATAGATAGATAGATAGATAGATAGATAGATAGATAGATAGATAGATAGATAGATAGATAGATAGATAGATAGATACAGTACATAGAGATAGATAGATAAATAGATACAGTAGATAGATAGACATGATAGATAGACACAGTAGATAGAGATAGATAGATAGATAGATAGATAGATAGATAGATAGATAGATAGATAGATAGATAGATAGATAGATAGATAGATAGATAGATAGATAGATAGATAGATACAGTATATAGAGATAGATAGATACAGTACATAGAGGTAGATAGATACAGTACATAGAGGTAGATAGATAGATAGATAGATAGATAGATAGGTAGATAGAGACAGTAGATAGAGATAGATAGATAGATAGATAGATACAGTAGATAGAGATAGATAGATAGATACAGTAGATAGAGATAGATAGATAGAGTATAGATAGATAGATAGATAGATAGATAGATAGATAGATAGATAGATAGATAGATAGATAGATAGATAGATAGATAAATACAGTACATAGAGGTAGGTAGATAGATAGATAGATAGATAGATAGATAGATAGATAGATAGATAGATAGATAAATAGATAGATAGGTAGATAGATACTTTATTCATCCCCGTAGGGAAATTCACACTTCCAGCAGTATCCTTGTGTTGAAAATAAAACAATAATAAAGTAAACAGAATATAATACATAAATACCCTATGTAACGTGTTGATTATTTGTATTTTGATAGTGCTACATAAAATAATGATTTGCCGTTTCATGATAGTCGGTGTATACCGGATGGTACCCATAATTGACAAATTTGCGTTTTTACGTACAGATTTTTTTGTACGTCGTACACGTCTTAAAATGCATAATAAACATACTTTGTGCAGCAAAAATGTACATGTTGACAGGTCTGTCATTTGACTTTTGATCTGAAACAGTTTATACATATATTGTTTTTATTTTAGTTATTTGATAAAAACAAACAGAATATTTTAGTGTCCAAAATCTCGTGTGTTATACGTCGAAGTGTCCTTGGGCAAGACACTGAATCCCTAAAACCCCCAATAAACAGGTCGGCGCCTTGCATGGCTGCACGGAAGCTATTGGTGTGTGAGTGTGTGTGTGAATGGGTAAGTGTGAAGCACATTGTAAAGCTACAGCGCTTATCCTCAGTAGGGTCGCGGGGGTGCTGGAACCCATCCCAGCAATCATCGGGCAGTGGGCAGGGGACACCCTGAATTGGTTGCCAGCCAATCGCAGGGCACACAGGGACAGACAACTCGCTCGCTCATTCACACCTAGGGACAATTTGGACCGGCCAATTCACCTGAAATGCATGTCTTTGGAATGTGGGAGGAGCACGGGGAGAACATACAAACTCCGCACAGGATGTCTGGAGCTGGATTTGAACCCACGACAGGTTCCCATGACATGAACTGTGCCGCACAGGCGCTATCCACTGCGCTGCCGTGCTGCCTTTCTTTTTTTCTGTTTTTTCTAAAAAAAAAAAATTAATTCCTTTAAAAAAGATCTCATTCTGTTTATTCTTTCCTAGCTGTTACTTTTTTTCTTTTTGTTCTCTGTATCCTTTTTTCCTTTGATTCTTTTCTTTTTTTCTGGCTTTTTTCTGAATTCCTTCTTTTTCCTCTTCCTTTTGTTTCTTTTTTTCTCAGCTTTTCACTACTTTTTCATTTCGGTATTTTTTTCTTTTTTGTTCTATTTCCCCCCTTCCTTTAAGTCATGTTGTGCATAATTTTACATAATATTTGGTCATGTTGGGATGAAAGAGGGAAAAACAACTTGAAGAGCCGTTTAGGACCCGAAAGAGTCGGTTGCTTTCAGTGAGCCGAGCCGAAGAAGCCGGTTCTCGAAAAACTCTACTGACTTTACTCAACTTCGTTGTACTTCGACATTGACTCCAAAATACCGCATTAAGAACACAACGTCAGGGGAACCCGTGTATTTTTACCTTCATGCACTGTAACTTTGACTTAATTCCCTTCTTAATTAGCAATTTCGAGCCCTGATCTTTGTGAGCTGGCTAGATTTTCTTGTGCGCGGAAAAGCTCTGGGTAGTGCGCAATTGCACACGCACGCAGCTTAGAGGGAACATTGGTCGCCATCAAACTTGTTTTCTTGGTATGTCAATTAAAAGAAATGAGGATGAAGAATTTGCGTGTATGCCAAAGTGGGAGTGGGCGGCCTTAGAGCATCAACAAGAGAAGAGGATCATTAAAAGAGATTGGAGGTTGACTCGGTAACCCCTGCAGAGCAGCTGGTCCATGGCAGGTCAGATGGTGCATAGGGGCCACTTGTGTGCGTTTGTGTGTCTTTTGTGTTGGAGTGTATATGTGTCAAACTCCACCTGCAGGCCGTGTACGTGCGTGCACGTGCGTGCACGTGCGTGCACACCCACACAAAAGCCAAGTGATCCGCTTGGCTGCTGCTCATGCACCCGGTGGCGTCTTGTCTATTTGATGCCAACAATGCCGTTGCTGTTAAAGGTCTCCCCTTAACTCTTCTGGCTTACTTATCCATGCTCCCGTTGTTAGATTATTCAAACGTGTCTCTGTAGTCATAACTGCATGAGTTCTCCAGTTTTATTCGTTCGATTATTCGATCACATCGTTACGTACCGTAAATTCCGGACTATAAGCCGCTACTTTTTTCCCAAACTTTCAACCCTGCGGCTTATTCAGTGATGCGGAGGATTTTTATGAGTACAAAAGGTAAGATTTAGACCGGTGGAATATATGCGCCGAGGAAGACTGCAACTTCTTGGCTTGTGCATATATTAAATTAGCGTAAACATACCCTCATCATGCAACATGCAAAAAGAAAGGCACATGACGCAGCTTTCAAGATAAAAGCAATCGAGCAGTCCGATAAAGAAGGAGCGAGCGTGTTGCCAGCGTGTTTTGGAATAAGGGAGTGTGGGACGACGTCTATATGACAAAGTTTCTTTCCGACACTGAGGAAGACGACTTTGATGGCTTCGGTTCTAAGGAGGAAGATGAGGACGGTCTACCGTGATTTTTACAAGTACGGTATATTTTTTTAACAGACCCGTTTACTGTGTTGCGAGCGTGTTGCTAGTGTGTTGCTACCATTAACTGCCCTGTCACAGGCACCGTTTGGGATGAAAGTTATATTATTATTATTAAAACTTTGAAAACTCTCTCGGTGTACCGTCTTTCTTTGTAAATATGTGTAACCATGTATAATATGTATTTGTAACTGTATATTTTTGGAATGTATTTATTTGAGACACTTATTCTGATATGTCTTGCACGGGCGAATGAAAAAGAAGGGGCGGAACAAACGCGGGGTGACGGGAAGTGGGGTAAAGGTGAGGAACAGAGAGACCTGTTTGTGGACGCGGCGGACAATAGTGGGTATATATTTTTCCCACCCTTACCTTTGGAAATACAGTTACTGGGGACCAAGACCACCCTCGATAAGTGAAAATCCGCGAAGTAGCGGCGCACCTTCAAAAAAAAAAAAAAAAATATATATATATATATATATATATATATATATATTTTTTTATAATTATTTTTTAGACCCGGTTAATAGGGAGCAAAACCACCCGCAAAAAGTGAAAATCTGCAAAGTAGCGACGCTCCTTCAAGAAAAAAAAAAAAAAAATCTCATCTCATCTCATAATCTGCACCGCTTATCCTTATTAGGGTCGCGGGGGGGGCAATAGCCCATCCCAGCCATCTCCGGGCAGTGGGCAGGGGACACCCTGAACTGGTTGCCAGCCAATCGCAGCTGCAAATCACATTAGTTCTCGCAGCTAGCTGCGTTCTTCATCGACGCACGAGCCGAGTGATCCACCGCAAAGAGTCGTACAGCTGGGCGATTTTACGTCCGCCCGGAACGATCGGAGACAAATTCACGACAGGGTTTTTACTTATGCCGCACCGCAGGTGCCGTTCGGTTGCTTCCGCGAGCGAGCCCCTGACCCGCGGCGCGGGTAATTTCGGGCACGATACGCACGACACCGCGACAAGCCGAGCCCGGGCCGCGATGGCTCTACATGGCGCTACACGGCCCTCGATGGCTCCGGGCGACGGACGGACGGCTGCGGGGGAAAGGGGTAGCTGGGGGGGACCTGTGGGGTTAGGTGAAGTGCGCCTTCTGCTGACCACCACAAAGGTAAGAAATCCTATTCATAATTCTTTTCTTTATCCTTTTTTTTATTTTTACACGTTCATGTTAGCGTAATCTTTCGTACGGAAGATTACGATAACGCGAACGTACGATTAGCCTGGGTTAGCATTATGTTTATGTTGAACATTCAGGTAAACATTCAGGGTGTTGGAACGGAGCACAACTATCAGGGTGTTGGAACGGAGCCCCCATTCCAATGAACCGCTCACCACTTGTTGTGGAGACCCGGGTGCTAAATGACTTGTAAACGACCTGATTTTTTTATTTTTACACGTTCATGTTAGCGTAATCTATCGTACGGAAGATTACGATAACGCGGACGTACGATTAGCCTGGGTTAGCTTTAAGTTGTCTGTCCCCGTGTGCCCTGCGATTGGCTGGCAACCAGTTCAGGGTGTCCCCTGCCCACTGCCCGAAGATGGCTGGGATGGGCTCCAGCCCCCCTGCGACCCTAATGAGGATAAGCGGTACGGCTAATGAGATGAGATGAGCTTTAAGTTTACGTTAAACATTCAAGGTAAACATTCAGGGTGTTGGAACGGATTCAAACGATTTACATTATTTTTAATGGGAAAAATGATTTCGGTGATCGAACAAATCGGTTTTCGAACAGGGTTCTGAAACGGATTATGGTCAAGAACCGAGGTTCCACTGTAGTTGGAAATGTGAAAATCGGAATAGAGCATTAAGCTGTGCATTAAGCCTCATGGTATCCTCAGCTATGTCCGCCGTTTTGCATCACACATTGCATGATTTGCGATTCGAAGAAAATCTGAGACTTATTGTATGTTCATGAAAATACAGTCCTCAACCCGACAACCCCTTTATTAAGATTTCATATCTGTTAAGTTTGGCTTGCTGCAAACGTAAGCTTTTGTTTGCTCTGCAACAGGTCAGACGGGAAAAAAAGCGTCGAGCGTAAGCTGCGTAATGAGCTAGCAAACATCCGAGCAACCGGACATGCTACGTTCTGACTTGACAATGAAAGCAAAAATTGCTTGGCTGCCTTTAGTGCTTTCGGCAATTGTTGACTCAAACAAATGTCAACCAAAATAACTCCTTACACTTCTGAGTACAAATTTTCTTTCCTAAGTATATAAACCAATGCGTTAGCATTATGCTAACAGGTATGGCTTGTGTGACAAACACAATCAGAGACTTTCTTTCTAGTACCCCTGAACCAATAGGCAGGGTTGGGTAGGGTTACTCTAACTGGATTACTTTCAATTACTTTTGGATTACTCCAATACCAAATATGCTAATGAAATGAAATGAAATGATCTGCATTTCTATAGCGCTTTTCAAGTCAATGACTTCCCAAAGCGCTTTACAATGTGCTCCACATTTCCCAATAGTGGCCTTGCAGCCGTTTAAGGCGCTAACCTGCTTATTGGGGGTATTAGGGGTTCAGTGTCTTACCCAAGGACACTTCGACATGTGACACGGACGAGCCGGGATTCGAATTTATTACATTTTGCTGGATAAAATTGAAGCGAGCACACAGGATGGGCAGATCCATCCAAATATCTGTTTTATAGATACTAAGCTAACACTTCACCCCTCCATCGCAGTCCTCTCTCTCACCTAGCACCCTCAGCCAAGCTTATGCCAGTGTGTTTGACTGACAGGCACACTTTTAGTACCTGTTCCTACCTGGCCTGCTGCTGTATCCAGCCTGCCAGGATAAATCAACAGGGTTGGGTAGGGTTACTTTAACTGGATTACTTTCAATTACTTTTGGATTACTCCAATACCAAATATGCTAATAAAAGACAAAAGAAAATAGATAAATAGATAGATAGATAGATAGATAGATACTTTGTTCATCCCCGAAGGGAAATTCACATTTCCAGCAGCATCCCTGAGCTGAGAACAATCGAGAACAATCGAAAATAACACGGGAGCTGCTGGAGTGGCTGCCATTCGTGACGGCGCCGGAAGAAAAGATTCAATTTGAATCATGTACAAACAAACAAACAATCATGTTATTATTATGTTGTTACTATGTCAAGTCATATTTACTTGTATAGCCCGTAATCACAAAAAGTCTCAAAGGGCTGCAGAGGATACGATTACGTCATACCCTGATCTTAAACCAACATGCGGGCAAGGAACACCTCAAAAACCTAAACATAAGAATAAATATGAATACAATTTTGTGCAGGCTTGGGGAGTAACGGAATACATGGAGCGGCAAAAATGATGTTGGCAAGCTGTTTGGATTTATTTTCATTTTGTTTCTGTCGCATTTGATGTTAGTTTTGCCGGAGATCAAAGAGATCAAGGCCAGGAGAGAAAGCTTACCACGTGTTGTGAGTCATCATTTTGTTTATATTTCGTTTCTTTTGTCTTTTATTAGCATATTTGGTATTGGAGTCATCCAAAAGTAATTGAAGGTAATTAAGTTAAAGTAACCCTACCAATAGGGTCAAAGGGGCACCATTTCCTGTGGTGTTTCTTGGGCAAGTACAGCCTGGTAGTGCCCATCCCTCTGCAGGCCAACAAATGTTTCCACCCGGTCTCGAACAGCAGACCTTTTGTTTGCTAAGCAAATGCGCCAACCACTGCACTACAGAAACACTGCATTGTTTATGACTCTTGTAATCATTAGATAATACAATGAGATGAGAATTGCACCCGCCATAATGTGCAACATTGATAAATCGGTTGCGCAATCGCATCCAGTAAAAACATAAAACTCAAACTGTTTAGTCACTACAAAGATTAAAAACTCAAGGGAAGATGGAAATGGGACATTAAGGGTAATTACTCCATTTTTGTTTGTGTAAGGAAATCATCCAATTTTCCCTGTCCTCAAAGCAGCTAATGTGTTTGTATTGAATTCATTATTGATTTACAGTTTTCTTGTTTTCTTAGCCTAGCAGAGACATTAGTGAGTAGCATCGGATCAGACCAACAGCATTTAGGTTAAAATCCAAAGAACTTGCTACCTAAAACGGTCTCTCCACAGCAAAAGGAAAAACCCTATGAGTGCACTACCATTAAAGACAACAGCAATGTTGATTGACAGTTTTCTTGTTTTCTTAGCCTAGCAGAGACATTAGTGAGTAGCATCGGATCAGACCAACAGCATTTAGGTTAAAATCCAAAGAACTTGCTACCTAAAACGGTCTCTCCACAGCAAAAGGAAAAACCCTATGAGTGCACTACCATTAAAGACAACAGCAATGTTGATTGACAGTTTTCTTGTTTTCTCAGCCTAGCAGAGACATTAGTGAGCAGCATCAGATCGGACAAACAGCATTTAGGTTAAAATCCAAAGAACTTACTACCTAAAAGGGTCTCTCCACAGTAAAAGAAAAACCCTACCGGTGCAATACCATTAAAGACAACAGCAATGTTGATTGACAGTTTTCTTGTTTTCTTAGCCTAGCAGAGACATTAGTGAGCAGCATCGGATCGGACCAACAGCATTTAGGTTAAAATCCAAAGAATTTACGACCTAAAAGGGTCTCTCCACAGTAAAAGAAAAACCCTACCGGTGCAATACCATTAAAGACAACAGCAATGTTGATTTGACAGTTTTCTTGTTTTCTTAGCCTAGCAGAGACACTAGTGAGCAGCATCGGATCGGACCAACAGCATTTAGGTTAAAATCCAAAGAATTTACTACCTAAAAGGGTCTCTCCACAGCAAAAGAAAAACCCTATGAGTGCAATACCGTTAAAGACAACAGCAATTTTGATTTACAGTTTTCTTGTTTCCTTAGCCTAGCAGAGACATTAGTGAGCAGCATCAGATCGGACCAACAGCATTTCGGTTAAAATCCAAAGAACTTACTACCTAAAACGGTCTCTCCACAGCAAAAGGAAAAACCCTATGAGTGCAATACCATTAAAGACAACAGCAATGTTGATTGACAGTTTTCTTGTTTTCTTAGCCTAGCAGAACCATTAGTGAGCAGCATCAGATCGGAACAACAGCATTTAGGTTAAAATCCAAAGAACTTGCTACCTAAAAGCGTCTCTCCACAGCAAAAGAAAAACCCTATGAGTGAAATACCATTAAAGACAACAGCTCTGAAGTTGTCCCAACTTAAAACTTCAGCAGTAGCCATCAAGTCAACGCTCGACAATTGAAAGCATCATTGAGAGCCTGAGATTGGAAAAGGAGCATTAATCCCAAAAAAAGGCATCAAACACAGAACTTACCGCTTCAAAGAGAGAAACAAAAGCAGTCCTCGCCTTTAGCCCATCTCGCTCTCACTGTGACAAAACACGGCGGTTGCGCGAATATGGAAGGGAAAGGGTGGGGGACTGATTCAGTGAGGAGGGAAGAGGAAGGGGGGAAGTGGGTGGATTGGGAAGCCAGCACCTGCTCCACTGATGCTCCCCGAGGGGGCCGAGGGAAGAAGAGCGTAGCCGAGAAGCAAAGTCTCCCCGCAAACACCGTCCTAACCAATGTTCCCTGTCATTTTCCTTACGGGTCTGAGCGTTCACACAAAGTCGGTGAGCAACGCTTGAAACAACAGTGAGCAACCATAATCCCAAGTGTGGCAAGATAATTAATTATAAAACATGTCCAAAACTTGACATCGAGTTACATTTTGCTGAGTTTCCGGCAATGCAAAATTATTTTTCTCTTTTGAATGAATTGACTCATGTACTATTGCAAAGGTTATACGGCCTACAAACGTCGTTTGTTCTTACAATTCTTCCACAAGATATCCATTTCTTTTTATTTCCTGGTATTTTTTGTCGCATATTTTTAAAATTTTTGGGGCTTATTGAGTCGGTTGCACGATACACAACTGTATTTAATCATATTTTTTTAGTGGAAGTACAATGTTGGCAACAAGATTGACTTGGTATAATTGGAAATTATTTGAATGCAACACAAACTTTTTCTTATTTTTTCCGTGTTTTTTTTCTACTTTTTTTTTAATTCCTTTAAAAAAAATCTTAATGTGTTTATTTTTTCTGAGCTGTTACTTTTTTCTCTTTGTTCCCTATTTACTTTTTTCCTACGTTTCTTTCTTTTCTTTTTTTCTGGCTTTTTTCTAAATTTTTCCTTCTTTTTTTCTCTTCCTTTTGTTTCTTTTTTTCTCAGCTTTTCACTACTTTTTCAATTTGGTATTTTTTTCTTTTTTGTTCTATTCCCCCCTTCTTTTAAGTCATTTTGTGCATAGTTTTAAATAATATTTGGTCATGTTTGTCAGGAGACCGGACCAGAGCGGAGGCAGGAAGCATGAACTCATTCGCGTTAACGATCAATACTTTTATTAAAGAAATAAAAGTCGTCCAACACTCAGGGACAAAACAGAACAAAAACAGGCTTACAGGCAAACAGGAACTAAGACTAGGGATACTCACAAAACAGGCTTTTACTCAAAACGTGAAAACACAGGTTTCCTCCGAATCAAACAAAACAGGACAGAGCAAAACAGAACAGAAAATGCAATGAACCAGCACCCGCAAAACCCACAACCCACCCTTAAGAAGCACACACGCCAATTAGCTGATCTACTACAGCCGGTGCCCAGGGGGCGGGGCCAGCCGGTCGCCACGGCGACCATGCTGGACACGACAATGTTGGGATTAAAGAAGCAAAAACAACCCGAAGAGCCGTTTAGGACCCGAAAGAGCCGGTTCCTTTTAGTGAGCCGAGCCGAAGAAGCCGGTTCTCGACCAACTCTACTTACTTTACTCAACTTCGTTCTACTCTGACTCGACTTCAAAATACCGCATTTAGGACACAATGTCGGGGGAACCCGTGTATTTTTACCTTCATGCACTCTAACTTTGCTTCTTAATTAGTCATTTTGAGCCCTCATTTTTGTGCGATGGCAAGATTTTCGCTGAGAATGTGAGCGCGTGCGCAATTGCAGCTTAGAAGGTACACTGGGTGCTACCAAAACCAATATACTCCAAAACTAAAAGTTGATTAGTGGGACTTGAACCCGAAGCGCACTCGCAGTGCGGTGTTATGTGACACTACTGAAACAGAAGCAGGATAAAAACAAAGCAAAGAAACGATTTTGTTGATTTTTCCAGTTTTTCATCTCCAGTCGATTGTGTTTGAGTTGTGTGTTAGCATTATGATCTGGTTGAACATGTTTGTGTTTGAATACAGCATGTGTACTCTGCTCTGAATTGTCAGTTTGACAGTAAATGAGGAGTGCTGGAGAAAATTAAAGCGAGCATGCAGGATGGGCAGATCCATCCAAATACAGTGGAACCTCGGTTTTCGAACGCCTCTCAGTTCGAACAAATCCGAGCCCGACCAAAAATTTCGTGAAATTCTTGCTTCGCTGTTCGGTCAAAAAAATCGGAGTTCGAACGCCGGTAATGCGTGAGTGCGTACGCTAGGGTGCCGTGCTGAGCGGCGTACGGGTGTAGATCGCTCTTTTTCTGACCAACTGTTTTGCTTTCGCTTTTAATATAGGTGTACGAAGTGTTTTAGCCCCTAATTATGCCACCGAAAAAAGGCAGTGCAAGCAGCAAAGTTGCTACAGGTGAAAAAAGAAAAGTAGTGCGTACAACTATTGCATTTAAGGAAGAAATAATAGCAAAATATGAAGGAGGTGTGCGAGTGTCTGATCTTGCCTGCGCCTTCTGCTGACCACCACAAAGGTAAGAAATCCTATTCATAATTCTTTTCTTTATCCTTTTTTTTATTTTTACACGTTCATGTTAGCGTAATCTTTCGTACGGAAGATTACGATAACGCGAACGTACGATTAGCCTGGGTTAGCTTTATGTTTACGTTGAACATTCAAGGTAAACATTCGGGGTGTTAAAACGGAGCCCAACTTTCAGGGTGTTGGAACAGAGCCCCCTTTCCAATGAACCGCTTACCACTTGTTGTGGAGACCCAGGTGCTAAATGACTTGTAAACAACCTGATTTTTTTTATTTTTACACGTTCATGTTAGCGTAATCTTTCATACGAAAGATTAAGATAACGCGGACGTACGATTAGCCTGGGTTAGCTTTATGTTTACGTTAAACATTCAAGGTAAACATTCAGGGTGTTGGAACGGATTAAAACGATTTACATTATCTTTAATGGGAAAAATGATTTCAGTGATGGAACGAATCGGTTTTCGAACAGGGTTCTGGAACGGATTATGGTCGAGAACCGAGGTATCACTGTATCTGTTTTATAGATACTAACACTTCACCCCTCCATTGCAGTCCTCTCTCACCTAGCACCCTCAGCCAAGCTTATGCCAGTGTGTTTGACTGACAGGCACACTTTTAGTACCTGTTCCTACCTGGCCTGCTGCTGTATCCAGCCTGCCAGGATAAATCTACGCATGCAGCCTTATCAGAAACTAAATATTACAGAGGCAAACGGGAAGCGCAGAACGGGAAGAACAGAAAAGGGCAATGACAAGAATCATATATGTGGTAGAGTTGTCCACAACTTTGGCAGCGCCACACATTTACATAAGCACATGACCTTTTCAGAGAGCGACAAGCTACTACTAATAATGTAAACATATTACTGTTGCTGAACAAAAAGCTGTAAATCTGTTGTTACTATGGCAACGGAGAGAAAAGGGCTTATTCATTTTGGTTTAACACGCTTCACTTTAGTTCATTAACAGTTGTTGTAGTAGAAGTATTTTATTTTTCATACTGTTAAAGGTTTTTAGTTTGTATTGTTTACACTATTTGCACTTTCTGGCTTTATTTTCAAAATTTTGTGCAACCAAAAACTATTGTTGACATGTTAACATTGTTATGATTGTATTTTTATGACATTGCTGCTTTTTATTGGACTCTTTCGGCTTTTGTTCAGAAACAGTAGGTAAAAGAATATTTGTATTTTTTATACATTTGAAGTTTGAATTGTAGTTATTTAATAAGAAATGAAACGTTTTCAGAGCCTTAAGCTGTGTTCATTGTAAATGTAATGTAACTCAAGGAGGAGGGTTCAATTATTTAATGACATTTCTGAGCAAAAAGTATCAATATCATATCGGTATTGATCGATACTACCATGTATTTACTTGGATCGAATCAATACTCTTTGTTCTTTCTCTTTTTCTTATTTTCTCATTCTCACTTTGTTTCTTACTATTTTTTTATTTGTCCTTTATCTCTCTCTCTCTCTCTCTCTACCTCTCTCTCTTTCTCTTTATTTCTCTCTTGTTTTCTCTCTCATTTTTTATTTCTTTCTCTCTTTTTTCCCTCAATTTTTCTTTCTTTTTCCTGATCTTGTTCTTTTTCTCTTGATCTTACTTTTTTCTCTCAAATTTTCTTGTGATTTCTTTCTTTCTTTCTTTCTTTCTTTCTTTCTTTCTTTCTTTCTTTCTTTCTTTCCTTCTTTCGTCCTTTCTTTCTTCCTTTCGTCCTTTCTTTTGTCCTTTCTTTCATCCTTTATTTTGTCCTTTCTTTCGTCCTTTCTTTTGTCCTTTCTTTCTTTCTTTCTTTTGTCCTTTCTTTCATCCTTTTTTTCGTCCTTTCTTTCTTTCGTCCTTTCTTTCATCCTTTTTTTGTCCTTTCTTTCTTCCTTTCGTCCTTTCTTTTGTCCTTTCGTTCTTTCTTTCTTTCGTCCTTTCTTTCTTTCTTTTTCTTTCTTTCTTTTTTTCTTTCTTCCTTCCTTTCTTTCTTTCGTCCCCTCTTTCTTTCTTTCTTTCTTTCTTTCTTTCCTTCTTTCTTTCTTTCTTTCTTTCTTTCTTTCTTCCTTTCTCCCTTTCTTCCTTTCTTCCTTTCTTCCTTTCTTCCTTTCTTCTTTTCTTCCTTCCTTCCTTCCTTCCTTCCTTCCATCCTTCCTTCCTTCCTTCCTTCCTTCCTTCCTTCCTTCCTTCCTTCCTTCCTTCCTTCCTTCCTTCCTTCCTTTGTACTTAATTTTTGCACCTGCCGAACACATGCGTGCACACACAAAGCTCAAAGATGAGCAATCTCGGCCTTTGAACAAGCGCTCGAAGGAGGCGACCGAACACAGGAGTGAGGCGCCAAGATCTCCCTAATCCAACCCTCCTCCACCCAACCTACACAGTAGCAGAAAAAGGGAGGAGTGTGAGTTGGTGTGTGCGTTTGTGTGTCTACTGGGACATGTGTAGCCTGACATGATTTATGGTGTGGCTGTAAACAGTCAGACACCCTCTGAGGTGGATGCTGTCTCACCTCCATCCTTTGTGACCTATACAAATTGACTGCTGTGGGTGTCTGGGTGTGTGGTAGTGTGCGTGTGCTCGCCCACTCATTGTGCCTTGACAGAATCAAAGGTATTCCCAAATTCTTAAGCACGTAAAAAGTGAGGAAATAGTGATTATAATCTGCACCCACCATTTTAAGAGGTTAACCGCTTTTGTACTTACACAAGCCGCACCTGTATATAAGCCGCGTGCGCCCACATTAAAACATGTAACACAATCACAAAATTAACCCAAGCCCGACTTTGAGTCCCGCGATTGTAACCGAATATAAAGTACACTATCCAAAAACCACAGCCGGAAAAATGAATGGAAAATGATACCGGTACTTAAGGTTTGATGCAGACCTGCAGAGTCCGGGTCCCGTTGAAAATAATCCAAGGGAAAAAAATTATATTTCCAAAGGTAAGGGTGGGAAAAATATAAATCCACTATTGTCCGCTGCGTCCAAATACACGTCTCACCTTTACTCCACTTCCCGTCAGCCCCCGTTGTTTTCGCCCCTTCTTTTTGATTCCCCGTGGAAAACATATCAGAATAAGTCTCTAAAATAAATACATTACAAAAATATACAGTTGCAAATACATATTATACATGGTTACACATATTTACGAAGAAAGACGGTACACCGAGAGAGTTCTCAAAGCTTTAATAATAATATTATAACTTTCATCCCAAACCGTGCCTGTGAAGGGTAGCAAAACGCTACTAGTAACACGCTCGCAACACAGTGAACGTGTCTGTTAAGAAAACATACCGTACTTGTAGAAATCACGGTTAACCGTCCTCATCTTCCTCCTTATAAATGACGTCATCAAAGTCGTCTTCCTCAGTATGGGAAAGAGACTTTGTCATATAAACGTCGTCCCACGCTCCCTTATTCAAAAACACGCTAGCAATACGCTCGCTAAGTATAGTTTACGCACAGTAGCTCTGTTTCCTTCTTTACCAGACGGCGCGATTGCTTTTAGCTTGAAAGCTGCGTCATGTGCCTTTTTTTTTTGCAATTTGCAGGATGAGGATATGTCTATGCTCATTTAATTTGTGCACAAGCTAAGAAGTTGCAGTCTTCCTCTGCGCATATATTCCACCGGTCTAAATCTTACCTTTTGTACTGGAGCGCCACTGGCAGCTGTTAGAAAAATGACATCAATTGGCCGCATCACTGAATAAGCCGCAGGGTTGAACGTTTGGGAAAAAAGTAGCGGCTTATAGTCCGGAATTTACGGTACATGTTTTTGCAGTTTCTTCCCCAGAGCCATTACCACCCTAAACACACACCGCACGAAAAACTGAAAACTCTTGCAAACACACTACCTCATACAGATGTAAAATGGTACTCATGTCTATGTTTCTTGCACAATGTTGACTATTTTTGCACCAAATGCATATTGCACAAACCCTTACGATACCAAACTGTATGTACATCCTACATGCCGTCATTTCTTGTGTAAATATTGTGTAAATTATAACTATAACCTTTTCCTCCTTGTTTTATAACCTTATCTTCTCTGTTCCTTATCTTCTTGGTTTCTTTACCTCACTGTGAATGTGTGAAACTGGAGTGTCATGCCCAATTTCGTTGTCACAATATGTTAACCCATTTTGTAACGATGACAATAAAGGTATATTCTATTCTATTTTATTCTATTCTATTCTCATCTCATCTTATTAGCTGCACCGCTTATCCTCAGTAGGGTCGCGGGGGTGTTGGAGTCCATCACAGCAATCATCGGGCAGTGGGCAGGGGACACCTTGAACTGGTTGCCAACCAATCGCAGGGCACACAGGGACAGACAACTCACTCGCCCATTCACACCTAGGGACAATTTGGACCGGCCAATTCACCTGAAATGCATGGGTTTTTTTTGGAATGTGGGAGGAAACCGGAGTGCCTGGAGGAAACCCACGCAAGCACGGGGAGAACATACAAACTCCGCACAGGTAGGCTGGTAGCTGGATTTGAACCCACACAGGAGGTTCCCAAGACCTTAGAACTGTGCCGCACACGCGCTAACCACTGCGCCGCCGTGCTGCCCTATTCTATTCTATTCTATTCTATTCTATTCTATTCTATTCTATTCTCTTCCAAGTTAACACATTTTTAGGACAGCACGGCAGATTAGTGGTTCGCGCTTCCGCAGAACAGTTCTGAAGTCAGGGTTCAAATCCAGCGACCAGTTTTCCTGTGCGGAGTTTGCATGTTCTCCCTGGGCACTCCAGTTTCCTCCCACATTCAAAAAACATGCATGTCGGATGAATTGGACGGTCCAAATTGTGTGAATGAGCCAGTGAGTTGTCTGTCTCTGTGTGCCCTGGGATTGGCTGGCAACCAGTTCAGGGTGTCCCCTGCCCACTGCCCGAGGATAGCCGGTGCCGGTGACCCGAATTGTATTCTTAGCTAGCTGCGCATCAGCCTGCTGTAATTGATTCGTTTTAACTTTATTGTCAACGCTTTGCTTAAAAATCTCCGACACTTCAAACATTGACTTGAACAAACCATCAAACCATGCACTAGTCCCCCGCCCAATGTTCCCTGTCATTTTCCTTACGGGTCCGAGCGTTCACACAAAGTCGGTGAGCAACGCTTGAAACAACAGTGAGCAACAGCAATCCCAAGTGTGGCAACTAAGTCATTATCAAACATGTCCAAAACTTGACATCAAGTTACATTTTGCTGAGTTTACGGCAGTGCAAAAACATTTTTCACTTTTGAATGAATTGACTAATGTATTATTGCAAGATTTCCATTTCTTTTTATTTCCTGACATATTTTGTCGCATAATATTAACATTTTTGGGGGCTTATTTAGTCGGTTGTAAGATACAGAACTGTACTTAATCACATTTTTTAGTGGAAGTACAATGTTGGCAACAAGATTCATTTTTTTTCTACTTCTTTTTTAAAGTCCTTTAAAAAAAATCTCATTGTGTTTAATTTTTCCCAGCTGTTACTTTTTTCTTTTTGTTCTCTATTTACTTTATTCCTACTTTTCTTTTTTTCTGTCTTTTTTCTAAATTTTTCCTTTTTTTCTCTTCCTTTTGTTTCTTTTTTTCCCAGCTTTTCACTACTTTTTCATTTTGGTATTTTTTTCTTTTTTGTTCTATTTCCCCATTCCTTTAAGTCATTTTGTGCATAATTTTACATAATATTTGGTCATGTTGGGAATCAAGAAGCAATAACAACCTGAAGAGCCGTTTAGGACCCGAAAGAGCCGGTTCCTCTTAGTGAGCCGAGCCGAAGAAGCCGGTCCTCGAAAAACTCTACTGACTTTACTCAACTTCGTTCTACTTCGACATTGACTTCAAAATACCGCATAGGGAACATTTACACGCGCTTTGTTTTTGTAAACTGCAGGATTCTTCATTGCCTCTGGAGACTTGCTCATTGCCCTATTCGTCTCTCATAAAGCCGCCACGTGCACGAGCACACGCACAAGTTTGTATGCAAAATCCGTGCACGCCTTTCAAGTCAGGTGAGGATGCACTCGCATCTTCCGTGTGGTCCTCAGTCTGACGCACACGCACAAATGTGACCGGCCGTGAACCCGGCCCACCTATTATTCAAATATATCCCTCCCTTCCCCCGGCCGAGGAAAATGAGAGAACAGGGTCGAGTCACGAACAAGGGCGGACATACTAGTTTTTACGACGCAACAGATTAGTGATGATAGAGGACGCTTTGCTTCTAAAAAGGAAGATAGGACCTTTGAGCTTATCGGATATTTTTATGGGTTGCAGACTTTTGAAAAGGCAAAAAAAATTGTGACTCTAAAAACACAACTCAAAATCAAATCTTTCCTCGCTCTATTCAAACTCGTCTTGCTATTCCTGCTGTTCTTGGGTAAACATTGTGCAAACGCAATGATACTGTTGTAATATTGAAATGTGTCCCTGCATATATATAGTCTCATCTCATCTCAGCTCATTAGCTGCACCGCTTATCCTCAGTAGGGTCGCGGGGGTGCTGGAGCCCATGCCAGCAATCATCGGGCAGTGGGCAGGGGACACCCTGAACTGGTTGCCAGCCAATCGCAGGGCACACAGGGACAGACAACTCGCTCGCTCATTCCCACCTAGGGACAATTTGGACCGGCCAATCCATCTGAAATGCATGTCTTTGGAATGTGGGAGGAAACCGGAATGCCCGGAGGAAACCCACACAAGCACGGGGAGAACATACAAACTCCACACGGGAAGTGCGGTAGCTGGATTTTAACCCACACAGGAGGTTCCCAAGACCTTAAAACTGTGCCGCACACGCGCTCACCACTGCCCCGCTGTGCTGCCCTGCATATATAGTGTTAGGAATTAAATATTAAAATGTACCGTTTACCAAATTGTTCAAATTAGTTATCTGACTCCATTAACCAAACAGAACCTACATTCACCGAACAATGCGCGCTCGTTTCTTGATGGAAAAGATGGACAAGAGACGGGCATTTCCAGACGGGGGCAGGTTTAATTTCTTAAACAAATTAACTAAGTGAACTCCATCAAATACGGCCGAATTAGCCGAATTAGTGTCGCTCGAGTCTCTGTCAAGCCTCCTCTGATGTCCTCTAGCTTTCTTCTCTCGGCCCACGTCTTTCCGCAAGATGGTGTGCCGACTCCTCCCATGGGCGTGCCAATGAAGCCCCCCGGGAGAATAGCGCCGCGATTTCTGGAATTAACCAAAACAACACAGAGCGTTTCTACGTCATCAGGGCCTTGTTCTCCAATCATAGCCTGCCGTCCTCCGTCAGAGTCCTATTATCAACAGAACTAGACAAAATATTCTGCATTCGGAACGGCACGACCTGTCATTGAACTATAGCCTACTCGGTGAAAATCTTCATTGCACTTAATAAACGTAACTTGTATTCAATCATATAAAATCCTTTATAGTCAAATGTATACAATCCTTCACTTTACTACTATAGAAAAAAAATACTGATTCATAACAAACGGCAAGAGAGTCAAACCAAAAAAAGCAGTGGTGTAATGAAAAATACATGTACTGTATATCAATGTCAACTATACAACTAAAATCCTTTCATTTCACGATATTTTAAAGATAAAACCAGCAGTGCAGATAAAGTGTAACACAATTGCATTCAATTTCAAAGTTACAATGTGTGTATTATCTTCAGGGTTGGGTAGGGTTACTTTAACTTGATTACTTTCAATTACTTTTGGATTACTTCAATACCCAATATGCTAATAAAAGACAAAAGAAACTAAATATGAATCAAATGACTCAATATTGTGCAGGCTCGGGGAGTAACGGAATACATGGAAGGGCAAAAATGATGTTGGCAAGCTGTTTGGATTTATTGTCGCATTTTATGTTAGTTTTGCCGGAGATCAAAGAGATCAAAGCCAGGAGAGAAAGCTTACCACGTGTTGTGAGTCATCATTTTATTCATATTTAGTTTCTTTTGTCTTTTATTAGCATATTTGGTATTATAGTAATCCAAAAGTAATTGAAAGTAATCAAGTTAAAGTAACCCTACCCAACCCTGATTATCTTATAATCCCCTAACGATATTATTACAACGCTAGTCAAAATAGGGGGACAGGATCGATCCCAAGACAATCGGATCCAAGTACTCGCTTAGTATCGATAATATTGATATTCGGATTGATCCGCCCATTGTTATTGTCTGTCAACTCTCTGACCTAAACTACTCCTCCTTCTCATCCGTGTCAGCTTTATTTTCCAGATGAGTGGCAAAGAGTAGCAGCTTGGTAGGGTCAGGCCAATTATTTACATAATTATGATCTCCCACTTAACCACATGATCCCTTACCTGGGCGGAGGCAATTAAAGTCAGTATCATCATTATGCAGATTATGCTAATGCGGGCAGAAGCGGAACGAGGCATGCCCCCGTAGCGAATGCGCCTGAACTCTGCCGTACCATGCGTGTGTGCAACAGAAGGTGGCGATGCTGGAGGACTATGAGGTGGTTTGTGTTCTTAAATGAGAGCCTGGTATCATAAAACACATTCATAAAACATGTTTAGGTACGTGTGGAGCAATGTTCCCTGTCATTTTCCAGGGGTCTGAGCGTTCACACAAAGTCGGTGAGCAACGCTTGAAACAACAGTGAGCAACAGCAATCCCAAGTGTGGCAATAAAGTCATTATCAAACATGTCCAAAACTTGACATCACGTTACATTACATCACGGCAATGCAAAAAAAAAATTCACTTTTGAATGAATTGACTCATGTATTATTGCAAAGGGGCAGCACGGCGGCGCAGTGGTTAGCGCTTGTGCGGCACAGTTCGTGTCATGGGAACCTGTTGTGGGGAGTTTGTATGTTCTCCCCGTGCTTGCGTGGGTTTCCTCCCCATGCATTTCAGGTGAATTGGCCGGTCCAAATTGTCCATAGGTGTGAATGAGCGAATGGGTTGTCTGTCCCTGTGTGCCCTGCGATTGGCTGGCAACCAGTTCAGGGTGTCCCCTGCCCACTGCCCGGAGATGGCTGGGATGGGCTCCAGCCCCCCCCCCCCCCCCCCCCCCCCCCCCCCCCCCCCCCCCGCGACCCTAATGAGGATAAGCGGTACGGCTAATGAGATGAGATGAGATTTTTGCAAAGGTTGTACGGCCTACAAACGTCATTTGTTCTTACAACAATTCTTTCACAAGATTTCCATTTCTTTTTTTTCCTGGTATCTTTCGTCGCATGATTTAACATTTTTGGGGGCTTATTTAGTTGGTTGCACGATACACAACTGTATCTAATCACATTTTTTTAGTGGAAGTACAATGTTGGCAACAAGATTGACTTGTATAATTGAAAATCATTTGAATGCAACACAAACTTTTTCTTCTTTTTCCCGGTTTTTATTCTATTTTTTTTAATTCCTTTTAAAAAAAAAACTCATTGTGTTTATTTTTTCCTAGCTGTTACTTTTTTCTTTTTGACCTCTATTTACTTTTCTTCCTTTGTTTCTTCTTTTTCTTTTTTTCTGGCTTTTTTTCTGAATGTTTCCTTCTTTTTTCTCTTCCTTTTGTAGGAGGAGTAGTTTAGGTCAGAGAGTTGACAGACAATAACAATGGGCGGATCAAATATCAATATTATCGATGCTAAGCGAGTACTTGGATCCGATTGTCTTGGGATCGATCCTGTCTTCCTATTTTGACTAGCGTTATAATAATGTTGTTAGGGGATTGTAAGATAATCAGGGTTGGGTAGAATTACTTTAACTTGATTACTGTCAATTACTTTTGGATTACTCCAAGACCAAATATGCTAATAAAAGACAAAAGAAACTAAATAGGAATAAAATTACTAAATTTTGTGCAGGCTTGAGGAGTAACGGAATACATGGAAAAAATTATACCTCACAACACGTGGTAAGCTTTCTCTCCTGGCTTTGATCTCTTTGATCCCCGGCAAAACTAACATAAAATGCGACAGAAACAAAATGAAAATAAATCCAAATAGCTTGCCAACATCATTTTTGCCGTTCCATTTTTTCAAAAGCCATAATATCAACAAAACGCTCTCGACTGAAGAAGGTAATAAAGGCGGAGGAAAATACTATCTATCGCTCACAATATTGGACTTCTCCACAGCTAAACTAAGGTAAACATATTAGTTTAGTATTAATATTAGGTAGTTTTTAGTGGTGGACTAAGTGTATTCACCCTACTTTCAATCATTTACCTGGTAATAACATAGTAATAGCATAGTAATAACATGACAAATTGCTATTTTAGAAATGCCTTTGTGCTAATTGGTAATAAAAAGTAGCTCTCAGCTTGAAAAGGTTGGATACTTCTGATCTAAACAATTAAAACTGAAATATTATTGTAAGTCGCAACAAGGTATTTGGATTACTTTTACCGATATTTGAGTCTTGAGTTGAACTTGTTTAAACCGCTAAGGTTTTTGTATATCGTAAGTACTTCATGTTGATTTCTTCGAATGCGATATAACAGTTTGAACATTAAAACTGCTGTTAGACTCTTTGTAAACACAAAGACACGGACACAAAGACACACGTACATAAAAACACCCTGACGCATCCAATCAATTAGTTTTTGTCATGCTTCATGAACATGCAGATGGTGCAGCGCCATTGGGGGCCGACGAGTTGCGTTTCCCACTACTCAGCTTGAAGTGGGGAACCCGCACGCCTATTTTGAATCCCTCCAAAACACATCCTACACCACAGGGTCGTTTTTCACAAACAGCAAAGAATCGGGCCCCTACCGACTTTGATTGCGGGATTGGGAAAATGCTTCAATTTGTCAGCCTCGATGTTACTTGTCTGCAATGTTCCCTCTAATTTTCCAGGGGTCTGAGCGTTCACACAAAGTCGGTGAGCAACGCTTGAAACAACTGTGAGCAACCATAATCCCAAATGCGGCAAGCTGATTAATTATCAAACATGTCCAAACCTTGACATCAAATTACATTTTGCTGAGTTTCCGGCAATGCAAAATTATTTTTCTCTTTTGAATGAATTGACTCGTGTACTATTGCAAAGGTTGTACGGCCTACAAACGTCGTTTGTTCTTTCAATTCTTTCACAAGATATACATTTCTTTTTATTTCCTGATGGATTTTGTCGCATATTAACTTTTTCGGGGGCTTATTTAGTAAGATACAGAACTGTACTTAATTACGTTTTTTAGTGGAAGTACAATGTTGGCAACAAGATTAACTTGGTATAATTGGAAATTATTTGAATGCAACACAAACTTTTTCTTCTTTTTTCCGTGTTTTTTCCCACTTTTTTTTTCAAATTCCTTTAAAAAAAAATCTCATGTTTCTCCAGTGTTGTTCTAATAAACACTATGAGGAAATCTCTGCAGAAATATGAGGGGTGTTCTCAATTTTGTGACATACTGTAGTTATCATGTTCAATAGGAGTATTGTAATACAACAACAAAAAAAGACATTTGAGGGCTGTTAGATGAACAGTTCATGGGTAACATACTGTAATATTTCAGGTAGGCTGGAGACTCCCAGGAAGCTTTGTGGCCTTTAAGCTGTAACAAGCGTTAAAATGCATCTTTTGTGTCATTTATTCCGTCAGTCATTGTTCGAGGTGCGCTAGAAATCCTATGCCGTTCCGTGTGCATTGTTGTATACATGTATTTGGTATTTGGACAACTCTGAAGCCAGTAAGTTTTTTGCAAGCGGGTAAAGGTTTTGTCCGCCACTTTCAGCCGAGAGGTAAGATTTTTGAACCCAAATTTTGGGCCGTGTTGAAATGTTGGGGTATATATATATATATATATATATATATATATATATATATATATATATATATATATATATATATATATATATATATATATATATATATATATAAAATGAAAATTTAGATAGATAGATAGATAGATAGATGGATGAACATAAACTTAAAACTCTTTAAAGGGACAGTGTGTATTATTTAGCGCTTTCTTGTGTTAAAAAAAACTTCATTTTTTTAACAAAACAAAACATTTTGGAGTTATGTGGAAGGCAAAAATACAAAAACTGTAATAAACAAATGCATTTTAGAAATACTCTGCTTGAAAAATGTATTCGACTTACATGAAATGAGCCTCACCCAAAGGGAGGCGAGATAGATGCCCGCCATCTTGCTGCTACGGGTACCCAAAAACACAAATAATCTTGTGAAAGGCTGGGCAAAGAGAAAAAAAAGAAAAATGATGCAGTTTGGTCTATTTGGGCCTCCATAAATTTGTCATCATTTTTGTTCTTTGAAGCACTGTTGGGTTGCACGATACAACACAGTGACATCCAATGGTCAAATACAGTGGAACCTCGGTTCTCGACCATAATCCGTTCCAGAACCCTGTTCGAAAACCGATTCGTTCGATCACGGAAATCATTTTTCCCATGAAAAATAATGTAAATCGTTTGAATCTGTTCCAACACCCTGAATGTTTACCTTGAATGTTTAACGTAAACATTAAGTTAACCCAGGCTAATCGTACGTTCGCGTTATCGTAACCTTCCGTACGAAAGATTACGCTAACACGAACGTGTAAAAATTAAAAAATCAGATCGTTTACAAGTCATTTAGCACCCGGGTCTCCACAACAAGTGGTGAGCGGTTAATTCGAAAGGGGGCTCCGTTCCAACACCCTCAATGTTGGGCTCCGTTCCAACACCCTGAATGTTTACCTTGAATGTTTAACGTAAACATAAAGCTAACCCAGGCTAATCGTACGTCCGCGTTATCGTAATCTTCCGTACGAAAGATTACGCTAACATGAACGTGTAAAAATAAAAAAATTCAGATCGTTTACAAGTCATTTAGCACCCGGGTCTCCACAACAAGTGGTGAGCGGTTCATTGGAAAGGGGGCTCCGTTCCAACACCCTCAATGTTGGGCTCCGTTCCAACACCTTGAATGTTTACCTTGAATGTTTAACGTAAACATAAAGCTAACCCAGGCTAATCGTACGTTCGCGTTATCGCAATCTTATGAATAAGATTTCTCACCTTTGTGGTGGTCAGCAGAAGGCGCTCGCACACCTCCTTCATATTTGGCTATTATTTCTGTAAAGTTGGCCGTTTTGGATATGTGCATTTCTCAGAATTCAATGCAATGAAAATAACTTTTTATATTCCTAAATATGAAAACAATCTTTCTCACACACACACACACACACATAAAGTAACGTTTCAACCATCAGTCTAATTACATCTTTTATACGTTTATCAATCTTATATTCTTTTATTGTGAAGTCGTGCTCATGTGTGTGTTCCTTTTCCTGTTTTCTACTGACGAATAATAAACCACACCTACGGAGTGGTAGTTGCAGTCTGCCAGGGACACAGCCGGGGAAGCATGCCGTTAGCAGGGCTGCAGCTACCACGAAGTAGTTTTATAACTTAATATCTGTTTTTACTTGGGTAATACAGCCACCAAAGAGTTTTTATAATGTTTAACTTTAACCATTTCTTTCTTAAATGCAATAGTTGTACGCACTACTTTTCTTTTTTCACCTGTAGCAACTTTGCTGCTTGCACTGACTTTCTTCGGAGGCATAATAAGGGGCTAAAACACCCGTACGCCGCTCAGTACTGCACCCTAACGTACGCACTCACGCATTACCGGCGTTCGAACTCCGATTTTTTGACCGAACAGCCAAACAAGAATTTCTTGAAATTTTTGGTCAGACTCCGATTTGTTCGAAAACCGAGGTTCCACTGTAATACACGCCATCCCTTTAACTCTTAATCATTCTGTCATCTGCTTGTGATCACACACTAAGTGCAGCTTTTTCCAAAACTGTTTATACGACCCGCTTGTGCAAGTGTGTTTGTGTGAGCCCAGGCAATATGTACGCTTGTGTGTGTGTGTAAATAACAGGGTTTTATCACCTCGGGTTTAAAATCTGCTGGCATTTATCCTAATCTGCAGCTCAGTGAACACGCATCCCACATGTGTTTGTGTCCATGTGTGCTTTACACGTGAGATTTTACAACTAAGTCACTGTATGCACTCATTATAATTGGATGCAAACATCGTAGAAAGTGTGTCGTTGGCGTTTGCCTGTAAGTGAATCTCACTGCTAATTAAGAGCTCATTAGTACTACCACTTTGTTTTGACCAATTATGTTTAGGCAGCGCTTTTGTAGTTAACAATGTGCCATAAAATATAAACCCCTTTTTCAGAAGCATTGTCCAAGAGTGCCAAAACACACAAAAAAATAGATATATTAATGGTTTAGCGCAGCTCATAAGTATCAAGCCCCTGGGAATGATTTCAGTATGAAAATGAACGGTGAAAGTGGTAGCTCTCTTTTGATTGTCACAGACCAGAAGCGGACACAGGACCCAATAGCGCTTGTTTTCTCAGTTCTTATTACAGACTCAGAGACAGTTTCTTCCCCAGAGCCATTACCACCCTAAACACACACCGCACAAAAAACTGAAAAACTCTTGCAAACACACTACCTCATATGAACGTAAATGGTACTCATGTCTATGTTTCTTGCACAATGTTGACTGCACTATGTTTACTGCTCACCTTGCACAATGTTGACTATCTTTTTTTGCACTATGATGACTATTTTTGCACCAAATGCATATGTTGACCATTTTTTGCACTATGATGTCTATTTTTGCACCAAATGCATATTGCACAAACCCTTACGATACCAACTGTATGAAACATCCTATATGCCGACATTTCTTGGGTAAATTTTGAGTAAATTATAACTCTAACCTTATCCTCCTTGTTTTATAACCTTATCTTCTCTGTTCCTTTATCTTCTTGGGTTTTTTACCTCACTGTGAATGTGTGAAACTGGAGTGTCATGCCCAATTTCGTTGTCACAATATGTTAACCCATTTTGTAACAATGACAATAAAGGTATATTCTATTCTATTCTATTCTATTCTATTCTATTCTATTCTATTAATAAAGAGGGAGAGCAGGGCTTGCTTCCAAGATCCGATGGTTGACGAACAAGAGGAGCGGGAGATGCGCATGTGGCACTTCCGTGTCTGGCGAGTAGGATCGGAGACAGGCGGGAATTACAAGTCGTTGGCCGGGACTGGAGAGCAAAGGTTGTGTCAAGTTCGGAAACGAGGTCGGTAACAGGCAGGCAGAAACGGGGCGAAGTCAGGTCCGGAAACAGGTTGGCAACGAAGACCAGGCAGAGAAAAGCAGGGCAGGAACAGAGTTGGACGAAAAAGCTTACTGAGCTGGTGGCAACAGTTCGCATAACTATCTGACAGCTTCCTCTTGGAAGCCAGGGGTTTAAAAAGAGAGTGTCAGCCAATCAGCTGTCCAGGCTGTTGGTAATCATGACAATGATATGTCCTATGCCTATTTAGCTAGAGAGCATTTTCTGTAAACCTTCAAAAATGAGTCAAAATGGCAAAAATTTGCTTTCCATTTGAGAGAAACGTCTGGCATTCAATGAGTCAAAAACATCTCATCTCATCTCATTAGCTGTACCGCTTATCCTCATTAGGGGCGCGGGGGGGCTGGAGCCCATCTCCGGTCAGTGGGCAGGGGACACCCTGAACTGGTTGCCAGCCAATCGCAGGGCAGAGTCAAAAACATCATAAGTGTTAATTATTTGCCGGTTTTTATTTTTGCACATTTCTGATAGAGAAAACGTTTGTTTTGATGGATTATGTTTTATGTGTGCATAAAATTGTGCATTCTTTTTAATCTCTCCTGCATTATGAAGATGTGGTAGTGGAGTTTTATTCATGTCATTAATAACTGTGCCCTTGAGGTTATGCGCACCATGACCCTGATTTCATTGGCACATTTCCATACACGCATGCACATTCTATTAAAGCAACACGAGAGCCTTTTAGCAGCGTGGTTGAAGGTAGTACCCGTGCTATTCAAACACCCATGCCACACACCAACATAGTTTCTGGTGCCTAAAAAACGCTTGAATCATATTTTCCTGACTATGAGGCACACCTAAATAAAAATTGCTAGAAATGTGCAGGTGCACCTTGTAGGCCAGGAAATACTTTAATTAAGAGGTGGAAATGCATAATTACAATGAAATGTTACTGATGCATTTAAAGTTTCGTTAAACAGAAACATCTGTTTCCGTTCCACCGGATGCTAACATTAGCATAGCGCTAAATCTCTAAGAACAAAATTCCACTGAAAAAAACCAATCCACAGAATGTGAGCGTTTTTGTTGCAATTTGCCGCACAGTCCAAGCTAAGAGGTTTTAATTGTCTGAGCTTTTCAAGTCAGTGAAGACCTCCCAAAGCGCTTTACAATGCGCTTCACACTTACCCATTCACACACACACTCACGCACCAATAGCGGCCATGCGGCCATGCAAGGCGCCGACCTGCTTATTGGAGGCATTAGGGATTCAGTGTCTTGCCCATTCTCGGAATTACGAGCGTTCCACCGTTTCCTCGTTAAAAAAAACCTTTAGAAATCCAAATTGCAGGACATGTTTTGTTTCCAAATATTCTTTTCAAACGATTTGCTCCAGTCCGGCTGAGGCGGTAGGATAAGAAGAATATTTGTTCCTTGAGAGCCTCAGGCTGAGCAGGGTGCACACCATGTACGTGTGTTTTTGTGCACGTGCGGTTTCGTTTGACACGTGCCATAAATCACACGCTACAGTGTCCTTGCGGCACTAACAGATATCATAGAAATCAATGCTGAGGTCAAGTTAAAGAGGGCGTGCTGGAGGCTGGAAACGCCACAGTAGCTAATAAAGATGACCTGCCGCCAAGACGCCAGACTACAAGAATGAATGATAAAATAACACACACAGACACGGAGGCCCACACACAAACACACCCGTACACAGGAAGATGCATTTCCATCCATCCATCCATCCATTATCTGCACCGCTTATCCTCAGTAGGGTCGCGGGGGTGCTGGATCCCATCCCAGCCATCATCGGGCAGTGGGCAGGGGACACCCTGAACTGGTTGCCAGCCAATCGCAGGGCACACAGGGACAGACAACTCACTCGCTCATTCACACCTAGGGACAATTTGGACCGGCCAATTCACCTGAAATGCACGGGGAGAACATGCAAACTCCTTCCGAAAGGATGCCCTTCAAAAAGAACTTCATCTTAGGTCCTTTGTTTTTGGTCCTGTTTATCATTCTCTCCAGTTTTCGTTCCCATCTTGTTTGTTCTGTTCATTTTCGATATCTCATTACCTCATTAGCTACACCGCTTATCCTCAGTAGGGTCGCGGGGGTGCTGGAGCCCATCCCAGCAATCATCGGGCAGTGGGCAGGGGACACCCTGAACTGGTTGCCAGCCAATCGCAGGGCACACAGGGACAGACAACTCACTCGCTCATTCACACCTAGGGACAATTTGGACCGGCCAATTCACCTGAAATGCACGGGGAGAACATGCAAACTCCTTCCGAAAGGATGCCCTTCAAAAAGAACTTCATCTTAGGTCCTTTGTTTTTGGTCCTGTTTATTATTCTCTCCAGTTTTCGTTCCCATCTTGTTTGTTCTGTTCATTTTCGATATCCTGTTTCATTATCTATCCTGTCTGTCTGTTCCGTCCTGTCCGGTATCGACCCCATCTGTCCGATATCTCATCTCATCTCATCTCATCAGCCGTACCGCTTATCCTCATTAGGGTCGCGGGGGGGCTGGAGCCCATCCTAGCCATCTCCGGGCAGTGGGCAGGGGACACCCTGAACTGGTTGCCAGCCAATCGCAGGGCACACAGGGACAGACAACTCATTCGCTCATTCACACCTAGGGACAATTTGGACCGGCCAATTCACCTGAAATGCATGTTTTTGGAACGTGGGAGGAAACCGGAGTGCCCGGAGGAAACCCACGCAAGCACGGGGAGAACATACAAACTCCGCACAGGAAGTCTGGAGCTGGATTTGAACCCACGACAGGTTCCCATGACATGAACTGTGCCGCACAATAATAATAATAATAAGTTCCTTTGTATTGTCATTCTTTGTAACAATGTACACAGAACGAAATGTCGATACACCTGACCCGTTGTAGCGAGTCGATGCAGCCGCAGCCAGAGGGCGCCGCCATTATACCAATTAGGTATGTCTCGGTCGAGGCGCGAACCAGCGACCTCCCAGTCTCAAAGCGGGCACACTACCATCTAGGCTACTGAAGCGCTAACCACTGCGCCGCCGTGCTGCCCCTGTCCGATATCAACTCGGGCAATTGGAATCGATCTCGTCGGTCTCTGGATTCCTGTGTTCCACGTCAGACCACTGTATAACGTGCATGACTCCGCATTTCCCGCAAAATAAAAGGCTTGTGTGAGAACGTCACGCGTTTGGGTCCTGATCAAGTTCTGGTTCTTGACATTGACAACAGTTCTTCATAGGGTCCAATGTGTCCTTTAATGGTGTTGCGCACGGTTTTGTTTGTCACATGGGCTATGTAGCTAGTGCCTAGAAGTTTTTGCATCTCCATGACCTGGATATTCCGTTCCAAATTTTGCTGTGAGAATCCATGTCTCACACTTGTTAAGTCTCCCGATTTTCCCGCCTACCGATCTGAGAGCAACATCTACCGATTTCTAAAAATGTAATTTTTTTTTATGTTTGGGGTCGCCGAAATTTTTATGTGAACAAAGTTTTGCCAATGGGCAGCACGGCGGAGCAGTGGTTAGCGCATGTGCGGCACAGTTCATGTCATGGGAACCTCCTGTGTGGGTTCAAATCCAGCTCCAGACTTCCTGTGAGGAGTTTGTATGTTCTCCCCGTGCTTGCGTGGGTTTCCTCCGGGCACTCCGGTTTCCTCCAACATTCCAAAAAAACATGCATGTCAGGTGAATTGGCCGGTCCAAAATTGTCCCTAGGTGTGAATGAGCGAGTGAGTTGTCTGTCCCCGTGTGCCCTGCGATTGGCTGGCAACCAGTTCAGGGTGTCCCCTGCCCACTGCCCGGAGATGGCTAGGATGGGCACCAGCCCCCCGCGACCCTAATGAGGATAAGCACTCCCAAAGCACCCACTGTAGCCGTATTTGCTGACTACCAGTAACTAACCAAAGAACATTGGGGAAACCCATCACGAATGCACTGTTTAAGGCACAGGTGTTAAACAGGAGGCCCGCGGGCCAGATCAGGCCCGTTAAGGGATTGAATCCGGCCCGCGAGACAACACTCAGAGAAGCGCAAGAGAAAAACGAGCTGTAGGTTGAAATATGTCCACTTGATGTTGCCAAAGCCAGGTGCCTCTCACAAAGACACTGTACTTCAATTTCTTTCATCTATCTCTCTCTCTCTTTCTCTCTCTCTCACTCTCTCTCTCTCCCACCCCTTTTCACCCACTCTCTTTCTCTCTCTCTTCACTCTCTGTGTCTCTCTTTTTCTTTTCCTTTGTTGCTCTTTGTCTCTTTCTCTCTGTGTCTTTTTAACTTCTTTTGCTCTGACTTCATTTTTTCTTTTTCTCTCTTTTCTCTTTCCCTCTCCCTACCCTTCGCACTTTCTCTTTGTCATGGCCAGCATGGTCGCCGTGGCGACCGGCTGGCCCCGCCCCCTGGGCACAGGCTGAAGCAGATCGCCTAATTTGCGTGTTTGCTTCTTAAGGGGGGTTTGGGGTATTGCGGGTGGCTGCTTCATTGCGTTTTCTGTTCTGCATTTTCTGTTCTGTTTTGCTCTGTCCTGTTTTGTTTGATTCGGAGGAAACCTGTGTTTGCACGTTTTGAGTAAAAGCCTGTTTTGTGAGTATCCCTAGTCTTAGTTCCTGTTTGCCTGTAAGCCTGTTTTTGTTTTGTTTTGTCCCTGAGTGTTGGACGACTTTTATTTCCTTCATAAAAGTATCTGATTGTTAACGCGAATGAGTTCTCCCTTCATCCTTCCTGCCTCCGATCTGGTCCGGTCCCGTGACACTTTTCTCTTTTCTCTAATTCTGTCTTTCTATTTCTCTTTGGATTTCTTTCTTCCTCTCCCTTTCTTTCCACTCTCCCGCGACTTCTCTTTTTATTTCTTTCGTTGCCCTCCCTCTTATTTCTTTATCCCTCTTTTTCTTTCTCTTTAATTTACTAGTCCGGCCCCTGATAGAATGTTTGTTCTATCGTGTGTTAAAATGAGTTTGACACCCCTGGGCTACAAGCTAAAACTATACTTGAGTAAGCGAAGGATGGTTTGAAAACATGACAAAAGCAAGCTGTGTCTTTGCTTTTGTGTCGAGATTTCAAAGCACACTCAAATCACTCACAAAGTAAAACAATGGCAATGCTTGACATAATGGCAGTGCTTCAATCATTTATGACATGAAATGTATAATTCACAAGCATTATGAAAGATTCACCAGGCACCATACATTGATTAATCTGCCCCCACTCCAATAATTTACTCTCACACACGATCAACCTGTCATAAATTTTCAGTTCAATTTTCAAAAGCCTCAATTTCAACTTCTAACAAATATATTGCTATACAATCAAACACCTAAAGTGATATTTTCTTATGGTTTCGTCGGTAATCATTCATTTTCAACACGCATAAACACAAATTCCGTTTATATGTAACGGGTGTAATAATAACTTTTGTTTTGTTGAAATTCCTGCTGAAATATGTTGTATAGTTTTTGTGTAAGTGTCCTGCAACGATGAGTCCAACAGTGCCACCTGCTGGTATGGGGTAAGGTTTGGTTTGGCTTTTGATCGGAAGGCGGATGCCGTTGGCAGTCTACAGCGCGCTGCCAACGGTAAGGCACGATCTTTTGGTGCTCCGCAAAAAGTTAATTTTAAACAATAAAACCACAGCTGACAAATCTCTCAACATGCACAGGAATGTGATTGATGTTGTGAAGCTGTTTGGATTTATTTTCGTTTTGTTTCTGTCGCCATTTATGTTGCATGTTGTGCTAAAACGCTAATTCCCCTTATAGAGATCAAAGCCAGCAGAGAAGCTTACCACTTTTTGTGTTGTAACTCATTCATTTGCAGATAAATGGTACCCGTTCTTTATACTCGTTATTGATATTATTTCTATTTTCTCATATATATAAAAAGGATGATGTTGGTTAAAATTCAGTTCAAAGAAAAATATGTTCAATTCATTGTAAACGTTAAAAAACCACCATACGATCTCTTGTTAAAAGTATCTTGTTAAAATGGATGTAAAAATCATTGTCATGGTTGATTTTCTGAACTTGTATTGTATCTCAACTGTAAAGAAAATGTCTACAGCGCGCTGCTATCGTGTTGAAAGCCAGCAGAGGAGCTAACCACGTGTTGTGTGTGACTCATTCATTTATAGCAACTGTAATAAAAACCTCATCATCCAGTCCAGCCTGAATGTGGATCTTTGGTGGGACGGGTAGACAGCAGTTACATATACATCTAAAAATCCTGATAATACGAACATTTAAAACCACTTCGAAGAAAATAATAAAAATAGCAGTTTTTATCATTCACTCAACTGAAATAATTGGACTGAAATATAATAATATAGAGTCTATTAACCAAAAACAACAAGAAGAAACATACAATAAAGGATATACACAATTCTGGGAGTATTATAAATTAACATATCAAGAACATCTCAGGGGCCGAAGAAAACCTTCTAGCGAGCCGGATGTAGCCCGCAGGCCTTGACTTTGGCCCACAAGCGAGCTAAGCGGCTGCTTAGGGCCCCGCAACCACTAGGGGGCCCCCAAGTGTGGTTAACTTATTGTGTGCCAACACTGTCCCCCACAGTGTGTCCACTCAAAATACTTCGACAGAAATACAACAAAAATACTATACAATAATTACAAAACTAAATATCAAATATGGTGCTTAAAAACAGAAACCTCATATATTATTTTACTTTCATTCTAAAAATAAAGAAAAGATTGTATCAAAATACTACAAAAATTCTACTACAGTAATACTATATTACAAAATACTAATACAGAATTGTTTACTCCAGAAACAGTACTATGTAAATACTACAAAAATACTACAAAAATACTACTACAGTAATACTATATTACAAAATACTAATACAGAATTGTTTACTCCAGAAACAGTACTATGTAAATACTACAAAAATACTACAAAAATACTACTACAATAATACTATATTACAAAATACTAATACAGAATTGTTTACTCCAGAAACAGTACTATGTAAATACTACAAAAATTCTACAAAAATACTGCTAAAATACTGCTTTGGAAATAGATCAATTATACTTCTACTTAAATACTAGAAAAATACTAATACATAATACAAAAAGAAAAAACAACTAGGAAAATGTTACTAAAAATACTAATATAAGAGGTCTACAACCGAAATACTACAATTTACACCTATAGCAATACTAAAAAAAATCTCCTGTGAAAATATCACAAATATACTACAAAAATAAAACTACAGTAAAACTGTACTACAACAATACTACAGACATACAACAAACATTATATATTCTACATATGAAAATACTACAAAATACAACAGAGATAGTACAAAATAAAATGATTTAAAAAAATAATTCTGCAATAATACTTCAAAAATACTCAAAAAACTACTGTAATAATACAAAAATACTACAAAAATACTACAGCTTTACAAGAAAAGATTTACTTCCGAAATACAACAAAAGTAATTCAGAAACACAAAAAAAAATACTACTATGGAAATACTACATACATTTACTTCAGAAATACTACAAAAGTAGTACAAAATAAAACTACAGTAAGAACAAAACAACAAAAAAATCCAACTTTAGAAATTCAGAAGAAAAAAAATGTTAAAAAAACGAGTGATACATTCAAGCTAAATAACAAATAAAGTGCTTAAAACAGGGCCCTAATTTACTATTTTCTTCTAACTGTGGTCATTTCAAAACGAATTTGATGAAAACTAATCAATTTAATAAGTAGAAAATGTCAGATGCGGCCCCTGACTCCAAATAGTAGCCCACCCCTAGAGTAAAACATGCAAATTATCAAGTAATAGGGTGGCCCAAATCTAATATGACTTGGGGCCCCATGAAGGCTTGGACCGGTCCTGACTTTAACATGTGTGATTTGAAGTATACTAGTATGCAAACTGGGCTACTAAAAGTCTACCAAAAGCTACTAGTAAATGGCACATGCCTTAAGTCAGGGGTTTCAGACTCGTTTTAGCTGGGGGCCACAAATGCTATGAAAAAATCTCACGGGGGCCAGACTAGTAAGTTTAAGAGAAAGAGAGAGGGAGAAAAAGACAGAGAAAGAGAGGGAGGGAAAGAGAGAGAGATAAACAGGGAGAACAGGAGACGGAGTAACAGTGAGAGAAAAAGAGAGCAGAATAGAGATATGAATGGAGAAGAAGAGGGAAGTGAATATAGAGAGAAAAAGAAAGTGAAAAAGGAGAAAGATAAAAAGAATAAGAGAAGTGAAACGACAGAAAGAAAAAGACTCAACAGGAGAAAAAGAGACAAAGTGAGGTGTGAGAGAGAGTGAGAGAGAGAGAGAGAGAGAGAGAGAGAGAGGTCGAAAAAGGGAAAGAATTTGGTAAATGATACATTTTAATATTTAATTCCATAACACTACTTATCATGTTATTAATATGTTGTTACTGTGTTATTAACTGATTAATTATAGGAAGTATCGTTAGATAGACCCAGTTAACCCCTAAAAAAATGTTGGACGTGTATCTGAAAAACCCAAATTAGTTACAGTCACTAATTACTTCATCTAAAATGTGACTCAGTTGCACGCCAGATTATTGACACCAAAGAGTTGCGCGTTATTACAAAAGTAACTAGTTACAAATTACGGTATATACTCACATAGAAGCCAAACCTATTAAATGCTTAAAAATAGCCTCATAAGATAAGAAATACATAGTAAATGGACTGCATTTGTATAGCCCTTATAATCAGTCACTGAAGACCACCAAAGCACTTCACAATGTACTTCACACTTGACCCATTCACACACACACACTCACACACCGATAACCAATAATTGAAAGCCAAAAATGGAAGAAACATGAACACCAACCTGTGGAAGGCTATATTTTTTGGCTTGTACAATCTTGAGAGTTTGCAGAAGAACACTTAGCCGAGACACTCCATATCCATTTTGTTTTTTGTCTACAAACCACTCCAATATTTCCTTCTCAATTTCGGGCTAATGACCAAGATATTTTCTTTTTTTTTCCTTGCGTGTATTGCAAAAATGATTTTACAAATAAAAAGACAGAAAATTCAGCCATCTTTAACTAAACTGTGCTTAGGTTTACCCCATTGATTGAGTATGCTTGTTGTTCCTATATAAGCCATGGCCCCCCTCTCCAAACGCTGCCTTTCATAAACAACTGGTGACACACAACTAAATATGCACATATAATCTGAACACCTAATTTAAGTATATTAGTTAAAGGTCGTAAATTTAGCTTAGAAGATAGATAGATAGATAGATAGATAGATAGATAGATAGATAGATAGATAGATAGATAGATAGATAGATAGATAGATAGATAGATAGATAGATAGATAGATAGATAGATATAGATAGTTAGATAGATAGATAGATAGATAGATAGATAGATAGATAGATAGATAGATAGAAGCAAATTAAGTCAAAGTTACAGTGCATGAAGGTAAAAATACAAGGGTTCCCCTGACATTGTGTTCTAAATGCGGTATTTGGAGGTCAAGGTCGAAGTAGAACGAAGTTGAGTAAAGTCGGCAGAGTTTTTCGAGAACCGGCTTCTTCGGCTCGGCTCATTAAAAAGAACCGGCTCTTTCGGGTCTCAAACGGCTCTTCAGGTTGTTTTTGCTTCGATAATCCCTACACGACCAAATATTATATAAAAGTATGCACAAAATGACTTAAAGGAAGGGGGTGGGGGGGCAATAGAACAAATAATTAAAAAATACCAAAATGAAAAAGTCGTGAAGAGCTGGGGAAAAAAAAGAAACTAAAGGAGAGAAAAAGAGGAAAAAAAGAGCAGGAAAAATTCAGAAAAAAAGCCAGAAGAAAAGAAAAATTAACAAATAAAAGGAAAAAAATATAGAACAAAAAAAGCAAGAAAAAAGCTGGGAAAAAATAAACACAACGAAACATTTTTTTAAAAGGAAATTTTTAATAAGTACAAAAAAACAGGGAAAAGAAGAAAAAGTTTGTGTTGCATTTAAATAATTTCCAATTATCTTCTCGATAAGCACAGAGCTCCAAGTCAGTTTCTCTTTTGTGCAGAAACATCAGCAGAAATGAAGAAGATACAGCCAGTGACCAAACAACAAGAGATAAACCAACCTGGTAGGTAGAAGTATGGCGCTTTAATTCCAAACATGCCACCACTCCAATTGGAAGTAAGGGTCAAGTTGAAGAGCTTCTCACTGCTTGGTGTCATCCGTCCTTGCCCCCGATTCTTCTCTCACTTTGAGGCCTTCAGTGGTCGGCGAGGAGGGGGTCAGTAGAGGTGAGAGGTCAGCGTTGGTCTACTCCACAACATGGTGGAGCTTAAAAATACTCTGGCCTAAAAACGAGCAGCTGCGTTATCATCCCTCCCTTGGACCGATGAGAGGATGGGTGAAAAGGAGGACGAGAAGAAGCTTCTGCCAGGTTTGGTGCCTCCTCTCCTCCTTCTTAAGCTTCGTAATCCCTTCCTCTCTCCTTTTCAATCATCCACATACCCCAACCCGCTTCCGTCCCCCCTTTTTTTCTGCCTCTCTCTTTATCCGTCTTCCTTTTGCCTCCTCGGCCACACGAGTGACTGCTCAGCTCGCACCGGAGAGGAGGAGGAGGAGGAGAAGAAAGAGGAGGAGGAAAGAGAAGACGAATCAGTAAGGGACAGATGAATGAGTTTGTGTGTGCGGTCGGAAGACGAGAGGGCTTGTGTGTGTAGAAGAGCTTCTCCGAGAGGAAGAGGAAGCGGGACGAGCGGGAGAGGGTGTTGATGCTCTTCTCATTATCAGTAGATTGGACTTGTGCCTTGGTGACAGCTGATTCATCAGGGGAAAAAGAGAAAAAGTATGCATGTGGGTTCTTACCAATGTTCCCCGTAATTTTCCACGGGTCTGAGCGTTCACACAAAGTCAGTGAGCAACGCTTGAAACAACAGTGAGCAACGGCAATCCCAAGTGTGGCAACTAAGTCATGATCAAACATGTCCAAAACTTGACATCGAGTTACTTTCTGCTGAGTCTCTGGCAATGCAAAATGTTTTTTCTCTTTTGAATGAATTGACTCATGTACTATTGCAAAGTTGTACGGCCTACAAACGTCATTTGTTTTTACAACAATTCTTTCACAAGATTTCCATTTTTTTTTTCCTGATATATTTTGTCGCATAATATTAACATTTTGGGGGCTTATTGAGTCGGTTGCACGATACAAAACTGTATTTAATCACATTTTTTAGTGGAAGTACAATGTTGGCAACAAGATTGACTTGATAGAATTGGAAATGATCTATGCAACACAAATTTTATTTTATTTTTACCATTTTTTTCTCCTTTTTTAAAAATTCCATTTAAAAGAAATCTCATTGTGTTTATTCTTTCCTAACTGTTACTTTTTCTTGATTTTTTTGTTCTCTGTTACCCTTTTTCCTTTATTTGTTTCTTTCTTTTTTTCTGGCTTTTTTCTGAATTTTTCCTGCTCTTTTTTCTCTTTTTCTCTCAGCTTTTCACTACTTTTTCATTTTGGTATTTTTTTTCTTTTTTGTTCTATTTCCCCCCCTTCCTTTAAGTAATTTTGTGAACAATTTTACATAATATTTGGTCGTTTAGGGATTAAAGAAGCAAAAACAACCTGAAGAGCCGTTTGGGACCCGAAAGAGCCGGTTCTTTTTAGTGAGCCGGGCCGAAGAAGCCGGTTCTCGAAAAACTCTACTGACTTTACTCAACTTCGTTCTACTTCGACCTTCCACTTCCAAATACCGCATTTAGAACACAACGCCAGGGGAACCTGTGTATTTTTACCTTAATGCACTGTAATTTTGACTTAATTCGCTTCTTAATTAGCAATTTGGAGCCCTGATTTTTGTGAGCTGGCAAGATTTTCTTGTGCGCGGAAAAGCTTTGGGTAGTGCGCAATTGTGCACACACGCAGCTTAGAGGGAACATTGGTTCATACGCAAGTCAGTCTTTTTCTTTGTCAAGTCACATTTATTTGTATAATCTCAAAGTCAAGTCAAGTCCCATTTATTTGTCTAGCCCTTAATCATAAAATGTTTCAAAGGTGCACAGGCCACAAGTCCACCACCGAGAAACCGAGAAAACCTCAACATGAAAATGAAATACCTTGAGAATGGGCCTCACAAGTGGTAAAACACCTTCCAGGATGACCAGGCTGCAATAGATATTGCATCAGGTAACAATAAACAAAACATAATCAACATCAATTAAAAAAAAATCTTAGGTAATATGTTACATTGTCCTAAAAGACCATGACAGCATCGACACAGATTCCTATCTCAGCCGCCTGGTTGATACAGATGATCTTCAGGTCAAGGTGCTGCTCCGATAACTCATCCAGATACGTCCTTCTCCCTCATTTTATAACCAACCAGGACAGGAAAGGACAGGAAAACAAAAGTATGAGGTCGGCATCAATCATAAGCTATGGAAGTGTGTCTTTAGTCTCGATTGAAAAAAAACGTCCACTGAGGTTGCGGATCTTATTTCCAGAGGCAGAGCATTGCAGAGCACCGGGACCCGGGTGGAGAACGCTCCCGAGCCTGCAGATATCTTCTTGGCTCTCGGAGTCACAAGTAGAGTAGCATTTTCCGAGTGGAGGCTCTGTGCAGGAACCAAGGGGAAATAGATTTACGGCGATAAGAGGGGGCACAATCACATGTATTGGGAACACCTGTGCTCAGGTTTTGGCGCCAACAGCCAGGACAGCTGATTGGCGCACCCTGTACATTTAAATCCCCAGCTTCCGGTAACACTTTGTCCGATTGTACTCAGGCTACCTGTTGCCTTCAGCTCAGTAAGCCCGTACCTCTGACTCTTTTCCTGCTCCCTGTTTTCTTCTGATTGATCTCCGTTGCCGACCCGTTTCTGTAAATCTGCCCTGCCCGTCTGATTCCTGAACTCTTTTCTGAACACTAAGATTACGCCTGTCCGCGACCATTCCCGCCAAGCCTTCACCCGCCTGTCAAGTTCCGTCAATCCGCCAACCAACGGATCGAAGAATCCCACCTTGTCATTTCCTTCCTTTCAATAAAACCAAGAAACGAGCGCAAGTGATCTCAGTCTTCCTTTCGTCCTGCCTGACAGAGGCAAGCCGATGCAAAGTCACATCCTAAGCGGACTGGGAGCAAGTGCAATTTAGCTAATGTTAGAGTAATATGGTCAAACTTTCTTGTCTTAGTCAAAAACCCATTTTGTAACAATGACAATAAAGGTATATTCTATTCTATTCTATTCTTTTCTAAAAGTCCCGCTGACGCATTTTGAACCAGCTGCAAACTTTTGATACTAGACATCGGGAGTCCAGAACGCAATCCATTACAGTAATCAAGCCGAGACGTAATAAGCGCATGAATTATATCTGAAACAACCGATTAGGATAAAATATAACACCTAGATTTTTGACCACGTCACTTTGGGCGATATAAATGTTCACTTAAATGTGAAACTGGAGTGCCACGTCCAATTTCATTGTCACAATATGTTCAACCCATTTTGTAACAATGACAATAAAGGTATATTCTATTCTATTCTATTCTATTCTAAAAGGCCATGACAGCAACGACGCAGCTTCCTATCTCAGCCAGTCGATGCAGATGACGACATGCTTCAGGTCAACGTTCTGGTGCTAGCAACCAAAAACGAGTGCTACAAAGCACAAGGGTAATAACAAACTACAGAGTCTTAAAAATGATGTTTCTTCTCATTTTTTGCCTAGCCTTTTACAAGATTTTTGGTTTTGGAGTGAACATATAGCACCAGTGTGTCGGGCAGTCATGTCAGCTCCTACTAGGTGAGTCTCATCTCATCTCATCTCATCAGCCGTACCGCTTATCCTCATTAGGGGAGCCATCTCCGGGCAGTGGGCAGGGGACACCCTGAATTGGTTGCCAGCCAATCGCAGGGCACACAGGGACAGACAACTCATTCGCTCATTCACACCTAGGGACAATTTGGACCGGCCAATTCACCTGAAATGTATGTTTTTGGAACGTGGGAGGAAACCGGAGTGCCCGGAGGAAACCCACGCAAGCACGGGGAGAACATACAAACTCCGCACAGGAAGTCTGGAGCTGGATTTGAACCCACGACAGGTTCCCATGACATGAACTGTGCCGCACAAGCGCTAACCACTGCGCCGCCGTGCTGCCCTAGGTGAGTCTCATGTTATGTAAAAAAACACACATTTTTTTGACCAAGTATTTTTTTAAATGCTTATATGATAGTTTGTGTATTCTTGCTTAGTAAGACCCAGCAACGACTCCTCTTCCTAAAGGTTCTCAGGAGGAGGAACCTGAAACAGAAACATTCATTTCTCATTTCCAAAGGTCTCCTTGTATACCTTCTAAGTCAGGGGTGTCAAACTCATTTTAACTCGGGGGCCACACGGTAGAACAAACATTCTGTCGGGGGCCGGACTAGTAGATTAAAGAGAAAGAAAAAGAGAGATAAAGAAATAAGAGAAAGAGAGAGGGAAAAGGAGAGAAGGCGGGACAAAGAAAGAGAAAGAGAGAGAGAGTGTGAGAAACAAAAGAGATAAAAAGAGAAGTCATGAGAGAGAGGGAAAGAAAGGGAGAGGAAGAAAGAAATCCAAAGAGAAATAGAAAGACAAAAGAAGAGAAAAGAGAAAAGAGAGCGCGAAGGGTCAGAAGAGAGAAAGAGAAAAGAGAGAAAAGGAATAAAAGGAAATTAGAGCAAAATAAGTTAAAAAGACACAGAGAAAGAGACAAAGAGCAACAAAGGAAGAGAAAAAGAGAGACACGGAGAGTGAAAGAGACAGAGAGTGGAAGAATAGGGGTGGAAAAGAGAGAGAGAGACGGAGAGAGAGAGAGAGAGAGAAATACAAGTAGTGTCTTTGTTCCAGGCACCTGGCTTTGTCAACATCAACTGGACATATTTCAACCTGCAGCTTGTTTTTCTCTTGCGCTTCTCTGGTTGTTGTCTCACGGGCCAGATACAATCCCTTAGCGGGCCTGACCTGGCCCGCAGGCCGCCTTTTTGACACCTGTGCTCTAAGTGGTGAAGATAAGTCATGTTTTTTATATCTGGGTACACAGAGTTAATTATGTCAGTCCCCCAATATGTATTTACAAATACTCCTACCAAGTACCAGATAATTACCATCTCCCCTTATGACACATAATAAACAATTCACAAAAGTTTAGAACAAAAAGGCTCTTTTAGTCAACATTTGTGTTATATTTACTAGAATGGTATTTCTTTGTGTTTTTCTGTAATAGCCATTCAGTATTTCCTCACGATTCTCTATCTGCACATGTAGTTTGATAAGCAATTTTAGGAGCAGTTGAAACCGAACTAACCACAAACTGACAATGAAGGCGGGCTGTGGAGGAGAGATAAACTCAAAAGAGGAAACTGTAAAAAAAACATGGTGCAGAGACGCAGCAGATACAGAAATACTCACGCATTCTACATAAGTAAACGTGAACTCCTATATTTGTATTTTTTTTTTCAAATACAGTGGAACCTCGGTTCTCGACCATAATCGGTTCCAGAACCCTGTTCGAAAACCGATTTGTTCGATCACCGAAATCATTTTTCCCATTAAAAATAATGTAAATCGTTTTAATCCGTTCCAACACGCTGAATGTTTACCTTGAAGGTTTAACGGAAACTAAAGCTAACCCAGGCTAATCGTACGTTCGCGTTATCGTAATCTTCCGTACGAAAGATTACGCTAACATGAACGTGTAAAAATAAAAATAAAAAGGAGAAAGAAAAAAATTATGAATAGGCTTTCTTACCTTTGTGGTGGTCAGCAGAAGGCGCAGGTGGACGGTGGAGCTATTATTTCTTTCTTAAATGCAATAGTTGTACGCACTACTTTTCATTTTTCACCTGTAGCAACTTTGCTGCTTGCACTGACTTTTTTCGTAGGCATAATAAGGGGCTAAAACACCCGTACGCCGCTCAGCATCGCACCCTAGCGTACACTCTCACGCATTACCGGAATTCGAACTCAGATTTTTTGACCGAACAGCGAAGCAAGAATTTCTCAAAATTTTTGGTCGGACTCCGATTTGTTCGAACTGAGAGGCGTTCGAAAACCCAGGTTGCACTGTATCCAAAATAGTGACCTCTGTTTTATTATCATTATCATAAAATAACATAGGGGTTGGTGTTTCTTCAAATGTTCTCTGGTTGATAAATGCTAATCAGGAAATAAAGCTCCCATGGGTGGTTTGCTTGGGGGTGGCGCCTGGCTTCGATGACATCCAGTGGACATATTTAAAACTGCAGGTCACTGTACGACGGTGCATTTGTCTCTTGTGCTACTCTCAGCATTGCTGCCGATTTAAAGCAAAAAAATGCACAAAAGGAACTGAAAGGGACAGTGTATATTATTTAGCGCATCCTACCAGGCTGTACTTGCCCAAGACACACCACAAGAAATGGTGCCCCAACGTAGTTAAGGGATCCACCAATACACTGACCCACCGACCGAATGGTAAAACAAGACTAACATGACTAACAACTTTGTTAGGGAAAAACTATAAAAAATTTTGTGTTTGCCAAATTTTTCGAATTAGTTATCGGACTCCATTAACCAAACATAACCTTCACTCGCCCAACAATGCATGCTCTTTTCTTTATGGGAAAATAAACAAGAATAGCCGACATTTTCACACGGGGGCAGATTTATTTTCTTAAAGCATTTAACTAAGTGAATTCCATCGAATTGGCCGAATCATTGTCGAATTAGTCTTCGTCCAGCCTCCCTCTCACGATCGATCTCCTATCTCTTGAAGTTCTGTCTTCTGAAGTTCTTTTCACAAGCTGGGGTGTTGGCTCCTCCCATGAGGCGTGCCGACTCCTCCCATGGGCGGGTCAGGTGCCAGCTTCACCACCTCCTCGCCGAAAGGCGCCGCGATGTCTAAAGAAAACTCATATCAGCAAAGCTTACCAGCTCCCCCCTGCGCCACAGAGGCTTCTCTTGCGTCAGCCCTTGTCCCAGTTGCTGCATCATTCTTGTCCAGGCCGCATTGCCCTTAAGCCTTCTCTGTGAAAAATCTTCATTGCATTCAATAAATGTACCGTAAATTCCGGACTATAAGCCGCTACTTTCTACCCAAATGTTCAGCCCTGCGGCTTATTCAGTGAAGCGGCCAATTTATGTAATTTTTCTAACGGCTACCAGCGGCGCTGGAGTATAAAATGGTAAGATTAAGACCAGCAGAATATGTGCGCCGAGAAAGACTGCAACCTCTAAGTTTATGCATACATTGCCTGTTAAATAAAGGTACTTTCCGATACTAAGGGAGACGCCTTTGATGGCAATAGTTACGTGGAGAAAGTTGAGGACCATTTAATAATAATAATAATAATTTCCTTGTATTGTCATTCTGTGTAACAATGTACACAGAACGAAATGTCGATTGCACCTGACCCGTTGTAGCGAGCCGATGCAGCCGCAGCCAACAGAGGGCGCCGCCGACCACTTTTTAAGTCTTAGGAATGACTCGGCCGGGGCGCGAACCCGAACCTCCCAGTCTCAAAGCGGGCGCCTTACCATCTAGGCTACTGAGCTGCCGTTGATTTCACAATTACAGGATGCTATTCTTTAACACACACATTTGATGCATTGCGAGCGTGATCCTACTTGCGTGGTGGTACCTTTCACAGGCACGGTTTGGGATGAAAGTTATATTATTATTATTAAAGCTTTGAAAACTCTCTCCGTGTACCGTCTTTCTTTGTAAATATGTGTAACCATTTATAATATGTATTTGCAACTGTATATTTTTGTAATGTATTTATTTTAGAGACTTATTCTGTTATGTGTTCTAGGGGAGAATCAAAAAGAAGGGACGAAGCAAACGCGGGCTGATGGGAAGTGGGGTAAAGCTGAGTTACCGGTAGAACTGTTTGTTGTCGCAGCGTACAATAGTGGACATATATTTTCCCCACCCTTAACGTTGGAAATATACATTTTTATTCCTTGGATTACTTTCAACGGGACCCGGACTTTACAAGTCTGCATCATACGTTAATTACGGGTATCGTTTCCCATTCATGATGCCGACTGTGGTTTTAGGATTGTGTACTATCTACTGTGTTACAATTGCATAACGAAGATAGAACAATAACCCTTAAAAACCCCAAAACCCCTGAGTTACAATTGCGGAATCTACAGCCTGATAGTGTCACATGTTTTAATAGATAGATAGATAGATAGATAGATAGATAGATACTTTATTCATCCCCGCAGGGAAATTCACATTTAGCTGAGAACAATACAATAATAAAGCAAAAAGAATACAATATACAAATACCCAATGTGACGTGCAAATGCCCACTGTAGCGTGTTACATAGAATATCTAAATAGTGCATGCGGCTTATATACAGGTACGGCTGGTGTAAGTACAAAAGTGGCAAATCACCTAAAAAGTGATGGGTGCGGCTTATAATCTGGTGCGCTCTATAGTCCGGATTTTACGGTAACTTGTATAAAATGCTATAAATATAGTCAAATAAATAAAATATAAAATCCTTCAACTTTGACACTAAATTTGTCATGTCCAGCATGGTCGCCATGACAACCAGCTGGCCCCGCCCCTTGGCACCAGCTGTAACAGATTGTCTAAATTGCGTGTGTGCTTCTTAAGGGCGGGTTTTGAGGCCTGCCGGTTGCTTCATCATTGCATTAGTCTGTTCTGTTTTGCTCTGTCCTGTTTTGTTTGATTCGAGGAAGACCTGTCATGCCCGTTTGTCTGAGTTAGTAACTTTAAGCCTGTTTGTGAGTATTACCCAGTCTGAATTTCTGATTGCCTGTAAGTCTGTTTTGGTTTTGTTTTTGTTCCTGCGTGTTGGACAACTTTAATTTTTTAAATAAAAGTACCGTATTTTCCGCACTATAAGGCGCACCGGGTTATAGGGCGCACCCAGAAAAAAATAGTTTTTGGTCCTATTTTTGACATACATAAGACGCACCGGATGATAAGGCGCTACAATGGGAACCTGGACAAAACAGTCAGATAGTTCAGTCCAACTTATTTCCCCCTTAATATTCCCAAAGCTTGCAAAGACGCAAATACGTGTCGAGAACACGTGCGGATGCAGTGTCCGTACGATGTCACTCATATGCATCGTTCCATCATTCGGAAGGTTAAAGTCTTGGGATTCAAGAAATACCAACCATTCCTTAGTTTCTATTTTCTTTTTCGCTCGCAACTTTACTGTGCATATGACATTAAACACTTGGAATTGAGTTTAATTTAAAAATAGACACTCCATTCCATCCATTATCTGCACCGCTTATCACAGAAACATCGAGTTCAGTCTGAAACAAGACACTGGGAAAATATATAGCCAGAGTAGCTCACCGAAGTCGTTGCGTTCAATAATAATGTACAGCCATGGTCCTCTTATATCCGTGAGTTTAGTAAATCCAGGAGAATAAAATATTTACAAATACAGAATAGTAAAAAAATGCTTTCTGTATGCCGTCAAACCACGTGCTATACGCATTCATCTTTTTCGGCCAATTGCAGGCTTTGTTTTGCCGCTTCAGCCAATGCCAGCCTGTAAATGATCAAAAGGATCCGCCCCCTTTACCTCCGAATAACTTTAGCAAATAGTGATCGATTGAAATGATGATTGACACATTGGTTAGCCAATGAAACACCGGTAAATAAATCCCAGCATACACCGCGGACTACTTGGCGTTCGGGGGAAAATCGAGTCCGCGGCTGCTTGCCTTAGTTGCAAGACTTTGCGACTTAACATTGATCCATATATAAGGCGCACTGTATTATAAGGCGCATGGTCAGCTTTTGAAAAAAATAAAGGCTTTTAGGTGCGCCTTATAGTGCGGAAAATACGGTAACTGGTCGTTACGCAAAGGAGTTCACCCTTCCTTCCTCCCTGGTCCGGTCCGTGACAAAATTTGGATTATTTTGCAACATATTCACATTATTGTGGGGAGGAACACTACACGGTGTGTGCCTAATTGAAAAAAAAATGACAAACACAAGCAGCGAAATGATGAGGAAAAAGACAAAGCCTTGCATCTTCCCCTACTCTCCCCCTTGATGTGTTTTGGACCCCCCTGCACACACGGCTCTTTGACCCTGCAAGTGAGCTAGCGCGCATCATTACCCAGCCAGTCACTCTTGGACCCAGAACGTGTCGCTCTTCGTAAATATATTTGTCATTTGCGATGTCAGCACGGCAGACATTAATATAGACGGCACGCAGTAAGGGGAGAAGATTAGAAGATGGAGGAGGGTGGAAGGAGGGAAGGGAGAGGGACTTGGGACTGTAGGGGGGGGGGAGACAGCGGGGATGTTCTGCATTACATCAAAAGTAATTGTCAGAAGAAGTCATTATGCAGAGATAGCATCCTCCCGCTTCTTCGACAGTACAGTGATACCGCCGCTTATAAGCTTGTTTTAGGGGCGGCAGTAGCTCAGGAGGTAGATCAAGGGATCCCAGTTCGAATCCCGGCTCGTCCGTGAAACATGTCGAAGTGTCCTTGGGTAAGACACTGAACCCCTAATACCCCCAATAAGCAGGTTAGCGCCTTACATGGCTGCAAGGCCGCTATTGGGACAAATTTGGGGGCGGCAGTGGCTCAGGAGGTAGAGCGCTCATCTTGGGATCAAGGGATCCCAGTTCGAATCCCGGCTCGTCCGTGTTACATGTCGAAGTGTCCTTGGGTAAGACACTGAACCCCTAATACCCCCAATAAGCAGGTTAGCGCCTTACATGGCTGCAAGTCCGCTATTGGGAAATGTGGAGCACACTGTAAAGCGCTTTGGAAGTCATTGACTTGAAAAGCGCTATATAAATGCAGATGATTTCATTTAATTTCATTTAGGATCCTGCTCGTATCTCAAATTATTTACAATTTTTTCGGATATAAAAATGATTAAATAGATACGAAATCATTAAAAACGAATGAATCTGTTACCAGCTTCCCAAACACATCCAACTATAAAACACATCCAGTGTTCTCGTTCTTTGGGGCGGCAGTGGTTCGGGAGGTAGAGTCTTGGGATCTAGGATCCCAGTTCGAATCCCGGCTTGTCCGTGTTACATGTCGAAGTGTCCGTGGGTATGTCAGGTTTTCAATGAAAATCTCTTGATTTTCTGTCACAAGGTAATTAGCTTGTTTTTATATTACTAAATATAAAAACAATGTTTCTCATACAAACACACACATAAAGTAACGTTTCAACAATGAGTGTAATTATATCTCTTGTACTTTTATCAATCTTGTATTCTTTTATTTTGAAATTGTGTTCTTGTCTGTACTGATTCCTCTGACGTTAATAAACACTCCCCTCTCTCTGTTCGGGACCTCAGCCAAGAAGGGCGTGAGTTTTTTGCTCCCACCATCATGTATGATTAAACTATATACATGTATTTTATCTGTGCAAACATAGCCACTAAATAGTTTTAATAATGTCTATCCCTGACAGGTAAGACACTGAACCCCTAATACCCCCAATAAGCAGGTTAGCGTCTTACATGGCTGCAATGCAAGGCCGCTATTGGGAAATGTGAAGCACACTGTAAAGCGCTTTGGGAAGTCATTGACTTGAAAAGCGCCATATAAATGCAGATCATTTCAGATCTGGTTTGCCCGCGTCCCTGCGTCCTAGACGCATCATTTTTGCTGGGGACGCATAGTCTCAAATCACCGTGCGTCCCCGGGACACAACCTTTTTGACACAAAATTGTCATTATTACCCGATTACTTTTTTTTTTACAAAGATTTACCGCACTCCAAACTTTTTGTCAGGCAGATCCGCCATTGTTGTTTTGGTCTCGCGGTTCGAGTTTTCGTCCGCACGCCGATCTCGGCAAACGAGACCTCGTTGCTTCGAGATGACGTCGTTGTTGTGGTGCTTGTCGTCGAGGGAAGGTGAAAATCAACACAAAATTGGTCATTTTTTCAATCTCAGTAATAAGTCGAAACATAATGCAGAAAGTGATAACAACGGCAATAATTCCGGCACGAAAAAACGGCGGAGAAATTCTTCGGAAGATTGCGGAGGCAAGGAAAACACGTGTGTTGAAGCCAACGATTAGACGAAAGAAAATAAACAAAAGAATACACCTGGCAAGAAAAGGACTTTTCTGCCAGAATGGACTCAATTATATTCCTGGTGACGCTATGAGGAGGATGATAATGGATTGGACCTTGAGAAGGCATTACAACTGTGGCGGGACAGCAAACCACGAAGAATATACGAAGTGAAAAATCTGAAGTGATAACTTGCTTTATATTACCAATTAACTGTGATGATTATAACTGCATGAATATATAGACTAATATTTCAGAAATATTATTTTGTATAATGTACAATATTGTGAAGTGAAAAATCTGAAGTGATAACTGCTTTGTATTACCAATTAACTGTGACGATTAAAACTGAATGAAAATATAGATTAATATAATTATTTCAGCAATATTATTTTGTATAATGTACAATATTGTTGTGAACTGAAAAATCTTGTATTACCAGTAAGCTGTAATGATTAAAACGGAATGAATATTTGGATTTATAATATATATTTGTCGCCGATTTACGATTTCAACCCCGATTAAACAAAATTTTGGGGAGCCATAGATTTCTGTTGGGACCCATAGATTTTTGAGCATGCGAATCCCCGGGACCCATCACTTTTCACAGGTCAAATGAACACTGACATCCATTCCTGATAACTAAAACACGTTTAAATACAACCCTTTGCGAAAAGTCTAGAATCACAGGTCTTGGAAAAAAACTCAGATCACAAACAACCGTCAGGTCATTCACTAAACACTAAAAGAAATTTTGAAAAAGTAAAATTTACTACTAGCTAGCACCCATAGTAGCAAACTTGCAGACTATCCTAGCCACTGTCATGATTAGTGATGTGACTGTGCCCGGTCAGTATTTGAACCCAGTCCTGTCTGTCCCTCAGCGTATACTAGGCAAGCCTTTTTCGACCCTGACTCCCACCTGTCCCATTTTTGCTCCCGTCTGTCTCCGGCTATGACCCGTTTTGATCCTGACCACGTCTTCTCTCCCGTCCCGACTTACGATGCGTTTCCGACCCCGACCATGTTTTTGCTCTCCTGTCCCGGCTATCGACCTGTTTTTCCGTCCTTGACACCGCCATCGCTCGCTACGGAAGATCAACTTCCGTGTTCAGGTCACAATCCGGGTACGAGAGCGAGTTGCTTCTGCGCCTAGCGAACACCGGATCGTGGGTGCAGCCCTTCCTCCCTCCTTTATTAAAACTTGTGAGAAACGTAACGCAATTGGGTCCTGTTTCCATTCTGGTCCTAACAAACACTTTGGTTACATTTCACCTGACACTAATGCTATCCTAATAATGTCCTCTGATGATCTCTGTCATTTACATGTTCAGAGTCAGACAAATACTCAAAACACTAAGAGCTGGTTTAACTTGATACTTCTCGGATAGAAAATTGGCACTGGGGACGGAAAATAAAAGCTTGCGGCCTGAGGCTCCAACGGTGCTTTTTAAATAACAAAAATTCCTTAAAATTGCAATTTGGGCACAAATACATACAACAGCTAGTGAAGGATTTTATACATTTGACTATAAAGGATTTTATACGATTGAATACAAGTTACATTTATTGAGTGCGATGAAGATTTTCACCGAGTAGGCTTAAATTCAATGAGCAGTGAAAGTTCAGAGCACCCTGGTAGAAAATATTGTTTACAGGAATGGCAGGAACGGGACATAAAGCAGGTCGACCTGCTTTCGTCCCACGCTACGATCTTCTCTTCAGTCCTGGTAAACTCGACCTGCCTTCGTCCCACGCTACGATTGATCACGTCTCCCGCTAACCCTTACGCTTCCCCAAATAAAGAACTGTACGAACGCTCTGGGGTCTCCTGCTCTGTTCTGGTCCTCCCTGACAAATCTTCTCTTGCTCCGTTCAAACTCGCACTGCTACTGATTTTATTTTGGGTCAACAATGCGCACGCCTCCTTTGCTGATCCAGGGATGACCTAGGCTTGAAAATGGGTCTATTTCCATATCCCCATCCTGTTAGGAAGTAAATATTAAAATGTAGCGTTTACCAAATTGTTCGAATTAGTTATCTGACTCCATTAACCAAACATAACCTGCATTCTCCTAACAATGCACACTCGTTTCTTGATGGAAAAATGAACAAGAGACTGGCATTTCCACACGGGGGCAGATTTAATTTTTTTAAACAATTTAACTAAGTGAACTCCTTCGAATATATGGCCGAATCAGCCGAATTTGTGTCGCTCGAGTCTCTGTCAAGCCTCCTCTCTCCATCTTCTGCCTTTCCTCCTCTGCCCACGTTTTTCCGCAAGCTGGTGTGCCGGCTCCTCCCATGGGCCTGCCAATGAAAACCCCCACCTGGCCCCACCATCTCGGAGAAGAGCGTGGCGATGTCTGTCCTTGTGCGTCTGGCCTTCTCCGTCAGAGTCCTGTTATCAAAATTCCCTAGTCAAAATATTTAGCATTTGGAACGGCGTGACCTGAAGCCCACTCAGTGACAATCTTCATCGCACTCAATAAATGTAACTTGTATTTAATCGTATAAAATCCCTTATAGTAAAATATGTAAAATCTTTCAATCCCTAAATTGTGCTCATCATGATTTTTCAATTTTCTGTCAGCCGCCCTCAACCTTAGATCTACCACTGACCTGCTCAACCTGCCCCAGTGACCTTTAAACCCAGGTCCGTCCCTCAGGAGGATTTTTGACCCCAAAGACCATAAATCATTCCAATGGAGGAAAGGAAGAAGACGTTCCTATGTGTTCCTTGTCACATATTTAAAATCCTTTTTTTTTTTGTTTTTGTCAATTTGTTAAAATTAAATTTTGCAGGTGGTAGTCCATAACGTCAATGGACATGTTAATTTATGGGAAAAATACAAAAACAACCATCCCCCTACTCCCCTCTCCCTTTCAATGGTCATGATTATCATATGCATATACACACGTTACCTGGGGTCTTTTTATCCTAGCCCCCTCCCCCTCCTCCCGCTCCATACAGGACTTCATCCCACATGCTCATCTCTATTAATCACTCTACAAAACAGATGTCATGAACAAAGGAGGGATCTGCTGGCCTGTGGCATAAAATGAGGAGGGTGTGAGTTAGGGGGTTGGAAAAAAGCAAGGGAAGATGTAGAAGAGAAAAAAAAGAGAGACGGGAAGTAATAGGTAACATGGAAAATGTAGAGGATAAGGAGTGAGGATTGCAGAAGAGTTAAGGCAGGGGTGGTAATTATCTTTGCAGGTGGGACACATTCTGCATATTGAAGGATTTTATACATTTTACAATAAAGGATTTTATACAAGTTACATTTATTGAATGCAATGAAGATTTTCACAGAGAAGGTTTAGGTTCAATGACAGGTCACGCCGTTCCGAATGCGAATGTTTTGTTTTGTCCTGTTGATAACAGGACTCTGACGGAGAAGGCCAGACGCAGGACACCAGGCACTGATTTGATAAACGCTCGGGGTCCAGACATTGAGGCGAGATGGTGGGGCCACGTGGGGGCTTTTCCTGGCCCGCCCATAGGAGGAGCCGGTACACCAGCTTGTGGGGGAAAAAACGTGAGCCGGGAGAAATGGAAGAACTTGGAGAAGATCGAGCAAGAACGAGAGAGAAGGCTCGACGAAGACTCGAGCGACACTAATCGGCTAATTCGGCTAATTCAATGGAGTTCACTTAGTTAAATACTTAAAGAAAATAAATCTACCTCCGTGTGAAAATGTCGGCTATTCTTGTCCATCTTTTCCCCCAAAAAAATGAGCGCGCATTGTTAGGGGGTGTTTGGTTAATGGAGTCAGATAACTAATTCGAACAATTTGGTAAACGACACATTCTAATATTTAATTGCTAACAATATTATTAATATAGTTTCTTTGTATTAAGCATGGCAACAAGGCGGCGCAGTGGTTAACGCGCGTGTGGTACAGTTCTGAGCTCATGAGATCGAACCTTCCTTTGTGGAGTTTGCATGTTCTCCCCGTGCTTGCGTGGGTTTTGTCCGGGCACTCCGGTTTCCTCCCACATTCCAAAAACATACATTTCAGGTTAAATGGCCAGTCTAAATTGTCCCTCAGTGTGAATGAGCGAGTCAGTTGTTTATACGTTTATATGATTGAATAGAAGTTACATTTATTGAGTGCAATGAAGGTTATAGTTCAATGACAGGTCACGCTGTTCCAAATGCAGAATATTTTGATAACTGGACTCTGACGGTGGACGCTTTTGAGAACAAGGCCCTGATGACGTAGAAACGCTCTGTGTTGTTTTGAGTTTTTCCAGACATCGCGGCAAGGTGGTGGAGCCCACATGGGGCTTCCCTGGCACGCCCATGGGAGGAGCCGGCACACCATCTTGCGGAAAGACGTGGGCGGAGAGGAAAAAGGCTGGAGCACTTCAGAAAAGGCTACACAGAGACTCGAGCGACATGTAACGGAGTAAATGTACTTACCGTATTTTCCGCACTATAGGGCGCACCGGGTTATAGGGCGCACCCCGAAAAAATAGTTTTTGGTCCTATATCTTCCATAGATAAGGCGCACCGGATTATAAGGCGCTACAATGGGAACGTCGACAAAACAGTCAGATGATTCAGTCAAACTGATTCCCCCCTTAACATTCCCAAAGCATGCAAAGAAGCAAATACGTGTCGTAGACACGTGCGGATGCGGTGTCCGTACGATGTCACTTAAATGCGTCATTTCAAATATCATTCGGAAGGTTAAAGTCTTAGAATTCAAGAAATGCCAACCATTCCTTACTTTCTATTTTCTTTTTCGCTCGCAACTTTACTGTGCATATGACAATAAACACTTGGAATTGAGTTTAATTCACTCAACTCATCACAGCAACATCAAGATCGTTCTAAAACAAGATACCGGGAAAATATAAAGTTGGATGACTCACGTTCTCACGTTCAATAATGATACGCAATCATGGTCTTCTTACAACCGTGAGTGTAGTAAATCCAGGAGAGTAAAATATTTACAAATACAGACTAATGAAACATGTTTCTTTATTGCTATTCAGTCATCTTTTTCGGCCAATTGCAGGGTTTGTTTCGGCCCTCTAGCCTATCCGAGGCTCCGAATAGCTTCAGCCAATAGCGATCGATTTAACGGATGATTGACACATCTTTTTCGGCCAATTGCAGGGTTTGTTTCGGCCCTCTAGCCTATCCGAGGCTCCGAATAACTTTAGCCAATAGCGATCGATTCAAATGATGATTGACACATTGGTTAGCCAATGAAACGCCGGTATATAAATCCCAGCATACACCGCGGACTACTCCACGTTCGGGGGAAAATCGAGTCGGCGGCAGTTGCGTAAGTTGCGAGACCTTGCGATTTAATATTGAGCCATATATAAGGCGCACTGTATTATAAGGCGCATGGTCAGCTTTCGAAAAAAATTAAGACTTTTAGGTGCGCCTTATAGTGCGGAAAATACGGTAGTTACTACCCACCTCTGTTTGTTACACAGGACTTTTGCACTTAGAACGCAATTAGCGTGTCATCTCCGACCTCGTGTTGCTGGCAACGTGTGGCGAGCGACTTGCGAAATAAAAAGGAAGTCCTCGAAGAGCAAGTTGAAAACAAAAACAACAAAAGGCCTTCACGACAGATAAAAGAGAATCTAAAAATCACCGGGTGGAGAAGGACGCCTCAGCCTACCGCAATGGTGCGTGCCGAAATAGAGCAAAGATTGAAAACCTGCCAAGATAAAGACAAAGGCCTACGTTTGAAGTGTCAGTTTTTTCCACGATACTGTCACAAAATAAATAGGAGCCTTGACAGCTCCCGTCCGCTATGAACGCCCCCCCAGTTATCTTTGATTCTGAAATGTAGATTTTCTGCCTCATTCAGGCTGAATTGTAACCTGTTGTTGAATGTATTCAACCTCCTCCCCTCCGTCTTACAGCCGTGATATCGTGGCGAATTATGTTGACGTCGACATAATGTACGGACTGAAATAGTAATCCTCGAAAATAGGGAATCAATATTTGTCTGACAGTATGGCAAAAACATAAACATCTCATCTCATCTCATTAGCCGTACCGCTTATCCTCATTAGGGTCGCGGGAGGGCTGGAGCCCATCCCAGCCATTTCCAGGTAGTGGGCAGGGGACACCCTGAACTGGTTGCCAGCCAATCGCAGGGCACACAGGGACAGACAACTCATTCGCTCATTCACACCTAGGGACAATTTGGACCGGCCAATTCACCTGAAATGCATGTTTTTGGAACGTGGGAGGAAACCGGAGTGCCCGGAGGAAACCCACGCAAGCACGGGGAGAACATGCAAACTCCGCACAGGAAGTCTGGAGCTGGATTTGAACCCACGACAGGTTCCCATGACATGAACTGTGCCGCACAAGCGCTAACCACTGCGCCGCCGTGCTGCCAAACATAAACATATCAAGACCAATGTTCCCTCTAAGCTGCGCACGTGCCCAATCGCGCACTGCCCGCACATTATCAGTGCACAAGAAAATCTATCTGGCGCAATGTTCCCTCTAAGCTCAGTGTGTGCGCAATTACGCACTGCCCAGAGCTTTTTTGCCCACAAGAAAATCTAGCCAGCTCACAAAAATCAGGGTTCGAAATTGCTAATTAAGAAGCGAATTAAGTCAAAGTTACAGTGCATGAAGGTAGAAATACACGGGTTCCCCTGACGTTGTGTCCTAAATGCAGTATTTTGAAGTCAAGGTCAAAGTAGAACGAAGTTGAGTAAAGTCAGTAGAGTTTTTCGAGAATCGGCTTCTTCGGCTCGACTCACTAAAAGGAATCGGCTCTTTCGGGTCCTAAACGGCTCTTCAGGTTGTTTTTGCTTCTTTCATCCCTATAAGACAAAATATTATGGAAAATTATGCACAAAATGACTTAAAGGAAGGGGGAATAGAACAAAAAAGAAAAAATATCAAAATAAAAAGAGGAGTGAAAAGCTGAGAAAAAAAACCATTCAGAAAAAGCCAGAAAAAAAGAAACAAAGTAAAAAAAAAAGTAAATAGAGAACAAAACCAAAAAAAGTAACAGTTGGGAAAAATTAAACACAATGAGATCTTTTTTAAAGGAATTAAGAAAAAATAGAAAAAAACAGGGAAAAAGAAGAAAATGTTTGTGTTATTGCAAAGGTTGTACGGCCTACAAACGTCATTTGTTTTTACAACAATTCTTTCACAAGATTTCCATTTCTTTTTTTTTCTGGTATCTTTTGTCGCATAATACTAACATTTTCGGGGGCTTATTTAGTCGGTTGTAAGATACAGAACTGTACTTAATCACATTTTTTAGTGGAAGTGGCAACAAGATTCATTTTTACCTTCATGCACTGTAACTTTGACTTAATTTGCCTCTTCATTAGCAATTTCAAGCCCTGATTCTTGTGAGCCGGCTAGATTTTCTTGTGCGCTGAGAATGTGCGGGCAGTGCGCGAGGGAACATTGATCAAGACGTGTGTTTACTTGTTGAAGGATTTTATATTTTATACATTTTACTATAAAGGATTTTATACAAGTTACATTTATTGAATGCAATGAAGATTTTTCACAGAGAGGGCTTGAGTTCAATGACAGGTCACGCCGTTCTGAATGCAAATGTTTTGTTTAGTTCTGTTGGTAACAGAATTCTGGCGCAGATGGCTGGCGATATTTGGGGAACAAGGCCCTGATGACGTGGAAGCGCACGGGGATGTTTTGACTAGTCCAGACATCGAGGCGACGAGATGGAGCCCAGGTGGGCGTTCCTGGCCCGCCCCTGGGAGAAAGGCGTGGGCAGAGGACGATCGATCGAGAGGGACAAACGGGAGAGAGGCTCGACAAAGAGCGACACTAATTCGGCTAATTCGACTAATTCGATGGAATTCACTTAGTTTATTTTTCAAGAAATTAAATCTGCCCACGTGTGGAAAAAGATAGATAGATAGATAGATCGATACTTTATTCATCCCCGTAGGGAAATTCACACTTCCAGCAGTCTACCCCGTTGTTTATTAACAGATTAACATGATGCCCTAGGGGTGCTTGTAGCGGAGTGGATGACGTCACGCCAGTCCAAAAGTTCGACATCCCTGCGGCAGAAAACTTTTCTTTGTGAAAATCCAGGGATACACCACCTCGTGTTAGCAAGTCCGCCTCCTCTCCGATTCCCCCCCGGCTTTCGTGTCTCTGTTTAGCGGCGTTGAAGCCGGTCTCTTGTTCATTTTTCCATAGAGAAACGAGCATACATTGTTATGCGATTGTAAGTTGTGTTTGGCTAATGGAGTCAGATAACTAATTCGAACAATTTGGTAATCGATACATTTGTAATATTTAATTCTAACATTGTATTGCCCTTAACCTCAAGAAATCTCAAAGTGCTGTACAAACTATTACCATTCACTGGGCTAGAAGATCCCTCAACTAAATTTCAGATTTGATTTAAGTCTACTATAAAAGAAATAGAGCTGGTTCATCCTTGCCTTCAGGCGCGTTACCAAAAGGGGGCAGGGGTGGGCTGTGAACACCCAAAGAAAGCAGAAAAAAAGAGTAGGAAAAGAAGAAATTAAAAAAAGAAGAGAAAAAGGGGAAAAAAAGACAAAATAACTGATTTTTGGGGGTCCCTTGATGTCATGATGACTGATTATTTTTCACCTGTGCCCGCTCGTTTGGCACCAGCCGCTGCTGGCTTCCTGATTGGTTCCCCGTCCTACTTTAGCTCCGTCCTTCACTCGCCTGTTGTCAGTCCGTCAGTGAACCTCTGTCTTTACAAGGCAAGCATTTTGACTCTGACTCCTGTCGGTCCCGCTATTTCACCTGTCCGTTTTTGATTTCCCCGTTTGTCTCTGGCTACGACCCGTTTTTTGACCCCGACCACGTTTTGATCTCCCGCTTGGCTATGAACTCGTTTTTTGACCCGACCATGCTTTGCTCTCCTGTCCCGGCTATCGACCTGTTTTTCCGTCTTCAGCACCACGATCTGCCGCTCCGGAAGATCCACTTCCGCATTCGGAACACGTTCCGATTCTGTGAGCGGCTTGCTTCCCGCGTCCAGCGAGCACCGGATCACGGGCGGTGCCTTCCCTCTATATCTCAATAAACTTGTGGTTAACGTTACGCATCTGGGTCCTAATTCTGTTCTGGTCATGACACTTGATCAGCTTATTACCAATAATCGTGTGATATTATGCGCAAAAGAAATGAAGGATTTTAACAAAATATCTATTATTCCACTGAATCATATAGCATTTTTTCCACTCCTCAGTGAACTTTTAACTCATTTAAACTTTGAACCTTTTTATACTTATAGACTTATGTACTTATATATTTATATACTTATACACTTATATATTTATATACCTATATAATCATATAGTTATGTACTTTATACTTACCTGTCAACCTGTACGTTTTTGCCGTACAAAATATGTTTATTATGCATTTTAAGACGTGGACGACGTACAAGAAAATCTGTAAGGAAAAACGCAAATCTGTCACTTATGGGTACCATCCGGTATACACCGACTATGAAGAAACGGCAAATCAATCAAGTCAAAACGAGTTCGCCGCGGTAGCCTCTATCTCGGTATCGTTTTTTGTTGGTTGCAAACAAAGCGAGCGGTTTGATGGTACTGTGCATATGCGTCTGATGAGATGATATAACGAAACACATGCACAATATAACATGTTAAACTACATAAATAAACACTTTTGAAAAAAAAAATATGGTGTAAGATTATTTTGTATTTTGTAAGGGAAAATACAACATTTTGTAAGGGCATGGAGCCGTGGAACTTGACAGGTATGTTTATATAAAATATAAAATGCATATTGACCAATCACAAGAGGGAAACAAAGCATGGAGAAAGGAGCTGGCTGTCTATTGTTGGAAAAAAATGAAACCTACTGTAAGCATTAGTTCTTGGCAAAATATTTTTGGCAATAATATTCATACTCGCTTCACTCTCCGAGAGTCCGTGTCAACTTTGTGTTTTCACCTCGGTCTCACAGAATCACACATTCGGTCAACAACCCCCCCAATTTTTTTCACCCGTCGCTCGCACTTTCGCCTTTCTTTTGTGAGTCAGTGTCAACTTGTGTTTTCACCTCAGTGTCACGGCATCCTTTCACATACAACCGGGGCTGGTTTAATGTTGTCTGACACCTCCTCAGCCTAAAGCCAAGCTCTGACATTTGTGCTTCTTTGTGGCCTTATAGCAGGTTAAAAGATTTGAAATAGGGGTGGGAAATACTGAGAATTGTGGCGTCGATTCGATAGATATGAATAAAATGATGACTCACAACACGTGGTAAGCTTTCTCTCCTGGCTTTGATCTCTTTGATCTCCGGCAAAACTAACATAAAATGCCACGGAAACAAAATTAAAATAAATCCAGTTTGCCAACTTCATTTTTGCCGTTCCATGTATTCCGTTACTCCCCAAGCCTGCACAAAATTTTGTCATTTGATTCATATTTAGTTTCTTTTGTCTTTTATTAGCAAATTTGGTATTGGAGTAATCCAAAAGTAATTGAAAGTAATCCAGTTAAAGTAACCCTACTCAACCCTGCCTATAAGGTGGGCCTACTTTTGTAACCTGGGAGATTAATAAAACGAAGGGTCTCAGTGGAGGGCTTTTAGAACAGGTTGGAATTCCTTATCTGAGATTTGTGTCCTTTTCCTTCCCCCTTTTATGTTCCAAATCCATTGATGTCTTCTCTTCATTTGACATGTCTATTGAACGTTAAACTTCTCATCCACCTAGAGGGAGCTGACATGCTTGTCTGACATCTTGCTGCTCTTTGTAGCCCCTAAAAGCAAAAACTTTGTGGAAGGCTGGGCAACAAAAATGAGAAGGAAAATGGTCAATTCTCGTTTTTGGTTTCACTAACCAATTGAAGGATTTTATTTAATTTACTATAAGGGATTTAATATAATACAAATTAAATTTTGTTGAATGCAGCGGGGATTTTTCACAGGGAAGGCTTGGGGTCGGTGCGGCCTGGACAAGAATTGTTTACAGAAAAACAAGAACGAGGACAAGGGGTGACGCGGGAAAAGGAGACAAGTCTTCTGATAAACTTTCTTGTTGTGAGTCCTTCAGACATGGCGGCGTCTTTTGGCGAGGAGGTGGTGACTAAGTGGAGGCCACCTGAGAGTCTGCCAGAGGAGGTGGAGTTGGCACCGGACCCGCCCACAAGGGGGGGGGGGCTTCGTGACGCACCGGTCAGCACGCCCAGGGGAGGAGTCAGCACGCCCATGGGGGGTGGCCGATGCCCTGACGTGTCAAAAAGACGGAAGACGGAAGAAGATAGAGAGACAGATCGGAGAACGAGAGATGGGAGGCTCGACAAGACTAATTAGACTAATTCGATAATAATTCGGAAAAATTCGATGGAATTCACTTAAGAAATCTCATCTCATCTCATTAGCTGTACCGCTTATTCCTAGAGCCCATCGTAGCCATTTCTGGGCAGTGGGCAGGGGACACCCTAAACTGGTTGCCAGCCAATCGCAGGGCCACTTAAGAAATAATTTAAGAAAATAAATCTGCCCCCGTGTGAAAATGCCTGTCTCTTGTCAATAAGTTTCCCTAAAATTAAGAAAAGAGCATGCATTGTTAGGAGAATAAAGTTTGTGTTTGGTAATGGAGTCAGAAAACTAATTCGAACAATTTGGTAAACACTACATTTGTGATATAGTTTTTTTCCCTAACACAATCTACCTCTATTTAGTGGTCGAATAACACAGAGTGTCCCTTTAAAGTGAGATAACTTGTCTTCTGTCTTAAATCATTTTGTTGTTTTTTTATTATTTAATGATGAATACAAGGATTCTAAAATACATATTATAAGCAAAATATTTTTGACGAAAGGGTAAGAATTGACATGCGAAGAAAAATTGTAAGCAAATACCGATGCCGATATTTGATTTTGAACTGATTAATTTGGTTTAGTACGATTATAGTTAGTTGGCTGGATCCCTTAACCTCTAGAGTCGTAGGGGCATTATTTCATGTGGTGTGTCTTGGGCAAGTACAGCCAATTCTAGACTTACTACAGTGGAACCTCGGTTTTCGAACGCCTCTCAGTTCGAACAAATCGGAGTCCGACCAAAAATTTCGATAAATTCTTGCTTCGCTGTTCGGTCAAAAAATCGGAGTTCGAACGCCGGTAATGCGTGAGCGCGTACGCTAGGGTGCGATGCTGAGCGGCGTACGGGTGTTTTAGCCCCTTATTATGCCTCCGAAGAAAGTCTGTGCAAGCAGCAAAGTTGCTACAGGTGAAAAAAGAAAAGTAGAGCGTACAACTATTGCATTTAAGAAAGAAATAAAAGCAAAATATGAAGGAGGTGGAGTGTCTTATCTTGCCAGGGAATACCCCACCGTCCACCTGCGCCTTATGCTGACCACCACAAAGGTAACAAATCCTCTTCATAATTATTTTCTTTATCCTTTTTTTTATTTTTACACGTTCATGTTAGCGTAATCTTTTGTACGGAAGATTACGATAACGCGAACGTACGATTAGCCTGGATTAGCTTTATGTTTACAGGTAAACATTCGGGGTGTTGGAACGGAGCCCAACATTCAGGGTGTTGGAACGGAGCCCTCTTTCCAATGAACCGCTCACCACTTGTTGTGGAGACCCGGTGCTAAATGACTTGTAAAAGACCTGATTTTTTATTTTTACACGTTCATGTTAGCGTAATCTTTCGTACGGAAGATTACGATAACGCGAACGTACGATTAGCCTGGGTTAGCTTTATGTTTACGTTAAACTTTTAAGGTAAACATATAGGGTGTTGGAACGGATTCAAACTATTTACATTATTTTTAATGGGAAAAATGATTTCGGTGGTCGAACAAATCGGTTTTCGAACAGGGTTCTGGAACGGATTATGGTCGAGAACCGAGGTTCCACTGTATATGAAACCGACGAACCTACTGTATCTTTTTTTCTTTAGGTAAGACAGAAACCTTTTTTTCTACGCTACAGTTGATTTATTAGTTTCTGTCTCCGCCAATTAAATGATTAATAAGATGTGGGTTCGTTCTTTTTGTAATTCTGACTGCGACTTACAAAAACAAACCTTTGTTGTGCCAATAAGACATCAAATATTATGCCCTATTCTGTTGCAGTCATCTGTATTAATACTTTGCTTCCCTCTAGCGGGAAAGTATAACCACTGCAGGCCAAAGCCAATTCTCTCAAAACAAAAACAAAATAAAAGACAATTACCATTGAAAAATATACACATACAAGGAGCAGGGTTGGGTAGGGTTACTTTAACTGGATTACTTTCAATTACTTTTGGATTACTCCAATACCAAATATGCTAATAAAAGACAAAATTATTCTGTTACTCCCCAAGCCTGCACAAAATTTAGTCATTTTATTCATATTTAGTTTCTTTTGTCTTTTATTAGCATATTTGGTATTTGAGTAATCCAAAAGTAATTGAAAGTAATCCAGTTAAAGTAACCCTACCCAACCCTGACAAGGAGTATATTTGTGGTGGCAGTATATGATTAGCCTCACACTTCTTGAGTTCAATTCCAGGTACAGGCCTCCCTGTGTGGAGTTTGCATGTTCTGCCCTTTCCGAAGTGGCTTTTCTCCAGGGAATCTATACAAATATTTGTAATGTGATTACTTAATGAAATTTTTGAAAAAAAACTCAGGTTGAATCTCTTACATTTACTAATAAGTTGATAAAATGTATTTACCTAATTTAATATTGAGACATTGATTGCCATTATAACCATTGCATTTATTTTTATTGCAATTTTGTTGTAATGCACTGTTCTACATTGCATTATTATTAGTATTATTATTATTAGTGGTAGTAGTAGTATATTTATTATTAGTATTGTTGGGAATTAAATGTAGCGTTTACCAAATTGTTCGAATTAGTTATCTGACTCCATTAACCAAACATAACCTTCACTCACCCAACAATGCATGCTCTTTTCTTTTTGAAAAAATGAACAAGAAACCGGTATTTCCACACGGGGGCAGATTTATTTTCTTTAAGTATTTAAGAGCTCGTCTTGGGATCAAGAGATCGCAGGTTCGAATCCCGGCTCCTCCTTGTTACATATCGAAGTGTCCTTGGGTAAGACACTGAACCCCTAATACCCCCAATAAGCAGGTTGGCGCCTTACATGGCTGCATGGCCGCTATTGGGAAATGTGAAGCACAATGTAAAGCGCTTTGGGAAGTCTTGACTTGAAAAGCGCTATATAAATGCAGATCATTTCATTTCATTTCAACTAAGTGAATTCCATCGAATTAGCTGAATTATTGTCGAATTAGTCTAATTAGTCTTCGTCGAGCCTCCCTTGCGATTGTCCCTCTCGATCGATCTTCTGAAGTTCATCTGCCCACGTCTTTTTCCCAAGCTGGTGTGTCAGCCCCTCCAATGGGGCGTGCTGACTCCTCCCATGGGAGCGCCAGCTTCACCACCTCCTCACCGAAGGGTGTCGCGATGTCTAAAGAAAACTCATCAGCAAAGCGCTTCTCAAAACAATGCCTGACGTCCTTGTGCGTCTGGCTTTCTCCGTCAGATTCCTGTTATCAACAGAACTAAACAAAACATTCGCATTCGGAACGGCACGACCTGTTCCCTACTCCTGGTCTAGTGCAACAGAAAATGAGTACTAAAGAGCACAAGAAGGAATACAAACTGCAAAGATACGAGAGGAAGCAAGGAAAAAAGAAGAAAAAAAGCTAAAAAAAAAAAAAGATTAAGGAAAAAGCGTTTCTAGACGGTTGGGTCCCTTAAACAAGTTCTACTCTCATCTCATCAGCCGTACCGCTTATCCTCATTAGGGTCGCGGGGGGGCTGGAGCCCATCCCAGCCATCTCCGGGCAGTGGGCAGGGGACACCCTGAACTGGTTGCCAGCCAATCGCAGGGCACACAGGGACAGACAACTCATTCGCTCATTCACACCGAGGGACAATTTGGACCGGCCAATTCACCTGAAATGCATGTTTTTGGAACGTGGGAGGAAACCGGAGTGCCCGGAGGAAACCCACGCAAGCACGGGGAGAACATACAAACTCCGCACAGGAAGTCTGGAGCTGGATTTGAACCCACGACAGGTTCCCATGACATGAACTGTGCCGCACAAGCGCTAACCACTGCGCCGCCGTGCTGCCTCCTTAAACAAGTATGTTACAAAAAATGAAAGATTCTTCACAAAAATCAATTTCTGTTCATTTTATGGTCGTTTCATTTTTTTTGTTATTTCTAGTCATTATTTGGTTGTTCCTTGGTCAGTTTTGGTCATTTTCAGTTCAGTTTTGTGCGTTTGGGCTATTTTTTTGTCTTTTTCTTCTACTGTATTTTGATTGTTTCCTGGTCATCTTTTTTTTGTTTTGGTAGGGTTTTTGTTTTGTTTTTTAGTCATTTCTTGTCATATTTTGATCGTTTCCTGGTCGATTTAAAAAAATATTTTAAGTCAACAACATACCTGTTTATTTATGTCGTTTAACATGTTATATTGTACGTGTGTTTCGTTATATCATATATATTGTCAATGAACATTTTGTTGTGAGATCCTGAGTTGCTCGACATGAATGAGCTTTATTATAAAAAAAGTTGGTAGTAGCTTGGACGTTCACTGTAGAAGGAAAAAATACATGCAAATATAATTAGGTAGACTAATACATTTTCAATTACAATTATTGATTCATTTTCCGCATTAAATTATTGTTGGTAATATACTGATTAAAGGGATCACCAAAATCCTGTCTTTTTTCATTTTCTCCTTTTATACTTCCTTTTTTTCTTAACTTCTTTATACAACATAATCATTCGTAATATAATGCATCAAAGCAAGTGAGCCGTTTGAGAGCCGGCTCTCTTTAATGAGTTGAGCCGAAAAATCTGGTTCTCTAAAAAGAGACGGACTTCCTTTCACTACATGACTATCTATCTGTCTATTTCTCTATCTACCTTGGTCATATCCCTCAAGAGGGGTGACCGACAGCAAGACAAACACATACAATAACAAAGAAAATAAAAGGGAAAAAAAATAGCAAAAAAAAAACTACATAACTACCACATTAAATCTGAGGCGGCAGATGCATGCACACAGTAACATCAAACCGCTTGCTTCGTTTGCAACAAAAAACAATACGGAGATAGAGGCTACCGCGGCGAACTGGTTTGACTTGATTGATTTGCCGTTTCGTCATAGTCGTTGTATACCGGATGGTACCCATAATTGACAAATTTGCGTTTTTCCGTACAGATTTTCTTGTACGTCGTACACGTCTTAAAATGCATAGTAAACTTACTTTGTACGGCAAAATCGTACAGGTTGACAGGTATGTGGAATCCCTGAGAAAATTCCACCTTGACCGATCACAAGACCTCTCGAAGGGAGCTGGCTCTTGATTGATCGGGAGCCGGCTTACAGAGCCATTTCGCTCGCGAACGACACACCACTATTAGCGGCTAGCCTGGCTTAAAGCTAGCTTAGTCGACAGAGTCCCGAGCCGCCATTTCAAAATGCAGCCACTCTTACTACCAAAAAGTGGCTTCACATTAATCTTCCTGTAGCTGAAAACGGAAGTTTTCGGACACAATGAGCCGGACTACGGGATACGGTCTTCGAGGAAGTCTATTCGAACACTTAGCTGCCATATGCTAGCTAGCTTGGAGGCATTCACCTTGTTGGCCGGCTCGGTAACTATTACTCTTTGCTTCAGGACTTTTGTTTTTAAGCTGTTATTCATATCAAAACGCATACTAGGGGCGTTTGACGCGGATTGCTTTTTTTATACAAAATTCCAGGGTGTACCGCACAAGTTTTCCGTGGGCTCGCTAACAACGGCCGCATTGTTAGCGCCCCCACCCGCCTCTTTCCTTTCCCCATGTTTGAAATGGAGACCCACGTTTCGTGCCTTTTTCCGGAAATCCTGGCCATCATCTTCAGCTACCTGGACTTAAAAGACAAAGGCAGGGTGTCCCAAGTGTGCGCGGCTTGGAGAGACGCGTCTTATCACAAGTCTGTGTGGCGAGGGGTAGAAGCCAAGTTGCATCTGCGCCGTGCAAACCCTTCTCTTTTCCCCAGCCTGCAGAACCGGGGCATCAAAAAAGTCCAAATCCTCAGTTTGAGACGAAGCCTGAGCTACGTGACTCAGGGCATGCCACACATCGAGAGCCTGAACCTGTGTGGTTGCTTCAGCTTGACGGACAACGGTTTGAGCAACGCTTTTGTGCAGGACATCCCGTCTTTGCGATTCCTCAACCTGAGCCTGTGCAAGCAGATCAGCGACTCCAGCCTGGGCCGCATCGCCCAGTACTTGAAAAACCTGGAGGTGCTGGAGCTGGGCGGCTGCAGCAACATCACAAATACCGGGCTCCTCTTAGTGGCCTGGGGATTGCACCGTTTGAAGAGCCTCAACCTTCGTAGTTGCCGCCACGTTTCTGATGTGGGCATTGGGCACCTTTCGGGCATGACACGCAGCGAGGCAGAGGGTTGTCTGGCTCTGGAGAAGCTCACTCTGCAGGATTGTCAAAAACTCACCGATCTCTCGCTTAAGCATGTATCCAAAGGCTTGGGCGGGCTCAAAGTCCTGAATTTGAGTTTCTGCGGCGGGATCTCGGACGCTGGCATGATCCACGTGTCTCATATGAGCCAGTTAGGCACCCTTAACCTGCGCTCGTGCGACAACATCAGCGACAAAGGCGTCATGCACCTGGCTAAGGGTTCGCTGCGTTTATCCGGTTTGGATGTGTCTTTCTGCGACAAGATCGGCGACCAAAGTCTAGCGTACGTGGCGCATGGACTCTACAGGCTCAAGTCCCTGTCGCTGTGCTCGTGCCACATTAGCGACGACGGCATTAACCGTATGGTGAGGCAGATGCACGAGCTCAAAACGCTCAATATCGGACAATGCGTGCGCATCACCGACAAGGCTTTAGAGCTCATTGCTGACCATCTGACGCAGCTGACGGGTATCGACCTGTACGGATGCACTAAAATTACCAAGCGGGGACTGGAGAGGATCACACAGCTGCCCTGCCTCAAGGTTCTCAACCTGGGCCTGTGGCAAATGATTGAAAGCGAGCGCGTCAGGTGAAAAGTACAGGTTAACCATAGCGAGACCTTCTCAATTGTTGGGTCTGGTGCCTTTCCTCTTTGCAGTGGTTTCCTCCCACATTCCAAAGTCAGGGTGACCCAAAAAGATGCGTACCCATATTTTATTCTATAAAAAATTTCATTTTTTAACGAATGTCTTTTCTGTTGCAGGACGTGAAAGGTGAACCTATGGATGATCATTTGCAGCTATGGTGGCCTTAAAAATTAGCAGAAGATGTTCTCCATGGAGACCTATTTTGCGACAAAATCATACCAGAGTGTACAGAATCAGTTTCGAAAGTTTCGGCCGTCATCATCTTCAAACCTAAAAGGCCAGATGATCCCGTGCTTGCTCATGGCCACCCAGGCAGTACATTTAACAGAATGAAGCGTCCTCTGAAGCACTTCTTCTGGAACTTTTGAACCCCAAAAAATATTGTTTTTGCCATTGACGTGCCCAGAAAGCAAAAAATGGGCTTCATCTGAGAACCAAACGTTCTCAAGAAAGTTTTCATCATTTTCAAGCACATTACTGAACCATTCACACATTGTTACTCGCTTTTCCTTGTCAGCATCAATTCATTTTCGCTTTATTTGGATCTTGTATGGGTATTGGTGCAGATCAGATGTAAGAACACGCCGCAGTGTCATTCCGAGTCCTTGGCTGCGTCTACGCACTGATTTCCTAGGGCTGCGTCTAACTAAATCCCTCACTGCAGCAATGTTTTCTTCTGTCCTTGCACTCTTCTCCCTGCCTGAATAAGTTCCCCCTGTGGCTTTAGAACATAGGTCCACTACAGTTTCATGCTCTCTGAACTTCTTTATCCAACTAACAATCGTTGATTTTGATGGAAAGTTGCGACAATAGAAACGCTTTCGAAACTGAATCTGTACACTCTGGTATGATTTTTGTCACAAAATAGGTCTCCAGGGAGAATATCTTCTGCTGACATTTTCAGGGCAACTATAGCTGCAAATGATCATCCATAGCTTCACCTTTCACGTCCTGCAAAAGAAGACATTCCTTAAAAAATTGATTTTTTTTTATATAGAATAAAATATGGGTACACATCTTTTTGGGTCACCCTGTATTTCCAATATTTGAGACTTGTCAGGAGGTGTGAATGTGATTGTCTACTATATGCCAATGCACGATGTAGTCTAACTCACGTCTCACACTAATAAAGGGGTCGGGAACGTAGGGCTGGCGAGCCAAATATGGCTCGGAGATAAAATACAGACATGATAATCTTTTCTGTATCGTTAAAATTGTGTTCTGTGTAAAGCTGGAACAAAACTGTAATTGCATGGTTCTATCCGTAATATATATAAGACAGAATCCCAACTACAGTGTTATACCAGCATTCCCCGTTTTGGGTATGGGTCTCTACTGTATCACGTATTTGGAGGCTCATTAAACAATGTATTTTCGCTGCCGTCTCATAGCCGTCACAGAGCTGATACATCTGTATACTTCTTGTTGGCAGTATTTTGTGACATTTCTACAAAAAAACTGCTTGCACCTTTTTTTGAAATCTTTATAACAAAATGACAGTCAAATTGAGCCTGTGGGAGTGTGACACATTTTGAGGAGTAATTTGTTGATATGTAACACACTCTGGCAGTATTATTACCAGGGTTGGGTAGGGTTACTTTAACTTGGATTACTTTCAATTACTTTTGGATTATTCCAATACCAAATATTCAGATTCCGATCTACTTTATTGTCATTCTAGTACACGTGTATACAGAACGAAATGTCGATACATCTGACCCGCACAGTTTCCTTACAGATATAAATAAAATGTTGTATTGAGTTGGAGTATTGAGTACTAATAATAAACTAAATAATTATGGCTATGTATAGTATTTTACAGTAGTGCAAAGAGTGCAAGAGGAGCAGCTAACCAGCTGTGCAAAATGGGCAGTCAGGTAAACAAGTCAGGTAAACGGTAACAATAACACAAATATGCTAATAAAAGACAAAAGAAACTAAATATGAGTAGAATGACTAAATTTTGTGCAGGCTTGGGGAGTAACGGAATACATGGAACGGCAAAAATGATGTCGGCAAGCTGTTTGGATTTATTTTCATTTTGTTTCTGTCGCATTTTATGTTAGTTTTGCCGGAGATCAAAGAGATCAAAGTCAGGAGAGAAAGCTTACCACGTGTTGTGAGTCATCATTTTATTCATATTTAGTTTCTTTTGTCTTTTATTAGTATATTTGGTATTGGAGTAATCCAAAAGTCATTGAAAGTAATCGGGTTAAAGTAACCCTACCCAACCCTGATTATTACACAGATTTTAGCAAACATCACAAAGAGATCAAATGTGCTGAAGAATTAGCTTTTCTCTGGAGAGAGTAATTGACAAATTTTGTCTTAAAGTAATGATGTGGCTCTTAAAAAATTGCTTTTATGGCTTTTTGTGTCAAAAAAGGTTCCCGACCCCTGCGGCGATAGCTAAAAATGCATGGCTACTCATTGTTTTTAAGCAAGTGCGCCAGGGTAATGGTTACTATTTCTTCTCCTCTTAATCAAATATTCAGGGTTCAGCTCACTGCTCTAGCCTTTTCATTTCAATTTTTTTTGACATGTTCTCCCTTCATTTCAAAGACAAATTGAAGTTGATTGAATATTCCAAGTGGTAACTTATTGTCAATGTCAGGTTGTTTATTTCCATGTACCGTATTTTCAGGACTATAAGGCGCACCTAAAATCTGTCGATAAGAATGGAAATGCAAACAGTGTTTATAAGTGTGTTACCACACCAGTATTTAGGCAACGATCGATTAATCGATAATCATCACTGGCCAAAGTCACCATATATTGTATTTAAAGGGATCTGAACCCGTGTCATAGCGTTGAGGGCGTAAACACTTAACTACTAAATCTCCAGTGGTACAGACAACAAACAAAAAGGCATTAAAGCTTGTCTCGTTATCACACTATTTTACTCACGGTCCCAGGAACACAGATTCGTATGTGGCACTCTTGATGCGTTAAACCCCGTTTGACTATGAGGCGGGATCCAGACTTTCTGTTATCACGCGGGCCGAATCAATGAAATAATTTCAAATTAAAACATTTTTAGCTGTGCTATTCAGTATTATGCTTTATCATTCAGACTACTTTAGTAGCCTACCCTACATATTGTAATCACGGACGACAAGGTATCTCTTCATAAACAACACATTTATTCAAAAACAATAGGCATAAAAAATGGATTTTCATGTTTGGCACTGAATTCGATAACTGGGTGAATTTAACAATTGAGTAAATGCAGTTTTACATCTGAACCAACTCGCCACTCTATGCAAACTCAAGCGGTAGTTATGGATAAAGATTTAAAGGTTTAAATTAATAAAAGAATAAAAAACAAAAGTTTAAGCAGTACGTAGGCAATAATATCAGATCAAACTACTTGGTTGGACTTACTAAAGCTGAAGGTATATCCTTTCCTGCCCTCTACTGGCCAGTTAGAGTTCTTGGGTTGCACTGATTTTCAAATATCGCAACTTTAATAGAAATGACCTTCAGAATTTTTTTTTAACATACTTAGAAATGTATTGCAAACCGAATTGAATCATCAAGCAGGCTGGATCTGGCTAGTGGGCCGTATGTTTGGCACGCCTGGGTTTAACAGTCTCTCCAAATCAGTGTTTCTAGCACCGTGAGTAAGAATAGTTAATAACGTGACAAGCTTTAATGCCTTATTTGTGTATTTTCTTAACCACTGTTGATCTAGTGGTTAAGTGTCAGCGCCATCAACGCTGCGATCCGTGTTCGATTCCCGTCGCAAACAATGTTAAGCGATTTTAATCGTGGATATTTATCGAATATTTATTCATTGCGCTATTGTATGCCATGAGCTTATAAAGAGCCCAAGGGTTATACACAAATAGTCACGGTAGCTCTCACCTTAGTCTCAATTTCTTGCGCCTTATAGTCCGGTGCGCCTTGTGTATGAAAATATTATGTTTTTTAATCCTGTGCGCTTCATAGTGCAAAAAAACACAGCAGTGCCTACAGATACAGTACTAAATATTCTCGCATACGTTTGCAACTTCAGCACAGATTATCCTTTTATACAACTGCACAAAAAAACTATGGTAGTGCTATAACAGTGATGTTTTGGAGTCATGTATTTTTAAACTAGCGATATTTTTTGTATGTAATATTTTGTACTTCAAATTGAAGTTATTCGTAGCGTCGTCTGTGCTACAGTAGTACAGCTTCGACTGACGTCTGAAAAGGTTTTTATGCAAGAACCAAGCAAAACGACAAACTGCTGACCATGGGACTTTTTTTCACAAGCTTTCGAACGATAGTCTCAGAGTATTTGCTAAGGAAAAGTAATTTAAAGTGATTTATATTTTTATTGTAGTGATATTTATGAATAAAGGAGAGATGTGTTTCAAATGCATCTTTGTGAAGTGTCTTTTTTTTAGACTAATGACTTGAATGTGTTGTGCTATTTATATTAAATATTAGAGAGGGGCCTTAATGAGAGTTTTAGAATCGATTTGATCTTAGATACAATGTACGATACTGTCACGGTTGCCATGGCGCCCAATTGGCCCTGCCTGTGTGGCGCCAGCTGCAGCTTGTTGACTGATTGGCTTCCCCACTATTTAAACCCTGTCCTGTCAATCTCCTGTTGTCAGTCCATCTGCAAACCTCTGTTTTTCAAGGCAAGCCTTTTTTTTCGACCCCTGACTCCCGCCTGTCCCGTTTTTGTACCCGTTTGTCTCCGGCTACGACCCCTTTTGATCCCAACAGCGTCTGCTCTCCCGTTCCGACTTACAACCTGTTTATGATCCTGACCACGTCTACAAGCAGCACAGCTCAACACCCTCAACACACCATCCCCACAGTCAAACATGGTGGTGGCAGCATCATGGTTTGGGCCTGCTTTTCTTCAGCATGGACAGGTAAGATGATTAAAATGGATGGGAAGATGGATGGAGCGAAATACAGGACCATTCTGGAAGAAAACCTGATGGAGTCCGCAAAAGACCCGAGACTGGGACGGAGATTTGTCTTCCAACAAGACAATGATCCAAAACATAAAGCAAAAGGTTCAATAGAATGGTTCACCAAAAATCATATCAAGGTGTTAGAATGACCAAGTCAAAGTCCAGACCTCAATCCAATTGAGGATCTGTGGAAAGAACTGAAAATGCTTTCCATCCGACCTCACTGAGCTCGAGCTGTTTTGCAAGGAGGAATGGGCCAAAATATCAGTTTCTCAATGTGCAAAACTGATAGACATACCCCAAGCAACTTCCAGTCATAATCGCAGCAAAAGGTGGCGCTACAAAGTATTAACTCAATGGGCCGGAATAATTTTGCAAACCCACTTTTTCATTTTTTATTAGTTAAAAAAGTTTAAAATATCCAATAAAGTGTGTTCCACTTCATGATTGTGTCCCACTTACTGAAAGAAATTATAGTTTTATATCTTGACGTTTGAAGTCGGGCAGCACGGCGGCGCAGTGGTTAGCGCATGTGCGGCACAGTTCATGTCTTGGGAACCTCCTGCGTGGGTTCAAATCCAGCTCCAGACATCCTGTGCGGAGTTTGTATGTTCTCCCCGTGCTTGCGTGGGTTTCCTCCGGGCACTCCGGTTTCCTCCCACATTCCAAAGACATGCCTTTCAGGTGGATTGGCCGGTCCAAATTGTCCCTAGCTGGTGTGCCCTGCGATTGGCTGGCAACCAGTTCAGGGTGTCCCCTGCCCACTGCCCGATGATTGCTGGGATGGGCTCCAGCACCCCCGTGACCCCACTGAGGATAAGCGGTGCAGCTGATGAGATGAGAGATGTTTGAAGTCTGAAATGTGGCAAAAGGTTACAAAGTTCAAGGGGGCCAAAAAGTTTCGCCAGCCACTGTATATATGGCCCCAGGAACCTACTTAAACATCTGAATATTATGCCTCCTCTGCAAATTGAAGGACAACTACTTCACCGGATCTTCATGTTTTTCTTATAATCCATTATCCACTCTTACATAATTTTTTCACAAAATGAACAGATTCTCTCCGATTTTGCTACCTTTTTTTATCGTGTTTTAATTCATACAAAACCAAAAGCTGATCAACCACCGGCTCAAAGTTTGCTGTTCTGTTTTTTCCAACCGGTCTCCCCTAGCGTAAGAGAAAACATAACACCCACAAGGTTTATTCAACGAGATCTAGTGAAAACATTTTGAATTATTAATGCTCCGTTTGAGCCTTATGGGAACGGATTTATTGAAACGCTGACATCATTCTGAAAACAACAATCAGGGTTGAGTAGGGTTACTTTAACTTGATTACTTTCAATGACTTTTGGATTACTCCAATACCAAATATGCTAATAAAAGACAAAATAAACTAAATATGAATAAAATTAGTAAATTTTGTGCAGGCTTGGGGAGTAACGGTACATGGAATGGCAAAAATGATGTTGGCAAGCTGTTTGGATTTCTTTTCATTGTGTTTCTGTCGCATTTTATGTTAGTTTTGCCGGAGATCAAAGAGATCAAAGCCAGGAGAGAAATCTTACCACGTGTTGTGAGTCATCATTTTATTCATATTTAGTTTCTTTTGTCTTTTATGAGCATATTTGGTATTGGAGTCATCCAAAAGTCATTGAAAGTAATCCAGTTAAAGTAACCCTGACAATAAACAAACATCATCGAGCATTTCAATCAGTTCAGGATACATTACGTCATGCAGTTATGTATAATAATCGATACGTATTAGAAAAACGGGGTATTTCTTCCTCATGCATTGTAAAAGTATACCAAGACTGTATTACTTATTAGAATTTTTTTTGCATTGGTACATAGAAACAGTGTTCATTTGAGCTGTGAAAAGTGATGAGTCCGGGGACTCGCATGCTCAAAAATCTATGGGTCCCAACAGAGATCTATGGGTCCCCAAATTTTGTGTTATCGAGGTTGACATTGTAAATCGGCGACAAATATACAATATAAATCCATATATTCATTCAGTTTTAATTATCACAGTTTATTGGTAATACAAATCAGTTATCACTTCAAAATTTTTCAGTTCATGACAATATTGTACATTATACAAAATAATATTGCTGAAATCATTATATTAATCTATATTTTCATTCAGTTTTAATCATCACAGTTACTTGGTAATACAAAGCAGTTATCACTTCAGATTTTTCAGTTCATATATTCTTCGTGGTTTGCTGTCCCGCCACAGTTGTAATGCCTTCTCAAGGTCCAATCCATTATCATCCTCCTCATAGCGTAACCACAAATATAATTTAGTCCATTTTGGCAGAAAAGTCCTTTTCTTGCTAGGAGTATTCTTTTGTTTATTTTCTTTCGTCGAATTGTTCAAACTCGAACACGTGTTTTCCTTGCCTTCGCAATCTTCCGAAGAATTTCTCAGCCGTTTATTCGTGCCGGAATTATTGCCGTTATCACTTTCCGCATTATGTTTCGACTTTTTACTGAGACTGACGAAATTACCAATTTTGTGTTGATTTTCACCTTCCTTCGACGACAAGCACCACAACAATGACGTCATCTCGAAGCACCGAGATCTCGTTGACAGAGATCGGCGTGCAGACGAAAACTCGAACCGCGGGACCAAAACAACAATGGCGGATCTGCCTGCCGAAAAGTTCGGAGTGTGGTAAAAATAAAAGTAATGGGGTGATAATGACAATTTTTGTCCAAAAAGTTGTGTCCCGGGGACGCACGTTGATTTGAGACTATGCGTCCCCAGCCAAAATGATGCGTCCAGGACGCAGGGACGTGGGCAAACCAGAACACTGATAGAAATAATGTAAAGCACATATGCCAAAGTAAAAGCCCGTTTACGTTTTGATCTTGAAACATTATTGTATCATACATTACAAATAGTCTATTTTTATCATTGTACAATACTTCTCCCAGATTGTGTTTCAATCAAATTCTATTTCAAGAAATAGTTCAGTTGAGTGAACGATAGGAAATCGCTATTATGTGTTTTTGGAAGCCAATTTTGCCCATTTTTGCTTAAATAGAATCTATAGTCTACTGAAGGTACTGAAGTAATTACGGATAGCTTCTAGCATCAATCTTTTCGATTTAAAAAAATGGAAAATTGAAATAAAGTATTTTAGTTATTTAAACCCATCGAATATCTACTTATTTAAATTATGATTTTAACTCGTGAGAACATAGCTCGCTTTAGATGTTAGCTGTTTGTTTATCTGTATTGTCATTGCTATAACTTGCTGAGACTAACAGAATATTAGCTACTAGCTTTATTTAAGCTGCTGTCATTGAGTATATTAGCATTAGCAATTAGCACTAACAAATATCATGGACATCTTGTCATGATTACTCATTGCACTCACCTGTGCCCGGTCGTTTGGCGCCAGCTGCTGCTAGTTGCCTGATTGATTCCCCTCCTATTTAAACTCAATTTTACGTTCGCTCATTGTTAGTCCGTCAACCAACCTCTGCATACGCAAGGTAAGCACTTTGACTCTGGCTCCCGTCGGTCCCGTCTTCATCCGTATCCTGCTCGGCCGTTCCTGATTTCCTGTTTGTCTACAACTTTCAGAGTAAGAGTCTGGACTGTTCATCTGTTCTGGAGCTTTTTGCGTTGTATATCAGTAGACTTTTTAGAACAATAGTCCTGGTTGACTAATTCTTCGAGAGACTTTTCGAAATAAGACACCTTGGTCTGTGATGGTTCTACAAACTTTTCAGAATAAGAATCCTCAGTTTGTAATGGTTCTGTAAAATTTTCAAAGTAAGAGTCTGGTGCATTTACTCTTTCTTCAGGCGTTTCACAATCTCCGTTTGTAATGTATTTGTACACTTTTCAGTTCACTATTGACCCGTTTTTGACCACCGACCACGCTCTGATCTTCCGCTCCGGCTATCGACCCGTTTTGCAGAGTTTATTGCCGATCTCTCGGTCCGGCAAATCTAATTCCGCATTCCGATCACGATCCCGTGAGCTGCTTGCTCCCCCTGTCCAGCGAGCACCGGATCGCTGTCGCTTGTTTCCTCGATATCCCATTAAACATTTGTGTGAAACGTTACGCATTTGGGTCTACCATTTGTTCTGGTTCGGACACATCTAGTGTTGCTCAATGGAAACATTGGAAAATTGAAAATGAATGCACTGTGAAGGAATCATTTTTTTGTTTTAGTTTAAGTATTATTTTTCTTTGAATCCGTGGCTGTCGGCTGCCTGAACAGAGCACAAATTTAGCTTTAGCGGGTAGCTGTTAGCTTTAGTATCGTGAAGGACAGGGGTGTCAAACTCATTTGAACTCGGGGGGCCACACGATAGAACAAACATTCTGTCGGGGGCCGGACTAGTAGATTAAAGAGAAAGAAAAAGAGATAAAGAAATAAGAGAAAGAGGGAGGGAAAAGGAGAGAGGGTGGGACAAAGAAAGAGGGAGAGAGCGTGAGAAACAAAAGAGATAAAAAAAGAAGTCATGAGAGAGGGGGAAAGAAAGGGAGAGGAAGGAATGAATCCAAAGAGAAATAGAAAGACGGAAGGAGAGAAAAGAGAAAAGAAAGCGCAAAGGGTAGGGAGAGAGAAAGAAGAAAGGAAGTTAGAGCAAAAGAAGTTAAAAAGACACAGAGAGAGAAAGGGAAAAAGAGCAACAAAGAAAGAGAAAAAGAGACATATAGAGTGAAAGCGACAGAGACAGAGAGTGGGAGAAAAAGGGTGGAAAAGAAAGAGAGAGAGAGAGAGAGAGAAAGAAGAGAAAAGAAAGTGCGAAGGTTAGGAAGAGAAAAAGAGAAAAGGAAAAAAGGAAGTTAGAGCAAAATAATTTAAAAAGACACAGACAGAGAAATAGACAAAGAGCAACAAAGGAAGAGAAAAAGAGAGACACAGAGAGAGAGAGAGAGAGAAATTCAAGTACAGTACAGTGTCTTTGTGAGAGGCCCCTGGCTTTGGCAACATCAAGTGGACATATTTCAACCCGCAGCTTGTTTTTCTCTTGCGCTTCTCCGAGTGTTGTCTCGCGGGCCGGATTCAATCCCTTAGCGGGCCTGACCTGGCCCGCGGGCCGCCTGTTTGACACCTGTGGTGTAGGATTAGCCACTAGCATTAGCAGCCTCTTCCTTCTTCAACAATCGTCGCGTTCTCGGCTTTTAGTCAAATGATTGATTCGGCCCTCCGTACTGAGAAATAAATTAAAGTTAAGCAAAGTTCCGTAGAGATCATGTGACTGACACTTGTTTTCTACAAGTGTCGAACGATACAAACACACAAAGCACCCCCAGGACTCATTAATCATGTCAACATTTTTCAAAAACATTTTGAATTATTAATGCCCCTGAAAGAGCCTTTTGGGAGCTCGGTTACAGGTGTCCAAAACAAGTTGATTATGTGTTTACCAGAAAGTTGGATGGGAGTTTACTTTTCCTCCCGAAGCTCGGGGTATTTCTTCCTCACGCATTGCTAACAACTAACAATATAAAGAATTTAGAATAACCAAGCAAAAATCTATTCCTCAATCCAATAGAGCATTTGTAGAAAGATCTGAAAAATGCCGTGTACAAACAATCACCATGAAACTTTCAGAAACTTGAGCTGTTTTGTAAGAAAGAATGGGCCAAAGTACATTACAAAGTATTAACTCAAAGGGGGGCAATTTTTTTACTGTTAGCACAAAAATAAATTTCGAATGTTTTTTTAAAATCTATGAGTTAGAAGCCTGAAATATGCGAAAAGGTCAAAGAGTCTTGGGGGGCAATACTTTTCCAAGACACTGTACACGTTTTCTTCTGTGTCTTTGATTATGTGGCTATTTTAAAGCAGTTTTAGGGGTCTGCTTTAATGCCAGTATATATGCTAATTTGTAAGTTGCTAATTACTTTCAGAGTAAATAAAATGATGACTCACAACACGTGATAAGCTTTCCCTCCTGGCTTTGATCGCCGGCAAAACTAACTCCAAATGCGACAGAAACAAAACAAAACAAAATGAAAATAAATACAAACAGCTTGCCAGCATCATTTTTGCCGTTCTATGTGTTCCATTACTCCCCAAGTCTGCAGAAAATTTTGTCATTTTATTCATATTTAGTTTCTTTTGTCTTTTATTAGCATATTTGGTATTGGAGTAATCTAAAAGTAATCAAGTTAAAGTAACCCTACCCAACCCTGAATTTAGCACTTGTAGAAAGATCTGAAAAATGCCGTGTACAAACAATCACCATGAAACTTTCAGAAACTTGAGCTGTTTTGTAAGAAAGAATGGGCCAAAGTACACTACAAAGTATTAACTCAAAGGGGGGCAATATTTTTGCAACGTGTACTTTTCAATTTTTCTACTGTTAGCACAAAAATAAATTTCGAATGTTTTTTTAAAATCTATGAGTTAGAAGCCTGAAATATGCGGAAAGGTCAAAGAGTCTTGGGGGGCAATGCTATTCCAAGACACTGTACACGTTTTCTTCTATGTCTTTGATTATGTGGCTATTTTAAAGCAGTTTTAGGGGTCTGCTTTAATGCCAGTATATATGCTAATTTGTAAGTTGCTAATTACTTTCAGAGTAAATAAGATGATGACTCCCAACACGTGGTAAGCTTTCTCTTCTGGCTTTGATCTCCGGCAAAACTAACATAAAATGCGACAGAAACCAAATGAAAATAAATCCAAACAGCTTGCCAACATCATTTTTGCCGTTCCAAGTATTCTGTTACTCCCCAAGCCTGCACAAAATTTAGTCCTTTTATTCATATTCAGTTTCTTTTGTCTTTTATTAGCATATTTGGTATTGGAGTAATCCAAAAGTAATTGAAAGTAATCAAATTAAAGTAACCCTACCCAACCCTGAATAGAGCATTTGTAGAAAGATCTGAAAAATGCCGTGTACAAACAATCACCATGAAACTTTCAGAAACTTGAGCTGTTTTGTAAGAAAGAATGGGCCAAAGTACACTACAAAGTATTAACTCAAAGGGTGGCAATAATTTTGCAACGTGTACTTTTCAATATTTTTACTGTTAGCACAAAAAGAAATGTTGAATGTTTTTTCAATCTATGAGTTAGAAGCCTGAAATATGCGAAAAGGTCAAAGAGTCTTGGCGGGGCCACTAATTGCTGTATTTCTGGACTATATTTTTAGTATTTTTGCTGTCTGATTTTTGTTGAAGTTCAGTAGTTATTTTTGTAGTATTACTCTAGTTCTATTTCTGTACTATTTCTGCAGTAGTTTTTTGGTAGATTTTCCATAGTAGTAAAATCTTAGTATTTCTGTAGTATTTTTGTGGTAGATGTTTAATGGTATGTTTGTAGTATTTTTGTAGTGTTACAACACTTTCATGATTTTGTTTTTTTAAGTAATACTCTATTATTATTTTTTTGTATTTTTGAGCGGTTTCTGTTGTATTTTGTAGCATTTCCGTAGTAGAAAATGTTATGTATATCTGTAGTATTTCTGTAGTAAAACATCACCATAGTATTTCTTTGGGTAGTATTTTTGTCGTATTTCCCTACTCTATTATTTATAGTAAATCTGTAGTTGTATTTTTTCTGTATTTCTGTTATATATAATATTTTTCTGGTCGTGTTTTGTATTATTGCATTATGAAGTACTATTTTCGTAGTAATTCTGCAGACATATTTTTGATGTATTTCCAAACCAGTATTTTAGCAATATTTTTGTAATTGTTTGTAGTATTCCCATAGTTTTATTTTTGTCATAGTAATTTAGTATTTTTGTAATATTACTGTAGTTTTTTCTTTTGTAATTCTAGGCTAATGTTTCTGTAGTAGTATTTTGCTTTAGTAGTGTTTCTGTAGTAATTCTAAAGTTTTTTTTTCAGAATGAAAGCAAATTAATACACGAGGTCCCTGTTTATAAGCACTATATTTGATATTTTAGTTTTGTTGTGATTATGTAGTATTTTTGTTGTATTTCTGTAGTAGTTTTTGTTGTTTTAGACACACGAAAGTGACAATGGGGACAAAGTTGGCATAAAAAAAGTCAACCGCTCTTTGGGGCCCCCTAGTGGTCGCGGGGCCCTAAGCAGCCGCATAGTTCACTTATGCCTTGGGCTCTGTTTATAATCCATTACGCCTTATTCGCAGAAGAGTATGGCAGATTAAATCGGAAATGCATAGCTAAAATTAAGGGCAGCCCGGCGGCACAGTTCTGAGGTCGTGAGATCGATCCTTCCTGTGTGGAGTTTGCATGTTCTCCCCGTGCTTGCGTGGGTTTCCTCCGGGAACTCCGGTTTCCTCCCACATTCCAAAGACATGCATTTCAGGTGGATTGGCCGGTCCAAATTGTCCCTAGGAGAGGACCAGTTGAGGGTGTCCCCTGCCCACTGCCCGAAGATAGCTGGCATGGGCTCCTGCACCCCGTGACCCTACTGAGGATAAGCGGTGCAGATGATGGATGGATGGATAGTTAAAATGAAATAATACAGTCACTGTTTTGCCTTTGACAAACATATAGAGTGGTCTTTCTTGCCCTCCTGTGGTTAACATGTTAATTTTGTGGTGAAACTAGATTATAATGATTTAAGTTCGATGGAAAAAACTTTTTAAAAAATTGAATGCGTTTATTTTCCACGAGACCCTCACTTTTACCGTAGTTTTAATTCCATGCGCCTAATACATAAACTATCTTTCAAAAAAATACTCTTCTGGGGTGATGCGCTTTATGCTGTCTTGTTCCACGGACAGACTGAGGAGATAATTTCTTCCTCATGCCATGAGGCTCTTTAACTCCACCCGGAGGAGTAAAAGCCCACATTAAACCACACCCCCACATTGCATATTACCCTCTTTTTATTACAGTGTGTATTTTATGTAACACTATTTAAATACTCTATATCAACATGTTACATTGGGTATTTATGTATTATATTCCTTTTTACCTTATTATTGTTTTATTTTCAACACAAGGATACTGCTGGAAGTGTGAATTTCCCTACGGGGATGAATAAAGAATCTATCTATCTATCTACTTTATCTATCTATCTCTATCTACTGTATCTATATCTATCCCCATCTACTGTATCTATCTTTCTCTATATCTACTGTATCTATCTATCTCTCTCTATCTACTGTATCTATCTCTATCTATCCCTTTCTACTGTATCTATCTATCTACTGTATCTATCTATCTATCCCTATCTACTGTATCTCTCTCTCTCTATCCATCCCTATCTACTGTATCTATCTATCTCTAAATATCTATCTATCTCTATCTATCCCTATCTACTGTATCTATCTCTCTCTATCTACTGTATCTCTATCTATCTCTATCTACTGTATCTATCTCTCTCTATCTACTGTATCTCTATCTATCTCTATCTACTGTATCTATCTCTATCTACTGTATCTCTATCTATCTCTCTATATCTACTGTATCTCTATCTATCTCTATCTACTGTATCTATCTATCTCTATCTACTGTATCTATCTCTCTCTATCTATCTATATCTACTGTATCTCTCTATCTACTGTATCTCTATCTATCTATCTATCTCTCTATATCTACTGTATCTATCTCTCTCTCTCTATCTTTCTCTCTCTATCTACTGTATCTATCTATCTATCTCTATCTATCTATCTACTGTATCTATCTATCTCTATCTATCTACTGTATCTATCTCTCTATCTACTGTATCTATCTCTATCTATCTCATCTCATCTCATCTCATCTCATCTCATCAGCCGTACCGCTTATCCTCATTAGGGTCGCGGGGGGCTGGAGCCCATCCCAGCCATCTCCGGGCAGTGGGCAGGGGACACCCTGAACTGGTTGCCAGCCAATCGTAGGGCACACAGGGACAGACAACTCATTCGCTCATTCACACCTAGGGACAATTTGGACCGGCCCATTCACCTGAAATGCATGTTTTTGGAACGTGGGAGGAAACCCGAGTGCCCGGAGGAAACCCACGCAAGCACGGGGAGAACATACAAACTCCGCACAGGAAGTCTGGAGCTGGATTTGAACCCACGACAGGTTCCCATGACATGAACTGTGCCGCACAAGCGCTAACCGCTGCGCCGCCGTGCTGCCCATCTATCTATCTATATCTATATCTACTGTATCTATCTCTATCTACTGTATCTATCGATCTATCTATCTATCTATCTATCTCATAATCCGGCGCGCTTTGCAGTGCAGAAAACACAGTAATTATAGTTTTTCAATAACGCGCCCAACAGTGATCAAACCCGAATAAAAGTTTTTGGTTTAGTTTCTTGACAAGTTCTGAATGTTGTGTATCTGGTATCACTTATTCTCCGGAGTGACACCGGAATATGGTAGTGGGGGCTTGGCTGTGGCATGGTTGCGCGGTTACCAGACAAATCAACACGGTGCAAGTCGACATATAAAGCGAGAAGAGGGCGGCTGGCGAGCGGTCCAATGCGTTGTGACCCAAATGCTCGTCGTTCTGTTCCTTCGTTGGAGGCAGGGTTGGGTAGGGTTACTTTAACTTGATTACTTTCAATGACTTTTGGATTACCCCAATACCAAATATGCTAATAGAAGACAAAAGAAACTCAATATGAATCAAATGACTATATTTTTTGCAGGCTTGGGGAGTAACGGAAGACACGGAACGGCAAAAATGATGTTGGCAAGCTGTTTGGATTGATTTTCATTTTGTTTCTGTCGCATTTGATGTTCGTTTTGCTGGAGATCAAAGAGATCAAAGCCAGGAGAGAAAGCTTACCACGTGTTGTGAGTCATCGTTTTATTCATATTTAGTTTCTTTTGTCTTTTATTAGCATATTTCGTATTGGAGTCATCCAAAAGTATATGAAAGTAATCAAGTTAAAGTAACCCTACCCAACCCTGCGCTTTACTCTGAAAGTAATTAGTAACTTACAAATTAGCATATATACTGGCATTAAAGCAGACCCCTAAAACTACTTTAAAATAGCCACATGATAAAAGACATAGCAGAAAACGTGTACAGTGTCTTGGAAAAGTATTGGCCCCCAAGACTCTTTGACCTTTTTGCATATTTTAGGCTTCTAACTCATAGATAAAAAAAAAAACATTCAACATTTCTTTTTGTGCTAACAGTAAAAAAATTGAAAAGTACACGTGGCAAAAAAATTGCCCCCCTTTGAGTTAATACTTTGTAGTGTACTTTGGCCCATTCTTTCTTACAATTTTCTGAAAGTTTCATGGTGATTGTTTGTACACGGCATTTTTCAGATCTTTCTACAAATGCTAAATTCAGGGTTGGGTAGAGTTACTTTAACTGGATTACTTTCAATGACTTTTGGATTACTCCAATACCAAATATGCTAATAAAAGGCAAAAGAAACTAAATATGAATAAAATGACTACATTTTGTGCAGGCTTGGGGAGTAACGGGATACATGATGTTGGCAAGCTGTTTGGATTGATTTTCATTTTGTTTCTGTCCCATTTTATGTTAGTTTTGCCGGAGATAAAGCCAGGAGAGAAAGCTTACCACGTGTTGTGAGTCATCATTTTATTCATATTGAGTTTCTTTTCTCTTTTATGAGCATATTTAGTATTGGAGTAATCCAAAAGTAATTGAAAGTAATCCAGTTAAAGTAACCCTACCCAACCCTGGTTGGATGTCATTTTGTTTTCTACGTAGAAACTGGCCAACGCAACAGCCCAGTTGGGAATCGTGGAGCGAGTGGTGGGCGCCACCTTCACCTGCTCCAGCTGCTTCCTGTTCCTGGTCATCAACTTGGTCATGTTGGTGACTTTGAGAAGCAAACAAGTTTTCAAGGAGACGTCCCGTTACGTCCTGCTCTTCAACCTGCTGCTGACAGACACGCTGCAGTTGGTCCTCAGCCAATTCATGTACGTGATGTCCAGCAGCCACACCACCCTGCCCTTCCCCGTGTGCGGTTTGGCTACCCTTCTGGCTCGTCTTTTTAGTTTGACCTCGCCAGTAACCTTGGCGGCGATGTCTCTGGAAAGATACGTGGCCGTGTGTCATCCTATGAGATACGCCTCTATCGTCACCTTCAGGAACACGGTGCAGACCATGCTCGTCGTGTGGATCTGCGGGTTTCTAAATGTTCTTATTCAGGGATTTTTACTGCTGATGTATCCTTCTGAGCTGTTGGAGACTTTGGCGATGACACGCTTCTGCACCATCTCACTCATTCTCCTTTTTCCGGTTTCTGAGTTGTACTATGAAGTCGTCACGTATTCCGTGTTCACTTTGTCGTGCTTGATGATCACGTTTAGTTTTTGGGCCCTGGTCCCGTCGGCCAGATCGGCGGCCACGGCCAAAGACTCGGCGCAGAAAGCCCGTATAACGTTGTTGCTACATATGGTGCAGTTGGGATTTAGCCTGGTGGCGGTGCTCTACCAGAGCATCATGGTCACGTTATCATCTCAATTGAGCGGTGATGTATTTCCACGAATGCAGGGCTTTTTGTTTATATGTCTTTTTTTATTTCCCAGGTGTCTGATTTCTCTCATCTACGGGCACAGAGATAGAAACCTCAGAGCTGCACTCATGCATTTGCTTGGCTGTCAACCTAAGGTTTTGATTCCTTCATTTTAAGCTGCAATTTTTAACTTTGCTCCTTGCTACTCCTGAGCAAAGTTCCCTGTATTTTTCCACGGGTCTGAGCGTTCACACAAAGTCGGTGAGCAACGCTTGAAACAACAGTGAGCAACAGCAATCCCAAGTGTGGCAACTAAGTCATTATCAAACATGTCCAAAACTTGACATCAGGTTACATTTTGCTGAGTTTCCGGCAATGCAAACATTTTTTTCACTTTTGAATGAATTGACTCATGTACTATTGCAAAGGTTGTACGGCCTACAAACGTAGATTTCCATTCCTTTTTTTTTCCTGATATATTTTGTCGCATAATATTAACATTTTTGGGGGCTTATTGAGTCGGTTGTAAGATACAGAACTGTACTTAATCACATTTTTTTAGTAGAAGTACAATGTTGGCAACAAGAGTCACTTGATATAATTGGAAATTATTTGAATGCAACACAAACTTTGTCATCTTTTTTCCGTGTTTTTTTCTACTTTTTTAAAAATTCCTTTAAAAAAGTCTCACTGTGTTTATTTTATCCGAGCTGTTGTTCTCTATTTACTTTTTTCCAACATTTCTTTCTTTTCTTTTTTCTGTATTTTTCCAAAATGTTCCTTGTTTTTTCTCTTCCTTTTGTTTCTTTTTTTTCTCAGCTTTTCACTACTTTTTTCTTTTTTGTTATATTCCCCCCTTCCTTTAAGTCCCTTTGTGCACAATTTTACATAATATCTGGCTATGTTGGGATTAAAGAAGCAAAAACAACCTGAAGAGCCATTTAGGACCCGAAAGAGCCGGTTCCTTTTAGTGAGCCGAGCCGAAGAAGCCAGTTCTCGACCAACTCTACTAACTTTACTCAACTTCGTTCTACTTGGACTCGACTTCAAAATACCGCATTTGGGACACAAGGTCAGGGGAACCCGTGTATTTTTACCTTCCTGCACTGTAACTTTGACTTAAGTCGCTTCTTAGTAATTTTGAGCCCTCGTTTTTGTGCGCTGGCTAGATTTTCTTGTGCGCTGAGAATGCGCGAGCAGTGCGCAATTGCGCACCTTAGAGGGAACACTGCTCCTGAGACACTTACCGTATTTAATCGTGTATAATGCACATTTTTTAGACCTAAAGAGACCTAAAAGTTTGGGTGCGCCTTATACACGAGGTTTTACGGTACCGTATTTTTTTTTATTTTTTAACTTTTTATTACAATTGACAGAGGGTTGGGTCACCCATCACCAGGGTTGGGTAGGGTTGCTTTTAACTTGATTACTTTCAATGACTTTTGGATTACTCCAATACCAAATATGCTAATAAAAGACAAAAGAAACTAAATATGAATAAAATGACTACATTTTGTGCAGGCTCGGGGAGTAACGGAATACATGGAACGGCAAAAAATAATGTTGCCGGAGATCAAAGCCAGGAGAGAAAGCTTACCACGTGTTGTGAGTCATCATTGTATTCATATTTAGTTTCTTTTGTCTTTTATTAGCATATTTGGTATTGGAGTCATCCAAAAGTCATTGAAAGTCATCAAGTTAAAGTAACCCTACCCAACCCTGTATATATTATATATAAAGTGCCTTAGGTGTAGCGTGGGGATTTTCAGTAAATTGTGATTCTGGGCTATACAATTTGATTATACAATTATTGAGGGTTTTTTCCCTTTTTTTTCCTTCACTAAAATGTCTTCTTTTTTAATGTCTGCCAACTGTAATTTTGTTAAAAAAGAAAAAACACAATTTAATGCATTTTCACTACTGTTTATCCAACTCGGGGAAACTGCAGGGACAACAAATACCACACAAAGACCAATTTAAATGGAAAATATTTAATGCTTTAAAAGTGCTTTTGGCTTTTCATTGATTACATTTTTTAAAATGAAATATTTACCTGACTTTGGGAAATTTGTTAATTCAAATGTTCTCTGGTTGATAAATGGTTGTTACCAAATACAACTACTGTGGACAAATGATTTGGCGAGTGGTGGTTAGCTTTGGCGACATCCAGTGGACATATTTGAAACTGCAGGTCACGGCTCATTTTTCCCTTTAGCTTTTGGCAGCATTGTCTGGTGCAGGCTTGGACTAATTAACTCAGCCTGCAATGAATTTATGAATACGTCATTTTTATCAAGTTATAATTTACTGTAAATTCCGGACTATAAGCCGCTACTTTTTTCCCTAACTTTCAACCCTGCGGCTTATTCAGTGATGCGGCCAATTTATGTCATTTTTCTAACGGCCGCCAGCGGCGCTCGAGTGTTGCTACCGGTAACTGCCCTGTCACAGGCACGGTTTGGGATGAAAGTTATGTTATTATTATTAAAGCTTTGAAAACTCTCTCGGTGTACCATCTTTCTTTGTAAATATGTGTAACCCATGTATAATATGTATTTGCAACTGTATATTTTTGTAATGTATTTATTTTAGACACTTATTCTGATATGTTTTGCACAGGGGAATGAAAAAGGTGGGCGGAACAAACGCGGGGTGCCTAGTTTAAGTGGGGACCGCTAAAGGTGAGGGACAGACAAGGAAAGAAGAGGGGGTAAAAAGTTGGTTAAAGAAAAAGGAGTTGTGTGAGTCAATGTGTTCATCTGATATATTTTTCCCACCCTTACCTTTGGAAATATACACTTTTTTCCTTGGACTACTTTCAACGGGACCCGGACTCTGCAGGTCTGCATCAAACCTTAAGTACCGGTATCATTTTTCGTTCATTTTGCCGGCTGTGATTTTTGGACTGTGGACTTTAATGAAGGACATTTAGTTTCAATCGCGGGACTTGAAGTCGGGTTTGGGTTAATTTTGTGTTACATTTTTAAATGTGGGAGCATGCGGCTTATATACAGGTGCGGCTTGTGTATGTACAAAATCGGTTTTCCTCTTAAAATGTGTTGGGTGCGGCTTATAATCAGGTGCGCTCTGTAGTCCGGAATTCAAGGTATTTCAAAAAATTCAAACCAAGTGCTCGCTCCACCGCTAAACAATAGTGTTGAGTTTGTATAGCATGGTGAATTGGTTCAGGGGTAAATTGAGGACAGCACATTCTTTTTTTTGAATTAATGAATAACATAGTTTGTCAACCCATCATTTAAATGTTTTGCATGCTTAGAACACAGATGTGGTTTGCATTAAAGGCACAGTGTGTAAAATTTGACCACTAGATGTCACTTTATGGCACGGGTGTCAAAAAGGCGGCCCGCGGGCCAGATCAGGCCCGCTAAGGGATTGAATCGGGCCCGCGAGACAACACTCAGAGAAGCGCGAGAGAAAAACGAGCTGCAGGTTGAAATATGTCCACTTGATGTTGCCAAAGCCAGGTGCCTCTCACAAAGACACTGTACTTGAATCTCTCTCTCTCTCTCTCCCACCCCCTTTCACCCACTCTCTCTTCACTCTCTGTCCATCTTTTTCTTTTCCTTTGTTGCTCTTTGTCTCTTTCTCTCTCTGTGTCTTTTTAACTCATTTTGCTCTAACTTTTTTTTCCTTTTCTCTTCCTAACCTTCGCACTTTCTTTTCTCTTTTCTCTCCTTCTGTCTTTCTATTTCTCTTTAGATTTCTTTCTTCCTCTCTCTTTCTTCCCCCCTCTCTCACAACTTCTCTTTTTATCTCTTTTCTTTCTCACGCTCTCCCTTTCCTTGTACTTCCCTCTCTCCTTTTCCTTCCCTCTTTCTCTTATTCCTTTATCTCTTTTTCTTTCTCTTTAATCTACTAGTCCGGCCCCCAAGAGAATGTTTGTTGTATCGTGTGGCCCCCGAGTTCAAATGAGTTTGACACCCCTGCTTTATGGTATTGTGCAAATGAAATACGAGTGCTGAAGAGCACAAGGAAAAACTCAAGCTAAATAGACTCAGAGTGACATTATTTACCCAGCAATAAAGAACAAAAAAGAAAAAGAACAAGAAAACATTGAAAAAAGGGGAAAAAAAGAAGAGCCGGGTCCAAGGCAGATCCATTTATTGTACAAATGCCCAAAGCAATTCCTTTAAATAATAAGAAAAATAATCTTACACAGATTTTCAATGACGTGTTTTAGAGATGAGACAGTAAGGCAAATTCACCCCCCTTCACACACACACACTCACACACCACGTATACGTTCACCTTCCATAATGAAGCATGTACAAAGTATTCCCATAAGGAATTTGCAAGACTTATATTTCATTTTTATTCCTGTAATTATTCCACTTTTTGTCACAGACAGTTTTTACAACGTAGTGATGCTGATGAGTGTACAAGCAACCATGCCAATAATTATTTGCATCCTAACCTAGAAATGGTCTTAACCTGATTATACTTATATAAACTCACTACTTGCGTAGAAAGCTAAGAAAAGATTAAAAAAAAAAGAGAAAAAAAAAGAAAATGAATCAAGAAGAGAACTATCGAGTTTTATCAAGGCCAGACGTTTTGAACTTTAAAAAAAAATGCATTTGGTCATACTGCATTTTGAATAATAGTAGTTTAATCCAAAAAATTACCGCTCGTCGTCATTTTTCACTTTCACACATCCTAAAATTCGGGCCACAGGCCGCTACTTTTTTTCTACATTTAAAGGTGAGGTGTGTAGATTTAGGTATCCTTAAAAACTAGGTCCGGACATTCTACCATGACTAACTTGATAGCTCATTTGAATAATATTACCAGTATGTTTTTCGTTCGCAATATGGCTGGTCATGTTGTTTACTAGACTTTTGCAAGGCTTTTGATAAAGTGTCTCATGTCAAGATTTTACAAAAACTGAAATGCTATGGTATTAGTGGAAAACTGATTAAATGGATAACTGCATACTTGTCAAATCGTAAACAATGCGTAAAAATTGACGATGTTCTTTCAGCGTGGTTGGAAGTTTGTAGTGGGGTACCCCAGGGCTCAGTACTAGGACCACGTACCCTTTGATCAATTTTTTGAGTTCTGTCGTGTTGATGGTTTACGTGGTCACAGATATAAGTTACAGGTGCCTAGACCTACCAGCAACTTGCAGAGAAACTTTATTTCTTTCAGGAAACCAAAAATTTGGAATTTTTTGCCTGACCGTGTTAGGTTTGCAGAGATAGATTTTTCGAATTTTCTTAGGGGAGGAGGCGTAAGGTGACCAAATTTGGCCATGCTCACTCTCCGCATTAGTTTTGTGTCATGTTTTGATTAATGTATCTAACAATACTTTCAATAAACATTACATTACTTACTATGTAAAAGTGAAAAATGAAATTTCGTAGATGATTCAAAAATAATTACCATAGTGCTCGTCCCGGTAAGAAAGAAATCGGCGAGTTTTGGCTGAACTTTGGCGGTCCCACTGCACCGGAAAACAGCTTCCAGTTACAATATCAGGCTTACATGAATATAAATGACAAACAACAGCGAGAATTGTTTTTTTAAAGAATGGGGTGAAATGATCTCCCCGTCACACAATTACCGGTACGTAGTTCGGAAATATTTCTTTTTCTTTTCACATGTGACATAGTCCACCTCTCTGTACAAACGTCCACTGTACAGCCGATACGATTAACATTTATAAATATCTACGCATTCAAATGTATATTTCAATAGAAGATTCTCATGACTTGGGCCAGTGGTGCTTACACGCACACCCACAAAAGTAAACAATGGTATGTTATTGTCGTTCTTTTTTTTCCTTTCCGTTTTAAGAAAAGAACAAACGACATGGCCCGCTTGTTTCATTTTGTCACAGCACGTGTTAAATCTCATTTTATTTACAAAAGTATTTTAAAATCCAAGATCGAAAACAGGACACTGAAAATTATTCTTCAGGCGCTGCCTACAGTGCCGAGCAAAAGTAATTTGCCCGCCTACATCTTATTTTGTCATATTGCCACATTTCAGAATCACGTGAGACACAATTGTGAAGTGAAACCAAATTATTTCAACATTAAATCTTATTTTTACGACGAAAAAACTGAAAGTTAAGTGTTGGAAAAATATTGGCCCCCTCTTCTTTGAGCTTAGCTAACTGACTCCAGAAGTTTCCTGATAACTCCTGAAAGATCCAATGACAGAGTGACACTGTGTGTCCTTAAGTCTTCGTTTAAATGCACCTGCTCATTGATGGGCTCAGGGGTCCGTGAAAGGAGACAATGGAGAACAGACAGCATTGTGAAGACCTAAGAACCCATCAGGCAGGTCCGTGATAGTGTTGTGGAAAAAGTCAAAGCGGGATTGGGGTAAAAAGAGATTTCACAACATTTACAAATCTCCCGGCGCACTGCGCGGGCATAATACACAAATGGAGAGAGCATAAAACCACTGCAAACCTACCAAGACCTGGCCGTATCTCTAAAACTTCAGCCTAAGAAAGGAGAAAACTAATCAGGAAAACAACCAAGAGACCCAACCTAACCCTAACCTGCAGGCATACACAGCTAAGGTGGGACAATCTGTGCATAAACGACTATAAGTCGTAATCGTCATATGGAAGAGTGGCAAGAAGAAAGCCCTATCTGTAAAAATACCATATAAAGACCTGTTTGGCCTTTGCATGATGCTACATGGGAGATACAAATAACATGTGAAACAAGGTGCTCATGTCAGATGAGAGCAAAAATGAACACCATCCCCACTGTCAAACTTGGTGGTGGTGGCATCATGCTCTGGGGTTGCTTTTCTTCAGCAGGGACTGGGAAGATTGTAAGAGTTAGTGGTAAGATAGATTGAGTCAATTACAAAGTGATACTGGCGGAAAATCTGGTAGAGACTGCTTAGAAACCTGAGAATGGGGCACAGGTTCACCTTCCTAACCATAACACAAAATCTACAATAGAATGGTTGAAAACCAACCATATAAAGGTGTTGGAATGGCCAACCAAAGTCCAAAATTCAATCATATAGAGAATATTTGGAAAGATGTGCAATATTTTTAGCACAATAATAATATTGAATACATTTTGTTTCTTTTCACGATTGTGTCTAACATGTTGTTGATTCTTAGAAAATATTTTGAGGATTTTTATCTATAAGTTAGAAGCCTGAAATATGTCAATATAGCAAAAAGTTCTTGGGTGGCAGTACTTTTGCGAGCACTCTATTTTTTGGGGGGTTGTACTTGGCCAACTTGACATTTTGGGCCCTTTAATTTCATTGAATTAAGAAATTAAACAAATCATAGTTTGTTAGCACCCGTTGAATAAAAGGGAAAAAATACCCAGGGCTAGGTTTACTTCTCTCCCTATATGCCCCCAAATCTCCCAAACATAGTCCAAGGCCACTAAAACGTTCTCCAAAGAAACATTGCATTGCTCGTAAAAAGTGAGCGCCATGTGCAAAATCATCAAACGAATAAGAGATTTGAATAATAAACCCAACGCTTTCATTGCCTCAGTCTTATTTTTTTTTCATACTTACAATAAAGGAGACTTATTATAAAAAACGACTAAATGCCTTAAAAGGAATTACAAGTTGTAATATTTCTGGCGCTGAGCTCAAAACTCAATATGAAAGAAATTTGCCCTGATTGAAATGTCAATAAAAAAAGGACTTCAATTAGCCTCCCTGACTTCCGAGGCAGAAAAGTTCCAAAAGGTTTAATCTCAAATTCCGCAGTTACTTGTGAGTCCATAGAGGATGCAATTCAGACTGAGTGCTCTCCTGCCCAAAGTGAAAAAAGATCAGTGAAGCCCTTTTTTCCCAGGGGTCATAAACATGTCAAATTGTGCTTTATGCCCCCTACTGACTGAGATGAAGGCCTGCAATAGACGTTCTGATTCTGTGCTCAGGTTTGATAACCCATACAGTGGAACCTCTGAAGGACACAGCTACGTTTTGGAGGATTCCAGGCAATGTTCCCTGTAATTTTCCACGGGTCTGAGCGTTCACACAAAGTCGGTGAGCAACGCTTGAAACAACAGTGAGCAACCATAATCCCAAGTGTGGCAAGATAATTCATTATCAAACATGTCCAAAACTTGACATCAAGTTACATTTTGCCGAGTTTCCGGCAATGCAAAATGATTTTTCTCTTTTGAATGAATTGACTCATGTACTGTTGCAAAGGTTGTACGGCCTACAAACGTCGTTTGTTCTTACAATTCTTTCGCAATTCTTTTTTTTCCCTGATATATTTTGTCGCATGATATTAACATTTTTGGGGGTTTATTTAGTTAAACTGTATTTAATCACATTTTTTAGTGGAAGTACAATGTTGGCCACAAGATTCACTTGATATAATTGGAAATTATTTGAATGCAACACAAACTTTTTCTCCTTTTTCAGTTTTTTTTTTCTAATTTTTAAAAAATTCCTTTTAAAAAAGTCTCACGGTGTTTATTTTTTTATGTGATTTTAATTATATTGTGTCCATTAATACTTATTTCATAATTCCAAATAGGCCGTCACTTCAGGCTGAGGTTCTTTCTTGCTGACTTTTTAAAAATTATTCTCCACCTGTCATTGTTCTTCTTCTTTGTCTGTTTTTTTATAGTCTTGTTTAACTTTGGTTACAAAATACAGGCTTTACCTGTCACACGGGACCCTTCGCGCATCCCCAATTTCCACATTGCCTGTTCCCCGAGCGGACCACATTGCCTTCAGACCCACAGCGGCGGGGGCCAGGATCGGCCCAAATCACCTCTACCTCCACACTACTCCTCACAAATAAAACGGGAATTTTTACTTCCAGGAACCAGATCATAGAGCTGGTTCGTTCACGAAAGACCCATCACTAATTCAGACTGGAGCTGAAGGCCTCGAAGTAAAATGCACAGCCTGCCACCGTCATATTGGAATATATATTCGCTAGCTTATCAGTAGGTTCAACTAGGGTCAATAGACCAGTGGTCCTCAACTGGTATGACTTCAGGACCCATCATCCTACCATGACAAGCTGCTGTATCTGTGTTAAGCCTTGCTCAAGATGTGTCAACAGACTTTATCAGTCTTTTTCTGTAAAGCGAACTGGGGGGTGTCAACTCCCATTTGCAGAGATTTATCAGCATCGACTGTTAAAGAGTTAAATGACCCTCAGTTATTTATTTCTCAACACTATTTTGCCAAGCAGGCTTGAGAGCGTTCTCCATCCGGGCCCCGGTGCTATGGAATGCCCTGCCTCCGGAGATAAGATCTGCAACCTCAATGGAAGTTTTTAAATCGAGGCTTAAGACAATTCTATTCCAAAGCTTATGATTGATGCCCACCTCATATTCCGTATTGTCCTGTCTTTTTCCGACCGCCTGCCCGGTGGTGATACGAAGGAGAAGGACGATTTGAGATGAGTCAGCGGACCGGCGTTTGACCTGAAGCATGTGAACGTCTGCATGGACCAGCTGGCAGAGATGGGAAGCTGCGTTGTGGCCGTCACAGACTTTCTGGACTAGTTTACAGGCTGGGGGCGTTGCTGCTCTCATGCACTTTCCGGACAAATTTTCAACATGTTACCTAGTGTTTACTATGTTTGTGTACTGTAATGCTAAATGTAATTCACCCTGGTCATCTTGAATGGGGGATTACCACTTGTGAGGTCCCTTCTCAAGGTTTCTCTTTTTCCTCACGCTGAGGTTTTGAGTTGTTCCTTGCCTGCATGTTGGTTTAAGATCAGGTCATTGTGTCATTGTAATCCTGTGCAAATTTGACTTGACTTGACTAAGCGAACCACTGAAAACGCGTCTGAGATGCACTTTTAGGTCCCAACCCACCAGTTGAAACACTGCACCAGACTGTATGCGCCACTTTAAAAATTGAACTACAGGCTAAGAGCTGGACTGATCGAATGGTGACGATTTTCTCATCTAACCCATTTGACTTTGACACCGCTGCCTTAGAGGTTCCACCGTATTTTCATAATGTTTATAATGCTGTGCTGTTTCTTTCACCTGCGTCTCGACACAGTTGGTTTTAATATATAAACCGCTGTCACGATGGGACAGGAAAGCACTTTAGGGTTGGATTGTATAGAGATATTGTGACCTCAAGGACCAAATGGTGTCGGTTCCATGGATCAGCACGACTCCTCCAGCGTGTTGACAACCTGCTCCAAAATGTCAGGGCAGCAGTCGGCGATCTGCTGCAGGACGCAGTTGGCGTATTCTTGAAGCTCGCCGCTCTCCTTCTCGCACGACTCCAGCTCCTTTTTCAGCTTGACGTAGCAATGGCAAATTGACACAAACGTTAATTTGTTATAATTACTGCATGCCACATTTTGGAGTGATCTATGAATGTGGTCAATACCTACAGAGTATAAGGCAGGGGTCGGGAACCTTTTTGACTCAAAGAGCCATAAAAGCAAAATATATTAATTTTATTTTGGGAAAGAGCCACACCATATATCATGAGACAAATTTACTAAATTGCTAAACCCGTGCCCCAGACAAAAGCTTAGTCTTCAGCACATTTATTTTTCGATGATTTGATAAAAATGATGAAAAGAGAATAATGCCAGAGCCCGTGTCCCAAAATCAACAAACATACCACTTTAAACTTGTCTCTTTCTTGCAATGACTCAAGATCGGTTAAACTCATTTTGACCCTGTTTTTTCATACATATTGGTTTCAAAACTAGATGCAAGGAGTTATTTTGTAAAAAACGTCGCAACATTCTGCAAACAGGGAGCCTGATGTGCTTACCTTTGGCGCAGACGGAGTAGGGCGAGAGATGGGAGGGAGTGCTTGCACTTTTTGCATAGCTCCACCCATCCCTCCCACTCACCAAATCAAATAACTTTAAGTTCTCTTCCGGTGTTTTGGCGTTTTTACAGTTTGTTTTGTGGATTTCATCATTAGGTATCTGAACACTGAACACAGATTATATAGTGAGCTTTTATTTAAAGGATTCTGTAGCATTGTACAGACAAAGCGAGTTTTTTTTGTGTGACACCTTGACTGTAAATCGCAGTGAAAACGTGCCCTACATATTCTGAAAAGTACTGCTTTATAATCCAGCTTTGGTTTGGCTCTGCGTGTATCTGAACAGGATTAATGGCTCAAGTTTTGAACGAGATGGAGAAAATTTGCATGCAATCAAATTTGTCTCTGAGCCACAGGTTCTCATAGAAAGAGCCATAGGTTCCCGACCCCTGGTATAAGGTATATACTGTACTTGGGCTGGCCTGGTATCAGCTTGGTATCATGCTCAGGTTTTCTTGGAAACTAGTATTTTTAGGAAACCTAGCCATGTTTACCTGTTGTTTACCAAACAATGGTAAAAGCTTACTTTTTTTCTGATGAAAGGTGAGGGTTGAGGGTTTTGGGGTACAGTGGGACCTCGCTACTTCGCGGTTCGACGTTCGCGGCTTCATGTACACGCGCCGCGAGTTAGGGGCTCGCTCGCGGTAGCGACCGAACGGCACCCGCGGTGCGGCGCAAGTATAAACCCTGTCGTGAATTTGTCTCCGATCGTCCCGGGCGGACGTAAAATCGCCCAGCTGTACGACTCTTAGCGGTGGATCACTCAGCTTGTGCGTCGATGAAGAACGCAGCAAGCTGAGAGAACTAATGTGGTTTGCAGCTGCGATTGGCTGGCAACCAGTTCAGGGTGTCCCCTGCCCACTGCCCGGAGATGGCTGGGATGGGCTCCAGCCCCCCTGCGACCCTAATAAGGATAAGCGGTGCAGATAATGAGATGAGAATTTTTTTTTTTAATTTTTTTTTTCCTTTTTGAAGGGTCGTCGCTACTTCGCAGATTTTCACTTTTTGCGGGTGGTTTTGTTCCCCATTAACCAGGTCTAAAAAAATAATAATTAAAAAAAAAAAAAAAAGGTGCGCCGCTACTTCGCGGATTTTCACCTATCGCGGGTGGTTTTGGTCCCCATTAACCGCGATAACCGAGGTCTTACTGTATGTCCAATGCCAATACAGCTACAGAACTACATTTTCTGTAAGCCTCAAAAAATGGTTCAAAATGGGACAAATTGTCTGGCACCGGGTCAAAAACCTCTGGCATTGAATGAGTTAAAGTTACGACCACATTTATGTACTCTTGCTATACCTGTTCCGCCGACATCTTCAGGAGTTCGTCCTCCCAGTCTTCGGGCTCACTGCGGTGGTAGTGGTCGGGCGGAGTCAGCTGGCTGAGGATGGTAGGGTCGCGGTCGTAGCAGAGGTCAGTCAAATGGGCGATGTAAATCTTGAGCTTGTTGCGGTTCTGGCATAGGGTTACAGCAGGGTGTATCATCTGTGGATATTGGACGGGTGGGTCGGTTAAATCGTGTAATCGATTCTCGGATCCAAGAAGAAAACATTACAACAAAATAACCAACAATCATCAAACTTATAAAACACTCAAACCCATTTCATTAAAATAGTACTGCTGGAACAATGTCACTGAAGAAGTTTCTAAACTGAAAAAGATGAAAAGTAAAAAAAGAAATAGGTGAGTTCATTTTCACTTGCAGTGTTGTACCCTGACTCACCACTGTGTTTGTTGTTACATGTTGAAGTGTCCTTGGGTAAGACACTGAACCCCTAATACCCCCAATAAGCAGGTTAGCGCTGTACATGGCTGCAAGGCCGCTATTGGGAAATGTGGAGCACGCTTTGGGAAGTCATTGACTTGAAAAGCGCTATAGAAATGCAAATCATTTCATTTCATTTCATAAATAAATGGTAAAGGAGTCTGACGAATTCCAATGAGATTATTTTGGAATTGTTCGAAGTCAATTTGAAAAGTAATTTATTGACTACCGCGTGGCCAAATTTGTGACATTATCAAGGACCCCCCCCCCCTCACACAGACCACCAGCTCTTTGTCCTGTAGCCTTCTGGTAAGCGCTACAGGTCACTTAAAAAAAGTTTCTTCCCCAGGGTCATCACCAGTGTTCCCTCTAAGCTGCCCGTGTGCGCAATCGCGCATTCTCAGCGCACAAGAAAATCTATCTAGCGCGATGTTCCCTCTCAGCTGCGTGTGTGAGTTTTTAGAGTTTTTCGAGAACCGGCTTCTTCGGCTCGGCTCACTAAAAGGAACCGGCCCTTTCGGGTCCTAAACGGCTCTTCAGGTTGTTTTTGCTTCTTTCATCCCTATATGACCAAATATTATGTAAAATTATGCACAAAATGACTTAAAGGAAGGGGGAATAGAACAAAAAAAGAAAAAAATACCAAAATGAAAAAGTAGTGAAAAGCTGAGAAAAAAAAGAAACAAAAGGAAGAGAAAAACGAAGGAAAAATTCAGAAAAAAGCCAGAGAAAAAGAAAAGAAATAAACAAAGGAAAAAAGTAAATAGAGAACAAAAAGAAAAAAGTAACAGCTAGGAAAAAAATAAACACAATGAGATTTTATTTAAAAGGGATTAAAAAAAAGAAACAGGGAAAAAGAAGAAAAAGTTTGTGTTGCATTCAAATAATTTCCAATTATACCAAGTCAATCTTGTTGCAAACGTCGTCCTTCCACTAAAAAAATGTGATTAAATACAGTTGTGTATCGTGCAACCGACTAAATAAGCCTACAAAAATGTTAGTATTATGCGACAAAGATACCAGAAAAAAAAAGTGATGTCAAGTTTTGGACAGGTTTGATAATGACTTAGTTGCCACACTTGGGATCGCTGTTGCTCACTGTTGTTTCAAGCGTTGCTCACAGACTTTGTGTGAACGCTCAGACCCGTATGGAAAATTACAGGGAACATTGGTCATCACTACTTTAAAGTGCGCAAAACAGAAAATATATACGTTGCTCAATGCTGTTTTGTAAAGGGGTGAGAGCTAATAAGCTACGCTTCTGCTCACTCCTGTCTGAATATCTATTTTTTTTTCTCTTCCTTTGTTTTCTGGTTTATGTAGCTTCTTCATTTGTTTTTCTATTTTACATGTTTTCTTTTTGAAAAATGTTTGAGAATAATCAGGAAGCCTTGCAGTACTTCATACCTGTTAAGCTCCAGGGCTCCAAGCCATTACAAAATGTTGTATTTTCCCTTACAAAATACAAAATAATCTTACACCATTTTTTTTAACGTGTATTTATGTAGTTTAACATGTTATATTGTACAAGTGTTTCGTTTTATCATATATATTGTTAATTAACATTTTGTTGTGAGGTACTGAGTTGCTCGACATGAATGAGGTTTATCTCCGGACAGAAGAGCAGTTTCAGTGACAGACTGCTGTCACTGTCTTGTACTACGGACAGACTGAAGAGATCTTTTCTTCCTCATGCCATGAGGCTCTTTAACTCCACCCGGCAGAGTAAAGGCCCACATTAAACCACACCACTTACATTGGATATTACCGAATCTTACTGCATTATGTGTTCTGTGTAGCACTATTTAGTGACTCTATATAACATGCTAAAGTGGGCATTTGCACGTCACACTGGGTATTTGTATATTGTATTCTTTTGGCTTTATTATTGTATTGTTCTCAGCTCAGGGATGCTGCTGGAAATGTGAATTTCCCTTAGGGGATGAATAAAGTATCTATCTATCTATCTATCTATCTATCTATAAAAAACAGTTCAAAAATGAAGTCGCTTGGACGTTCACTGTAAAAGGAAAAAATACATGCAAATATAATTAAGTAGAATTTTCTTATTCAAATTCATTTTCTGCATTAATTTATTGTTGGTAATATACTGATTAAAGGGATAATCACAAACCTGTCTTTTTTCATTTTCTCCTTTTATACTTTCTTTTTTTCTTAACTTCTTTATACAACATCATCATTCGTAATATAATGCATCAAAGCAAGTGAGCCGTTTGAGAGCTAATGAGTTGAGCCGAAAAAGCCGCTTCTCTAAAAAGAGACGGACTTCCTTTCACTCCATAACTACCACATGAAATCCGAGGCGGCAGACGCATGCGCGCAGTAGCATCAAACCGCTCGCTTCGTTTGCAACGGAAAAAAAACATATCGAGATAGAGGCTACCGCGGCAAACTCGTTTGACTTGATTGATTTGCCATTTCGCAATAGTCGGTGTATACCGGATGGTACCCATCATTGACAAATTTGCATTTTTCCGTACAGATTTTTGTGCGCGTCTTAAAATGCATAATAAACGTACTTTGTATGACAAAAACCTACAGGTTGACAGGTATGAGTACCCTACTTGTAAAGCATATCCAGAATAAATGACAACAACAACTATTTTTCATTGCAATAATGTTATGATGTCCTATTCTTCCATTTCACTCTTTTTATAATCAAGGCCAGTCTCTAAGTACGACATTTTTTGTCCCTATTTATCCTGACGTTTTTTTTTAATCTTATTTTTCTCTTTAAATAGTCTTTATTACATGTTTACCCTTGGGTGCCATGTCTAATCTTGTTGCATACAATGTTTTACCATGTTGATATCAAGTATAGGAGACACAATTCAATTAATTTATATTTAATTCGGATAGGGAGCCAAAGTCTATTCGGGTGCTCTTGTTTTGTCAAGACATATGACCCCATATGATGTCACTAAAGTATTATAATTAATTACAAATTAATTTCTTCACTAAAAGAATCATTTAGGTTTTCACTAGATGTTCTGCTTTTTAAAGAAAAAGGCTTGTACTTTTTTCACCATTTGCTTCCCTCCTCTAGTTATTAGGATTAAAAAAGGGAGGGAGGCTGAGTTTTCAAGGAATGATGGACAGTGATTCGTTTATTCAGTTTTTAATATTGGACAAATGCAATTGAGATTGAGTACCGTATTTTCCGCACTATAAGGCGCACCGGGTTATAGGGCGCACCCCGAAAAAATAGTTTTTGGTTCTATTTTTGACATACATAAGACACACCGGATTATAAGGCGCTACAATGGGAACGTCGACAAAACAGTCAGATGATTCAGTCCAATTTATTACCCCCTTAACATTCCCAAAGCTTGCAAAGACGCAAATACATGTCGAGAACACGTGCGGATGCGGTGTCCGTACGATGTCCCTCAAATGCATCGTTCCATCATTCGGAAGGTTAAAGTATTGGGATTCAAGAAATGCCAACCATTCCTTAGTTTCTATTTTCTTTTTCGCTCGCAACTTTACTGTGCATATGACAATAAACACTTGGAATTGAGTTTAATTTAAAAATAGACAATCCATTCCATCCATTATCTGCACCGCTTATCACAGAAACATCGAGTTCAGTCTGAAACAAGATACAGGGATAATATATATAGCCAAAGTAGCTCACCGAAGTCGTTGTGTTCATAATAATGTGCAGCCGTGGTCCTCTTATATCCGTGAGTTTAGTAAATCCAGGCGAATAAAATATTTACAAATACAAAATAGTAAAAAAATGCTTTCTGTACGCCGTCAACCACGTGCTATACACATTCATCTTTTTCGGCCAATTGCAGGCTTTGTTTTGCCGCTTCAGCCTATGCCAGCCTGTAAATGACAAAAAGGATCCGCCCCTTGACCTCCGAATAACTTTAGCCAATAGTGATCGATTCAACTGATGATTGACACATCTTTTTTGGCCAATTGCAGGCTTTGTTTTGCCGTTCAAGCCAATGCCAGCCTGTAAATGATAAAAAGGATCCTCCCCTTGACCTCCAAATAACTTTAGCCAATTGTGATCCATTCAAATGATGATTGACACATTGGTTAGCCAATGAAACACCGGTAAATAAATCCCAGCATACACCGCGGACTACTTGGCGTTCGGGGGAAAATCTAGTCGGTGGCTGCAAGTTAGTTGCAAGACTTTGCGAATTAATTTTGTTCCATAAATAAGGCGCACTGTATTATAAGAAGCATTGTCAGCTTTTGAAAAAAATAAAGGCTTTTAAGTGCGCCTTATAGTGCGGAAAATACGGTACTCTATTTTGACTATCCTGTGCGCCGTCGTTCGTTGTTTTGACATCATTGTTGCTATCGGCCAATAATGTTGCTGTTCTTTGATTCTACACCCCGCAAGGTTGATCTGTTTTTTTTGGGAATCTTGAAGGTTTCATAATAAGAGGGGAGGGTAGAAACTGGGAATAAAATTCTCCTATCTGAAGGCTTCTTTCCCCGTTTCTCCGTGCAAGTTGAAAATCCATAGATGTCTTCTCTCCTTATTTTGAGTGTCTACTAAAGTTTAAACCAACAGAGAGAAAGGACATAAAATATAACAACAGTATAACCAGTGTTCATTTTACCTCTGAAAAGGTCCCGGGGACTCGCATGCTCAAAAATCTAAGGGTCCCAACAGAGATCTATGGGTCCCCAAAATTTAGTGTTATCGAGGTTGAAATTGTAAATCGGTGACAAATATATAATAAAAATCTATATATTCATTCAGTTTTAATCATCAAATTATGAATTCATTTTCTGCATCAAATTATTGTTTGGTAAAATACAGATTAAAGGGATAACCACAAACCTGTCTTTTTTCATTTTCTCCTTTTATACTTCCTTTTTTTCTTAACTTCTTTATACAACATCATAATTCGTAATATAATGCATCAAAGCAAGTGAGCCGTTTGAGAGCCGGCTCTCTTGGATGAGTTGAGCCGAAAAAGACGGTTCTCTCAAAAGAGACGGACTTTTCATCACACAACTCGAGATCGGCGTGCAGACGAAAACTCGAACCGCGAGACCAAAACAACATCTGCCGGATCTGCCTGACGAAAAGTTTGGAGTGCGGTAAATCTTTGTTTAAAAAAAATGTAATCGGGTAATAATGACAATTTTGTGTCAAAAAGTTGCGTCCCGGGGACGCACGTTGATTTGAGACTATGCGTCCCCAGCAAAAATGATGCGTCTTGGATGCAGGGACGCGGGCAAACGAGAACACTGGTATACTGTAATTTGATTGTATATGGAATCCTTATCCGTGTCAATACTTTTTTCTCCAATGCCAATGTTTACTCCCAATTTCAGGTCAAGTATTTTTGTACCTTATTGATCAGACTGCAAAAAGTTATAAAGACCCATAGCAAAAGACAGGACAGTTGGCATGCAAACATTCAAATTTAACTTTTAGAATAAACACTCAATCCGTGCATGCAGCAACACAATGGAAACACACTTGGACTAGCAAAGACCAAAAACATGGGGGAGACAAAATGAAGAAACTGAAAAAAATCAAGAAACAAGATGATTTGTGAGGAAAAACACAATTAAGTCTCATGTTGTGTTAGAAATTCGCACCACTAACCGTTATAACATTATATGCATCCATAACCATATGTTCCCATTGTTATTCAATTTTAGGTTAGGGTTACTTTAACTGGATTACTTTCCATTACTTTTGGATTACTCCAAGACCAAATATGCTAATAAAAGACAAAAGAAACTAAATATGAATAAAATGACTCAATTTTGTGCAGGCTTGGGGAGTAACGGAATAAGTGGAACGGCAAAAATGATGTTGGCAAGCTGTTTGGATTGATTTTCATTTTGTTTCCGTCGCATTTTATGTGAGTTTTGCCGGAGATCAAAGAGATCAAAGCCAGGAGAGAAAGCTTACCACGTGTTGTGAGTCATCGTTTTATTCATATTTAGTTTCTTTTGTCTTTTATTAGCATATTTGGTATTGGAGTCATCCAAAAGTCATTGAAAGTAATCAAGTAAAAGTAACCCTACCCAACCCTGACCCTAACACAACATAAGTGTTAAAGATGTGAAGTAACAAATTTGAAGACACATCTGTTATTTGAGACATGCTCACCATTGGTAACAAAATGGCACAGAGAGAAAGAAAAATAAAAAGTCAAAAGGGCAAAATGTCGGCTATGCCCAAATACCCTCCTCGTCGTCCTGTTGGGCCATAACGGTGGCCAGGCGCAGCGGTAAGAAAGGAATATTTTGTTATCGTATGTACATCGTTGAGCACTGGCAAACATAATGAATTTGCCTGAAATGTGAAGATCAGTTACTGTTCAGGGTGTTCCACAAGACTTGGAAAAAGTTTGACACTGAATATCTAAGAAACTACCGTAAATTCCGGACTATAAGCCGCTACTTTTTCCCCAAACGTTCAACCCTGCGGCTTATTCAGTGATGCGGCCAATTTATGTCATTTTTCTAACGGCCGCCAGCGGCGCTCGAGTACAAAAGGTAAGATTTAGACCGGTGGAATATATGCGCCGAGGAAGACTGCAACTTCTTGGCTTGTGCATAAATTAAATTAGCGTAAACATACCCTCATCGTGCAAAATGCAAAAAGAAAGGCACATCAAAAAATCCACCATCACCAACGGGTTCCGAAAAGCCAGTCTGCTGCGTGACGGAGAGGAGGGCACAGAATCAGGAGTGGATGAGAGTTCCAGTGACAGTGACAGTGCGAGTGAGGCTGCAGGAGCGTGGGACGACGTCTATATGACAAAGTTTCTTTCCGACACTGAGGAAGACGACTTTGATGGCTTCGGTTCTAAGGAGGAAGATGAGGACGGTTTACCGTGACTTTTACAAGTACGGTAAATTTTTTTAACAGACCTGTTTACTGTGTTGCGAGCGTGTTGCTACCATTAACTGCCCTGTCACAGGCACAGTTTGGGATGAAAGTTATATTATTATTATTATTAAAGCTTTGAAAACTCTCTCGGTGTACTGTCATTTTTTGTAAATATGTGTAACCATGTATAATATGTATTTGCAACTGTATATTTTTGTAATGTATTTATTTGAGACACTTATTCTGATGTGTTTTGCACGGGCGAATAAAAAAGAAGGGGCGGAACAAATGCGGGCTGACGGGATGTGGGGTAAAGGTGAGACCTGTTTGTGGACGCGGCGGACAATAGTGGATATATATTTTTCCCACCCTTACCTTTGGAAATATACACTTTTTTCCTTGGATTACTTTCAACGGGACCCGGACTCTGCAAGTCTGCATCAAACCTTAAGTACCGGTATCATTTTCCTTTCATTTTGTCGGCTGTGATTTTTGAACTGTGGACTTTAATGAAGGACATTTAGTTTCAATCGCGGGACTTGAAGTCGGGTTTGGGTTAATTTTGTGTTTGTGTTACATGTTTAAATGTGGGCGCATGCGGCTTATACACAGGTGCGGCTTGTGTATGTACAAAATCGGTTTTCCTCTTACAATGTGGTGGGTGCGGCTTATAATCAGGTGCGCTCTATAGTCCGGAATTTACGGTAATTTCAATTTCTACATTGAATGGTCGAAAATTTTCAATGTGAGCACCCATTGGTCCCAAGACACACTTCAAGCAAGTTTTTGCAAATTCAAGCACACAACTAAGGGGACTTCAAATGTGGCCAAGACTTTTGGAACACCCTGTAAGTAGGAAACAAAAACTTCGGAGTCGAGTAAAGTACCTGGTCCGGGGAGGGCTTGTGATTTGTCTGGCCGGTGGCAGTCTTCAAGTGTTCGTCTTCATAGTTGTCTGCCATCAACTTCATACGGTTTTGAGTCTGGCAATTAACCAGTGGACCAAAAAATATATAAACAGTTAGCGATCTCATGTTTTTTGTTGTTTATAATAATATCAATTGCTTTACATCCAAATAACTTCAGCACATGTACAGTACCTTACCCCATTGGCAGAACGTTCTATTTGGAAGTTAATTTTTTATTCATAAGTTATTAGCGCATGTTTCTGTAATAAAATATAAAAGCAATTATCTCTAGAAGAAAGCAAAAGCGTACCTTCCAGCACAGACACCTCAAACACACGGCCTGGAGTCTGATCCGGCCCGTTGGATGATTTAAGCTCATTTCTATCAAGAGTTATGATTATTTTTTTTTGTAAAACAAAAAGAAATGCTCCTTCCCACCGCTAGAGGGCAGTCAAAGTTTACAAGAGTTGACGTCCAGTCGAGTTGTATGTTATTGATTATACTCTAGTGTTCAGCTTCAGCATAGCCTAATAGTTTAGCTGATGTTATCGCTTGATCACTTCTAAAAGTATTGTTTTCTATTTCTTTAGTATGTATTTTTATGACAATTGAGGCTAGTATATTTACATTCATAACTCCCACTTGATTTTGTTTGTTTGTGGTGAGTTGGTTTACATTTAAAGCAGCACTTACTCAATTGTTAAAATAAATTGTTAATGCATTTAATGCCATATATATATATATATATATATATATATATATATATACACACCGGAGCCATATCCCCTTTGTGGGAGGTGGCTAGAGTCAGAAACAGTCTGACCCTTTTTTTTTGGGAGATTGATACAGAGGAGGGGATTCCCAGCCCCCTTGCTCAACCCAACTGATGTGTTGGGAGTCATTAGGTGACCCAAACCCCCCAATTCCAACCCTTAAATGCCGGGCATCAAGAACGGAGGCAATGAGTACCAATGTTATTAGTCTTAGGTATAACACGGCAGAGGGTTGAACCTGTAACCTCCCAGTCTCGGGACGGGCGCCCTACCCCCAAGGCCACCGAGCTGGTCTAATGCCAAACACGAAAATAATGATTTCCCTATTGTTTGTGAATAAATGTGTTGTGTTTAGAAAAATCCCTTATTTCTTTTACTTAAATTGAATTTTTACCCACAAAAGTACTCAATGATTGGGTGTGCATAACTACCTTATTTGAGCAATGATCAGTCAAATAATATCAAATGAGGTCAGTGATATTTGTCAGCTGATCAATCATTGCTCAATAACGGCGTTATAAGACAGTAAAACCTTGGCATAACCTGCCCCCAAACTGAGTTTTTTGGGTGTGAAAAAAATGTGTATTCACAAACAAACAAAAAATAAGGCAAATTTTTTACATTTTTAAAGTCTGATTCATCACCAGATACACCAAAATGTTGTTTCACTATTGGGTCGGCAGTGGCTCAGGAGGTAGAGCGCTCGTCTTGGGATCAAGAGATTGCAGTTCGAATCCCGGCTCCTCCGTGTTACATGTCGAAGTGTCCTTGGGTAAGACACTGAACCCCTAATAGCACACTAAGCAGGTTAGCGCCTTACATGGCTGCACGGACGCTATTGGGAAATGTGGAGCACACTGTAAAGCGCTTTGGGAAGTCTTGACTTTAAAAGCGCTATATAAATGCAGATCATTTCATATTGTGATTTTTGGGGTTTAAATATATCTTTCAGGATGACTTTCTGTTTTATCCATTCTCTAACAACATGAGTAAAAAAAGTGTGATGATGAAATTAAATCGAATGCCTTTTCCAATGTCATCTACATACCGAGTTGTCTAGAGATTATACATTTGATTTAGGCTCATTTTTATTGTTAATTTATCACTATTTATGTAATTATTGGTCCAGGCCGTGAGAATATTGTCAGACATTAAACCGGTCCGAGGTACAGAAAAGTTTTGGGAATACTGCATGCACGTGAGGTAGATATATTGCTCTTTCTTCCGTTTTCATTTCCAAACACCTCCTTAGGAGTAGTTTTTAACCCATCTACCTGCTGCTTGAGCTGTTGCACCAGTCGATCTTTTTCCCGCTTCAGCAAAGACACTTCATCCTGGGTCTTCTTCTTCTTAGAGGACGACAACTCTAACAGAGCAATGTTTGCATCCTTTTCACTGATGGCCGCCAACAGTGCCTCCTGCCTGTCAGCAGGGCCGTAGAAAAAGTTACTAGTAAAAACTAGGGCTGCAAATAACACATTTAAATAGTTGGCAAATCACCGATTATTATAACGATTAGTCAAATTATCTGGATTTTTTTTCTTCTTAAATTTAGCATGAAGTTGATGTAATCATGTGGCAAATGATAGCACAAGATTAATGGGTACAATGAAGAATACATCTTTTAATCAGCATGCTCCATATTCGTATACAATTTAAATAAAAATTGAACTAGTAATAGCTAATTAGGAGCAGTGGTCAGTCAATAATTCCATTAACAAACCTCTTTCCAATTTTAGGGACAGGCAAATAAATAATCCCTGTAAACCTCGAACAGACTCATTAGCATCAGTTAATCGTAAATAAAACAAATATGATGTGCATTCAGTGGTCAACTGCAAAGTCTAACAAGAAGATTTTTTATTTTAAACATGTCGCAACAGTTTAAAATAAAAATAAAAAAACGTTTTAAAGAACTGACGTTTGTTCTTTTTAACGTTTTAACAACTAACGTTTGTTCTTTGGTCTTCATGCATTTAATATCAAATACTTTTGTCAGGAACAGTCCGTTATAATGCTCAAGCTCTCTTTTATAGCGAAATTTCCACTTATAAAACGTACAACGCATGTCATCAAAAACGTATTGGCTTTAAGGCGAGTCAGACTATGTATTATTCAACTGTCTGACGTGTTCTTTAAATGTTTGTGCGTCACCGAGTTACTGCCATGATATGCAAGGTCTGTTTTGCAAGATTTGCAAGGAGTATTCTTATCCGCTGTATCCTGGTTAAAATACTCTCAAACTTAAGAAGTTTTGATATACGTAGTTGATGTTGACGCCGCCATTTCTGATTGTTTATGTTACAAAGATGCAATTGCGCATGCTCGACTCTCAGCAGAGATTATTTTTCAGGTAGAGAATCATCCCTCTGTTAGAAAAACTTGTCTGGCGACAATGATCGAAAAAGGAATTAATTGTCGACTATATCCATTACAAATTTTTTCCTACAACGTCGACTAATTGGTTGCAGCCAATGTTCCCTCTAATTTTCCACAGGTCTGAGCGTTCACACAAAGTCGGTGAGCAACGCTTGAAACAACAGTGAGCAACAGCAATCCCAAGTGTGGCAACTAAGTCATTATCAAACATGTCCAAAACTTGACATCAAGTTACATTTTGCCGAGTTTCTGGCAATGCAAACATTATTTTCACTTTTGAATGAATTGACTCATGTACGATTGCAAAGGTTGCAGGGCCTACAAACGTCATTTGTTTTTACAATTCTTTCACAAGATTTCCTTTTCTTTTATTCCTGGTATCTTTCGTCGCATAATGCTAATATTTTTGGGGCTTATTTAGTCGGTTGCACGATACAGAACTGTATTTAATTACATTTTTAGTGGAAGTTCATTGTTGGCAACAAGATTGACTTGATATAATTGGAAATTATTTAAATGCAACACAAACTTTTTCTTCTTTTTTCCATGTTTTTTTTCTTCTTTTTTTTAAATTCCTTTAAAAAAATGTCCTTGTGTTTACTTTTTCCGAGCTGTTACTTTTTTCTTTTTGTTCTCTATTTACTTTTTTCCTACATTTCTTTCTTTTCTTTTTTTCTGGCTTTTTTCTAAAACTTTCCTTCTTTTTTTTCCTCTTCCTTTTTTTCCTTTTTTCTCAGCTTTTCACTACCTTTTCATTTTGGTATTTTTTTCTTTTTTGTTCTATTCCCCCCTTCCTTCAAGTCATTTTGTGCATAATTTTACTTATATATTTGGTAATGTTAGGATTAAAGAAGCAAAAACAACCTAAAGAGCCGTTTGGGACCGGAAAGAGCCGGTTCTTTTTAGTGAGCCGGGCCGAAGAAGCCGGTTCTCGACAAACTCTACTAACTTTACTCAACCTGGTTCTACTTTGACTCGACTTCAAAATACCGCATTTAGGACACAGCGTCAGGGGAACCCGTGTATTTTTACCTTCATGCACTGTAACTTTGACTTAAGTCGCTTCTTAATGAGTAATTTTGAGCCCTCATTTTTGTGCGCTGGCTAGATTTTCTTGTGCGCTGAGAATTTGCGAGCAGTGCGCAATTGCGCACGCACGCAGCTTAGAGGGAACACTGGTTGCAGCCCTAGTAAAACGCATGCAAATCAACATTAATATAGCTTAGCAAGCTGGGATAAACTCCAGAGCCTTCTGCAGGGCTGATGAACAATATACCCCGCTGTGTCCTTACTTCATCTCAAGCACCTCCTCCAGGTGCTTCCTGCGTTCGGCTCGTAAGGTGGTGAGGTGGGCTTCCTTTTCACACAGAGACTGCTGGGTTGAGGACAGTTTGGCCCGCATGGATTCTAGCTCCTGCTTCACCTTTTCCATAGCCCCAAGCAACTCCTCCATCTTGACAAAAACACACACAACAGTTGGGAAACTAGAAGATGCTGTATAGAAAAATTGCATTTTTGACAAGATAAAATGCTTTGGTAAAATAAAGGGTTGCCCAAAGTATTATGAGGATGTAAAGGGTGAGTGAAGTAGAAGCTGTACACAACATCTAATTGAATAATTCTATACCAAAAGGTAAGGAACCCTGGTGACCACTCAAATGGTAAGTTCCACAGGAAACTCTACAAGAGATCCCTTTCATTGAATAAAGTGGGTTAGCGGAAGGTGACATCCAAATGCAGGTAGGACCATTGTAGGTGAACGAGGGTTCCTTAGTTCTGCACAATCACTGGGCACTTAAACAAGCCAATTGAAAAAAAATCCGAACTCAACTTTTGTTTCTTTTGCTATAAGTGATTTTTTTAAACCACAATTGAAATATTCAAGGCAGCAGCATACACTTTTTAAATCGAATCATCCTTCTTTTAATGAACATTCTCCTTATCTTTTCAAAAACAACACGAGAAAACTGAAAATGAATGCATTTTAACAGGGTTGGGTAGGGTTACTTTAACTGGATTACTTTCAATTACTTTTGGATTACTCCAATACCAAATATGCTAATAAAAGACAAAAGAAACTAAATAGGAATAAAATGACTAAATTTTGTGCAGGCTTGGGGAGTAATGGAATACATGGAACGGCAAAAATGATGTTGGCAAGCTGTTTGGATTTATTTTCATTTTGTTTCTGTTGCATTTTATGTTAGTTTTGCCGGAGATCAAAGAGTTCAAAGCCAGGAGAGAAAGCTTACCATGTGTTGTGAGTCATCATTTGATTCATATTTAGTTTCTTTTGTCTTTTATTAGCATAATTGGTATTGGAGTAATCCAAAAGTCATTGAAAGTAATCCAGTTAAAGTAATCCTACCCAACCCTGCATATGTAATTGGCAGAAATTGACTCTGTAATCCCTGAAATTGTAGAGTTTGAAACAAAAGCAACAACGATCTGGCACAAAATGCAAAAATTCCTTTGACTGTGAGCTCCCAATCACCCGCTCCTACTCACCTAAAACATTTTGTGTTGTGTAAATCACTCAAAAAGTACAGAATAGTTGGGTAATTTGACATAGAATGACACTACTATCTTTAATCCGTTATACTGTAGTTCAGTGGTCGACAACCTTTTCTGTACGACTGACTGGTTTCATGTCTGACTTTATTCTCAAGGCCTGACCCAATAATGATATTCGTAATAATAACAACAATAATAATAATACGCCCAAATCCACTGTGTAAACACGAGACCAGGGGTCTCCAACATGGTCCTCGTGGGACCAAATATCTCCCTAGTGCTGGTCTTTTTGTTTTTTCTTAAGTACATTCTTTTTAGTGGTTGACTGAGTCTATTTAACGCTATTTCCATTAATTATGTAATGTATGGAGGTCCCTGACCTAGAACACTAAGTATCAAGATTACATGGGGAAAACAATTGATTTTATCTCATCATCACACTATTTTTTCCTTTTTGGGCTGAACTCTTTCCCATAAAGCTCCGTTATAACGCTGTACAACGTGGCACCTTGAGTAATATAGTACGATGAAGGGATAAAGTCTAATTCATTTTCCTTTGTTATCTTCAACCCTCTTGTTTTAGTAAGGATTCCGCGTTTTCATCTCTGCGATCCAGGTTTGATTCCCACTTTTTTCTATGTTGAGTGAATAAAATCAGCGATACTTGTCGACGGATAAATCATTGCTATATTACTCGGTCTAACGCTCACCCAGACTTCGAGGGGGGTTTTTTTTCGGGTCAAAAAAAATTCAAGTATACAAATGAATATGGTATATGCAAAGAAAAAAGGCAAGCTTTTGTTTCTTTCTATGCAGCCCGGAACCAAACAACCACGGCCCAGTACCGATCCGCGGCCCGGTGGTTGCAGACCCCTGCTGTAGTTCCTTTCTTGACAGGAAGATGGCAAGGGAATACACTAATATTATTGTGTAATAAAGCGCTATGGGTCTATCAATACCACACTTGAAAAGAGATTTTTTTCTGAAAACTGAACATGTTGGAAGGTAAACAACAAAGACTTGTTATTTTCAGGCTGCATATGTGCAATAAGTGTTGGTGTTCATAATTCGTTATCACCTGTGAGTGAGATGTAACACACTCGCACTCATACACGCACGCAAAAACAAGGCTCGTACCTTAAACCACTTTAAGTGGGCGAGGTTGGACTCATGCATTGCATTGAGTGAGTACTTCTGACAGTCGGTGAGTAGCAAGATTAGAAGGGAAGAGAAAGAAAATGACAAAAAACTGAAAGAAGGAGGGAATGCCCAGCAAAGAGGCGTCAATTTAAAGAAAAATGAATGATGACCACAACGCGGGTTTTCTTCCATTCAACAGTGAGATGTGCCGTTGCGTTAGTCGTGCGTGTACCTGTTTCTCGTTCAGGGACCTGGCAGCCTCCTCCTGGGCGAGCACCATCTCGCGTTCTGCAGTGATCTGCACGCTCTCTCTCAATGCCTCCTCTAGTTCCTCGATGCGCTCAGATTTCTGACGCAGGGAGTCCTACAGTTCAAGACCGGGAATCAATAGTCAGTTATGGTGATGCCTTGGTGCTGAGCATTAACGCCTCACCTTCACCTGCAGTGAGCTCTCAGACATGTTGTCCTCACGTTTCTTGGCTTCCACTATAAGCCGTGCATTCTTGCTTTTCTCCACCTGTTCTTTGTGCTTCAGAGATGCCACTTTCTTTGTCTGGTCTTTCATCTGCCTGTATGGACAACAATAGATGGACTCGATAGGGCTTATGTTAACCAACCCAACCAGCTCCATTTGTTTTGAATGGAGGCCTGTGAGGGCAAAATAAGTATCGTATTTTCCGCACTATAAGGCGCACCTAGAAGCCTTTATTTTTTTCAAAAGCTGACCATGCGCCTTATAATACAGTGCGCCTTATATATGGATCAATATTAAGTCGCAAAGTCTTGCAACTAAGGCAAGCAGCCGCCGACTCGATTTTCCCCCGAAGGCGAAGTAGTCCGCGGTGTATGCTGGGATTTATATACCGGCGTTTCATTTCCTAACCAATGTGTCAATCATCATTTGAATCAGTCACTATTGGCTAAAGTTATTCGGAGGTAAAGGGGGCGGATCCTTTTTATCATTTACAGGCTCGCATAGGCTAAAGGGGCGAAACAAAGCCTGCAATTGGCTGAAAAAGTTGAATGTGAATCACACGTTGGGTTGCACTACGGCATAGAGAAAACTTTTTTTACTATTCTGTATTTGTAAATATTTTACTCACCTGGATTTACTACACTCACGGTTGTAAGAAGACCATGGTTACGTATCATTATTGAACGTGATGGCTGCAAAAGAACTTAGGTGAGCTATGCAGCTTTATATTTTCCCGGTATCTTGTTTTAGAACGATCTTGATGTTTCTGTGATGAGTCTATTTTTAAACTCAATTCAATTCAAAGTGTTTATTGTCATATGCACAGTAAAGAACCCTTTTTACCTGCAAAATAAAATTCTTACTTTGCTGTCCACACAGTTGCCAGCAAAAAATAAAATGGAAACTAAGAAATGTTTGGCATTTCTTGAATCCCAAGACTTTAACCTTCCGAATGATATTTGGAACGATGCATTTGAGTGATTGGTGACATCGTACAGACACCGTACAGGTCTGTGACACGTATTTGCTTCTTTGCAAGCTTTGGGAATGTTAAGGGGGTAATAAGTTTGACTGAACTATCTGACTGTTTTGTCGACGTTCCCATTGTAGCGCCTTATAATCCGGTGCGCCTTATGTATGGAAAATATAGGACCAAAAACTATTTTTTGGGGGTGCGCCCTATAACCCGGTGCGCCTTATAGTGCGGAAAATACGGTAATTACATTACCCCCAGATTACTGACACAAAAAAGTAGCTCGTTACTTTGAATTTCCAACTGATGCGTGCTGGCAAGTGAGCATGTCATGAAAAAGTATGTTACAGACCGCATTCATCTTCAAATGAATCAAAATTTGTGCAAATTGGAATTTCTTGGAATTTCAATCGCAATTTAATTTAACTTGCAAAACCTTGTATGCCAGTGATTTCAAACTCAATAATTTGAGGTCTATGATGAGTTTGGACATCATTTTAATTTCAATTGTAAATTTCAAAGCCCTGTTTTTTATGTCAAACCGTTAAAAACATAGCAGAATTATTGATTTATTTAATGCGTGGTATGGATACCAATCTATTGTACAGATTACAAAATGAAACAATAGTGACATTTATCCACATAAATTTATGCTCAGTCCCAAAACAGCTCCCACTTCTTTTTGAAGGAAATCCCTGTGTTTACATCTAGCCATGATGTTTTCACATGCGGAACAACGTAAGTTAACGTACACAACTTGTACCAAACATGGAAATGCTGCATACATTAAGGCACATAGACAAGTTTTGATGAAATGATGAAAAAAGTGATGCAAGCACCAAAGGAAATGTACTAACCTTGATGCCAAACTGTGAGAGTGGAAAATATCCATTAAGAAGGCAAGTGAGCATTAAAAGACAAGAACAATTACAATAGAGAGAATGGAGATAGAGAAAACATAAAAGTGTATCACTTCTGCGAATGTTTTAAGTCCAGATGTCTAAACCCACTATTGATTATGTTGAGCATCCTACTTGTGTTTTGGGAATGGTTTGAAGAAAAAAAAGAGGGGAAAAAAAAACTCCCACCATATAATCCTGGTAATCATATCCCAAGTTATCCGTGCAGACCATGTAACAGCAACGTTTTGTAGTATTAACAGGGATGTGATTTGACCGAAGTGAAATTATCTGAAAATTAGGCGGGGGTCTGGGGGCCGCGGGCACCCAGCTAGGTCCAGGGCAGTGCCCTGGTGGGGGGACAAGTCGGGCGAAGCTCCCCGAAGCACATGGGTTTTCCGTGTTTTTAAGTACTTTCAATGCACTCAGATGACAAAGAAATAGACAAAACAACAGCATAAATTTTCAATGTATTTTGAACTATCCCATATAAAATTACAGTTTAAGTCAACTCAAAATCAGTCACATTAAAAAACATTGGACTGCCTTTGCTTTTAAAAACTATCACTGAGAATATCATCATATCTAACTCATGTGATTACTAAGTTAACACATAAATCATGTTGAAGAGTTCAAATTTCATGAAGAAATAATTGTATCATGACCAAATGAAAAGTAACTCATATTAGAACATACCACAAATGTCTTTGTTATAGCAGAAGATGTTATCTAAAAACCAACTCTTTCGGGTCGTAAACGGCTCTTCAGGTTGTTTTTGCTTCTTTGATCCCAACATGACTAAATATTATGTAAAATTATGCACAAAATGACTAAATGACTAAAACATAGAACAAAAAAGAAATAAATACCAAAATGAAAAAGTAGTGAAAAGAAACAAAAGGACCAGAAAAAAAGAAAAGAAAGAAATGTAGGAAAAAAAGTAAATAGAGAACAAAAAGAAAAAAGTAACAGCTCGGAAAAAATAAACACAATGAGATTTTTTTGGAAGGAATTTAAAAAAAAGTAGAAAAAAAAACGGAAAAAAGAAGAAAAAGTTTGTGTTGCATTCAAATAATTTCCAATTATATCAAGTGAATCTTGTTGCCAACATTGTACTTCCACTAAAAAATGTGATTAAGTACAGTTCTGTATCTTACAACCGACTAAATAAGCCCCCCAAAATGTTAATATTATGCGACAAAATCTATCAGGAAATAAAAAGAAATGGATATCTTGTGAAAGAATTGTACGAACAAACGACGTTTGTAGACCTTTGCAATAGTACATGAGTCAATTCATTCAAAAAGAGAAAAATAATTTTGCATTGCCGGAAACTCAGCAAAATGTAACTTGATGTCAAGTTTTGGACATGTTTGACAATGACTTAGTTGTCACACTTGGGATTGCTGTTGCTCACTGTTGTTTCAAGCGTTGCTCACCGACTTTGTGTGAACGCTCAGACCCGTGGAAAATTACAGGGAACATTGGTTGCAGCATAACAGTGTTGGTTCTTGGATTGAAGTTAAAACATGATTTTCTTTTATTGTCAAAAGTCGAGTACCCTATGTACTAATTAATTTTGTTTTTCTCTTTTTAAATTAAATATGAAATTTAACTTGTTTTCTACTGACACAGCAGTGATACAGAATGCTATAGACTTGTCACCATATCTTGCAAAAGCTTTGATTGTTTTAGTTTTTGGGGTCAAAAAATAGTGAGTAATGTAGTACAAGATGCTTCAAGAAACATAATTAAAGACCTACCCCTCTAGCTCGATGATCTTCTTGTCTTTTTCATTTTTCTCATTTTCCATTTCCCGGAGGATCTCAAGCAGGCGGTCCACCTCGGCTTGCGATTTCCCAGAATCCTCTTTGTGGCGGGCCACTTCCTGATCCAGGCTTTTAATGCGTTCTGCCACCTCAGTGTTGGCCTGAGCTTCTAGAGCTGCATTCTGAGCCTGAAAATGAGAGGATATAGGTAAAGGTTTTCAAATTACAAACCAGCGGCAAGATAAAATATCTTACTCTCTTAAGGTGGTTATCCAGTTTGTGACACTCCTCCCGTTTTTGCTCGAGGGCAATCTCCAAACTCTTTAGTTTGGAGTCCTTTTTCAAGCCTGAAGAAGCCAGCGATGATGCATGCTCCTTTAGGTCAAGCAGAGATGTCTGAGCACAATAAAAATGGGGAAATTGTCAAGGTGGCCGTTTTGGATGTAAATCTCTCAGAAATTCAGTCTAGTGAAAATAACTTGTTTTTTTATTCCTAAATACAAAAACAATCTTTCTCACACACACACACACACACACACACACACACACACACACACACACACACACACACACACACACACACACACACACACACACACACACACACACACACACATAAACAACGTTTCAATAATCAGTCTAATTATACCTCTTGTACGTTTATCAATCTTATATTCTTTTATTGTGAAGTCGTGCTCATGTGTGTAATGTTTTCACTGACGTGTAATAAACCACGCCCCCCTGGGGGCGTTCTTTTTTTCTCTTTCAACCAACATGGAAGACGTGAGTACTTTTGCTCCTGGTATCACGATTTAGTTTTTAACAATATATGTATTTTATCTGTGTAAATACAGCCACCAAAGAGTCTTAATAATGACTATCTCTGACAGCAATCACAACAAAAATATGTATTTAGTTGGTTGGTTGGATCCCTTAACCACTAGGGTCGCAGAGGCACCGTTTCCTCTGGTGTCTTGGGCAATTACTTCCCCCCCAAAAAATGTGATCACGTGAAAATTTAAGATAACTTAAGTATACAGAACAAAATTCACAAATATACATTTTTCGAAAGTGTGACAATATTTTGTTTAAACTTTTACAGAAACTTCATCTTATAATAAAAGACACTAGATGAATAGCTGTGTTCGGAATTGAATGATTATCACCTCTCTGTCTGACAGGTCTCCCTGCAATAAGCTCAACCTCTCCTTCAGCTCTTTCAGCTCCTTCTTCGTGCACTCCAACTCTTCAGTCTTCTCTCGGTCATCTCTGTCTCGCTGTTCCTTCAATCGCTCTATGATTCGTTCCTATCACAAAGTGTAAATGAAACACACACTGCATACACATATGGATAAAAATAGACTGTACTGTATATGAATGTCAAAATGAAGGAAGGCTCCACTTTTCCACTTGGCAATGCTAAAGCCGAATCTGCTGAGATTTTTTTGTTAAAATTTCAATTCAAATGTATTCATGACGTTAATAGTACTGTATTTTCCGCACTATAAGGCGCACCTAAAAGCCTTTATTTTTTTTAAAAGCTGACCATGCGCCTTATAATACAGTATTTATGGATCAATATTAAGTCGCAAAGTCTTCCAACTAACTTGCAGCCGCCGACTCGATTTTCCCCCGAACGCCAAGTAGTCCGCGGTGTATGCTGGGATTTATTTACCGGCGTTTCATTGGCTAACCAATGTGTCAATCATCATTTGAATCGATCGCTATTGGCTAAAGTTATTCAGAGGTCAAGGGGCGGATCCTTTTTATCATTTACAGGCTGGCATAGGCTTAAGCTGCAAAACAAAGCCTGCAATTGGCCAAAAAAGATGTGTCAATCATCAGTTGAATCGATCACTATTGGCTAAAGTTATTCGGAGGTCAAGGGGCGGATCCTTTTTATCATTTACAGGCTGGCATAGGCTGAAGCGGCAAAACAAAGCCTGCAATTGGCCGAAAAAGATGAATGTGTATAGCACATGGTTGACGGCATACAGAAAGCATTTTTCACCATTCTGTATTTGTAAATATTTTATTCTCCTGGATTTACTACACTCACGGATATAAGAGGAGCATGGCTGCACATTATTATTGAACACAACGACTTCCGTGAGCTACTCCGGCTATATATTTTCCCTGTATCTTGTTTCAGACTGAACTCGATGTTTCTGTGATAAGCGGTGCAGATAATGGATGGAATGGAGTGTCTATTTTTAAATTAAACTCAATTCCAAGTGTTTATTGCGAGCGAAAAAGAAAATAGAAACTAAGGAATGGTTGGCATTTCTTGAATCCCAAGACTTTAACCTTCCGAATGATGGAACGATGCATTTGAGTGACATCGTACGGACACCGCATCCGCACGTGTCTTCGACACGTATTTCCTTCTTTGCAAGCTTTGGGAATGTTAAGGGGGTAATCAGTTTGACTGAATCATCTGTTTTGTCGACGTTCCCATTGTAGCGCCCTATAATCCGGTGCGCCTTATCTATGGAAGATATAGGACCAAAAACTATTTTTTCGGGGTGCGCCCTATAACCTGGTGCGCCTTATAGTGCGGAAAATACGGTATATTCAAAACTCTTCAATGTCTTCTATACAATGCCAGCTGGGTGATTGTCACTTACCTGACGAATTGATTTAACCTCGCATTTACACCTCAAGTATGAAACGGATCGTTCAAAGAAAGTAAAGCGAGAAGCTGTTTATTTACTCATCTGCCATGTGTACAGGTGTTCTCTTACCTTTTCTGCAAGAGATTCCTCCAGCGTGGTGAGGGCAGTGTCTGTGTTGGACGTGTCAGCCTGCAAAGACTTGAGTCTTTCCTTTAAACTGCTCATTTGCTTCTCTTTGTCCCTCAGCTGCTCCTGGAGGTTCTCAATCTTCAAGGGGAGCATAAAAACACCAGGCAAAAAGGAGTTTAAAAGGGTAGAATAGACGTCAAAACTACTGTCCCTGGAAATTGTGATCCTTTTATTTGAGGTGCGGAGGGGTATAAACAACTGCTAAAAATAAAAAATTATTCATGACTCCTTGATTTGGTCCGGGATACTGTGTAAGAACATTTTCCTGCTGCGTTTTAGTATGGACTAGTACCGACCAATGTTCCCTGTAATTTTCCACGGGTCTGAGCGTTCACACAAAGTCGGTGAGCAACGCTTAAAACAACAGTGAGCAACGGCAATCCCAAGAGTGGCAACTAGATCATTATCAAACATGTCCAAAACTTGACATCAAATTACATTTTGCTGAGTTTCCGGCAATGCAAAATTATTTTCCTCTTTTGAATGAATTGACCCATGTATTATTGCAAAGGTTGTACGGCCTACAAACGTCGTTTGTTTTCACAATTCTTTCACAAGATATCCACTTCTTTTTTTTCCTGATATATTTTGTCGCATAATACTAACATTTTTGGGGGCTTATTTAGTCGATTGCAAGATACAGAACTGTACTTCATCACATTTTTTAGTGGAAGTACAATGTTGGCAACAAGATTCACTTGCTATAATAAGAAATTATTTGAATGCAACACAAACTTTTCCCCGTGTTTTTTTCTACTTTTTTTTAAATTCCTTTAAAAAAAATCTCATTGTGTTTATTTTTTCAGAGCTATTACTTTTTCCTTTTTGTTCTCTATTTACTTTTTTCCTTTGTTTCTTTCTTTTTCATTTTTTTCTGGCTTTTTTCTATATTTTTCCTTATTTTTTTCTCTTCCTTTTGTTTCTTTTTCTCTCAGCTTTTCACTACTTTTTCATTTTGGTATTTATTTCTTTTTTGTTCTATTCCCTCCTTCCTTTAAGTCATTTTGTGCATAATTTTACATATTATTTGGTCATGTTGGGATTAAAGAAGCAAAAAAAACACGAAGAGCCGTTTAGGACCCGAAAGAGCCAGTTCCTTTTAGTGAGCCGAGCCGAAGAAGCCGGTTCTCGAAAAACTCTACTGACTTTACTCAACTTCGTTCTACTTGGACCTTGACTTCAGAATACCGCATTTAGAAGACAGCGTCAGTGGAACCCGTGTATTTTTACCTTCATGCACTGTAACTTTGACTTAATTCGCTTCTTATTAGCAATTTTGAGCCCTCATTTTTTTGAGCTGGCTAGATTCTCTTGTGCGCTGAGAATGTGCGGGCAGTGCGCGATTGCGCACGCGCGCAGCTTAGAGGGAACATTGGTAACGACTCAGATCTTTTTCAAGTTTTGATATTACCAATGTTAAGTTCCAATCACCTTTTTCTGAAGCACGTTGACTTTGCGCTCCTTCACCTCAAGCATGTCCTTAAGGTCATGGATCTCGCCATTGAGCGTGCCTTTCTCTTCTGAAATTTCGTGGATCTGCTTGCTCTTCTTATTCAGAGTTGCCTCCTTCTCTTCCAAGCGCAAACGCAATGCATCCACCTGACATGGAAAGAAATGGACATAAGTAAATAACCCACTGATCTTGCTGTTTTAAGAATAGAATGGAATAGTTTTGATGGCCAATAATAGCAAAGTGATGAAACATCATATTCAAAAATATTAGACATGGCACTTTAAGAAGCTGTTATAGGTTTCTTCAGGTACAGCCTACCTTTATACCTAAAAATCTCTTGCCCCATTTTCACAATAACAATAAGGGTGTCTGGCACCTATATTCAGAGCTGTCCAAATTTATCATTTTGGAGCCAAAGGGTCCAAAGGAACACCATATTCAAACCATCTACAAAATAGTCCTACCGCAACCACAGAGCTTCATCGTGTTGTACGAGTTATTTTTAGCTCTGGGATCTGTGCCATTAGATTGTTTAGTTGGCTTTGTTTAGAGATTGATTCTAGGTTTTTATCATAAACACGCAGAAACTACCGCCATTCACCGCTGGTTCTACACTGCTTGTCTTGCTTAGATCTTCATGAAATAGTGTAAAAATTGAATACATTTTGTGCAGGCAATTAAGTCTTATAGAAAGGCTAAATAAAGAAAAAACACTAGCGAGCAGAGGGTGCTCCAATACACCTTGTCCTCTCTCTGATGGCGATACTCATGGGTGTAGTCAAATTTTTTGGATGCAAGAGTTGTAGAACCAAAACATAAGTACCGTAAGTTCCGGACTATAAGCCGCTACGTTTTCCCCAAACTTTCAACCCCGCGGCTTATTCAGTGATGCGGCCAATTTATGTCATTTTTCTAACGGCCGCCAGCGGCGCTCGAGTACAAAAGGTAAGATTTAGACCGGTGGAATATATGCGCCGAGGAAGACTGCAACTTCTTAGCTTGTGCACAAAATAAATTAGCGTAGACATATCCTCATCATGCAAATTGCAAAAAGAAAGGCACATGACGCAGCTTTCAAGCTAAACGCAATCGAGCAGTCCGATAAAGAAGGAAACAGAGCTACTGTGCGTAAACTTTACTTTGTGAGCGTGTTGCTAGCGTGTTTTTGAACAAGGGAGCGTGGGACGACGTCTATACGACAAAGTCTCTTTCCCATACTTAAGGAAGACGACTTTGATGACGTCAGTTTTAGGAGGAAGATGAGGACTGTTTACCGTGGTTTCTACATGCACGGCGTGTTGCTAGATGCGTTTTGCTACCCTTCACAGGCACGGTTTGGGATAAAGGTTATAATATTATTATTAAAGCTTTGAAAACTCTCTCAGTGTACCGTCTTTCTTTGTAAATATGTGTAACTATGTATAATATGTATTTGCAACTGTATATTTTTGTAATGTATTTATTTTAGAAATTTTATTCTGATATGTTTTGCACGAGCAAATGAGAAAGAAAGGGCGGGGCAAACGCGGACTGACGGGAAGTGGAGTAAAGGTGAGACGTGTTTGTGGACGCGGCCGACAATAGTGGATATATATTTTTCCCACCCTTACCTTTGGAAATATACTTTTTTCCTTGGATTCCTTTCAACGGGTACCCGGACTCTGCAGGTCTGCATCAAACCTTAAGTACCGGTATCATTTGCCGTTCATTTTGCCGGCTGTGATTTCTAGACTGTGTCGGGCTTGGGTTAATTTTGTGTTTGTGTTGCATTTTCTCAATGTGGGCGCATGCGGCTAATATACAGGTGCGGCTTGTGTATGTACAAAATCGGTTTTCCTGCCGAAATGTGGTGGGTGCGGCTTATAATCAGGTGCGCTCTATAGTCCGGAATTTGCGGTAATAATGATCGCGTCTACATCCTGATTGGCATCTGTTGTGTCCTTGGAAAAGAAGGTATGCTGTCTGGCGCCATCACTGACCTAGCGGTGTGTATTGTGGATGATAGGCATATATAGGTTTATGCAAACTAAAGACTTTGTAAGAGGTCTACGGGTCAAGAAGACAAGACTGTAAGCCTCAGCGTCCATGCTGTAACTCAATACATCTCTATCTCCAACCAAGACCATGCTCAGAGCTGAAACTCATGAGGAATTTCATAAAAGATTCACAGATACGGAATCTACACATCCGGATGAATGAATGAATGAGCGATGAATGAATCCATCCGTTTACTCATTCAACTAGTGGTTTGAATTTGATTGCGCTGTACCTCAGTTTGCAAAATAGCAGCCCTCTGCTCCTTGGCAGTAAGAGACTCCTTGAGAACTTCAATGTGCTGTTTGCTGTCTGAAAACTGGTTGGTGAGTGTTTCCAATTTTGTCTGAAGCCCGAGGAGCTCAGTGTCCTTCCTGGAGAGGTCCTGCTTCACCTGCTCCATCTGGGTGGACAGTGGCGACAAAACCACAGATCAGCTTCTTATAACAATTGCAAATGGAAGAGATGTTTCCCTTAAAACGACAAAATTTGGCATCCCGATAAAGCAGAATCCATTGAACATTCCTTACTTTGAAACCCTCTTAAAAAATTGATGATATGATTTCCCACAACAACAAAAATCTCATATTTGTTTCACCTTGCTCTTCAAGAATTTGGTATGGCTACGATAGACCTCCATTTGCTTCATTTCTTCCTGTCGTTCCTCGCAGCTTAGAAGTCCATTAGACTTCATCATTAACAGTTCCTCTTCCATGTCTCTCATGTTTCGCTCCATGGAGTTGATCTTTACATCCTGTGGTTGAGTGATTAATACATAAAACTAGAGTGACATGACAAGATCAACAAGATTTAGGTGTAGAAAAGTCCTTACCTTCATGTCAATAACTGTCTGTAAAGCTTTGGTTTTGGTGGACTCCGGTGTTGCTTCATATCTGCGATGCAGCTCCTGTTGTCCGGAAAGATTTGCTTAGTACTACTTTGTAAGAAATTACAAAATACAAACCCCAATACTTACATAAAAACACAAACAATAACAAGTATACAGCAGCCACAAAAGCATACAGTGGAAATGGTAAGTACACACATTTTCTCATCACTTTCGTATTATTAATGATCTATTCTTCCATTGTATGGAACAATTATTCTGCTGATCAGATGAAGAAGTTACTGTTATAGTTCCCAAAGTTGAACATGGAATTACTTCTCTCAATGCAGTTATCTCTCTGTCTCGCTGATCCAATAAGCTTTCCAGATGATGCCGATGCATCTCTGCATCGGCCAGCCTCCTGGTGCGCTCCTGGTCCTCTTCTGATGCCTTAGCAGATTGACCTGAACACATATTAGTAATGAATAAGTACATAATAAATATTTTGTTAAGCTGGGGGCTAGCCTAGGCTAATACATGGACAAGGATTTTAAAGAGTTTTTTTTATCATATGATGTTTTATATGAATTATCCAAGTCTCAAACTAACACAAACATAGGGCCAGGGTTGGGTAGGGTTACTTTAACTGGATTACTTTCAATTACTTTTGGATGACTCCAATATACCAAATATGCTAATAAAAGACAAAAGAAAGAAAAAAAATTGTTAGTTTTGCCGAAGATCAAAGAGATCAAAGCCAGGAGAGAAAGCTTACCACGTGTTGTGAGTCATCATTTTATTCCTATTTAGTTTCTTTTGTCTTTTATTAGCATATTCGGTATTGGAGTCATCCAAAAGTAATTGAAAGTAATCCAGTTAAAGTAACCCTACCCAACCCTGCATAGGGCAAACCGTTTTCAGTATTGAAAGCAGAATGCAATAAATATAGCCTGTCGAATATGACTCATACATTTTGTTGTTTTGACAGAGTTTTACATCACGAAGGCATGAAAGCTGCAAGCCGAACGGCGAGACAAGCGATTTTCCTTCACAGGCACCCACAAATATCTTCATTGCATACAGGGGCGGATGTGAAAAATCAGCTTGTTCCACAGTAAACAATCTTTAAGTTAACAGGATGCAGAAACTCCCACCAACCTTTGCTTTGCAGCATTTCCAGGAGTTTCTTGATAGATTCATCTCGGGCTCCCAGGGTTTGCTTCTGCGTGTCAATTCTCAACTCCATCTCCTCCAAGGTTTTCCTAAGTAGAAAGAGCTCCTTGGCCTGCCTGTCATGCTCACAATGCAGTCGTCGAAAGTTCTCCTCGGTCGGTTCGGACGCCAAGGCTAAATCCCGGCTTTGGCTGGCGGGGTCTTGCTGGAGTAGCTGGTTTAGGTCACGCTGGATCCTTAGCTCATCCTGGAGTGCCTGCACTGTCATTTGGAGGTGCTGCAAGATTGGGGAGAAAATCTTCATATCTGACATAAAAATATGGTTTCAACAAGTAGTACAGTTCTTCATGTCGGAATTATATTCCTGTGTTAGCAGCTGAAAAACAATCAAATTAGACTAACAAGTACTAATTACTCTTAAAAAATGACTTTATTTGTGTAATGGTCAGTGTTCTCATTTACCCGCTTCCCTGCGTCCTATTTTTGCTGGGGACGCATAGTCAAATCAATGTGTGTCCCCCGGGACGCAACATTTTTTGACACGAAATTGTCATTATCATTTTTTTGAGAAAGATTTACCGCACTCCAAACTTTTCGTGAGGCAGATCCGCCATTGTTGTTTTGGTCTCACGGTATGAGTTTTCGTCTGCACGCCGATCTCCAGTTCGAGTTGTGTAGTGAAAGTCGGTTTCTTTTTAGAGAACCGGCTTTTTCGGCTCAACTCATTAAAGGGAGCCGGCTCTCAAACGGCTCACTTGCTTTGATGCATTATATTACGAATGATTATGTTGTATAAAGAAGTTAAGAAAAAAAGGAAGTATAAAAGGAGAAAATGAAAAAAAGACAGGTTTGTGGTGATCCCTTTTAATCAGTATATTACCAACAATAATTTAATGCAGAAAATGAATTAATAATTTAAATAAGAAAATGTATTATTCTACTTAATTCTATTTGCATGTATTTTTTCCTTCTACAGTGAACGTCCAAGCGACTTCATTTTTCAACTTTTTTTATAATAAACCTCATTCATGTCGAGCAACTCAGTGTCTCACAACAAAATGTTCATTAACAATATATATGATACAAGGAAACACATGTACAATATAACATGTTAAACTACATAGCTAAACATGTTTGAAAAAAAAGAAGATTTTTTTGTATTTTGTAAGGGAAAATACGACAGTTTGTCATGGCATGGATAACACTAAATTTTGGGGACCCATAGATCTCTGTTGGGACCCATAGATTTTTGAGCATGCGAGTCCCCGGGACCCATCACTTTTCACAGGTAAAATGAACACTGAATGGTGCTGTAAAACATTTACAATGATGTAATTAAGTGCTTTAACTGATGACATGCTGTGTTTATTTGGCACAGAATTGCAATTATGAAATGGCCCTGTAGCAATCCAAATGAGAGAAAATCAGAGTTAAAAGAATTTCCAGATGCTACCACTAAAGATTACTTACTAAAGGCTGACTGTCAAGCATCAGCTTGTCCCAGTTAGCATGTGAGTACCCCGCCATAGAGACCTGATCCTGCAGTCTTGGTAAAGTTGTCTTTTTAATCGCATTGCTTACTTGTGCTTGCAGGATGCACAGAGGAGGAGACGGAGGGACAAGGCCCGGGAAACGACACGCTTCAATAGAATGTGACGCCCTGACAACCTGCCGCTTATCTCACGTTCGGCTGTGTTCAGAGTTCTAGTTTGGTCGAATTACAATTTTTTGTTCAAATACCGAAGTAATAAAAATACAATTTTTTGGGTCAAATCCCGATTTTTTTCAATAAATTCATTTATGTACCGAGGTATCACCTTATGATGGATGTCACAGTTTTATCCATCCATATTTAGTGTAAGTCGATTATTTTGGCAAGCCGTGTACAAACACTTCTGGTAAACACATGGGTCACAGGAAGAGAGCTTACTTTTGACATTAGGAGGAAACAAGCCCAATGCTTCCTTAATTTAGTGTGACAAAAATAAAATCTTCCTTTATTTAACGTCAAACGTTGAATGCTGACATAATGACATCTTTGTATTTGGAATACAATGGAACCTCGGTTCTCGACCATAATCCGTTCCATTTCTTTGTATGAAAACCGATTTGTACGATCACCGAAGCCGTTTTTTTCCCATTAAAAGTAATGTAAAATTGTTTTAATCCGTTCCAACACCCTGAATGTTTATATTGAATATTTAACGTAAAGCTAACCCAGGCTAATCGTACGTTCGCGTCAGCGTAATCTTCCGTACGAAAGATTACGCTAACATAAACGTGTAAAAATAAAAAAATCAGGTCGTTTACACGTCATTTAGCACCCGGGTCTCCACAACAAGTGGTGAGCGGTTAAAGGATAAAGAAAATAATTATGAATAGGATTTCTTACCGGTCGGCAGAAGCCATGCTATATTCCTGAAAGAAGGGAAACTCGCACACCTTCTTCATATTTTGCTATTATTTCTTTTTTAAATGCAATAGTCGTACGCACTAATCCTCTTTTTTCACCTGTAGCAACTTTGCTGCTGGCACCAACCTTCTTCCGAGGCATAATTAGGGGTTAAAACACTCCCTTCACCGCTTTTGAAAAACGAAAACAGAAAAGGAGTGCGCGTTGCCGTGACAACAGTTCTTCACGAGGGGTGGGGGCAATCTACACTCGTACGCCGCTCAGCGTCGCCCCTAGCGTACCGGCGTTCGAACTGCGATTTTTTTGAACGAAAAGCGAAGCAAGAATTTCTCGAAATTTTTGGTCGAGAACCGATTTGTTCGAACTGAGAGACGTTAGAAAACCGAGGTTCCACTGTACTCACAAGTGCCATACGTACAGGGTTATTGTTTTGTCTCTATGTGATTCCTTTGGATCGTTCCAAAAATCTGACTTCTGATCCCAGTCGGACTATTGCCTGCATGTAAAAATAATTACTGAGACTATCCAGTGCAAGGCAAGTGGTGAAACCTAATCAGACCAGGGTAGTGTTGCAAAGTTTGTGGAATTTGACGCTTGTAAAGCAGTGCTATGTCACTAACCCGATCTTAAACCTGGTGATGCTTTAAGAGTAACATTGAGACATCTGCCCTTTCATTTCAGCCCCCACTGTTCATCTCCTCGCATTTCCCATTTTTTATTTCAACAGTAGCCTGTTCATCTTTTATCTTCATATTGTCTGCAATTAACACTTTTAGCCCGTCCTCACCGCCTCCCTTCATCACCTTTTCAATACTGTGAAAATGCCTGTGAAGGCACTAGTACTGAACACATACCCATCTACTGACTGACAAAAATTGGGGAATTGGCAGCATTCACACTCTTGCTGTATTTTTAGGCAATGTGTTTTTAAATGGTGTATTTGATGCAAAACAAGAAATTCCATATTTGGGATTTTGCATCCATATTGTGTTACCACAGCTTGAGGAGCTCTCAGGTTACCCGAAATAAATAATTATGAGAAAGACGCAGATGCGTTTTATTTGTTCCAATAAAGTAGACACATACATGCCTGTGAGCATTGTAGTATTGTCGTATGCGTTGCTACTCCTCGGGCATAACGGACATAACTGTTGCATGTGGGTATCTATCCATTCATTTATTTAGCCTCATATATAAATCTTTGGGGAAACAGTTGACATTTAAATTTTAACCGACTACAATGTGCGATCTTTGGGTGTGTTGTTTCAGAAGTCACACCTTCAGCTCGGCAGCCTAGATGGTAGGGCGCCCGCTCTGAGACTGGGAGGTCGCCGGTTCAAGCCTCGGCCGAGTCATACCTAAGACTTACAACATTGGTACTCATTGTCTCCCTGCTTGGCGCTCGGCATTAGGGGTTGGAATTGGGGGGTTTGGTCACCTAATGACTTCCAACACAGCAGTTGGGTCTAAAATGGCGGCACCCTGTTTGGCTGCGGCTGCATCGGCTCGCTACAGTTTAAACTGTACGGGTCAAGTGTAACGACATTTCGTTCTGTGTGCATGGTTACAAAGAATGACAATCAAAGTAAATTCTATTCAATTCTACATACAGATGGTTTGAAAACACTATATGTGTGATTTAAACAAATGAATCAGTGTATTCGAGGCACATTTTAGTGTTTTGTCCACCCTGGATAGTTTCACTTTTCGCTAATTGCCTGAACTGAATGCACCTAACCAGAAAGGAGATAATGTCACGTTTGTGGGATTTGCCAAATGTGTGATTGGACAAAAATCTCGGGATTAGGCAAAAAAAAAAAACACTAATGACAACTGCAAATGTGAAAGAGACGGGAGAATCAAAATGTGTTGGTTTACTTGAGGATAAGCCACACTCAGTCCATGGTCCCAGTAGGAACAAAACCCAAATCCCAAAGCAGCATTTTATAAGAAAAGGTTTGATGGCCATGACCTAAACTAACGTAAACAATTAAGGAAAACTCACCTGAGCTTCATCTTGAATTACACGGTACTGTTCCTTCCAAACAGAGATCTTTGACACTTCATCTTTGCGAAGCGCTCGTTCCTTTTTCAGCTCTGGACTCCAAAACGTCTTGATTGAATTCATGGATGAGCTCAGTTTACTCTCTTTCACCTCTACTTCCCGCCGCAGCAGTTCATTTTCCCGCAGAACCTTTGATACAGGGATGAATGCAGTAAATAATGTGACAACAATTATATTTACTAAAAATATTCGGATTTTATGAATGCAGTAAATAATGTGACAACAATTAGAATTACTAAAAATATTCGGATTTTACCAGTTTTCCAAAGACATTTCCAGGTCATAAACATTAGCAAAGAATTTGTTCGCAAATATGTGCAAAATGATGTTCAGATGATATGAGAAAGTTACCTAAGTTACCTAAAAAAGGGATGGGCAATAAATATATCAGAATTGTCTTGATATCTGTTCTAGTTGTGTGCAATCACTGTATTAGTATAATAAAAACTATACAATTTCAGGCAGCAGTCAATCTGTATGTGGTTCACTTGTTTGATGATCTCAGCTAGGGCCAAAAGTTAAAATCTGTCAGTGACAACTATCGGATCGGTCGATAGAAATTGACACACACACACACACACACACAAACGAAAAAATTGCAGACACAAAGAACACATGCAACTTAAAAAAAGGAACTTCCTGATGGAACTGAAATTCAAGAATAATCTGTACAATAGAAGTACCGTAAATTCCGGACTACAAGCCGCTACTTTTTCCCCAAACTTTCAACCCTGCGGCTTATTCAGTGATGCGGCCAATTTATGTAATTTTTCTAATGGCCCCTAGCGGCGCTCCAGTACAAAAGGTAAGATTTAGACCGGTGGAATATATGCGCCGAGGAAGACTGCCACTTCTTAGCTTGTGCACAAATTAAATTAACGTAGAAATATCCTCACCATCCAAATTGCGAAAAGAAAGGCACATGACGCAGCTTTCAGGCTAAATACAATCGAACCGTCCGATAAAGAAGGAAACAGAGCTACTGCACATAAACTTTAATTTGCGAGCGTGATGCTAGCGTGTTTTTGAATAAGGGAGCGTGGGACGACGTCTATTTGACATAGTCTCTTTACCATACTGGGGTAGGCTACTTTGACGACGTCAGTAATAAGGAGGAATATGAGGACGGTTTACTGTGATTACTACAAGTACGTTATGTTTTTTTAACACAGTTGTCTACTGTGTTGCAAGCGTGTTGCTAGTAGCGTTTTGCTACCCTTCACAGGCACAGTTTGGGATAAAAGTTATAATATTATGATTAAAGCTTTGAAAACTCTCTCGGTGTACCGTCTTTCTTTGTAAATATGTGTAACCATGTAAGGTATGTATTTGCAACTGTATATTTTTGTAATGTATTTATTTTAGAGACTTATTCTGATATGTTTTCCACGGGCGAATCAAAAAGAAGGGGCAAAAACAGCGGGGGCTGACGGGAAGTGTAGTAAAGGTGAGACATGTTTGTGGACGCAGCAGACAATTGTGGATATATATTTTTCCCATTCTTACCTTTGGAAATATACACTTTTTTCCTTGAATTACTTTCTACGGGCACCCGGACTCTGCAGGTCTGCATCCAACCTTAAGTACCGGTATCATTTTCCGTTCATTTTGCCGGCTGTGATTTTTGGGTTAATTTTGTGTTTGTGTTGCACGTTTGCAATGTGGGCGCGTGCGGATAATATACAGGTGCGGCTTGTGTATGTACAAAATCGGTTTTCCTCCCGAAATGTGGTGGGTGCGGCTTATAATCGGGTGCGCTCTATAGTCCGGATTTTACGGTAATTTAAATCTTCTTGAAGAAAGGAGCGTGGATTTTTTTTGTACCAAAAAAAAAGGATTTTTTGGGCGAGTAAACTGCAACTATATTCTGAAATAATATTGCTATGTTATGGGGCTACTATTGATGCTTTTTTATATGTGTTGCAGCTTTATAGCCATAAAATAGTTATTGAGGGATGGCTTGATTCCAACGTAGCACTACTGAAGGCCTATGTGTGAAATGCACAGCCCAACACTGCAATGTATCATCCCTTGTGATAGAATTTTTACCTATGTTCAACTAAGGAAGTGTAACCCCGAGTCCAAATGACAGCAATACCTCTTTGAGTTGTGCTTGAAGGTCAAGTATGGTATTGTCCCTTGCCTGCCGTACAGAATGGGGTACCGTTGATGCCATGTGGTGCTCCCCAAAAGCCAAAGCGTCGCCCGTCATCAGGCCCACAGGCAGTACCGTGCTTGAAGGCACAGAAGTGGAGATGTTGGGTGTGCTTGCCGCCACTACACCGCTGCTGCTTCCGGTCCTCGAACCGTAAGTCACCCGTTGTCGGCCCATTGTGGTCACTGCACCGCCCGCACTTTTAGGAAGGTGCTCCCCCATAGCCACTTCATTGTCACTAAGGTACATGGGTCCCGAAGTGGCATACGCTGCATTGAGGGATTGGATGTTCTCCATTGAAAGTGTCTTTCCCCCTGCACCTCCAGGACCTCCTCCGCTTCCCCCTGTGCTGTTAGTGCGACGGTGGCCCATACGGGGGGAGCGAGGGAGACGAGGGGAGCGACCTGATCCCTGATTACCGCCCCCTCCTGTATCCCTGCCTCCACTGTGATTGGCATCCCCTCTCACTGAGCGGGCGCTACCATACATGTTCGGAACAAAAGACTAAAGGCTAGCAGCAAAAGTAAATTTGGATAGGTGCCTTGTGCTTGTTGTTATGGTTGCTCAGCAGGAGGCAGAAGGCACGATGTTCGTGATGGAAGATGTCTCTCAATTTATACTGACAGGCAGATATTCCCCGTTGATGCTAAATGTGGTGGTGATCTGCAAAGAAAAAACATAACTTAAATTTAGCAACATTCATCTGTTACACTGTACACCTGACCCTCCGTTCACTGGGAATGTGTGATACTGGGAATTTTCATATCAACCTGATCCAAGTAAATACAGGGTAGTATTGATTGATACCGATCTGATATCGATACTTTTGGTTTGGAAATGTCAAGAGCATTGACTAATTGAAACATTCCCCGCTTTGGGCACTCAATTTTTTTCATTTTTGAAAAAGTTAAAACCAAAAAGCAGCAATGTAAAAAAAATACATTTATTTTTATTCTATTTTTTGGGTCATTGTCCATTTTCCATTATCCATTATCAGTCAAATCATGATTCACCTCACAGCCAACAGGCCGAGACACTTGATCCTAGCCAAGAGGCTAAGCCAAGATCCTAGCCAAAAGGCTAATAAGCGATCAGTGCGAATACTGTATTAGTATGTCAACTAGAGAACTAAAATACATTCCATTCTATTTCGGTGTTGGGTAAATACGACTATAATATGTTGTTTACATTTTCAGTTAGGATGTTCTTCATATGACTAGTTAGATTACATAAATTAATAACATTGTCAAATACACAAATACTCTCAAATTACAAGATAAATGCTTGTTATGTGTCAATGAATGGTATTTCTGATTACTTTGAGATACAAATTCAACTTCTTAGGTCTATAGCACTAAATAATATATCCTTTTGCAACAATAACATCCTTTAGACTCAAGGTATAGCTTGACACAAGTTGTTGCAGCGATCTACAAGTATCTTTGGCTATTACTCATGAGTAAAGGCTCCAGTTGAAAAGTATTTTTTGGCTTGCATTCTGCAACTGCATTCTTCAGGTCGGACCAGATTTTCAATGGGATTTGGATTGCCACTCCAGAATCTCCCGGCCCTTCTTTTGCAACCAAGCTGTGCTCAATTTTAAGGTACGCTACAGATTATTGTCCTATTGGAAGGTCCAACGTCTTCTCGCCAATGTCATTGACTGCTAACATTTGCATCAAGGAGTTCTTGGTAGTGAATTGAATTATAATACATTGCACATGGAAAAGATTTCATGTGCAAAACAACCACACAACATGACTGACACATACTGTTGACACATTAGCCCAAAAGGTTTCAGTTTAGGCTCATCACTCCAGAGAATAGCATCCCAAAACTTTTAGGTTTGTCCTCATGGTTTTTGCTATAGTGGACTCCCCTTGTGCTCTGTAGTCAGCGGGGGCTTGTGTTGAGGAGTTTGTGCATGAAAGCCAACATCTTGCAGTGGAAGTATTATAGTCCGGGATGGAACCTGAATACCTCAAATTGACATGTCTGCTTGTAGTTTCAAAGCCGTCACAGTGTATCACAGTGTAGCCGTCACACTGTGCCTTTAACTTTACACCTGCGGTCTATTCTACCAATTGCGTCTCTTTTTATCGGTATCCCTGCTTATGAAGGTAAATGACTTTTTCTCTGAACTTTTTTTACAATTGATTCTATCTCTTAATACTGCAGAGATGTCATCAACTGCAAAGAAGAACCATGCATCACAGTTCTTTTGAATCTGGTTGTTTTCAATAGTTTTTGTTCTTATCATAAGGTTTTTGGTATCAAAAGTTATTACAAGAATGAATTATATTGTCATAAACAGGAATATTGCCAAATATATTTTCATAATTTAAATTCTGCTTGTGCACGGCGGCGCAGTGGTTAGCCCGTGAGCGGCGCAGTTCTGAGGTTATGAGATCGAACCTTCTGTGTGGAGTTTGCATGTTCTCCCTGTGCTTGCGTGGGTTTCCTCCGGGCACTCCGGTTTTCTCTCACATTCCCCAAAAACATGCATGTTAGGTTAATTGGCCTGTCCAAATTGTCCCTAGGTATGAATGAGTGAGTGAATTGTCCGTCTCTGTGTGCCCTGCAACTGGCTGGTAACTAGTTAAGGGTGTCCCCTGCCCACTGTCCGAAGATAGCTGGGATGCTCCAGCACCCCTGCGACCAATGTTCCCTGTAATTTTCCACGGGTCTGAGCGTTCACACAAAGTCGGTGAGCAACGCTTGAAACAACAGTGAGCAACCATAATCCCAAGTGTGGCAAGATAATTCATTATCAAACATGTCCAAAACTTGACATCAAGTTACATTTTGCTGAGTTTCCGGCAATGCAAAATTATTTTTCTCTTTTGAATGAATTGACTCATGTACTATTGCAAAGGTTGTACGGCCTACAAACGTCGTTTGTTCTTACAAATCTTTCACAAGATATCTATTTCTTTTTATTTCCAGATAGATTTCGTCGCATAATATTAACATTTTTGGGGGCTTATTTAGTCGGTTGTAAGATGCAGAACTGTACTTAATCACATTTTTTAGTGGAAGTACAATGTTGGCAACAAGATTCACTTGATATAATTAGAAATTATTTGAATGCAACACAAACTTTTTCTTCTTTTTTCTGTATTTTTTTTTTAAATTCCTTTAAAAAAATCTCATTTTGTTTATTTTTTCAGAGCTATTACTTTTTTCTTTTGGTTCTCTATTTACTTTTTTCGTACATTTCTTTCTTTTCTTTTTTTCTGGCTTTTTTCTAAATTTTTCCTTTTTTTTTCTCTTCCTTTTGTTTCTTTTTTTCTCAGCTTTTCACTACTTTTTCATTTTGGTATTTTTTTCTTTTTTGTTCTATTCTGTAACTTTGACTTAAGTCGCTTCTTAATTAGTAATTTTAAGCCCTCATTTTTGTGCGCTGGCTAGATTTTCTTGTGCGCTGAGAATGTGCGAGCAGTGCGCAATTGCGCACGCGTGCAGCTTAGCGGGAAAACTGCCTGCAACCCTACTGAGGATAAGCGGTGCAGATAATGGATGGATGGAAGTTCTGCTTGTCAATCTAACATAACAAATTTTAAGTAATTATATGCAGGATGAAGAATGTATGCCAAACACGGAAAACACATACTTACTTTGGGTGTTGAATGAGTTTTAACTCTAGGCTCCATTCGAGCCGGTGGTTTGAAATTCCATCGAAAGCTGTAAGTCCTTACAATTGTTGTTTATATTTTACTTTTTCACTGCTTGAAAATACTGTTTTTTGTCATAGCTTTAAAAACTGGTGTTTTTCTGTGGTAGCTTTCTAACATGGGGTTTGTTAACTACGGTTATCACGCATGATTTTCATGTTTGGCAACGAATGTGTTAATAATTTGTTTAACAGTTGACTAAACGCAGCTTTACATCTGAACCTACTCACAACAAACATCACAGACATAAACAAACTCAAGTGGGTGCTATGAATAAAAATATGCTTGTGTCAATTGCCAAACTGCTTGGAAATTTTAAAAAAGGAAATAGTGGATAAGAGTGTAGTGACTTGTTCACCTGACTGCCCATTTTGCACATCTGGTGAGCTGCTCCTCTTGCACTCTTTGCACTACTGTATAATACTATACATAGCTATAATTATTTAGTATATTATTAGTACTTCAATACTCCAACTCAATACAACATTTTATTTATATCTGTACATTCAAGGAAACTGTGCCGGTCAGATATATCGACATTTCGTTTGTATACACGTGTACAAGAATGACAATAAAGTATATCTGAATCTGAGTGTAGCAGAACAAGCATTAACATCAGATCAAACTACTAGGCCTGGCCCTACTGAAGCTGAAAAATACTGCACAATATTGTCTTTAAAATGAAACCAAAATGGATGTCAGCTCTTTTAGACCTTTAGCCCCCTGTAGCGGAGAGAAGGCACATTTGGCTTTTTTCTTAAAAAAAAAGTCTAGCCCGGGGGTGTCCAAACTGCACCCCGCGGGCCATCTGCGGCCCACGGGTCAGTTTTTAGTGGCCCGCAGCAAGTTCTGAAAATACATTTGAATATGGGCCGCACATAGCGCTTGAGCTCAACTCGGTTGCACTTCTCAGTTTTAACACTAGATGGAGCCAGTAACAGAAAAGGTGCTTCTCCACCCATTCATTTGGGATCCCCTGAACTGGAAAACATTGGAATTGTGTTTTTTTTGCTTATTAAATGAACCTTCTTGTCATTCATTCGAACTGTCATTGAAATTCAAAGTGTATAACTGTGTAACTTATTCTAACAAAAAATAGATTGTTAATTCTAAACCATATCAGTGCAGATAAACGTAAATGTTGCTACTAAAAATAGGTTAACAACGAAATTAGAGTTGATTACCGGCTATCAAACTGAAAAGTAAATAAAACATCCATCCATCCATCCATTATCTGTACCGCTTATCCTCATTAAGGTTGCGGGGGTGCTGGATCCCATTCCAGCGGTCTTCGGGCAGTGGGCAGGGGACACTCTCAACTGGTTGCCAGCCAGTCCCAGGGCACACAGGGACAGACAGATCACTCGCTCATTCACACCTAGGGACAATTTGGACCGGCCAATTGACCTGACATGCATGTTTTGGAATGAGGGAGGAAATCCACGCAACCCACGGGGAGAACATGCAAACTCCACACAGGAAGGTTCGATCTCATGACCTCAGAACTGTGCCGCACACGCGCAAACCACTGCACCACCATGCTGCCCGAAATTAAACATATTTAACAAAATAAATATTACCACTCCTCAAACCTAGAACAAGTCCAGTAGCTTTTATCTGTCTAACAGCATAGGAGCTACACTCAGCTATTGCTGAGGTTTGTATTCGAGACTGTATCACTATATACAAAAAAAATGTAATTTCTTTTTTTCCCGATGGGAAAAAAATGTGCCTTGGATCAAAAAGGTCGTGAATCACTGTGGCAATCGTTTGAACAAAGCTAGCAAATGTTAATCTATAAGATTGTGCTGGACACAATACCACCAGAATCAATAAAGAAGGCTGTAGCTCAGGAGGTTGAGCGCTCGTCTTGGGATCAAGAGATCGCAGTTCGAATCCCGGCTCCTCTGTGTTACATGTCGAAGTGTCCTTGGGTAAGACACTGAACCCCTAATGCCCCCAATAAGCAGGTTGGCGCCTTGCATGGCTGCACGGCCGCTATTGGTGTGTGAATGGGCAAAATTTGAAGCACATTGTAAAGCGCTTTGGGAAGTCTTCATTGACTTGAAAAGCGCTATATAATAGATATATAGATAGAGAGAGAGATAGATAGATACTTCATTCATCCCCGCAGGGGAATTCACACTTCCAGCAGCATCCCTGCGCAGGAGAACAAAACAATAATAAAGCAAAAAGAATACAATACACAAATACCCAATGTGACGTGTTAATACCCAATGTAGCGTGTTATATAGAGTATCTAGATAGTGCTACACAGAATACACACTGCAATAAAAATACGCTAATATGCAATGTGGGGGGTGTGGTTTAATGTGGGCCTTTACTCCGCTGGGTGGAGTTAAAGAGCCTCATGGCATGAGGAAGAAAAGATCTCCTTAGTCTGTCCGTGGTACAAGACTGTGACAGCAGTCTGTCGCTGAAGCTGCTCTTCTGTCTGGAGATAAAGCTGTGTGTAAATGAGATCATCTCATTTCATTTCATTTAAATGGGTTTTGGCCACATCCATGATGATCATGCCAATAATCGATTCCTAAAGGGGAAGGGTCAGTCGATTCATTTCCTCAATCGGATCCCACCAACATAAAACCCCTTTTGCATGGCCTTGCTAGCAGCTAACGTTTTTTTCCCTATAACCGGCTAACGGTGACGTTTAAAAATCTTCGTTATGAACCATCTCAAAATGAAGAGCAACAAAGCAATGAATCACCTTGGCTTCGTGAGTGTTCAAATAGCCGTAAATAGTTAAAAGCACTAAGGGCAGAGTGTTATTTGATGACTTGACGAGAAAACTAAGAACTGAAGGGGGGAAAAGGGTTGTCCACAACGGACGAGCGGGGAGGAAGAACTCCCTCTTGGATAAATTGATCAAGACAAAAAAACATGTTTCTGGGTTTGATTTAAAGGTTGTTTATGCAAAAATAACACGCCATCGAAATGTCAATAGCAGAATGAGACAATTTTGGGCACGATCCCAATGACTCGAGTCAATCGCGCAGGAGACACCCTTATGATCGAAACATTCATGTATAACATTAATTGGTTATATAGCGGGTTTTACGTACCTGGCATTCCCGTTAACAAACGATAATGTAACACAAGGAGGCCGGTGTCGCCATGTACGTGGTCAAGCCAGAAGAATCTCTCCGTTTTTCCTCCCCTTGCTACTATACAATAGCCAGTGGTAAAAACCTCTACGCTAAACTAGCTTTTTGTTAGCATTCGGGACTAACCTAGCTTACCAAAACCATTTTGCATTGTCATTTCGATTGCAAAACGAGTGTGTATTCTAGAGTTAGCGATTTTGCCATCTTTTGCCAGCAGCTCACGAGAGCCTGGTAGCCAGGGCGCCTCGGTGACGTCAGCAACCTTCGGTTGCGCGTTCCCGATACGAGTCTTCGCCACGCTTCTCTTTCAGTTGCGCGTTCACGAGAACGAGGCGGCCACGATATTAGGTACAAATTCAGTGCTGGGCGCATTACTGAATAAAATAAATTAAAAATAAATTAAATTAGTTCCAGTTTCTAGATTATTAACGATGTAAATGTGTTCCTCCACGGCTCCATGCCCGTACAAACTGTCATATTTTCCCGTACAAAATACAAAATAATCGTACACCATTTTTTTTTCGGAATGATGCATGATGGGAAATCCCCAGGTGGCAGACGCATGCGCACAGTAGCATCAAACCGCTCGCTTCGTTTGCAACGAAAAAAACGATACCGAGATAGAGGCTTCCACGGCGAACTCCTTTGACTTGATTGATTTGCCGTTTCGTAATAGTTGGTGTATACCGGAGGCCACCCATCATTGACAAATTTGCGTTTTTCTGTATAGATTTTTTTGTGCGTCGTACACGTCTTAAAATGCATAAAAAACATACTTTAGGTTGACAGGTGTTCTTCCCCAGATTACTGACATGAAACCCAGAAGCAGTGCGTTACTCTGAAAGTAACTACCGAGTTTAGAGGTTTCGAACACATTTTAGCTCGGGGGCCTCATGCTTGGAAAAACACTCTCATGGAGCCAGACTTGTAAATGAAAAGAAAGCAAGAAAGCAAGAAAGCAAGAAAGCACAAAAGCAAGAAAGCAAGAAAGCAAGAAAGCAAGAAAGCAAGAAGGCAAGAAAGCAAGAAAGCAAGAAAGCAAGAAAGCAAGAAAGCAAGAAAGAAAGGGAAAAAGAGGGTGAGAAAGAGATACTGATAAAAAGAAACAGATGAAGGCAGAGAGCTAGAGAATAAGAAAGGGGGGTATAGCGCAAGAAAGAAAGGGAGACTGAGAAAAAAAGAAAAAGAGTGAAATAAATCCAGTATCAGTGTCTTTGTAAGTGGCTTGGGTTTGGCACATTACGTGGACACATTTGAAAATGCATCTTAGTTTTCTCTTGGGCTTCTCTCAGCGTTGACTTGCTGGCTGGATTCAAACCCTTGGCGGGCCTGATCCGGCCCATGGGTCGCATGTTTGACACCCCTTCTCTTGTAGTTTTAAATTGCCGTATACACTCACATTGAAGCCAACACCAGCCGATGGAAGCAGGGAACCCTTCATCTTCCATGGATTGTGCAATCTTGAGAGCTTGCGAACTAACACAGCCGAGACACTCCATATCTATTTTGTACTTTGTGTTCAAACCAATTAAACATTTCCCGCATTTTTGAGTATTGTCCAAGACATTTTTTTTTTTCACCAGGCATGGTGTATTGCAAAAATAATTGTACAAATGAAAAGAAAAAATACAGCACTTTTTCACCGTAACTTCTCTGCTCATGTTTGGTCCATTGATTTTGTTGTTGTCTTACGAGCCACGCCCCCTCCCCACTGATGACACACAAACAAATGTGTGCAATTAACTGACCGTCTAATTTGCAGGAAATACAGATTGGATGTGAATAGATACATACATTAGGGAGAATATCAGTAGTGTGAGTCCAAGACAACAATGGCACAGCTTTCCATCGCAGTCAGCCAGTAAACGCAGTAGACTGAAGATGATGGTATGCATCAGGTTTAGGTGGTGATTAGGTGATTCAGAATCAGAATCGTGCAATATCCTGGACTCGTCATTCTCCTTCACTTAGCTACCAACCACCCAGCAGGAAAAGACAATAAAAAAATAGTCAGAGGTTGACATCAATTTTGAGCTATGAAATACAAACGTCTTAAATCTCGATTCAAACACTGCCACTGAGGTTCCAAATCTTATCTATGAGGGCTTAGTGTTCCACAGCAGCAGGGCACAATAAGTGTACTCTTTCTTCTTGGTTCTTGGAGTCATAAATAGACCAGTATTTTCTGAGTGGGGGAGTAGTGCGGAAACACAGGGCACAACTAAATCAGAAAGATAAGAGGGCCATGCAAACGATTGTATCTTAGTAACCAGGGTTGGGTAGGGTTACTTTACTAGATTACTTTCAATTACTTTTGGATTACCCCAATACCAAATATGCTAATAAAAGACAAAATAAACTAAATATGAATAAAATGATGACTCACAACACGTGGTAAGCTTTCTCTTCTGGCTTTGATCTCCGGCAAAACTAACATAAAATGCGACAGAAACAAAATGAAAATAAATCCAAACAGCTTGCCAACATCATTTTTGCCGTTCCATGTATTCCGTTACTCCCCAAGCCTGCACAAAATTGAGTCATTTTATTCATATTTAGTTTCTTTTGTCTTTTATTAGCATATTTGGTATTGGAGTAATCCAAAAGTAGTTGAAAGTAATCAAGTTAAAGTAACCCTACCCAACCCTGTTAGTAACAGAACCATAAAGTCACATCTTAAATAGACAGGGAGCCAGTGCAAGTCAACCTCAGCCAATTGCTCTCTTTAATGATTGTAACTCCCCTTAAAAAGTGATGATAGACCTTACAAACACAATAAGGCACCTATTTACTCACAGCAAGACAGGCAATGTCGAATAAAGACAAAGATGATTTATTTAAACAAGTGTATTTGACAAAATAAACAACACAAATACTACAAACAACATAGACTCAAACTGACCAAGCTGCGCCATTTTTCTTGTAGTTTTTTTTGTCCAGCCTTTAGCAAGGTTTTTGGTTACCCAAAGCAGCAAGATGGCGACCAATGACGTCATCTCCATTAGGTGAGGCTCATGTTACATAGAATAAATTCAAATTCCTCAATCTAAGAATATATTTTTTTAAATGCATGTTTACACTGGACAGTATTATAGTTTATGTATTTGTTATTTTTAAATCAATAATGTTTTCTCAGTGAATAAAGCTGTTTTTACCATTATGGTGCGCTAAATAACACTCACTAAATCTTTAGGTAAAACATGCATCTAAATAATAAAAACTGTCCATTTAGGTCACAGGTGTCAAACAGGCGGCCCGCGGGCCAGATCAGGCCCGCCAAGGGATCGAATCCGGCCCGCGAGACAACACTCAGAGAAGCGCAAGAGAAAAACAAGCTGCAGGTTGTGATATGTCAACTTGATGCCAAAGAAAGGTGCCTCGAACAAAGACACTGTACTTGTATTTCTTTCTCTCTCTCTCTCCTTCTTTTCCACGCCCTTTTCTTCCACTCTCTGTCTCTGTCTCTTTCACTCTCTGTGCCTCTCTTTTTCTCTTCCCTTGTTGCTCTTTGTCTCTTTCTCTCTCTGTCTTTTTAACTTCTTTTGCTTTAACTTCCTTTTCTCTTTCTCTCTTCCTACCCTTCACGCTTTCTTTTCTCTTTTCTCCATGTGTAATAACCTGTGAAGCCCTTTGAGACTCTTTGTGATTAAGGGCTATACAAATAAAAATGACTTGACTTGACTTTTCTCTTCTTCTGTCTTTCTATTTATCTTTGGATTTTTTTTTTCCGCTCCCTTTCTTTCCCCCTCTCTCACGACTTCTCTTTTCATCTCTTTCCCTTCCCGCTTTCTCTTATTTCTTTATCTCTCTTTTTATTTCTCTTTAGTCTACTAGTCTGACCCCAGACAGAATGTTTGTTATATCGTGTGGCCCCCAAGTCAACACCTTTGTAATCTATCTAATCGTTAGATACTACACACTTTGATTTAACTCATGAAAACTATTGCAAAATGAAAAGTGACAAAATTGTCACACAAATACTCATTTAAGTGCAAATAATTAAAATGATTAATCTAACGACTTAAATTGATTTTTTTGTTTTTTATTTCCTTGACTTCATTTTAAGTGGATAACATAACATGTTCTCTGGTTGATAAACGATAGTTAGCAAATACAGCTACATTGGGTGAGTTGGAGTGGCGCCTCGCTCTGGCGACATCAAGTGGAGGGATTTAAAACTACAGGTCATTGCGGCCTAATTTCACCTGCACTTCTTTCAGCGTTGTCTCGCAGGCAGTATTCAATCTGTTGGTGGGCCTGATCTGAAATGCGGGGCCGTATGGTTCACACCACTGGTCTAAACCCTTTAAGTTAAAACCTAAAGAGACAATGTGTAATATTTTGTGCCTCCAAGTAGTACAAAAACTCCCATTCAGTATAAAAAAAAAGAAAAACGTTGAATTAAATACTAGGCAGAAATTCATGAACTATCATCCATCCATTATCCATGCCGCTTATCCTCAGTAGGGTCGCGGGGTGCTGCACCCCATCCAAGCTATCTTTAGGCAGTGGGCAGGGGATCCCCTTAACTGGTTGCCAGCCAGTGGCAGGACACACAGAGACAGACAACTCACTCGCTCATTCACGCCTAAGGACAATTTGAACCGTCCAATTAACCTGACATGCATCTTTGGAATGTGGGAGGAAATCGGAGTGCGCACGCAAGCACGGGGAGAACAAACTCCAACTCGGGGAGGCTGCGGTAGCTGGATTGGAACCCTTGCCGCAACACTGTGATAATTTGGCATTGGTTTTCGTATGGCGGCACGGCGGCGCAGTGGTTAGCGCGTGTGCGGCACAGTTCTAAGGTCTTGGGTTCAAATCCAGCTACCAACCTTCCTGTGCGGAGTTTGCATGTTCTCCCTGTGCTTGCGTGGGTTTCCTCCGGGCACTCCGGTTTCCTCCCACATTCCAAAAACATTCATGTCAGGTTAATTGGCTGCTCAAAATTGTCCCTAGGTGTGAATGAGCGAGCCTGTGTGCCCTGCGACTGGATGGCAACCAGTTCAGGGTGTCCCCTGCCCACTGCCCGGAGATGGCTGGGATGGGCTCCAGCACCCCCGCGACCCTACTGAGGATAAGCGGTGCAGGTAATGGATGGATGGTTTTCGTTTGCATTAGACAACAGTGCCAACTAGTGGTGAAATAGGACACACTGGGGCTTGCGTGGGTTTCCTCCGGGCACTCCGGTTTACTCCCACATTCCAAAAACATGCATGTCAGATTAATTGGCCGGTCAAAATTGTCCCTAGGTGTGAATGAGCGAGCGAATTGTCTGTCCCTGTGTGCCCTGCGATTGGCTGGCAACCAGGTCAGGGTGTCCCCTGCCCACTGCCCGGAGATGGCTGGGATGGGCTCCAGCACCCCCGCGACCCAACTGAGGATAAGCGGTGCAGGTAATGGATGGATGCTTTTCGTTTGCATTAGACAACAGTGCTGACTAGTGGTGAAATATGACACTCTGGGGCTTTGAATATTAGGTTTTTTTCGACCAATACAGTATTCACGCGATAGTCCTTAGGTAGTTTTTTTTTTACCAAACATTACCACCAGAGTGTGGTGTTCGACTACAATCAAAAATTTATTTTATTTTTTTACTGCATTATGACGCGCAGTCATAACATTTCTTACAACGAATAAACTCAGCCCCCCCTGTTTTTGTGCTGTGATTCTAAAGTCACGTGAAATCAATTTAGATCAAATGTTATGTATTTGCATGACTGGAAACAAAATACTTAAGGAAAACAAATTACTGCATGAACACAGCAAATGAAATCGTGTAAATTATATCCCGTTACTCAATTCGTACGAAGACGTTTTGATGTAACGTAACGTGCTTCATAATTCGAATAGGCAAGTGCGGTGGTTATGAGGTCATTCGGTACGCGCATGCGCAGACGGAAACCCCCGTTTCTTCGTCGAAGCGAAGGAACTGCGTTGCTGGGGGATTTTTTTTCTCTAAAACCTCCCGTAAATGTCCCATTTTTCTTCAGTATACTGGAATATACTTACTCGCTAATACTCAAATACCGACCATGTATTCTTTTTCAAACGACTTCTTCCACGAGAGTCATTTCAACTCCGGTGAATGTCAGTTGCGTCGTGGATGCTAGGTAGGTCAGCGTTTATTTATCTCTTCATAACACCTGAAATCTTCCACCAGGTGAGTGAAATATGGTCGAATGTAGTCGTTTGGCAGCGAGTCATTAAAATGGTCGTTTTCGTCGTTTTAATTGTCAAATATGAAGGCGAAAATCGTAGCGGCGGAAGGGAAGGGGGCGGGTCTAGGTCTTTGGGCCATCTGCAAGACCCGCCTAGCTCACGGTGATGACGCTAAGCTAATTCAGTTATGCTAGTTGTCACTGCTAGCCTGTCTCATAGCTTTCAATTCGGCTTCTCACCGGCGCGCTATGGTAATGGTTCGGGGATGGAACTTCGATTCCTAGACGGTAAGGCCGCACATTAAAATGAATTTTAGAGTACATTTTCTTCTGCTTGGTAAGGTGGTATAAGGTGCGGGGGATTTCTGAGGAAAATACGCGGCGTGACGTTTCACTGGTGGTTAGGCCGCCGGGATCAGGATTAGCTCCTCAAAGCTAACCAGCTCAGTGCTAGCAAGCTAACAAAGAACCGGTCACTGCTGCTTTGCTTTGTTTCTTTGAAAATGTTAAGTTGCAGTCGGCGTCACATAAAGAACTGAGGGAAACGTGGCAACAAAAGACTCACCCATGGCTGCATAATGGCCGTTTTAACCGCATAAGAAACGAAAGAAAACACTGCTGTTATAATATTCTTCCATTCACATTTTCAGTCGACCATCTATTCTGCCCGGTTTGTATTGTGTGTTGTACTTGTCACGCTGGGCTGTGCATGACTTAATTAGCCTTAATCGATTGTTTGTATTGATTGCATTTTAAATGGGTGACATTCCAAACTACGGGCTAAAATGGGCTTAGTGGTTACAGTCGGTGTCAGATTCAACAGTTCAAGTACACCCACTGCACCCCAGCCCGATTGTTCAGCCTTAACCTTGTGTTCTTATGCGATTATTGCAATGTGATCATTTTAATTACACCTTTACTCTTTTTAGATTTGAACTGGCATTCTAGAGCAGCTGTCCATTTGGCAAACGGGTTGAGTTGACAAATGTTATATATTAGGAAGATGATGGTGCAATTGGAGGGTGACTGCTTAACATAGTTTAACTCAAACAACTTAATGCAATAATTCTATTATTAATAATGTTTCACTTGTTGGGAGAGGTTTATGTTAGGTTATAGCAAAATTAGATTTCTCACACAGTAATTTGTTTTATCTGAATTTTAAAAATTAATATATATTACGTCTCTAGTCAGGATTTGTTCACTGTGAAAAATGAGGCAGATTTTAGAAGTTGTGGATCCCAAACTCTGCAATGTATGGCACTAAAACTGACTGCACCGATACAACAAATGATTATTAATATTCAAAGTACCTCATGGCAGAGTGGTCACTTACTAGGCTGCCAACTCTGACCACACCCATTATTCAAATTATCCTTATTGCACAGTAAAAGGGATAATTTGACATACAGTACAGGATCATTCAAAATGTTTACTCAATGTGACATGTAAGACGTATAATAACCAGCCTCTTGTTGTTTGGTTGGTTGTTTGGATTCCTTAACCACTAGGGTTGTAGGGGCACCATTTCATGTGGTGTGTCTTGGGCAAGTATGGCCTGGTGGCGCCAATCCCGGCCATCATATGTTTCCATCCGGTGTTGAACCGGGGACCATTCGCGTGTTGGGCGAATGAGCTAACCACGACGTCTTTATATTTAACTATCATTATCTCTGGCTACCTATATATCGTTATTTATAATTTTATATCTACTTCATTTAAAAGCACTTTGGGGGGGTCTTCATTTACTTGAAAGACGGAATATTAATGTAGAGCATGTTTACATTTAAAATATGTGCTTTAGAAATGGTAAAATTATCAAAGGGAGAGAAAAACAAAGCAAGTCCCCGAACTAATAACGTCCGTTTGATTATTATTTTTTTTTATATATAAACTCACTTGTAGTCCGTTTTAGATATTGTGTGTTATAACCTGAATTATGTTCTTCTCCTTTTTTGCAGTAAAACCTGACAACAGCACGTTTGGATTGTTTTACCTGTGGGCTTTTGCTCAGAGTCCAGGCATCTCCAAGAGAATTGTGCGCGCTTTTTCCTCACCACGGAGTCTTTATGCTTGACAGAATCTTCTACTACCCGTGTCTTACAGAATGGGTGGTGCAGACTTATGGCATTTCGTGAAAAGACATCAAGATTATTTGCCCTGTACTGGTGTTCAAACTTTTTCTCAAAGAACACAACCTATTCACTTCTGCCCTTCTTTGCACTTTGCGTATAAAGACAGACTTTAAGATATAAGAAAAGGTTTTTTTGCCTGTAGATACTGTTAAACCGAAAGCCCTTAGCTGAAATGGAACTTTCTTTATCTTAATTCCTCAGTTCTTGTCTTCCTCGTACTCCTTGTGTGGGATGTCGGAAAAGCCTGATGACAAAATGGTAAAGTTCCTGGCTCCCCCTCCAAAGAGTGGAAATGGTCCCAGTTCTGGTTCAGACTCGATGGTAAACGAATCCCGCCCAGCAGAAGTTAGGCGGCGGCATCACACTATGGAGCGTGACCGCTGCAACCCAGAGCACCGTTTCTTTCGTCGCAGTGTCATCAGCGACTGCAATGCCACAGCTTTAGCTCTCCCTTTGCCGAGTAGGATCCCTATACCTGCAGCTCAGCGCGGCCAAATACGAGAGGCCCCGGTGCAGCGGCAACAGGCTACAGTTGTCCGTGCACCACAAGTCGAACAAAGTGCGCCTCGTAAAGCGGAGTCTACTGAGACTCTGGAAAGTGGGGAACGGAAAGACACTGACATCTCCAATGTGAATGCGGTGCCTACAAAACAAACGTCTATCATACAAGATGTTTGTGATGCTGAGTTGGTGGTGGAGACACAGTCCATGCCCGACTTGAGTCAAAGCGAGCCGGATAACTCAGCTGACCCAAAGGTACTGCACGATGGAGATGTCGAGGAAGAGGACAAGGAGGCTGCCAAAGCTCGCGCGGAGGCAGAGCAGAGGGAAGCAGAGAAGAAGGTGCAAGAGGATATCGAGGAGGCTGAAACAAAAGCAGTGGGAACATCACCAGATGGACGTTTCCTGAAGTTTGACATCGAAATTGGGCGTGGGTCCTTTAAAACTGTCTACAAGGGTTTGGATACAGAAACTACAGTAGAAGTGGCCTGGTGTGAGTTACAGGTAAGATATTTTTATTTTACATTGTGGAATATCAAATATTAAGGGGGGGACCCCTGTAATAGATATTTCCTACCCACCAAATGGATGCCGTGTTGCGCACATTCAGCCCTGATCTTAAAGCTCTGGTTGTGCATGTGTAATGTATAATTCGCTGCTCGTCTTATGTTGGTTTGGTGAGACAATGCCATGTCATTGAGACGGTACAGTTTTTGTCTACTACATACCTATGCACTTGACATGTTAAGGTTGGCTGCTTGGATATAATATTGGGAGTGACTGCGTGGTTTCAAACTGCTTTAAGACTATTATATAGTCCTTAAGGCCCATGCCATTCAGGTCACAATTTCTGTTGCTCTTAGTCTTAACGGGTAGCGTTCAACTACTTTTAAAATTACCTAAAATACTGTGCTCTGAGTTATTCAGTCATAAAACCACAGCCCACTGAATAGATGGAAGGGGGAAAATAAGTTGACCCTTAGGTAGTCTATTAGTCTTAGAATATTCATAAGATGCACTTAAACATTTGCAAGTTATTGCAGCATTTCTCCGTCAAACACTCTCGCTTGAATGATGTAAAACCGAAATAAATTTTTGTAATGTTGATATCTGAATGTATTAATGTATTAAAAATGTGTTAATTAGTTGGTCACCTGGTGGCCAAAATGGCACTAAAAGTCACTATTCAGCAAACTGCAGTAATTCTTATTTCAGTTGGCTGAATTCAACCCTTGTAATGAGCAAGTTGTGACTAGGACCTTATGTTTGTCAACTTAATTCAGCTCAATGGCAGTTCCCCTTGGTTATTTGAACCACATATGACTCGCATAATAAAATCGGTGCATTATCCAGATTGATTGGCCATTAAAGGTGGAGTAATGGTCTTTTGTTGAGTGATGAATTGACGTCTTCTTTTTAAGTGCATCCTGGGATTTGCCTCAAAAGACTTGTTATGAGTCTGTGATTTGTAGTCTTCCTTCATGTTACAATTACTGAAACATTTTTAATATACGTTATCAAGTTGTGTAAGAGGACAAAATGCTAGAGGATTGCAATTTAACACCGTAGTGACCAGGATGGCATTATTTTGTAAAAATAATCCAAAGTCATGATACTGTATTTAACTTCTCTACAACTTGAAAATATGAATATTTATATACACAAAATTGATCGATTCTGGTTGTCATGGCTTTAATTTTGTTATGAGCTTCACACTACTTTCTTTAAATAATTGCTGATTGATTCCTGCTTCTCTACCCAGATGCCAATAACTGCAGTTCATTTGTCTTTCATTTTCAAGAGTCCTCTAAATGGGCATATTTGTTTAACCACTAATTATATCATTGTATTAAGCAAACCATTTTAAACACTTAAGAGTTTAGATTTGTTGAGAACAACACACACACACTCGTGTTAATTGACAGAGCATAGTTTTTTTTATAAATTATGAAATTTGCCAAAATGCCATAGCATCGCTTTTGAGCTATTTTTAAAAACCCCAAATGCTGGTGTTGTTTAGGCTAGTGATTTAAAGACTTTAACTATGATTTAAGTTTAAATAGGAGGCACAGCAGCTGAGTGCTTAGCGCGTCTGTGGCAAAGGTCTGAGGTCATGGGATCAAATACAGCTACCGGCCTTCCTGTGCAGAGTTTGCATGTTCTCCCCTTGCTTGCGTGGGTTTCCTCTGGGAACTCCGGTTTCCTCCAAAAAATATGTATGGCAAGTTGATTGGCCGGTCCAAATTCTTCCTAGGTGTGAATGAATGAGTGAGCAAGTTAAGTTGTCTGTCTCCGTGTGCCCTGAAACTGGCTCGCAACCAGTTAAGGGTGTCCCCTGCCCACTGCCCGAAGATAGCTCGCCAGCGACAATACTAAGGATAAGCGGTGCAGATGATGGGTGGATGGATACATTCAATTAATTTTGCAATGTAACACTACCATCTCTTAAAAAGGTGGATACACATCTTCATTATGTACTTATTTTCCATTTGACGATTCAATATATTGCTGTTTTTTTTTGTCTGTGACCCTTAAGGGTTTTGAAAGTGGAGGGATGGATGTGTTCATGATTCACTGAAATATGCTGGTGTCACTAGATAGACAAAACACATTATAATGTATAAATAGATTGTTGAAATGTGCGTCAATAACGTTGCAAAGAATCTGAAAACAAATTTAACAGATATAAGCTGTTTTTATGTACGTATATATAATAAACCGAGAGGTTATTGATGCAAAGGTGAAGATGTAGAGAGACTATCAGAATGCACTATGCAAATAAGTTTTTTTGGCTATGTAAGTAAAAATTGTGTAATAATGAGATAAGCTGTTTTGCGTTTTCATATATTATCTGTAGTACTGGTGTTCTAGTGGCAAAGTGTCAGTGCCCTTACCGCCATGATCAGGATTTGATTCCCGTTGTAAGCATTATATCGGGCGGCTGTGGCTCAGGAGGTAGAGCGCTCGTCTTGGGATCAAGAGATTGCAGTTTGAATCCCGCCTCCTCCGTGTTGCATGTCGAAGTGTCCTTGGGTAGGACACTGAAACCCTAATACCCCCATTAAGCAGGTTAGCGCCTTACATGGCTGCACGGCCGCAATTGGGAAATGTGAAGCACCATGTAAAGCGCTTTGGGAAGTCTTGGCTTGAAAAGCGCTATATAAATGCAGATCATTTCATTTCATATATTGCGGTTTCAATCGTCGACTATCGATTTTGTTTTCATTGCACCAACTGAAGCTCCAACAACGGTTATACAGGAATTAACCCAGTAGCTCGTACTGTAGTCTCAATTTCATGTAAAATACTTTTTTGGGGGTGTGGTTTTTAATCCATTGTGTTTTATAATCTGGTGCGCCTTGTAGTGCAGAAAATACAGTGATATATTTTTAATACTAATTGCTTCAAACAATGTAGGTCATTTTAAATCATTCCTAAGCGCCTAATGCAACTGGTCATATATTTTGGCCAAATAGGTGATTGACTTTTAACTGAATAGTGCCCAGCTCAAAAGAAGAAAAATATGCTTGTTGAATTTGAAAACAAATGGGGAAGACAAAAAAGGTAGCTTTTATTCAATGTGTCCAGATGAAGCAGCTCCATGCCCCTAAGCAAAGTGTGACCTGATTCGCCACATGGATTGTTGGCTTTTCCTGTCACGCTCCCTGCTTGTCCAATATCAGCGCACACACAAGAGCCATAGCCTCACATGCACACTTACCAACGTCAAGATTACAGGCATTTGCCCCTCCCCCTACCAAGCACGCTTGCTCACTGCGCATGTACTCAGAATGCTTGTGTGAATGTAAAGTGGGTCACATTCCTAACAGAAGAATCTCCTGTGTGAAGCACAGCAGTCTGGCCTGCCAAAACTTGTTTTGGTCTATCTATCCTCCGCCCACTCTTCTTTGTGGTCTTCCTCATGAATGGCAGCAGTTCATATTTCATTTTTGAAATCTTTCGCCCCAAGTTCTGTCAAAAAGATTGAGAAAGCATCGTACAAAAATCGCTTTGAAAACACTTGGTTTAGCAATTATGGTGTCAACAACCTTATTAAGCTGGACTGCTTTTTTTTGTTCCTGTTTAGTGCAAAGGGCTACTATTGTGATACGCATTTCTAATAATATAGCAATTCGTTACCATGTTAAAGGAGCTGTATGGATTTTAGCAGACATGGGGACTTGAGACTTAGTGACTTGGACTCGAGTCGACTCGAGTCGCTGTTTTTATGACTTGTGACTTGACTTGGACTTGGCAATCTAAGACTCGGGACTTGACTTGTGACTTGACTTGCCCAAGAAAAAAATACTTGGGACTTACTTGGGACTTGAAGGTGAAGACTTGAGACTTACTTGAGACTTGCACATGTGTGACTTGGTCCCATGTCTGGATTTTAGTACCTTCTTACGCTCTGACGCAATCTCCTCGCTTAGTCATAGTTGCAACCGTAGCTCATTCATTATGCGCGTGTAATTACATGCATTTATTAGATGCGCAATGGACTTTTTTCATCTTTCTTGGGGTTTGGCGTTTGGACTCTAATTGAAATATGCCTCCTTTTACTTTTACCATTTTAATGCTACACTTACAAATACATCATACTCGTCCCAATGTTTTTGTTTGTAACTCTCCAGCACTCACCCCCAAGCCCCATTCCTTGAACCTAATGTGTCCCACCCGAACAACTCTGATAAATACAAGATAATTGTAGATAGCCACAGAGGAAAATAAAGCACAAGGGCTCTTTTGATTCAGTTGAGCATTGTTAAGATGTACTTAATAGAGAAAATATTTATCTTTCACCACCTCAACCGACATACCCCCCTTTAATGTCGTGTTTATTACCAGGTTGCAATTATTAAAAGTAGGGGTAAAATGGGTTCAGTCAACCTCTAAAACATTTGTCTTGTACAAGGGCACAGAGTTATTTACATATATTAAAGAGAGGGTAAGTTTAAATTTTTTGGGGGAAAAATTGATCTTGTATTTAAAGACACTAATTATGTCAATGATTTCTCATGCCAGTTAGAAATCAAATTCCCTGTAAATTGGCAATAAGCTATTTTCGGAAATTTTCCACTCGGGTATTCCTAGGGGTCTACCTGGTGTCCGCTGGCACCATGCTATTGACGCCTATTATACATTAACATTAATGCAATGGTACCTTCTTTCACTATGTTTATTATTTCCATGACCAAGCTTGGAACATAGTTTATCTGTATAACCAGTCCATTTTCAGGTCCTATACCCCTGAAACCACTACATTTCTATCATTGCAGCACTCTGGCTGACTGGATAGCAAATATGTAAGGTATTTCTTTCCTACCAACGTATCCAAAGACCATATATTTAGACTTATCACACAAAACAAAAAAGAGGGAGCAATACATTTCAGTTTATGTGTAGAGCTTTTTTTAACCCTCAAAACGCATATCAAAAATTAAACAAGCCCACTTTTCAAAATGTTGTCATCTAATTTGTTTTTCGGGAATTTGATAAACATTCCCAATATGAAAATTATATATGCTCAATAATTTAAACCTGTTGAAAATACCATTATCATGATTTTTATTTTTACTTTATTCATTGTATTTACTTATTTTCAGACTTTTTTCTCTGTATTTCTGCAGCACTGTCTCTTCCCTTGAAAATTGTTACTTTTGTTTACGATGAAACAGTCAAAAACTCCAAAGTTTAAACTTTCATGCCAATTTTATTGTAAATGACGCAATGTTTAATAGTTAGGATTTTAAAAATGTAACATAACCTTTTTGTAAGAACGATCTTGGCACCCTCTGCCAGACCAAAGCAGTACTACAAATCCTCGCGCCACAACGGAATGGTGTGCAGTCTTATTTGCATTGATTTAATGTATTTGGTGGCTCATAAATGACCTAATACCACAAATCCACAATCTAATTAGTTGCCAACACTTTGAATCATGGATTTTAATCTCTTATCAATTAGTTGTTGGAGCCCTAGTCTGTGACCCTTGAGGATGGAAGGTGTTTGTAATGCAATATTAGTGCATTGCATTTGAGGGCCCTAGTTATTGTTGGTCATATCTGGAATTGGAGCCTGACTGTCAGGTTAGCCCTGCAGAACAAGCTATGACAGAGTAGTGATGCAGGTTTCTGTGACTCTTTTTCATGAATGGGCATTTGTCAGCTATATACAGTATACTTTTTCCTCCTTAAACAGCACAAACACATTAACCTGCGCTGTGCGTCTTAACATGAAACCAGACGTCTTCCTCTGCATTCCTGTTTAAACAGACAACTAACAAAAGTAGGCAGGGGTCAACCATTTCTATCGTTTTATTTATCGCTTTGGCAGTCGACGTTGCAGAGGTTTTACTGGTTCTTTTTTCGCTTTTTTCAACGTGTGTAAAATTTCAGACATGAGAGTTTACACATAGTTATAGTCGCCAAGTTTAGTATTTTTTTAGGGTTGGACCAATATAAAGGGGATTTATACCAATTGTTAGCAGTCTAGAAGACATACCAAATATCAGTTATAATTATAGGTTAAAATACTTTAAAAAAAAAAATTGATAGTGGGTATCTCGGCTGGCTTGCTCTAAAGGCGTGAGAAATGTGTGTTCACAGCCTGCAGGATTGAGGGTCAAGAAACCTCAAGTTTTAACAACTCTCCCTTGATCAAAACAATCTATTAGTGGTTAAATGAACACATTCAGGTATGAAAATTTTACACCTTTAGGAGAAATTCACTATTTTTAAGTCAAAATGGTTACCTACGTAAATTGTAAAGATCCAAAGAGAAAATATGTCTTGGTGGGGAGGGGGTTATTGTGTGATTTGCCCGCGTGAATCGGGCATTTTCGGTGATGCGTTTTAATTAAAATCAGTGTAGTTTGCACAGGCCGGAGTACTGTATTTATAAATGTGTGACGCGCATCAGACCATAACTCATTATAAAACCATTTTTTATTCATGATAACAGAGATTTTAAAGAATGAAGATATAAATAAACACACAAAAGCACTACAAGGAAAACAAGTCTTTCGATGTATTTGATGATAAATCAGACTTTAAAGGACATGAAACAAATACATTGTAAATTTTAGGTTGTATTGTGTTCATACTCGTCTATACTTGATTTTAAGCTTGGTTGCATGTATTCAACAACGTTTGTCACTTTCAATGCTTAATTTAGGGTCAGAGTATGTTTTTTGAAATAAATGGTTTAACCCCATCAAATGATAGTGCCTGTTTTTATCATCTGAAATTATTACAGTAGCCCATATGAAGCTAGAATCCCCTAACGTGGTTTGCCAAAGCTCTCCCATGATTACCTGTTTGTTTTTCTTCCCTGAACCATTAAATCCCTTTGCCATCTTTGCTCAAGATGAATTAAATGATTTATATGAGTGAATCCTAAACATTTATCAGTCATGTTGTAGATCACATAATTTTCGTGTTTATTTGGCTCTTTTTGAAAATATGCTCAGTGATACTGAAACAAATTACATTTGCATATTCCCCAGGGCTTTGGTGCCAGAAAAAAGTTGCCGGGCGCTTGTATTGTTATCCAACAAGTTGGACTTGATTTGCTTCCGTTCATTCTTCAACGTTTTTTTTTTGTTTTGGTGGGGGGGTGGTCAAAGGGTGCATGCGCGTCCATTTGTGTGCGTGGCTTCCATGCTTATCACATGTTGAAACACTGAAAAAAAATCACTTATGTACAAGTAAAATGTTGGAAATCTTACACAAAAAAAACGCATTAAACTCCAGTTGGCAGGCGGAATCTAAGAATTTTATATGGTTACTGCAATGCGTGTCAGTAATTATTAACTTAATGCATTTAAAACTGCTCCAGAGGTTTGTCGAACTTCAACCTTTTGAATCTATACATTTATCAATTTGTTGCGTATTGTGCATTGCAGTCACACTCGTTCCATAATGAATAGGGGTGGAAATCTTTCGGTACGTTACGATTACGCTTGAGAGTAACAAATGACTCTGTTAAGGGAAACAACTACGCTCCACATGTTGCAGTGAACGTAATTGTGTTTGCCTTCCAACAGCACAACACGGGGGTCTTTCAAACTTTTTGGGTCACCGGCCGTATTGGTTTGAATGAAGAATAAAACATTGCTCATTGTTGTATTCATTTTTTTGTACAGTATATGCCGATATTCTTAAAATCCGATACCTCTGCAATACATAAGGAAAATAGATAACATAAGTATGCATTTACCTAAGCATCCAATTGATTTTGAAACACACAAAATATACAAATATAATAATTTACAAATAAAAACAAGAGTAATATCTCCCTTTTTTAAAGCACTAATTGTGATTATTTGCATTGAAAATGCAATGTTTGACTTGAAGGGACTTTTTTTGTTATGCTTTTCTCAGCATCATCTTGCGGTTCAGATAATATCCGTTAGCAAGCCAAATCCGGCCTTCGGGCCGTAGTTTGGTGACCACTGGCAAAGACGCATTGCCTTACTTGACACATTAACATCCCAATTTTTAGAATTATATAGATTCAGAATTTTTCACTTCAATCACGATGCCTCCAAAGATAGGGCATTTTCCCCACCCCCAATAGTACAAAAGTAGAGAATACAAGCGAGTGAGACCCCCTGGATCCAAACCACACCTGTTCCAGTTGCTCCTTTCTCAACTGTTTTTTTACAGGTTCTCACCAATGCCAAATATTCAGAGACAAGGAAGTGATCCTCAGGCATCCTAAATACCATCCCCCACCCAAACCCCTACCCTGAATAGCTCAGGAGGCCTTGGAGTTCATTTCAAATTCTGATCTCGTTCTACCACGCGGATGTGTCTGGGTTCAACCTTTCCTGTGCAAGGACTCACTTTATCAATTTCCACGATGGATAACTGTCAGAAACTGTGACAAAATGTATTATTTGCAACGCCAATTATGCACAAGATTAAAGTTGACAGAGAGCTTGAGCCTTGCCTTTTCATTCGCTACTTCTGCAAATTTGATATGTCCATACCTGGTTTCTGTCATTCATACTGAAATTGTTGGCACAACGAGGGTATGGTTAGTGCATATATCCAACAGTTTTGAATATGAGAATTTCTAATCGGGTTCATTAAATAGAATAGAATAGAATAGAATAAAATATACCTTTATTGTCATTGTTACAAAATGGGTTAACATATTGTGACAACGAAATTGGGCATGACACACCAGTTTCACACATTCACAGTGAGGTAAAAAGCCAAGAAGATAAAGGCTCAATATTCTCAAAAAGAAATACAATAATGTATATCTACTTCCTAAAAGTAATCTCTTAAAGGCAGAGCACTTTCAGAATACGGATATTTCCAAAAATGTAATTCTCAGTTTGATTTCGATTATTTGATGAAATCATATATTCCTTTGGCACTATAATCATGGTTCCATGGCACATTAGTGTTCCACGGGACATAGATTGAGAAACATTGATCTAGATAACGGTGTTATTTCCACAATTCCACCTCGCCACATCGTTGGCCCAGCGACGGCACCAGATATGGCCTGCTTTGTTATCCACTAAGCAAGAAGTAAAAATTATCCCGCCCTCTTCATTTTGGGGAGAATCATTTAAGCTTTTGTTTTGCGTCTGCCACTCCTGCATCAAATAAATGCCGATAGAACCCATGTTTTGGTTTGAAATTTGTTAGTTTGTCTGTTTACATTAAAAGAGAGGAGATGTGTTTATTTGATTTCCATGCGATCAAAAGTAAAATAGAAAGATGTATTGAAACGAGCACTACATCACGGGCAAGGAGCCGTGTCAGTTACTTGTAACTACTCCTACCTAATGCTGGATTTAGTCCTCCCCAAGAAACGCCAAAATATTATTGTTTGGCCAGGTAATAATAGCTGAATTTTCAGTCGAATTTTGTTCGAGGTACCTTATGAGAACCTGGCTGTATGAGCGCCCAAAAAGTGAAATGGAAATGTGTCCAGGTCTTAGAATGGGCGCAGGGGTGTATTGTGGAAAAGCTACAATCCAACAGCGTAAAATATTTACTCTTAAACACACGATAAAGCTAACAGATTTCTGCATCGTTCGATAATTTTTTTATGCAATGTCTTTTTCTCCCCATAATTCCCTTTTACAGGTTAACTAGTAAAAATCAGTTCCAGTATGGGTGTTAGCTGTTGACCTTTTGATTGACACCACTTTCAACTAATTGCAAGCTTTTTTTCTCCACAGTCTGCGATAACACAAAGGGTCTATACTGAAAAAATAGTCATGACCTACTATGCCTTCACTAATCTTCAGCCAGTGGTGACCGATTCAAATGATGGTTGATTGGTTAGCCAATGACATTAAATATAGGCATATTGACGATGTGTGTTCAAATCAGAGCCGAAAGTAAACGTGCGTAATAAACGTCCGGATCCTTTTTTACATCCACTTATCACGCACAAGTGTGCACAGTGATTGACTTCTAAAGAGAGAAGTCAAACAATTACAACTCTTTCAAAATGTCTAAAAATTGGTCATGGTAAAAAACACGGTTGCAAAAGTTGAGCTGTAAATTAGTCGTCTCTGACGGACACTTTTAAAAAAGCCTCGACATACCTTTAGAAAAATGTGTAAAATACAATGTTTAGTTTTTTAGGTTTAACCTGGGACCAGGTAAGGCTTTATGCTATTGTCCCGGCTGTTTTCCAGCTAAAAGGAGTGTAGACTCTTCTCCAGGCATCCGATTGCAAAAGAAAATTAAGGCGAGAAAAAAAACTTTGATTTCTGTGTGTTCCACCATAGATTACTCAATGTTAGTAGCACTTGCAGTGATTATTTTGGTTGGGGACAACATTTGAGTGTTACCTTTCAAATTGCTATCGATATTCTTCAAACAGTTTTGTTGGATTGGGATTTTAGGTGAATTTTACAGGATTATGAAGGGTCTAAGTGTATGTTACCCATGCAAAACTGAGTTTTAATCTTTTTTCCATTGCGCCTATTTGCTTTTATCTTCAAGCTGTTTGGGCTGTTGAACACATTAAGACGTAATCGGGGTCTGTGGGGTGGAGAGTAACTTTATGCTCATTTTTTCTTTCTATTTGTGACTGTAGCATGAAAATGGCAAAAGCAAGAAGAGGCCTATTTCCAGTATAGTCCAAATGCCAACCCAAAACCCCAAGAAAGATGGAAAAAAAAAAGATAGGTCAATCTTTGACTTCAATGCCATGCATCAGTTATACAAACTTGGTTGATTGCAGACAAGAAATTACTCATACTAGTTTTTATTCTTTATTTAATCTAATAGTGAAATGAATGAGGACTAACCTACCCAATTATGGTGACCCTTATGCCTCGACCCCAGCTCTAGCCCTCAGTGTCAAATTCAGTGAAAGGACCTGACACAACCAGCCCTCAGCGTTGTTTTTTTCACTCAATACTATTTTTAGAGGTTGTTGGGTTATTTATGATGGTCTTGGATGATTCAGCTCTGCTTTACTGAACTGCACTTCTCGTTGTTGACTCTTCAGTAAGGCCTCTTAGTTTCTGTAAGTTGAACAAATCAAACGGTAGCCTGATTTGTGGATCCTGTTACTGTATACATGCTTGGGGCGGCAGTAGCTCAGGAGGTAAAGCACTCCTCTTGGGATCAAGAGGGTGCAGGTTCGATCTCCGGCTCCTCCGTGTCGAAGTGTCCTTAGGCAAGACTCTGAATCCCTAATGCCCACGAGGAGCTGGTAGTTTCCTTGCATGGCCGATGCTGCTATCGGGTTAGTTAGTGGGAGTTTTTGGGCGGTCTTCATTGACGTGTAAAGCGCTTTATTAAAATTTCAATTCACCACGTGTTTCTTTTCAAAACATTTTGTTTTACTAATTTGTTTATTCTGACCTCTATCATGTTGAACTTAAAGGGGAAACATGTTTGGCCAACTATACCCGCTGAACAGGTTTTAATTTAAATAATGCAAACGTATAATTTATTTTTAAGTTCAACAATGATCCCTGAATTGAATAGATAGATAGATAGATAGATACTTTATTCATCCCCTAAGGGAAATTCACATTTCCAGCAGCATCCCTGAGCTGAGAACAGTACAATAATAAAGCCAAAAGAATACAATATACAAATACCCAGTGTGACGTGCAAATGCCCACTTTAGCATGTTATATAGAGTAACCAAATAGTGCTACACAGAACACATAATGCAGTAAGATTCAGTAATATCCAATGTAGGTGGTGTGGTTTAATGTGGGCCTTTACTCTGCCGGGTGGAGTTAAAGAGCCTCATGGCATGAGGAAAAAAAGATCTCTTCAGTCTGTCCGTAGTACAAGACAGTGACAGCAGTCTGTCACTGAAACTGCTCTTCTGTCCGGAGATAATGCTGTGAAGCGGATGCGATGGATTGTCCATGATTGACCTCAGCTTTTTCAGTGCCTGTCTCTCAGCTACTGTTGTTAGGCTGTCCAGCTCTTTGCCCACAACAGAGCTCGCTTTCCTAGCCAGTTTATTGAGACGAGAGGCATCCTTCTTCTTGACGCTGCCTCCCCAACACGCTGCCGCATAGAAGAGGGCGCTTGCCACTACTGTCTCATAGAATATTTTCAGGAGCTTTTTGCAGATGTTGAAGGAGGCCAGCCTTCTGAGGAAGTAAAGTCGGCTTTGCCCTTTCCTACATAGAGCTTCTGTGTTGGCAGTCCAGTCCAGTTTGTTGTCCAGCTGCACACCCAGGTATTTGTAGGTCTGGACAAATTCTACACATTCTCCCTTGATGGTTACAGGAACCGGATGAGTTCTGGTTCTCCTGAAGTCCACCACCATCTCTCTGGTCTTGGTGGTGTTTAGGTGCAGGTGGTTTGCGTCGCTCCATCGGACAAAGTCCTGAATCAATTTCCTGTACTCCTCCTCCTGCCCGTTTCTGATACATCCCACGATCGCAGTGTCATCTGCAAACTTTTGCACATGGCAGGACTCAGAGTTGTACTTAAAGTCCGATGTATATAGAATGAATAGGAACGGAGAGAGAACGGTCCCCTGCGGAGATCCTGTGCTGCTAACCACGGTGTCCGATGTACAGCCCCCCTGTTTCACATACTGCGGTCTGCCTGTCAGGTAGTCAGTAATCCATTCTACAAGGTGTGAGCTAACTCCCATCTCTGTCAATTTCCTACTCAGTAGCAGAGGCTGTATGGTATTGAAGGCACTAGAGAAGTCCAAAAATGTAATCCTCACAGCCCCCTTCGCCCTATCCAGGTGAGAGAGGGATCGGTGTAACATGTATAATATAGCATCCTCCACTCCCACCTTCTCCTGGTAAGCAAATTGCAGTGGGTCGATGGCGTGACGGACCTGTAGCCTCAGGTGGTGCAGCAGCAGCCGCTCCATGGTCTTCATCACATGTGATGTCAGGGCGACTGGCCTGAAGTCGTTGAGTTCCTCTGGTCTTGATTTCTTTGGGACTGGGATGATGCAGGATGTTTTCCACAGCTGAGGGACCCTCCCCTGTTCAAGGCTCAGGTTGAAGATGCGCTGTAGAGGGTCTCCCAGCTCAGACGCACAGGCTTTCAGCAGTCGGGGGGATATTCCATCCGGACCAGCTGCCTTGCTGGTTCGTAGCCTTCTCAGCTCCCCACACACCTGGGCTGAAGTTATTTTTAGTGGGGGGATGTCTTCCATGCTAGTGTCCAGAGGGGGAGGGGGAAGGACAGCTGCACAACTCAGGGGTGAGGATGAGGCGGAGTGGTCAAACCTGTTGAAAAAGTTGTTCAACTGGTTGACTCGCCCCACATCTATATCCACAGCCACACTCTGCTTGGTGCTGCAGCCAGTAATTGTTTTCATCCCTTCCCACACCTCCTTCATGTTGTTGTTCAGCAGCTTTTTCTCCAACTTCCTCCTGTACTGCTCCTTCCCTTTCTGGAGCTGGACTTTGAGCTCCTTCTGTACTCGTTTTAGCTCCTGATGATCACCATTTTTAAAGGCCCTCTTCTTTTGGTTCAGAAGGCACTTGATGTCTCTCGTGATCCAGGGCTTGTTGTTGGCATAGCAGCGTACAGTCTTTATAGGAACAACATTGTCCATGCAGAACTTAATGTAGTCAGTAGTGCAGTTTGCCATCTCCTCAATGTCCCCACTGCTGGACCCTAGCAGGACATCCCAGTCCGTACATCCAAAGCAGTCTCTCAGAGCCTGCTCTGCCTCGGTGGACCATTTTCTAAATGAGCGTGTGGTTGTTGGTAGCCTCCTCACTCTTGGTTTGTACTGTGGTTTAAGCAGAATGAGGTTGTGGTCTCCTTTTCCAAGGGCAGGCAGTGGTTTAGCGCTGTATGCATTTTTTATATTCGCATACAGAAGGTCAATAGTCCTATTTCCCCTGGTCTTGCAGTTCACATACTGGACGAAAGAGGGCAGTGTCTTATCAAGAGTCACGTGGTTGAAGTCCCCTGAGATTAACATTGCAGCCTCCGGGTGTTGTGTCTGAAGTTTTGCCACTGCGGAGTGGATGACGTCACACGCTACTTCCGCATCAGCGCGCGGTGGGATGTAAACAATGACAGCAATGGCGTGTCCGAACTCTCTGGGCATGTAATAGGGACGAAGACTTACAGCCAAAAGTTCGACATCACGGCAGCAGATAGAAATCTTGGTTTTTACATGCCCGGGGTTACACCACCTCGTGTTCACGTAGATAGCCAGTCCCCCTCCTTTGCGCTTCCCACTGACTTTTGTCCCTCTGTCAGCCCGAACAGCGCAGAAGCCGTTTAGCGCGATGTTAGCGTCCGTGATGCTAGGCGTGAGCCACGTTTCCGTAAAGCAAAGCAAGCTGCACTCCCTGTATGCTTTGATGTCTTTCACAAGCACAGCCAGTTCGTCGATCTTATTCGGTAGGGAGTTGACATTCCCCATGATTATGGACGGTACCGTGGGCTTGTATCGCCACTTCGCCGCTAGCCGCTTAGCCTTTACTTTAGCACCGGCTCTGCAACCCCGGTAGGGTCGCCTTACCTCGTTAGGTAAAAAAGGGACCGTGCCGGCTCGAGAGTTCTTCAGTTCGAGGAGTAGGTTTCTTGAATATACGTAATTTTGCGAGTTGAAACCCATATCCATAGGATAGAAAGTAATCCAAGTGTTGCAAGGCACTGATAAAGTAAGCAAAAATAACTCAACAAATAAATAAATCACAAAAGTAGCGAAAATAGCACGGGAGCTGCTGGAGTGGCTGCCATTCGTGACTGCGCCGGAAGTTAAGGAAATGTAAGAATGTAGAACACTTATTTCTACACAGTTAAGCACATATCGTCATCAATTAAACAAGTGGGCTTCTTTCATATGCTTAGCACCTCCTTCAATGTATCATATGTCACAGTTAATAGTAATTCATTGTTGGCGCCTTTTTTTTCCCATGCATCCAGTTAAGCGTTTACATAATATTTTGTTTTCATTGCATGGTGCCCCCATTGTTCATTAATCGGTTTAAACATCATGTTATTTAAAAGTAAGTGTGTAATATTTAGGGCCAAGAAGTGGTACAAAAAAAACTCATTCAGTAAAAAAACATTTCTCATACCGAATGTTTTTTTTTTTTTAAGAAATCTTAGGTTTAGAAATTGGGCAGCATGGGAACCTGTCGTGGGTTCAAATCCAGCTCCAGACTTCCAGTGCGAAGTTTGTATGTTCTCCCCGTGCTTGCGTGGGTTTCCTCCGGGAACTCCGGTTTCCTCCCACGTTCCAAAAAATGCATTTCAGGTGAATTGGCCGGTCCAAATTGTCCCTAGGTGTGAATGAGCGAATGAGCTGTCTGTCCCTGTGTGCCCTGCGATTGGCTGGCAACCAGTTCAGGGTGTCCCCTGCCCACTGCCTGGAGATGGGCTCCAGAAATTTGTATTTCTTTACACAGTGAAATCCACACTTAGGGCGCTATTATAGGAAGGTGTGTGAGTGTAATCCGTGAGCGTACAGTGTGTGTGAAAGAATAACTATTTGTCATATGGAACAGTTTTTCCACAAATGTATTAATTTCTAGGAATAAATAAAATGAAAAGCACTATTGGACCCAAATGAGAGGAGACGAATTAATCATTGCTGGAAACTGAACATAAAAAAGACTATTTGTTTTTCAAATATCACAATTTTGTTAAAGTCCTTAATCAATCTAATATTGTCATATTGCACACTCTAACGTGCTCATAATTTTTTATGCAGAGCATTTGTGTTTCTGATTGTACGCGTCAGCTTTACTTAGCAGGCTTCTTCTAGCATGTGATAAAGAAAATACCCAAACCGTCATCAACCAACAGCCCAGAATAGGCCTATGACCTACCTAACAAATATTTTCATTAAACATTCCTGTTTCATACTTGAGAAAAACTTGCAGAAATTCCTTGTTGTCATGACACAATCCAACAACAACCCATCTTTTCAAATCACTGTCTTGATAACTCTATTGTAAAGGGTGCAAAGTCACTGTAAGCCAGGACAGTTGAGTAAGGAGGATGTTTCCCCCCCGCCTCCCATTGACGTACTTCTAGGCCAAGAATGAACTGTGACATTCATAGTATGGCAAGTAAGCACGAGGCTCCTGCCAAAACTATTCACGTTTCTCATCCGACTCAATCTCATCCACTTACTAAATATCAAATATCCTGTTCGCTTTTGCACTGCAGATGGATCTAGTACACATCAAAGAGGAAATATTTCCTTGCATTAATCTGAAGTGACCAGACCCAAAACTTAACTAAAGTTAATAGAGCAAACACTGTAAATCAGCAAAGTACAAAAAATAACGACTCTAATGTTGCTGAGCATAGGATTAGTTTTGTGAGGTCAATAATTGTAAATGATTTTATATAACAGTATGCTTCATTATTAGCATACACCAGCATTTTTGATGTAATTTGACACAATCGACTATTTGGGCTCAGTACACCGGAATGCTTGGTCAGGTTTTCTTTATAGGGGTGGTTGAAAGCCTCGTTGATTACTGTGCCAATTTATGACAGGCGGAAACTCTGACCGTCAGTAAAAGTGCACAGGGAAGTAGTAAGGCAACTATTAGTGGGCCAACTTGACATTTGGCAGGGCTTAGTGTTGGAACTCAGAGCATGTGTGCGCTTTGGATGTTTGACATGGCTATCATCACTTTGTGTTTGAAACGTGAAAGAGGAACCGTTTTCCCATGAGATAAACACCCTTGAAAAGTAGGTCAGTGGGTGCAAATTACTCATTCAGTATAATATCGAATTAATACATTTTATGCGCCCCAAAAATAGTCATTTTAATTCCTGACATTTCATTCCATTAAAAAAACATTGAAAAGTGATCACAATCAAATACCAATGCTGTCGGTCACAGTCCAGGCGTCCCGTTTCCCCCCCACGCATTTTCAGGTCAGAGCACCGGTTCTCCTCTTACTTGTGGGTTGAATTTCTGGCTGCTGGCCAAGTCTCTGGAGTGTTCAGGGCAGGTCTTTAACAGTAAGAATAACAGTGAGCTACTCTTACTGGACTAGAGTTCTTTGCACTAAAATTCCACATGTTGTAAATGTGGTTCACGCCAGGAATTTCCAGGAATTTGACGAGGGCGATTATTTACATTCCAGACTTTTGCTGCACTGAATAGGTTCAACAATAATATATCTATTTCCTATTCTTATGAATGCAGTGATCAAGTCAAGTCACGTTTATTTGTATAGCCCTTAATCACAAAGAGTCTCAAAGAAGAACCCCACAAAATATATAAAGTGAATAATATCTAATCAAACTACATTATTTGCATGTGCTCCTTGATATTGATTTATGACATCAGTTGCGGTAAAGGCGGTGCTTGTGGGAATGTAATGCTGGCAATAACGCGTTTGTTTAACACAGTGCTTGTCAATTATTTTCTGTCATGCCCCCATAATAATAAGAAAACCTCTTGTGCCCTTCCATGTGAGAGTGCCACTTCCCCTTAATGTAGTGGAGATGCAGTAGCGCTTTATTCTATGACAGTTAAAAAATAAAAACATTTGCAGAGGTCAAACGAGCCCCCCTTGACTGAGCCTTGAGCCCGTCCTACTATTTAAGAACCAGTGTTCTAACACCATTAATCTGATGAAATCAGAAAAATCACAATTGCAATTATTAAGAGAGGGAAAAAAATCACACTTAATTTTTGCTAATTACCATTATTGGCCATAACCATTTTACTCAAGTCTAAACCAGTTTTACCCGAGTAATTTTTTTAAACTCTTGTTTGAGTATGTAAGGATATACATCATATGTTAAACAAAGTTCGCCAGTGTTTAAAAGGCTACAATTTTCTGATTTGACTGTCCCATCAAAATAGACAATACTACAAAAACAATAGATTTTTTGAGTCCTTTTTGTGTTTAACAGACTTTTATGATTTGTTTGATGTATTTCTTTACAAATTTAAGTCACCTAATAAATAAAAAACAAGGTGACTGAAAAAAAAGTGAGTATTTGAACATACAATGCTTTTTCTTTTCCCTCAAAAATGACACTTGTGTAAAAAACATAATAATGGGACAAATGTTGTAATCTATACATTCTATCAAAAAGTGCCTTTTCTCCAGTTGATGAATGAGTTGCTTAATTAACATTCTTATCTTACCTTGTGATTCTTATAGGACCGAAAGCTATCAAAGACTGAGCGACAGCGTTTTAAGGAGGAGGCTGGGATGCTAAAGGGCCTCCAACATCCCAACATTGTCCGTTTTTATGACTCATGGGAGGGACCCTCCAAGGGCAAGAAGTGCATTGTTCTGGTTACCGAGCTCATGACTTCTGGAACACTCAAAACGTATGTCTCTATAAAATTGTTATTTTTCTGTCCTAAAACGATCAATTACAGATTGTTAAATTCTGTTATACGATCTGGTGAACTTAATTTATTTTTTAAGGTTCATAATGCTTTTCTTTCAGCTATCTAAAGAGGTTCAAAGTGATGAAGATTAAAGTCCTGAGGAGCTGGTGCCGACAGATTCTCAAGGGGCTCCACTTTCTTCACACTCGTGCACCACCCATCATCCACCGTGACCTGAAGTGCGACAACATTTTCATCACGGGCCCAACGGGGTCTGTTAAGATTGGGGACCTTGGACTGGCTACACTAAAGCGTGCATCTTTTGCCAAGAGTGTTATAGGTATGACACTTAGACAGAATTTCTTTCTACTTTGCTTCTCTTGCTTTGGGGCAGTTTGGTTATCACGGTTTACGAAATGTTGGTTAAAAATGGTATCTAATCGGGTACTTTTTCACCTGATGACATGTTGTTTTTGATGATGTCATTCAAAAACAGACCACAGCGTTTCAGCTGTCCTTCAAACCACAGCTCAAATGGAGGCCAATTATTGTGGTAATCTTAGGTAGATCACCACAGCAATTTCACACTTTATCCATTCAAGTATTGGTCATTGTACAGAATACTTTGTTCATCCAAAGTAGTTTTTTTTCCAGGCTCCTACTGAATGTAAGTAGCGCCTAATTTTCTCCTGCTGTCAAACATTATTACTATAATAGTTGTTATGGCTTCTTGCAGGCTAACCTGGCAATGGCTTAAGGTATGGCCGTTCTTTCTGTTTTAGATTGAATGGTCTTTCTCTGTGGTTTGGAAATATGTGGTCTGTTTGCCAATCAGACACATCATGTTTAACAAATCTATCGATTTGCTTCAACAGGTTTCCTTGCTAGAGTTTGTCTTTTACTGTCTTTAAAATTATTGCAGGACTGCAGATTGCTTTTCTCTGTCGTTCATATTTCAGGGAGGTGTCCCCCACTTTCTCTCTCGTTAGCCGTTTGCTTAAAATGTAGGCTCTAGCTACAGCGGTGCCCCATTCTGCTGTTTGGAATAAATAGGGTACTGCTGGTCAATGAAGAAAAGTATGAACTGTTATGGGCCTGGTAAGTCTTGACAGTGTGCTAGAACACACATCAATTTGAACAAAAACAATGCATTTGATTAAGCAAATACGTTTTTCTGTGTATGATCTAAGATTGTGGATGAACTATTACTAATGAGGAGCTGATGTTCAGAGACATACTGCCAAGAAAACTAAACTAGCTATGGAAAATACTTTGCTCAACTTTTACCAAAAATAAGAAGTTTAGTCTGCAAATTAAGAAGACCCGGTAAGTCAGTCTTCTAAAGGTAAGTGTGTGTTTATGAAATGCAAACTGTTTGGTTGATCGTTGAACTCTTCATAAGTGTTTTCCATAGCTAATTGAGAATCTGACATAATCATTGACAATAGTTTGAGTATATTTTTTGAGGCCCTTTACCTTGAGTGCCTATGAAATTACTATGCAAATATAGCTTTGGACTGCTGTTGGCTTAAATTTTGGCTTTCTGCTCATTGGCTACCTCAGACATACAGATTCCAAAATTGAAGATCCTACACAGACAAACCTGTGCACTTCTCCCTACGGTTTAACTGAGTTCAGCTTTTCCTTCCTTTTTTGTTTTCTCTTTGTTTGCCTTCCTTCCCCCTTTTCTCTCCTCTTTTTTTCCACCTTCCACCTCGCAGGGTCCACAACAGGAGATGTCGTCAGACCGGTCACTCTCCTCATCCTCCGCTTCCTCATGCCCTCACGGGTTAGAGGAGCAGAGAAGGGGCAGTGGGTTGAGAAGCCCACGCTGTCAGTAAGGAAGAGAGTTCTGAATAGTTGTTTTGATTTAAGGTACCCCTGAGTTCATGGCGCCTGAGATGTATGAAGAGAAGTACGACGAGTCAGTGGATGTGTATGCCTTTGGAATGTGCATGCTGGAGATGGCCACCTCAGAGTACCCTTACTCAGAGTGCCAAAACGCTGCACAGATCTACCGCAGAGTAACCAGCGTAAGTTTTCATCCTAAGTTTCTGCATCTCCTTCCTCTCCGTTTTCTTTTGATGCCAAATGTCATGGTTGTAAAATCAAATTAAAAACTTATTTGAAATGATTAAAAGAAAAAGATTTGACTGGTATGCACAGTTATGAAACTGATTGGATCAAATTCTGTTATGGATACTTATTTGAAGGAAATCAAATTAAATGGTCTACTCCAAGGAAATACACTACACATTTTAATGAACCTAACACCTTTTTGTTTTTTGTTTTTCTCAATGCTACTGAAAAAAACACAGTGAAAAATTGTCACTTGTCCTTTCTATAAAATGTACACTTTTTCCAGTCGTACACCTCAAGCTATGTCTTTTCAAATGATTTTTGCATAGATTTTATACTCCTGAAATCTCAGGACACATATTTCCTAAATGTACCTAACTCACGAGTGTCGCAGATAGAAAACCTAAGAACCCTTGTCTAATCCCGACTTCCTTATGTTTCTTGCAAAAATAACCCATCTGAAATCCTGCCATGGATTGCTGACAAAAGACTGAAGAAGCACTGTGTGACTAATCTTCCAGTCAGCAATTAATGGAAAGAAGTAAGCGCCCAAAAATTAAAGATAGTAGGAGAAAAAATAGTAATGGACAAAGAAGCAAGGATGTCACGTTATCACGCTTTAGTCATATGATTCATACTTGTGGCAACTTTCCCAGACACGAGAAGTTTTAACCTTAACCTAGACTCTCGTGGAATGGAATATGACAGTTTCCCTTTCTTTATCCGTGACATTTTTTTAACCCATAGCATCATGTTAAGTGAAACTTTTTTTAAACTTTGCTGAGTCTGCTCATTCGAGTTAAAAGAAAATTGTTAAACTCAACACAAATCCAGTCATTGTGAAACGTGTTTTTGGACCCATATTTATTCACTGTATGAAGCAGTATTATTCAATTTTTCAGCAACCACCGTGAGTCACTTTTAACACTCAGTAATTTACATTAGGTTATTTTTTTGTCTTTATAATATATATATATATATATATATATATATATATATATTCTAGAATATTTTTCTGAAAATATTAAATACACCACAATGTAAATGATAACCAAAGTTTGAATCAGGTGAAATTAGAAAATATATATTAAAAGCATCCTAACAGGAAAAAAAGATTCCTGTTTCCTTAAGGTTATTTGCCTGAAACAAAAAAAGCACTAATACAAGTAGGACAAAGGGACATTTTGAGCCCTCTTTAGGTTTTTAGTGAAAGGGAAATTCAACCAGGGATTTTTTTAAGCAAAAATATCTTTTAGAGTTTCGCCTTCTCATCTAAAATACACTGATCAGTCCTGCAATTATAGGATAAGAGTTGATGGCAATATTTACTCTTCTGAGAAGCTAAGTAGCTTTTACGTCTAGTTCAAATGGCTCCTGGAACCTCGCCGGAGAGGGGTTCCTGATATGCTCTATTGCTGGGGGTCCCTGGGGACGCTCAAGATGCTGTAGAGATTGTCTCTTGGCCGGTCTCGGAATACATAAGGATTCTGCTGATGATGAGGAAGTAGCTGTGAAGAAGGAAGCATGGGCTATCCTGTGAAGTCTCAGCCCCTGCGTTACAACCTCAGATAAGCAGAAGAAAATTGATTAAACTACATTTTTTGCTTTTGTTTCACTTTTGCTAGAAGTTTATAAATCAGCTAGATACTTTACTGTTTTAAACCTTGTCTTGTTTGACATATTGGTTATGTAGAGCAGCCCGGGTGCCAGTTAAGGCCCGTGGTCAAATTTTTACTGGCCTGTGGCCTCTATCATAAAATTCACATGTTCTGCTGAATTTTGAAAACCATCATTATGTTTAAAATTCGGCTTCGGATGGAAAAATCTTAACCTTCATTATTTTGGCCCTCGGCAACCAAGATTGAGAGTCTGAGGTGCGGAAGGGTTCAGAAATAAAGGCATAGGGCTAGTCTTCCAAGTTTGTAGTGACTTTTTTAGGTGGGGAAGCCATTTTCATTCAGTGTTCTGTGTGTCCTGTAGGGGGTGAAGCCGGGTAGCTTTGACAAAGTGGCCATTCCTGAGGTGAAAGAGATCATCGAGGGATGTATTCGCCAGAACAAGGATGAGAGGTGTCACTTTTAAAAGAAAACTGCACAAGCTGTTTAAATAGGACAATTTACCCCTTCAGTACAGGTAACATCATTGTTTTTTGATTTAACTCTTCTCCCTTCTTATCTGTAGGTACTCAATCAAGGACCTACTGAATCATGCCTTCTTCCAAGAAGACACAGGCGTGCGTGTGGAGCTGGCTGAAGAGGATGATGGTGAGATGGAGGCAATTAAATTGTGGCTGAGAATTGAGGACATCAAAAAGTTAAAAGGAAAATACAAAGACAACGAAGCCATTGAGTTTTCCTTCGACCTTAGCAAGGATGTTCCCGATGACGTGGCTCAGGAAATGGTGAATTTGACAGACTGAACACCTAATCTTATCCGACTTATCAATGATCTTTTCTGAGATTGATGCTTTGTATCTACATTAGGTTGAGTCTGGGTATGTGTGTGAAGGTGACCATAAAACTATTGCGAAAGCCATCAAGGACAGAGTGTCTCTCATAAGTCGCAAGCGAGCTCAACGACAACAGGTGTATTTGGACAACAGTCCTACTTATACAAAATGCCATCCATGATTAAGATTGCGATTGCCTTTTGAATGGATTTTTAATGCTTTTGGTTCTATTTGCTTTTAAAGGTCAGAGAAAATCAAGAAAACAGAAGAATTGAAGAAGAACAGATACCAACAGCCCAGCAAGCAGGCCTCCCACCCAGCAAAGAGGTTCCGCTCTCTCAGTCAGTGCAGCCACCAGGCCCCTATATTCCCCCAATACAAACCAACCAACAAATCACATCCGTGCCAGCTCAGTCAACATCCCAGCAGAACCTTCCCAGTACTACCTACAGCACTTCTCAAACCACCCAGGTGACGGGGCTGACACAGGGTAGCCCTTATGCCTCCCAGTCAACAGGGCAAATCCCAATTCAAAATACAGCTGCCAGTCAACCTGAGTCAGAAGAGATGGAATCTGACCAAAATCAGCACATTGGCGGAGGTATGTATGGAAAAATTTCGACGTTCAGGTTTAGTGCTGAATCATGAAAACCTATTGCCGATATAGCAAATTAGTACAAAAAAATACCTATCTTTGTGGCATTTCTCTAGCAATCATGTGCTGCTCATTCTGCTTTACGGCAAATACATTTTTTATTTTATTTGTTTTAAAGTTTGTATTCCTAAATTGATAAGATAATTCACATACACGCATAAACAAGGTGCCCCCCTTAGGACAGCTGAGGTTCCCCGGGGGGTGTTAACAACTTTATAGGGGTGTTTAGAGGTTAGATATTCGTACAGTAAAAGTGCAAAATATTACATTATTTTTTATTTGTATATTTTGTTGACTTACCTGTTTTGTGCTGAGCTAAGAGACATAAAGCTGGAAGAAGTTTTTTTTTATACTTTGGCTTTATATCGCTAACGATTTGTTTTACTAGCACCAGTAATGTCAAACATACAGCCCGCTTTATTCCGGCCTGCCATAAATTTCTGAGTACAGTGTGTCAAAAAAAAACAAAGTCTCTGGGTCAGTGGTCTCCAACCTTTTCCAAGCAGAGACCTACTTTTTGTTGCTAATGAGTGCAAAGGGCACCCAGTTTGATTAGCGTTTCTAAAATATTAACATTTTATTACTATGCTTCAATGCTATTAACAGGTTAACTATTGGAAGCAGGTTTAAAAAGTAATTCCAAAACTATAAATCATTTTACTCGAAAATCTCAATGACTCAGCACTGGTGAGCTAATTTCAGAACAGGTCCGCGGGCACCTCAGCTGTCCTTAAAGGGCATTCTGGTGACTGCGGGTGCTGCGTTGGTCGTTTCTTTGAAAAGTCAAACTAAATGCTCCTTCTGGCTAGTGAAGTATATACTCTTAGCCGTAGTAGGCCCAGCCTAGTAGTTTGATCTGATGCAGTCTAATCTTATTTCCGTGGCGCTGCTAAAACTTTCACTTGGTATTCTTTTTATTCCTTTAAAACCAGTACGACAATAAAGGCAAAAAAAAACATCACTTCACAGCTCCCACTTAAGTTTGTATAGAGTAGAGAGTTGGTTTAGGTGTAATATTGCATTCACTCAACTGTTTAAATTAACCAGTTAACATTCAATGCCAAACATGAAAATTATTTTTCTCCTATTGTTTGTGAATAAATGTGTTATGTTGGGAAGACATACCTTGTCATGCATAATTATAATATGTCGAGTAGGTTACTAAAGTAGTCCGAATGATAAAGCATAATACTGAAACCAAACTACGGTAAGTTAAAATTTGAAATTGACATTCTTTTTTTTGCTACAACCCTAGAGCCAAAGTAAGTTTGACATCCCTGCTTTACACTGTACTATAAAATCCCTCAAAAAAGTCGTTGCAAATGAAAAATTGATATGTCATTGCACATCCGCTTTATTTCACCCAACAGTTTCACACACTGGTGAAACAACGTCTAGTTCCTCCATGCTCCCCACCGAAGCTCAGCCAGTTCAGCCCGGAATGCTCAACTGCGCCCCTTCCAGTCAACAGCTTCAGCCCCAAGTGGCATGCCCTCAGACACAAACTGAACAAATGCAGCAGCATGTGTCAGTGGTGAGTCATCTCCCAAATGGGCTCAGTTCCATTGTTGGTGAATCAGAAGCACCAATCTATATCTATTTACATTGTTCCCCATCACTATTCCCTTGTCGCATCTAAAACTGTGTTTCACACCTGTTCAACTAGCTGTGTATCACCATGCAGTCACAAAAATAGGAGTCCATACACCATCACCTTTACATAATAGTTGTTATTTATCTTTGTTGAATTTCAGTCATGATGTTTTCTTTTTTGTAGGTTCAACCCCAAATGCCAGGTCTTCAGGCTGAAATTGTGCCCACATTTCCCAACAACCAGTCTACCCCAGTTGCACCACAGCAGGTACTCTTAGATAAGTTTTCTTTTTTTTTTCGAGAAAACCCTCTAAAAATACTGAGTTATGATGAAAAGGGTTGCATGAGCTGCTGGTTTGTCTCTCCATTTGCTGGTCATTCAAACAACATTGCGGTGCATTAAAAGGAATTTATCGGTTTTGTCATAAGAGGGATGTGTTTTGCCTCATGTTGCGGTGATGTAGCTTGTTATAAGTCCCAACGTTCTGGTTTGTTTTTATTTCTCCAATTTTAATTTTCCCACTCTCACTTTATTTTACGTTCACTTTTTTATAGTACGGAGTACACCATCAACCATCACTTAAGGTACATATTAAATATAATTTTAGTTCCTTGTTTTCTGTTGGTAACCAACTGATGTATTATTGTCTAGTGCCTTTGTAAGGTGTGCTTGAAATACATTAAAACACCAGACAAAAACATCAGTCAAAAAAAATTCGTACACATAAAGACAGTAGTATTTTTTTTTCTTTGGTAAAAAGTAAAAAGAAAACAAACAAAAAAACGTACGTATCGATTGTGGCATCTGAAAAAAATACCCAAATTGTAAGAAAGTACAATTTGATAAATTTCTTGTTAATGTTTGCTTGTTGCAGATGGGCCAACAAGTTTTAATGCCTTCATCCTCTCAGTCGTCTCCTCCACTGCAGCAGCAAAATCAATCAACAGAGATTATTACGACCAATCAGAGCTCTTCTTTACCACAGGCCGGAACTCAAACTCCATTACAGGTGAGAGTATTCATGTTAGTCTTTTATTCACTTCACTCCCCGTCTTGCTGCATTTTATCTCCTAGACCTTTTTGTGTGCCTTCTTCTGTCATTCTCATTTCCATGGCTTTCCTATTTAGTTTTTTTTTTTATCTTCTTCTTTTTTGTCATTTCTACATGCCGATCACTTCCTGCATGACTGTTAGTCTTGGGCAGGTAGTCCAAATTCTTTTATCTTGTCTCCGCCACCCAATGCAGAGCATCTGTTCTTCCTCTATCAGGCATCTTGCCTATCTGCGCTGCAGGTACTCAATGTATTTATTGTGTTGTGTCGTTTGCCATTTGTGGTTTAGCTGTAAACCTTTTTGCTTTCACTGATTATTTTAGTTGATGAATGTTGAGAATTAAAATAATCAAAATATTCTGATTGTTGACTAAAGCGGGTTACCGGTCTATTGTGTGACTTTACCTTAAGAAATTTAAGAATGTACTGATGTTTCCTTTGACCACCCAAGTCAAATGGCTGTGCACCTACTGTTTTGCTGGTCGTCACAGAAACTCCAGCTACTAACTAAGAGAACTAATCCAGAAATGTTTCAAAAGTGGATCAAACTGAACTTGTCTTACCACAAACTTGTTAAAACAACAGATATATGGTTATTTTCTGAATGGAGCGGAACCTCTTTATACGAGCACCTCAAAACTCGTAAATCAAAAATCTTGTGTTTAATCTGCAACAAAAATCTTGTTCGCTATGTGTAATAAAATCCAGTTCACAAGCTGTCCCAGAGACTGCCACTAGAGACCACCGCTCAAATAAGATCACGGCTCATGACTGCTTACCACCAGCATTAGCTCGTCCATTTCAAAAATGCAATCTACTATAGGCAAATAATAAAATAAAAATGGTCCTGTTATTTTTTTATGGTGTACACTTATTTCAAGTTACAGTAACTTTATTTAGTGTAGAATAAATGCTATTGTATCATCAACAGTCGTTCAATCCCATACCAGTCACCTTGGCTAATTGCTTCCCTTCTTAATGATTGTAAATCCTCCTTATTAAGCGATAATAAACCTTTAAGTGGAAACTATTTTTATAGGTATTTAAGGTTCACATGGATGCATTTGAGAGGACAAAAGTAACCCAATTCATTTGATATTATTTTATTTTGGGAAATTTGAATAGTTTCAGGAGCAATTCGAAAGAAATAAGGTCAATGAAGAGGTACCACATACATATAATGTTTAGAAGTGTTATTGTGCTGGATGCTTACAACTATTGCAACATAAATGAAAGAAAGCCGGTGATGATGGGTAGTGTGGTTTACTGACTAATATTTTTCAGGCCTCTGCCAGTCAGTCAACTCCTGCTGATCAGTCGGCATCAACGTCCTCTTTATTGCCGCCTTCTGTGGAACCGTGAGCATCAAAATCTTTTTTTAAAGTCATCATATTATTATCTCAATATGTTTTAGTTACTTAGTTGTTAATTCTGGATATATGTCCCATTTTTAGCTGTTTGTCAGACCCAGCTTCAGGTCTAAGTGACTGCAATGAGGGCACTTCAACATCAGGGGGCCGCCATGAGGGGCGCTCACTAAAGCGGTACCAACGCCGATCAGTCCGCAGCCGCTCACGGCATGACAAGGGCACAAAGGCCAAACTGAATGTCATAAGTGTAAGGCATCTCGAGCTTTTTTTCATACTTGCATATTTGTTGCTTCTCTGACACAATTTCTTTATGCAGATATCAAATGCAGGAGACAGAGTAGCTGAGTGTCAGTTGGAAACACACAACAGGAAGATGGTAACCTTCAGATTTGATCTGGATGGTGACAATCCAGAAGAGATTGCACAAATAATGGTAATTTATTTTTCTTTTAAATGTTTCTTATTTTTTTGTTTTGTTTTTTAAATAATTCGGTGTGCGTATTGCTGAGTTAATATCGAAAATAATGATACTTAAATTACAGCGTCAAAATGCTGTCAGCTATGTAAATGTAATTAAGCTGCAACACAATAAACAAAATCGATCTAATATACATTGAAGTGTAATTAAATCAGAAAACTCACTCATTATTATAAAAGAAAGTCCAGTCAATACTAATGCAATTGAAATTGTTTTGAAAATGCGGGCATGCTATCTTGTTATTCATTATATTGATGTATAGTTTTGCCATGCGAGTGTAGCATACATTTTCAGAACCTTCCAGAAGAATTTAAATCTTAACTTGTGTTTACTTCGGAAATGTGGGCTTTAGATCAAAATATAAAATTATCATAAAAGTTCACAATGCAATTTTAGTAGTTGAACAAAATCTAGCATTCAAGTATCATGTCACATACATGTAATACTATATACTAATAATATGGGATAATGTAATAAATAATAGCATCACCTAATTGTTGTGGGCTCTACTGGAGCAGTGGAAACTATGGATGTCCAGCAGAGTGCGCCAAAAGCAGTGAGGAGAATAGGGTGCCTTACATGATTTACTGAACTAGTCACTCAAAGCTTCTTTTAATGCCATGCATTAACAAATGCAAGGTGGAACAACACAAAATTGTCGATTCTTTTTTTTTTTTTTTTTTTACCTTACAAGGCCAAAATAAATCAACATATTAAGGTCTACATTCCTCTGTCAGGCCCATAGACCTTTTTAATTCTAAATAGCTGTTTTTGCATTTTACAATCACGGTGCAATGATGTTCAAAGTGCAAGTTCATGTTGAATCCTAATTGTTAGTTGTCTATCTTTGCAAACGTAAAATGACTTGCTGTTTCAGGTTGAGAGTGAATTCATCCTAGAAAGTGAGCGTGAATCCTTCATCGAGCAGGTCCGTGAAGTCATTGAAATGGCAGATGAGAAAGGAGAGGGCATGAAAGAAGCCTTTCCCCAGGTGATTTTATGGTTTCTTATTGAAAATAAATACTAAAGAATTAAATGTTGCATTTTTTTCAGTGTTTTTTTTTAAAGTACAAAAACAAAAGTGTATTCCTACTTTATTCATCTTATGCAATAATAGAAGATTGTCGTGTCCAATTATAATTTCAAGTGTCTGCAAAATCAATGTTTTTGGTTAAAATACCTACTCACTCATTACACTGAATTACACAATTTGTTTTGCAGAAATTATTCTGAGAATGTTTAAGTAAGATTGAGTAAATGTGCTTTTATTTTCAGTATAATTGGTCGAACAACCTGTTTTCTGATTCAAATTGGTTTTCATTTACACATCAACAGTAAAATGGAATTCGCATTCCAAATGGGTCCATTCCTATGTAATTCCTATGTTTCACACACCATCTGAGGTTACTTTCCATGTCATTTTTTGAATTGGGATCTTGTTTTATTACATATTTGACACATTTGAACTAAAGCTAATTCTGAAGTTAGGTTAAAATGTAATAAGAGTATCTGAATCTAAACATACTTATTTTTTTCCTCTTTTCTTGTTGCTGCCATGACTCATTTTGCTGTCATTTGGTCACATATACTGTACATCAAAACGTTTTGACTTGTACAATGAAGCCTGAATCCAGCCAAGATTATTGAATAAACGTCATGTATTTGTTGGTCTTTCTACAGATGACAGAGCTTCAACAGCAGCCAGAGCTTTTGGTTCCCATGCTGCCCGGTAGACCTTTTTCATTTTCACATCAATATATTTTACATTCAAATGTGTATCTAACTTGTGGATGTTACCTCAGGAATCTCACCCAGCACTACAGCCCAGGTGGTGCATTCAGCAGGACGAAGGTTTATTGTAAGCCCGGTACCAGAGTCTCGTTTAAGAGAACAGTTTTTTGGCGCTTCCTCCGCTAATACGTCTTTTGGCAATGAGCCTGGCTTAGGTAAAATAAGGGAGAAATACGTTTAAGGGGTTTAGTTCTTTCTGCTTCTTCATTTAATGTGTTTTTTTCCCCTCAGGTCCGAATATGACATGCGGACTTTCTTTGTCAGCACCACCTGGGATTCTGCAGCAGGCTTTTAGCCAAATGAGGCAGGATTATGCAGAGAGAGGTAGCAGCATGATTGATCCTCCAAGCTCTGATCTTGAAGCTGACACAATCCAATCGAGTGATGCCGGACAAGTCCCAAACACTCAGAGTTCTCTGGCTCCCCCCGTCGCAGTACTCTCCACTACTAGTTCCAATTCTCCCCCCGTTGGCCTTGTAACCACTACAACAGCTCAGACACATCCCGCCAATGGGAGAGTTTCTCCTCCAACTGCATCAACTCAGTCTCAGAATCTAGCTCCTGTCAGCAATGATTCCCATCCACCAGCCCACACTTTGCATGAAAAGACCACCTCACAGTTGGCTCCAAACATCAGTGTCCTCCCAGTCTCTTCTTCCTCCATTTCTACCCCAGCCGTGCAACCGTCTGCCCCGGCAGCGCCCGTGTCACAGCTGAGCACCAACACGAGTTCTGTCACTGCTTCTGATCCGCAACCATTCAACAGTGCTCAATCATCTTCGCAAACTATGAATTCATCCGCACATCCATCCCAGCCCGGGCCCAGCCAGAACCAACCGCTGCCAGTAGAGCCTGAGGGTGCTGAAGTTCAGAACAAAGCGGCGGGTAGAGATGATATCCAGGCCCTCGATAAAAAGCTGCGATCCCTTTTTAAAGACCAGAGCGCAAGTACCGCTAGCACGTCCGTGGACACTGGTCAGAACACCGGGACTTCTTCCCCTCCCACTGGAACATCCTCTCCACCTCCTGGTACAGTTCCAGCACCTCCCTCAAACCTCCCACTTACGTCTGGGGTGCAAGCTGTCACTCCGCTGTCTACAACAACTCCAGGGTTAACGCCTTCAGGACACGTCCAGACGCCACCATCCAAGCCCAGAGCACAGGTTAGTGAAAAATCAAATACGAACATTACACAAAATGCACATTCTAGAAATCCCAATACACACATTTCATTGTTCGTGCAATCGCCAAAAGTAAAGATGTCATAATTTCTTCTCCCTATAGTGGACTGTTACATTTTGTGTGGCTCTTTCTTTCGTGTTTTTCTGAGTTTGTGCTCGTGTGGGGAAAAAGGAGGGGAAAACAGGCCATGTGCAAGTGCTCCACGGCCTGCTCTGAGTGAAACATACTGACAGCGCTCTAATGCGCGCTGTACATATGAAAATCAATTCATTTCGATTGATGTGTTTCAATCTTACTATATTTTTCACGGTTTAATGAGTTGCCTTGCTGCCTTTCTAAAAAAAAAGTGGGGGAATGTTGGTTGGAAGTAAATTGCTTACAGAGCTACCAAATAATTCAAATCTTAGGTAGTTTACGACGCCAGTTTATAGAAATTACTCCATATGCATTTTCTATGAAACAGCAAGAAAATATCAAGCAAGGTTTGTTTTGCATTAAAAATTTGATATGTTCAAATATGTTGATTAATATAAATGTTTAACAGTTATATTGATTCCACATTTGTATAATAAAGTTATTAATGATTGCTACTCTATTGGCAATTTGTTCCAAGTGATAACATTGCCTAAAAATCAATTACAACTATTTTAAAAATGGTGCTTTTAAATGCTACTAGGAAGAAACTTTCTTAATTTGGAAATAATTTGTATTCATTCTGAAATAGTATTTTCAATATTTGGCAGCTCTCTGCTTGATATTTAACTCTTGCGTCTGATTTGGTGACAGTTCCCAAATTACATTTTTTTCTGCGTGAATCACTATGACTCAAATACAGAAGTTCTGTTGGTTATTTGTTAGGGATGCCTCAAGTGTCGAATTCGAAAAATGTTGCATATTAAAGTTAGTTGATATACATTTTCTTACACATACGTGATTTCTTTTACTGACTTAAGATAACCAATTTTCTCTAAACGTAATTTTTCCTGAAACATTTCAAAGCTAGGCATTTGTGAGAAGTAAAGCCGAAGTCCCAACTAATTTACTTTGGGTTGTTAGGATTGTTTGCTTGAAATTACACACTATTAACGCATTTTTTTATATACTGTACTCTTATGTTTCAATGTAAAACACAGTAGTGTTTCTTCACAAAAAAAATAATTTTGTGGGTTTGAGTGAAATCCAGTTAATTTCAAATGCTTCTTTTGATGCTTGAACCATAATACAGTATTTTGTCTTTGCGGTTTATCGTTATAGACATTACCTACTGGTTTTGATCAAGCTCCTACTGTGCCGTCTGACACTTTACCTCCATTCCCTGGCCCTAGTCAGGTGAGGTCTCCTGTTTTTATTTGTACTGCAACATCACTTATAAGCTATTGTATGAAAATAATATGCTTCATTGTTATATACCTGGGAAAGTTAACCATTTTGTTTTACTAAAAGTTACAACAGCCTCTGGATAATTTGGATGCCAAACTGAGGAGAGCTCTCAGCCCTGAAACTGTTCAAGGGGGCAATGCAGTCCACCCTGCAGAAGCCAGTTTCACTCTTGGTCGTTTCCAAGTAGGTTCAACGTTGACTGAGATTGTCAGACCCCATAAATCCATCATTAAAATTCTTTGGTCTTTCTGCCCAGGTGTCCGCTGCTACCGATGGAGCATCCAGCGCAGTTTCTGAACCTGCCAGCGTTGTTTCCTCTTCCTCTCTCACACCATCCTCCACATCAACTTCCTCCACACCTTCATCTTCTCCCCCATCAAGCCCAGAAAACACCCTTCATCGCTCGTCCACTCTGTCCAGCGCAGTGTGCGAAACGGACCATAATTACGGCGACTCGTCTCGCACTTCTCCCACTGTAGCAATAGGCCGATTCCAGGTTTCCACCAGCACCAATGCCTCATCGGGAACAACTGCTTCCTCAAAAGTTGGACGCTTCTCAGTCACAGGTGTGTAGCGGGTTATCAGCCACTGAAAATATTTTACTGTTAGTTTTTTTTTAAGCCTTTAAAGCTGGGGTGCATCTTTTGAGAAGTCTTTAAAAAGTTGAACAAATATTTTTTCTATTAAGCACTGTATGTGTAAACAATGCCCAACTGAGTTTAAATAGCCCTTATGCTTTATTTTCCACTGCTCCGATCCGCTTTTCTTACTTTCTGCAGAGCTGTTTGGGGTAGAACACATTAGGTAAGAGAATTGGGAGGAGGAGTGTGGTGGAAAGTAACTTCTTGCTTGTCCCCACTGTTTTTCGTGTAAAAAATGAAAATGTGAAAGTAAGAAAACCAAAAGGAAAAAAAAACACAATACAACCTTACAGTGTTGGGTAGTATCTTCCATGCTCAAGTCATTACTCAGTCTAGTCTTCATTTTTCATTAGTGGTGTCCTTATTTTTCCTGCAATCCATCCATTTTTACCATTTGTCCATGAATTGGGTCTCCTGTATTCTTATTCTAAATGTAGTCCTCTCCATTACAAATAATTCCTCCACAGTGCACACCCACTGCTCCACGGTGGGGGGCTTTTGTTTAGACCGTAATCTTGTTATGGCCTTTTTGCTAACTGTAAAAAAAAAATATTTACCAGGTATTCATCTTTTTCTGTAATATTTCTTCTGTTAGATTCCCCAAATAGAGCACCTCAAATGTTGTAGGTATCCCATATCCCACAATTTTCTTTAAACAAACCATCATTTGTCCCAGTAATCTTTCATTTTTGGACACAGCAAATATGTATGCTTGTGGACGTTTTCCTCTCTACATGCTCTCCAGCACGGTTGTTGAACCTCAAGAAAACTTCTTCAATTTTTGGGGGTAATCAAAAATCTGACCAGGTTCTTCCAATTTAATTCCTTCGGAATCCGGGAGTTAGTGGCTGTGCACCGTCTTTTACAGATATTGCACCACTCGTATTCTGTTACTTATGAATCTATCTCCTTTTTCCATTTTCTTTTAATAGACTGATGAATGGCCACCAATTGCCATCAAACATTTGTACAAGTCAGAAATTGCTTTAAAAGTTTTACTTTTATAGGCTCTTACAAAAATGTTGATGACCCTACGAAAAGTCACCGGTTTTATATCTTTGTGATAGCAGTCCTTCTTTTATTGTTCTCTGCGGGAATAGTTTCAGGAATATGATTTGTCTTTTCCTTCCTCCTGAATAATAATAATACTCTTTAATTATAATTCTTTATTCTCCCTTAGTGACATCAGCAGCAAGTTCCAGCACATCGCAATGTTCAAGTGTCCAAAACGGGCCCTCCTCTTTGGACTCTCATAAAGCACATACGTCATTATGTGACAGCAGTGACAACGATGAAGACTCCGAAACAGAGGACGAAGCCTTGCAGAAAGAAGTTGGTCGTCTCAGAGAACGGTATGCAATGACTTGGCTGGCCTACAGTATGTTAACATGTCAGGATGGCCCTCTTGAATGCTTGCGTGCTATTCCAGACACATGCTGGAGGTTCAGGCCCTCCAGACCCGCCAGAAAGAGGAAATCGAGGCCCTCTTCTCCCGACTGGGGAAAACGGCTCCTCCTTCTATACTTTCTCCTGCTGTGGCGATGGCTGGAGGTAGACGCAGGCTCAAGAGCAAAAGCTACAAATCCCCCAGAAGCAGTGGACAGCCAAGCCCCATATTCTCTGGTAGGAAAACTCTCATGAAAAAAGGAAATGTGTTATAATGGCATGTAAGATAAATGTACAAGTGCATACCAGTACTGCGACTAATAAAATAGTCAACTCGTCACCGACTAATGAAGCGATGAGTCGGATAATTATTCTTTTTTCAAAAATTTAGCGTGAAGTTGATTTTATGATGTGGGAATTTATAATGTACACATGAAAAATGGTCAAAAAATGGGCTTAGTGCAAAATACATTTTATTGAACATTCTGCTGGTATGTACAAAAGTCAGATTATAGAATTCAGGTGCATTGATCTGGCAGTGAGGCATAAACCCATGATTAACCTCTCTTAATTTTTTAGAAACAGCTAAACATGTTTTATCCCTATAAACCAAAAACGGGTTCACTATACTACTTATTCCATGGAATGGCCATTGAATAATTAATGGTTTCTCTAGGACAGAACTGGAAGGTAAATGCAGTTTCCCATAACCTCGGCATGATGGCGGAAAAGTTTAATGTAAAGTCTATTATCAATACAGTTGTGCGATAGAACGGAAAGATTATTTTTAAAATTACAATTTGAGAGAGTGTGCGTGCGTGCAGATCCCTTAACCACTAAGGCTGTTGGGTCATCGTTTCTTGTGGTTTGTCTTGGGCAAGTACAGCCTGGTAGTGCCCAGTCCTCTACAGGCCAACATAATTAAAAAGTCTAAAGTACAGTACTCTTTTTTGTTAAACAAATACACGAGCCTGTGAATTGTGTTTCTTCTTGAGTAATAAATAATTAATGAATTAAAGGTTTCTACTTGGGCGGGTTTTGGGTATCGCAGGATGTCTTTGGAATGCAACCATGAGAATATGGATTACTGTGTATCTGTATAACCGGTAGCCTAGATGGTAGGGCGCCCGCTCTGAGACTGGGAGGTCGCTGGTTCAAGCCTCGGCCGAGTCATACTTACAACATTGGTACTCATTGCCTCCCTGCTTGGCGCTCGGCATTTTAAGGGTTGGAATTGGGGGGTTTGGTCACCTAATGGCTGCGCCCTGTTTGGCTGCGGCTGCATCGGCTCGCTACGGTTTAACTGTACGGGTCAGGTGTATCGACATTTCGTTCTGTGTGCATGGTTACAAAGAATGACGATAAAAGTAAAATTCTATTCTATAATTCTATTCTATTCTACGTGTACAATGCATGTCATTAAAACTGTATTGGCTTGAACACTACTTTACGGAGGCCAGTCGAATTTTTCCAACTGTCTTTTAATGTTACTGCGTCACCGAGCTACTGCCATGGTAAGCAAGGTCTGCTTTGCAAACTATGAAAAGTAGTCGTTTTATTGGCTGTATCCCAGTTAAAATGATCCCAAACTGTCAAGTTTAATCTTTAGGAGGCACTCAAAATAAGGTGAGAAGACATAAATGGAATTCTAACTTGCAAGGAGGCCAGAGAGAGTATCTCATAGACGAGAACATTTCCTCTTTTCTTAGAGCCCTCATCCGAGCCCCCTCTCTTTTTTAAAATTTCAAGGTTACAAAAAAAAAAACAGATTAGCTCTAAAGTGTGTGGAAATCTGAAAACACCTACGTAATTGGCCAAAAGCGACAATGATACAATAGTAAAAACAACGAACAGTGAGTCAAAATAAGAAAATGGCATCCGATGGAATCTCATTTGCACTTGTCCAATAGTAAAAACAAAACACTTATCACAAAGTTTAGAAGTTTTGGTACATGTACTTAATGTTGACGCCACCATTTCCGTATGATTATGTGCTTGAGACAGAAACACTGTAGCGAATGTGCTACTTTCAGCAGAAATGATATTGAATGAATGAATGAATGACAACTTTATTCGAACATCAAAATAAAAACAACAAAAATAATAACTCGACAACAAAATAACGTTATATAATGTGTTCGAAAAGGGGTAGTAAGAATATCGACATTTCGTTCTGTATACACGTGTACTAGAATGACAATAAAGTAGATCTGAATCTGAAAGAAGCAAATGCTTATATTACCTACCCCTTCATCTTCTCCACTAAATATACCAATGATATAACAACAATTGTAATGATATTAATAATAACAGTTATGATATGAGATTAGCAACAATAACACAAAGTTAACTAGACGCACTATTCCCAATCTCCCGCACCACTCATACCCCACCCTCCTCCATCTCTGTATTCCGCCAGGAATGTTCCTTGTATCTAAACCTGAACAATTGAATAGTTGGACACCGTTTGATCTCGTCTTACAAACCCTTCCAAAGCTTGACTCCACACACAGACACACAGATACTTTTCCTGGTGGTTCTCACCTTTGGGATTATGAATTCACTACAGCCTCTTAAATTATAATTGCCCTCTTTTCGAATGAATAATTTACGGATGTTTTCTGGCACTATGTTTTTGTTGACCTTAAATAGTAGTTGTGTAGTGAAAAAATTTACTTAATCCTCTAGTTATATACACGGAGAGATGACTCACTCTGTTGGAAAAACATGTTTGACAACAAAAGAATTAACTGTCGATTATTTCTATTATCCATTTATCTTGACAACATCGACAAATCGTTGCAGCCTCCTTGAATACTTGTGTAATTGTGCACAAAGACTTACAACCTTATTAAGAAGAGTCCGCCCTAATATTTTGAGATGTGGGATTCAATGTTCGCCGTAGTCTTAGTTTTGGGTCTGGAGGTGTCTTTTTTGTTAGTTGAGCCGAAAAGAGCCGGTTCCCTCAAAGGGCTGGAATTTTTATCACTACCTGGTACATTGTGCAACTCAGGTTTGATTTGGTCACACCTGTCTGATATGTGCAGGATGTCCGGCCTCATCCGACACTCATTGCTCGCAGTCTGCCTCCAATCAAAGTACGTCTTCAGCTGCAGAGACGTTCCAAACAGAAGCTGGAACATCTGGACAAGATCTGAAATCGTCTCCATCTTTGCCGAGCCTCAGCAGTTGCCCCACAGGTATGGATCTAAACCAGGGGACTCGAATTCACTGCCTACAGGACAGTACTTTGAGGCCCCGCCTTGATATGAATGCTTCATGTTTGTTTGGCTTGTGCTAGTTTGATATGTATACCTTTGTGCCAATTAGTTTGGCACAGCTCAAATCTGGGGGGAAAAATCACTCACAAATGCAGCCAGGCGGCAGTAGCTCAGGAGGTAGAGCGCTCGTCTTGGCATCAAGAGGTCGCAGGTTCGAGTCCTGGCTCCTCTGGGTTATATGTCGAAGTGTCCTTGGGCAAGACACTGAATCCCTAATGCCCCCGATAAGCATGGCTGACACTGCTATTGATTAGTGTGTAAAAGGTAAAGTCTTAATTCACTTGAATAGCGCTATCTAAATGCAAAACATTTACAACAAAAAATATATTTAAAATAGCAATTGGATATGAATGACGCATGTTGTTTTCGGAGCTGAATAACCAATCGCGGTTAGGTAAATGGCTCTGGTGGGCGGGACATCGGCCATGTTGTCTCTCTCGCTCACTCACTTATTCATTCAATGATTTATTCCTCAGCGGCTGTATGTTTTTCTTCTCAGAAAAGTCGACCTACTCATTGTAGGCACGTAGCAAGTCAAACTAAAGTTTAACAGTGAAGCTGGCTGATTTTGTTTGGCCACGAAAAGAGTGTACAAACCATGAATAACGAAAGTTTGGTATTAAGTCCACTATGAAGATTTAGATGTTGTGGCAAAGCAAAATTGAACGAAGCAAAAAATGTCTTCTATTTACTTTCACCATGTTTTTTCAGAAGAAAAAGTGTTTAAAATGATATCTAATAATTATAAATGTTTTATACCCACAAACATAATGAACTATTTGCAACAACTTGTCCCTAGCTATCTAATCCATCCATATTTCCCTCCCCTCTTATCTTTTTAAATCGGAGCAGCAAGCGGGACCACCTCCACAAACGGTTCGGGTCCGTACCAGAACCACTCGCTCTCCCTGACCCATGCGAGCGGGGCGGCTACTCTCGCCACTTCGGCTCAAACGCAAAAGTGCAAGGGGACCTTCACGGATGACCTGCACCAGCTGGTCGACAACTGGGCCAAAGACATCAGTCTCTCGCAGGGCAAGAAGGCTTCGAAAACCGGAGCGCAAGCACCTCAGGGACATGATGTAAGACGTGCACTGACTACACCTGTCTGTACAATGTCACCAGTGTTCCTTTGTGCCTCAATAATGTTCCAAAAAACCCTAACAAAGTACTATATAAGCCGGGGGTCAGGAACCTTTTTAACCCAAAGGGCCATAAAAGCAAAAAATGTTTTAAAAAGAAATTGAGAGTGCCACATCATATATTTTCAGACAAAATTGAAATTGCCAAACACGCTCTCTAGACAAAAGCTAATTCTTCAGCACATTTTATTTCACCGTGTGTCATTTGATGATTTAATCAAATGTATGAAATGATAAAAATGCCAAATCCTGTGTCCCAAATCAATGTAAATATGCCATTTTCAATTTGTCTTCCACCTTCAGTTAAGAGTGTTGAGGCAATTTCTTTCCATGAAATTTGTCCTTAATTACGTTTTCAAAACATTGTGCATGCAAAGTTCTTTTGTAAAAATGTCACAAATGACTGCAAACGATAAGCATATGGTCATATTCACTTTGGGTGTAGACTGCACTGAGGGAGAGAGAGAGAAGGAAGTGGCTTGTGCTGTGTGCAGGGATCCGCCCACCTGTACTGCTCACCCAATCGTTTTTATTTATCAGTTTAAATGGTTTCTTATCGAACTTCTGCATTAAGTTGCTTCGGCTCTATATGGACCAAAATCAGGATGAAATCACTTGACTTTGGAACGCCACAGAGAGATGTGCAATAGTTACATTTTATTTCAGAGCCATACGTACTCATGAAAAGAGCCATATATGGCTCCCGAGCCATAGGTTCCCTACCACTGATATAAGCTCTTTTATATTTTTTACATATTAAACCGGGGTGCTATTGGCGTAGAGAGGCGTTAACCTATCCGAATTCACAATGCATTAGGTTGTTGTGGCACTGTGAGTAAAAGTAGTGTCATAATGAGAAAGTCTGACGCCCTGCATTTCCTATTACTACTGGTCAAGTGGTTACGTGATTACACTCTCCCATTGCATACAGTTTTTTGCAATTTAAGTCAGCAATTTGCGCAATCATTGCCAACACACAGTAATATACTGTAAAATCTTGTTGTGAAGCCTTGTATGGAAAGGTATACCTATACTTACTGTATGCATATGGAATCTTATCCACTGTATTCTGTGAGGTATGTAAGGAGCACCTGATTATACTTTCATACAGGTCACCCCTGGAGTATAAGTCGCGTTTTTGGGGGGAAATCTATTTGATAAAACCAATACTAAAACATGGTGCATCCTCTTGAAAGGCAATTGAAAATAGAACAACAGGCTGAACAGGTACACTAACATTACAAGATTGAAATGCCTGGTAATGTCAGTTACAAAATAACATATAAGGTGTTATTCAGATAACTCTTGGATCAGGGTTCTCGTGGATCCTTGGAAAGTCTTAAAAGGCATTGAATTCCTTCTTCTAAAAATAAGGCCTTCATTGGCATTAAAATGTCTTAAATCAAATTCTCGAAAGTCTTGAAAATATGAACACATCAATAACATATATATTAGCTTAAACTAAAAAGATTTAGTCACGTGTATTTACTTTGGTGACAAAATAACAGAAGTATCAAATCGGGGATGTGGTTTCAGTCGGGACCTTTCAGAGCTGATGCGTGTCTAAGGTCTCACAAAGGAACTTTAGACCATGGGAAAGTGTAGATTTTTCTGCAAAGGCGAAAAACTGTGGCAGGTCATGTGTTCACTAGAAGCATTTGGGGTTTTTTGTGTTTCAATTGTGGTAATTTGTCGACTTGGTCTTAAATTTAATTTCAAAAGGCATTAAAGAGTCTTAAATGCTTGGATTTAACTTGCCTTAAGCCAGGAGTCGGGAACCTATGGCTCTTTTCTATGAGTACCTGAGAGACAAAAAAGGAGAGAGGACCAAGAAAGAGAGAGCGAGTCTGAGTGGACTGAGTTGGATTCGTAAGGCTCCCCCGGGAGAGAGCCCTTTGCAGGACACCACGGGAAGGTTCCTAGTCTTTGTCCTGCACCGCTGCTGTTGTGAAAAATGCTAAACTATGATAAACACTGCGACATACAGTATGAAAAACACGGTCCGCCTTATATTCCGGGACAGTAAATTGAGTTACCGTGACAACGGAGAACGCCGTAATACAGGCGAGGAAAGAAATGTCAAACGTGCTCTGTACTGATTGTGTTTGGGGTTGTCCATTTCAGGTCATCCCTCCCACCAACATGGGGCGCAAGTTGTCCGCTCCCGGCTACCTTTGCCCGACCCTCCCTTCGACGGCCAGCGCTTCCGCTAGCACCTCCAACACGGCGCATCCCCCCAACCCCTCCGTCCCCCGTAAAGGCTCCCTCGGCCCCGGCTTCGCTTACGCCCCGGCCTCGTACGGCGCTCCTCAGTGGGCGGGACCCACGGGCAACTGCCAGGTCGGCCTGCTCAACCCGGCCCAGTACCAGCCGACCATGGCCACGCCGGTAACCATGCATCAAGGGTACCACATGGGGGCCGCCTCGTCCGCCGGCCCCAACTCGGTCAGTCAGGGAGGACCCAATATAAGGCCGACGTAGCCCAGTCCAGTGCCCGAGCGCACGCGTAAGAACCAGCTCCCCGAGCGTTTTCTTTTGTTTTCAATGTTTTTTTCTTGATTTCCGTGTCATCCTTTCAGGCAGAAGGAAGTCTGCCGGGCCCTGTCTGAGGGAGCGTGCAATACATACACGGCTTACACTCGGGCCCGTTTGTTTCGCTGTGAAATTGAGCTGTGACGAGCTGATTGGTCAGCCAAAGATGTCTTTATTTTCTCGTGACGGGCGGACGTGCGCCGTGCGCCAAAAGTTTGCCATAGTCGGCGTCGAGGTGAAATTTCAGGTTCCGTGAGAACCTCCGATGATCATGCTCAAAGCGCAATTGACGTCTCGATCGATGGCCTCTAATACTGACCTGGGCGCTTGCATGAGTTTTGAAGTTTTTCTTCTTCAAACCTGGTTATTTCCACCATCAGGATTGTTACCAAGATCCGTATCGTCTTCATGAAGAAGATAAATCTCAGAAATGAAGATACAGGAGTGCCCAGGTCTGCTCCAATAGGATCATTTTCAAGTGAAGAACATGAAGGTCATCAATTGATTATTGGTTGCAAGTGCAATAGAATGTCACTAGCAGGTTGAAATGAGATTGGAAGAGGCATTAAAAGGACAGACAATAGAAATTGTTGTTTTAGATCCTATCAAGACCAGCAAGTTGAAGAAAGTTTGAAGTATGTACGGCAGAGGAGTTTTTTTCTGGTCCTCACGGGTTGCATGTCCTGTATGTGTTTTTAGGTTTCTCTTCTTCAACTCAGGTTATACAAAGTATTAGCTCGTGAGCAAGCTGACCTGGTGATTTAAATCATATGTTTTTGAGAAGAGGAACCTCAAATCATGCAGGACACGTGGCCCTCAAAGACTGTAGTGCCCAGGTCTGCTCCAACAGGATCATTTTCTAGTGTGAAGAGAACATAGTGGTCCCATCAACTGATTCTTGGATCGTAGTGTTATAGAACGCCTTCAGCAGGTTGAAATCAGACTGCAAGAGTCCTTGAAGGACATAGGATTTAAAACACACAATTCTATTGTCCATAAACGGCAAGTTGAAGAAGATATTTGGAAGCCTATAGAGCAGAGGTTGGTCACGCTGGTCCTTTGTGATTTTGGAGGTTTCCTTTGTTCAAGTCAGGCGATGCAAACGATCAGGCCGTCAGCAAGAGCTCGTTAACGATCCTGGCGATTGGAATCCACTGGATCGGACTAGAGAAACCTCCAGGATCACGCAGGACTCGAGGACCGGAGTGCCCAGGTCAGAGGCTTTGACAGCAGTCCAAACGAAGACGCATTCAGAAATCGTACCCGAAATGCCTTTGACTTTTTTGTCACCCGCGTGCCGCATGTTTTCCTTATTCCATGCCAAAAGTGGTACGGCGTAGTAAATATCGACCTGCTCGTAAGGCGAGAAGTCAAGTTGTCAATGAGAGTAGAAAGACTCGGTAAGTGAAAGCAGGAAGGAAGGTTAGCAATATTCCCGAAATGACGTCAATGCAATAACGTGAGAGAAGATGAGCAAACTGCCCCCCCTTTTGTAACTGTGGCCTTATTCCCCCCCACCCCCCAAGACATTTTTTTGTACATAAGATATTCGGCATATTTATGTCCGCTGTCATCTGTGATTTTTTGCATTTTCTACACACGAATTCCGAGTCGTATGATTAGAAGAAGAAGAAAAAAAAGGCATGGTGTTGAGCACCGCGAAGCGAAGGCGATGCTGCTATTGACGACACAGTCCGGTGTTGTTCTTTTTTTTTTCGTTTTGTCGGTTTACACTTGAACGAATCCCAATTCGGTTTCACTCCAACTCCCACGCAAGTTTCATAACCTAGTTTTTTGGATCGGTAGTTTTCACAGCCCATCAGATTTGCAGCTTCGATAGCGGGGTTCCCTCTTTTTTCTGTGGTCTTTTTTTTTTTTTTACACATTTATTTAATAAACAAATGTTCTTTATGGACCTGTATTCAGCCATCAGATTTTGATGTTGTCTCACTGTAATTACTATTAAAGGTTGTTAAACAACATGTAGTTAAGAGATATAAAGTGCAATTGCAGGGTTTATTATCTCTATGTATTCTCTCCTCCTGCTGTATAAAAAAATCTTTTTTTTTCCTGCCCAAACGACCGCCATCTTTCTTGCTCTTTATGTATATACTTTAGTGTATTGTGTGGCCATCTACTCGTTTTTTTTTTTCTCGTTTTATACGTAGAGCACCAAAATTATGTAACGCACACGTACTACCCTAATAAACCGCGAGAAGAACTGTAGTGCCTTGCATCCTCACGTGTATGTTCCGTAACAAGCGTTTATAACAGGTTGGGGTTTTTATATACATCTAGAGCAGGTATGTCAAACATGAAGCCCGCGGCCTGCCAAAAATTTGAGTGTGTCAAAAAAAAAGTGTTTCTTGGGCAACACGTTGAGCCATAACAAACTAAACAACAAAATGTCTGAAGCTGCAAAAAAACAAGCTTTTTTTTAGAATAGAATATACCTTTATTGTCATTGTTACAAAATGGGTTAACATATTGTGACAAAATTGGGCATGATACTCCAGTTTCACACATTCAGTGAGGTTAAAAAAAAACAAGAAGATAAGGTTATAAAACAAGGAGGATAAGGTTATAGTTATAATTTACACAAAATTTACCCGAGAAATGTGGGCATATAGGATGTTACATAGTTTTAGAAAAAAAACAAAAGAAAAGGGGATTTATACACAATATTATTTTGGGGGGAAAAAACATTTTATGTCGTGTTCATCGTCAACATTTTCCACAAACAAAGCTCCAGGGAGCCACTAGGGCAGCGCTAAAGGGCCACGTGCGCCTCTAGAGCCACAGGTTTCTGATACCTGCCCCAGGTCATTTCTATTAAAAGTTCAGCTTTTTAAAATAAATGCAAACCAGATGCCCCCATCACACACAAGAGGGTGGAAATGTGTAAAAACTGTAACCAAATTGTTATAGCGCGGTGAGTTGGTTCAGGTCAAAAACGGCATTCACCCAATTGTTAAAAAAACATGAAAATCATTCCCATTGTGAATGTGCTAGAAAAGATCACTTGTCATCTGTGACTATAATATGTAGGGTAGGTTACTAATTTAGGCCGAACAGTAAAGCGGCGTGCCCAAATAATCAAATCGAAACATTTTTGGTCAGGCGTGTCCAAAGTCCGGCCCAGGGGCCATTTACAGCCCGTGGTCAAATTTTTATTGTCATAAAATTAATATTATGTGGCTCGCCAGTAATGTTGAAAGCACTATAAAATCATTTGGCCACCTTACCTTTCTGTGAAAATTTAAGCCCACCCCATTTACAACATTTGGAAATAAAAAAGAAAACTGACTGAAAGAAAATTCGGGTAGTTTTTTCACACAAATCCTAATTTGCCAAGAGACTGTTTTAAAAAAATGTAATTTCAAGAGGCACTGCCAGCCCGAACGTGCTACAAAAACCTAATCGTAAACGAACACTGTGAAAAGGGGAAGCAAATGGAAGCTGTTTTAACGGCACTGCTGCGCTTTTTTATGGGACCCTGCGAGTCAAATGAAAATGGTACAAAGGAGAGCTGCGAGGCTGTGCCGCTGAACGCCAAGCACTGAAAACTTCACTGAGGATGAATTTATTAAAAACTGTTCAAAGAATGCAAGACTGCATTTTCACTTTACCAAATCTGGCCCGCTTTCTGAAAAGTTTGGACACCCTAAATTTTAGGTCAACATTCTTTACGTCTGGATTCGGCCCTTGAGCCAAATGGAGTTTGACATCCCTGAACTAGAGGTATATTCATGAGAACTACACCGTCCTCGCAAAAATTGAATTCAAAAGTGTCATAAACTTTTCAAGGCAAATAAATCCGATGTTAAGTGTAATGGTTAAAAAGGACCTTAAGATTCGGAATATGATCCACGTCTAGACCAACAAACAATGTGAATTGTGTCCCCACCGTAAATAATTGCACCCTGCTTTTGGTTACTTATTCCTTCGTCTTGAGCAAGTTTTTCCCCTATAACCATTTCAGAGGTCCTCCAGCGGCCCGCTTGTAGTTTGACGAGTTAAAACTTCTCTAGAGAAAAAAAAATTCCTGCAATGCAGAATATGCAAAGTTTAATAAGGATGGTTTCATCTGCATGCTGACGAGAGGGTTGCCGGATGTTTTTTTTTTTTTAAAAAAAGCGTTTACCTTTTAGGTCACCATGTTTTTTTGCCCACATTCACATCGCTAGTCCCTGGCAGAAGTTGAATAGCGGTGTATCTATCTCCATGTGTTTTCTGCATGCCGGCTTTACTGGTGGTCAACCTGATAGCAACTGTACAGCACAAGCTTAAAAGAGCCGTGAAGGACTTCGGAAAAACAAGACGCGAGGCTACTGACACAATTCTTCTCTTTCCGTATGGAATTCCTGTAATTCGGTGTCTGGTTATTGTGTAAGTTTTTTTTCACATTGTATAAAATGTAAAAAAAATTAAAAAAAAATCAATTACATCACCCAGCTTGTTAAATGTGTTACTCGATAACGTGGCCTTACTATTAAAGTTTAACAACATTGCGGCCTGTTTGAATTTGATATGGAGGATACTTCTGTGTTAATTAGTTAGGCTAGGCTCAAAATAGGGACAAATTCGCTCACAACTTTCACAGTGAATACGAAAAAATAAAATAATAAGCTCAGAAAAGTTCTCTCTGCAGTGTGTTTTAAACACAGTATTTGAAAGCATGAGACAAAGACAGACGGAGACAGGGACACAGAAGCAGACAGAAAAAGATGGGGAAAAAAGGAAGAGAAAGGCGCACAGACAGAGTGAACGATAAAGGGACAAGGATAAAGACAGACAAACATAATAAGGGACAGATAGTTGAAGCAAGGGAGAGACAGAAATAAAAACAAAAGAACAGGGATGGAGAAAGGGACAGAGACAGAAATGGAAAGAAAAAACAGGGAGAGACAAAGGACAGAAATAGAGAAAGGCTCACACAGAAATTGAAAGAGATTGACAAAGACAGGGACATAGGAAGAAACAGGGACAAAGAAAGTGAGCTAAAGGGACACCAAGAGAAAGAATAGAATAGAATATACCTTTATTGTCATTGTTACAACATGGGTTGAATATATTGTGACAACGAAATAGGACGTGACCCTCCAGTTCCACATTTTACAGTGAGGATTAAGAAAACAAAGAGATAAAGGAATAGAAAGGGATACAGAGTCAGTCACAGAAAGAGACAGAGATGATAAACAAGCACAGAGAAAGGAAAAGGGGCCAAGAGAGATGTGTACAGAGAAATGGAGAGAATAGAATGAGAGTGGGACAAAAAAAAAGGGGGGGCACAAAGATAGCCAGTTAGAGATCGGAAGAGAAGACGCAGGTAGTGACCGACAAATTGGATTTTGCCACTCAGACAAGTCAAGTTTATTTGTGACACCCTTAATCACAAAGAGTCTCAAAGGGCTGCACAGACCACAGATGATTGCAAACCACAGACTATTAGGACACCATCCGCTGATCTAAAACCTACATGAGAGCAAGGAAAAACTCAAAAACCTCAACATGAGGCAAATGAAAAAAATCTCAAAGTCAGCTCATTGCTGTGTCTTGTGTATTAAAAGCTGTGCTAAGGAGCATGGACTTACCCTATATATGTATGGAAACAACTTTGGTATTTTTTCAGGGGGACAGAAAATCAAAAAAAAATATGATCCGGATAAAATCAATACACGAGAGGCTTATTTTGCTAGTGAACAGGAGTTGGCCCATTTCATTATCTATTTTTTATCTTTAAGATGAAGAAATATTTGAGAGTATTGGAACGTTGGATCCGATGTGGCCCCCTACTCTGGCAGCCCTCAAGTAGATTGGGTTTTAAAGCCCTGCTCTAACATTTCCCTTTCTTTAAACACACATTTAAAATGCCAAGTCTTTGACATCTTGGTCAATATAGGTTATTCCCAGGGTTGGGTAGGGTTACTTTAACTTGATTACTTTCAATTACCGTAAATTCCGGACTATAGAGCGCACCTGTATATAAGCCGCATGCGCCCACATTAAAACATGTAACACAATCACAAAAGTAACCCAAACCCGACTTTATGTCCCGCGATTTTAACTTAATATAAAGTACACAGTCCAAAAAACCACAACCGGTTAAATGAACGGAAAATGATACTGGTACTTAAGGTTTGATGCATACCTGCAGAGTCCGGGTCCCGCTGAAAGTAATCCAAGGAAAAAAGTGTATATTTCCAACGGTAAGGGTGGGAAAAATATATATCCACTATTGTCCGCTGCGTCCACAAACACGTCTCACCTTTACTCCACTTCCTGTCAGCCCCCGTTGTTTTCGCCCCTTCTTTTTGATTCGCCCGTGGAAAACTCAGAATAAGTCTCTAAAATAAATACATTACAAAAATATACAGTTGCAAATACATATAATACATGGTTACACATATTTACAAAGAAAGACGGTACACCGAAAGACTTTTCAAAGCTTTAATAATAATATAACTTTCATCCCAAACCGTGACTGTGACAGCTAGCAACACGCTACTAGCAACACGCTCGCCAAACAGTAAACGGGTTTGTTAAAAAAATATACCGTACTTTTAAAAACCACGGTAAACCGTCCTCATCTTCCTCCTTATAACTGACATCATCCAAGTCGTCTTCCTTCAGTATGGAAAAGAGACTTTATCATAAAGACAGCGTCCCACGCTCCCATATTCAAATACACGCTAGCAACACGCTCGCAAAGTAAAGTTTACGTGCAATAACTCTGTTTCCTTCTTTATCGGACTGCTCGATTGCGTTTAGCTTGAAAGCTGCGTCATGTGCCTTTCTTTTTGCAATTTGCATGATGAGGGTAAGTTTAATTTGTGCACAAGCTAAGAAGTTGCAGTCTTCCTCGGCACATATATTCCAGCGGTCTAAATCTTACCTTTTGTACTTGAGCGCCGCTGGCGCTGGCGGCTGTTAGAAAAATTACATAAATTGGCCGCATCACTGTATAAGCCGCAGGGTTGAACGTTTGGGAAAAAAGTAGCGGCTTATAGTCCGGAATTTACGGTACTTTTGGATGACTCCAATACCAAATATGCTAATAAAAGACAAAAGAAACTAAATATGAATAAAATGACTCAATTTTGTGCAGGCTTGGGGAGTAACGGAATACATGGAACGGCAAAAATGATGTTGGCAAGCTGTTTGGATTTCTTTTCATTTTGTTTCTGTCGCATTTGATGTTTGTTTTGCCGGAGATCAAAGTCAGGAGAGAAAGCTTACCACGTGTTGTGAGTCATCATTTTATTCATATTTAGTTTCTTTTGTCTTTTATTCGCATATTTCGTATTGGAGTCATCCAAAAGTAATTGAAAGTAATCCAGTTAAAGCAACCCTATCCAACCCTGGTTATTACAGATTACCGTAAATTCCGGACTATAAACTGCTACTTTTTTCCCTAACTTTCAACCCTGCGGCTTATTCAGTCATGCAGCCAATTTATGTTATTTTTTTAACGGACGCTAGCGGCGCTCGAGTGTTGCTACCATTAACTGCCCTGCGTGAGTAAATGTGTTCATCTGATATATTTTTCCCACCCTTACCTTTGGAAATATACAATTTTTTCCTTGGATTACTTTCAACGGGACCCGGACTCTGCAGGTCTGCATCAAACCTTAAGTACCGATATCATTTTCCGTTCATTTTGCCGGCTGTGATTTTTGGACTGTGGACTTTAATGAAGGGCATTTAGTTTCAATCGCGGGACTTGAAGTCGGGTTTGGGTTAATTTGGTGTTTGTGTTACATGTTTAAATGTGGGCGCATGCGGCTTATATACAGGTGCGGCTTGTGTATGTACAAAATCTGTTTCCCTCTTAAAAGGTGGTAGGTGCGGCTTATAATCAGGTGCGCTCTATAGTCTAAGTCAGTATCCCTTCAATATCTTGCTCCCTGAAACACAACACTGCTCAGCCGACGGCCATTTATTCAAGCGACATTCTGAATTTTTATTCCTGGAAAAACTGCAAAAGCGGCGAACGTTTTGAACAATCACAAAAAATAAAAGAAGGAGGTCACCCGTCAGGTGTCCAGTCTTCGTTTCTTCATAAACTGCCGTGCTCGTTGTGGACTTTGAACTGGAAGGTGGACACAAAATGATGGCTTCAGTCACAGGAGGCCCCTTTGATAATACATCAGCTGGGCTATTCCATTCCAATAGCGATACTAAGGGAGTACTCGGATACTTTTCGTGGGATGAATGAATGAAATGAATGACAACTTTATTCGAACATCAAAATAAAAACTGAACAAAAACAATAATTTAACAACAAAATAACGTTACATACTGTAATATGTTCGAAAAGTGGTAGTAAGAAGCAAAATGCTTATATTACCCATGATATAACAATTGTAATGATATTGAAATGACTCAATTTTGTGACGGAATACGTGGAACGGCAAAAATGATGTCGGCAAGCATTTTGTTTCTGTCGCATTTTATGTTAGTTTTGCCGGAGATCAAAGCCAGGAGAGAAAGCTTACCGCGTTTTGTGAGTCATCATTTTATTCTGATTTAGTTTCTTTTATGAGCATATTTGGTATTGGAGTAATCCAAAAGTCATTGAAAGTAATCCAGTCAAAGTAACCCTACCCAACCTTGCATATGACAAGCCACAAGAGCTAGTTATTTTCACACCCCTTTTTTCGTCATTTGTTGCGTGGTCTATAGAGTCAGACTGCATTTTCAAACAATTCACTCAAAATTCAAGCATTTCCTGTCCTTGATAACTCAACTCAAAATCCAAGCATTTTCAATGATTTCAAGCACCCGTACGAACCCTGTGAAACAGGTCTACGGATCCTCATGTCGATGCTCTGTGGATGGGCTGCACAGTATGAAACCCCTGGGACAGACATTTACCATTCTCCTCACCTTGTTTGGTATTAAGCGAAGTTCCGCCTTGATGTGTTCCCAAATGTCCGGAATTTGGCCTCTGGGGCGCTGTAACGGCGTTCCTCTGCGGGGTCCTGCTCCGCGTTTCCATCTTGTGGCGGCTGGGCGTATTCGGGAAGACCGGCTCCTCCGTCCCGTTTAGGGTGAAGTTCCAGAGGTCGGGATCATCTGCAGAAAAATAAGAAGGAAGATTGCAATCTAGGGATTTGAGCTCAAGCAGGCGTCTCAAACTCACGGCCTGGGGGCCAATTGCGCCCCCCAGGATGACAGTTTGAGGCCCTCGCCTTAATATGAAAGTTAACAGGACAGTGTGTATAATTTTCCTACTAGATGTCACGGTATTCGGTCGTGCCACTGAAAACGAGGGCAAAAGCACAAGGGAAGGAGACCCAAAATCACCAAAACGCGTCTGACTACAAAGAAAAAAGGACTAAAAAAAAAGAATAGAAAAAAATGAAAATCAAATCAAATAAGACAAAAAGTAATGCTCATGAAAAAAGTAAAATAAAAAAAAAACGAATCGAAAAATAAAAAGAAAAGGAGAGAAAATTGAATTTGTTTCGTTTTTGTCTTTTCTTCTTGTTGGAATAATGTACATAAGTTATTCAACTTTACTATAATCTATGTGTGTTATATGTTTGCTTGAAATATTGTGCTTACAAAATAAGATGTTCTCACACTAAAAGTTTTCCACTGCACCCTGGCAAAAACTAACGGTATGAATCAGTTACAGATTTGACCGCAGGCCAAGGTTCTTTCCTGAAGATAGCGTAAAGAGAGTTAATCAGTCACAATACAAATAACAAATTGTTGTGCAAGAACTGGTTTCAACTGGAACATTTAACCTTCAAACGCACCCCTTTCCCCTTAGCAGTCGAAGCCACCTTGTAACTAGGGTGTTGCTTTCTAAATAAAAAGGCAAGCAGAGGGGAGACTGCTTCAGAGTGAGAGGAGGATTGTCACTGAAGCAATCTTCTGTCATTCTCCTTGCAAGTAAACCATACACAATTCTCTGTGTCTTTTGTATGCAGGTTTTTGTTACAAGTGTTGGGTTAAACCTGACACTTGTTAATTATTTTCTTTCTTTCCATTTTCTTTTTGTTTTGCTTTATTTTCCCGTACTTTTTCTATTCCAGTTTCCTTTCTCTTTAAAATTTATTCTTCACGTTTGTTTCAGTTTGGGAAAAAAAAAACTTTCTCTTTTTGTTTTTCATTGTGAAAAACTGGGTAACGACTCTCCATAGTCTGTAGTCTTTCTTGGACTCATTTTCGGTTGCTCTACACATGGCATCGGGATCTACTGGACAAATAAAAAACACTGTCCCTTTTGTGGAAGATCCCATTTGTCCCCACCTCACCCGGGTCCTAGCTTCAGCGGCCCCCCCGACTCAATTGAGTTTGAGACCCCTGAACTAAATGAAAGCGTCACCTCCTTCGCCAAGGACGAGCTCCCCGTTCTCCGTCTTGATGTTATCCTGCTTTTGCAGAAGTTGCTTGGCCTCCATCTCCTTGCGGAACTGCTGCTGGAGCTGCTGCTGCCGCTGCTTGCGCAACTGCTTGGGATCCGTGTGCGAATCGGACGGCGTTTCCGCCGACGCCTGTCTGAGACCATGAAAGCACCACGGTACAAAATAAGATTATTTTACCTAGACCTTTGTTTTTGTCCAATCACATCTGAGCCTCATTTGCCTGTTTCTCTTTATAAATCACAATGAACTCCAAAGTTGGCACACATGAGGGATCAGTCCCTTTATGCCTATAAAAGGCAGGGGGTATTCCCTTGAAAGGATACATGTGGAATATTTTGAGACATATCTGCATGACTGTGGGGAGGAACCCTACACGTTCTGTGCCCAACCGAAAAAAAATGGTCCCTATAATGAATATTTAAACGTACCAAACGCGAAAAAAATAACCAGAAAGTTCTAATTCACACAGTGTAAAGTGGCGGTTCTTGTGGGTGAGGTGGATAGTCAGAACCAATGTTCCCTCTAAGCTGCGTGTGTGCGCAATTGCGTACTGCCCAGAGCTTTTCCGCGCACAAGGAAATCTAGCCAGCTCACAAAAATCAGGGCTCAAAATTGCTGATTAAGAAGCAACTCAAGTCAAAGTTACAGTGCATGAAGGTAAAAATACAAGGGTTCCCCTGACGCTGTGTTTTAAATGCGGTATTTTGAAGTCAAGGTCGAAGTAGAACGAAGTTGAGTAAAGTCAGTAGAGTTTTTTGAGAACCGGCTTCTTTGGCTCGGCTCACTAAAGAGAACCGGCTCTTTCGGGTCCCAAACGGCTCTTCAGGTTGTTTTTGCTTCTTTTATCCCTACACGACCAAATATTATGTAAAACTGTGCACAAAATGACTTAAAGGGGGAGAAATAGAACAAAAAAGGAAAAAATACCAAAATTAAAAAGTAGTGAAAAGCTGAGAAAAAAGAAACAAAAGGAAGAGAAAAAAAAGGGAAATATTCTGAAAAAAAGCCAGAAAAAAAAGAAAAGAAAGAAACAAGGGAAAAAAGTAGAGAACAAAAAGAAAAAAGTAACAGCTAGGAAAAAATAAACACAATGATTTTTTTTAAAGGAATTAAAAAAGAAAAGAAAAAAAAACAGGGTAAAAGAAGAAAAAGTTTGTGTTGCATTTAAATTTCCAATTATATCAAGTCAATCTTGTTGCCAACATTGTACTTCCACTAAAAAATTTTGATTAAATACAGTTCTGTATCGTGCAACAGACTAAATAACCCCCCAGAAATGTTAGTATTATGCAACAAAAGATACCAGGAAAAAAAAAGAAATGGAAATCTTGTGAAAGAATTGTTGTAAAAACAAATGACGTTTGTAGGCCGTACAACCTTTGCAATAATACATGAGTCAATTCATTCAAAAGTGAAAAGAATTTTTGCATTGCCGGAAACTCAGCAAAATGTAACTTGATGTCAAGTTTTGGACATGTTTGATATTGATTTGCCACACTTGGGATTGCCGTTGCTCACTGTAGTTTCAAGCGTTGCTCACCGACTTTGTGTGAACGCTCAGACCCGTAAGGAAAATTACAGGGAACGTTGGTCAGAACCCATTTTTTTTTAGGGGGTTTGGCTTTGGCATTAAAATGCCAAAAAGGCAGAGGAGTGGCAGCATGTGGCAGATGCTGTCAACAGTTTTCCATAAGAATGCCGGACCGTGGCAGAAATAAGGAAGAAGTGGCCCGACGTTAGAGTGGAAGGCAAGACTGCGATCGCCCGACAATGCAAGAGTGTGTGTGCGATAACTGGGGGAAAGGCAACCCTGGAGCTCAACCCCACGGAGGAGAACTGGCAGGTAAAATGAAATGAAACGATCTGCATTTCTATAGCGCTTTTCAAGTCAAGACTTCCCAAAGCGCTTTACAGTGTGCTTCACATTTCCCAATAGCGGCCATGCAGCCATGTAAGGCGCTAACCTGCATATTGGGGGTATTAGGGGTTCAGTGTCTTACCCAAGGACACTTCGACATGTAACACAGAGGAGGAGCCAGGATTCGAACTGTGATCTCTTGATCCCAAGACGAGCGCTCTACCTCCTGAGCCACTGCCGCCCCATGGCGCCAGAACCAATTGGGCCTGACGAACCAGATGACGATGGTCCTCTCATTTTCCTCTTTTAAATATTAACAAAACGAGCAACATTTACAGTACAAATGTAATTCAGGCGTCTTACCTAAACAGAGCTTTTATTTTGAACATTTCTTTTATTGTGCAGAAAGAGTGAGGCACGGGATGTTTTGTTTTAGTGTGTGCTCCCGGAAAGTCGATGTTTTGTGCGTGCTGATTTAAGATCAGGTAATTGTGTCATTGTAATCCTGTGCAGTCCTTTGAGACATTTTTGTGATTAAGGGCTATATAAATAAATTTGACTTGACTTGACTGAAGGATTTTATATTTTATTTATTTGACTCTAAGGGATTTTATACAAGTTAAATTTATTGAATGCAATGAAGATTTTTCACAGAGAAGGCTTACGGTCAATGACAGGTCGCGCCGTTCCGAATGCGAATGTTTTGTTTAGTTCTGTTGATAACAGGAATCTGACGGAGAAAGCCAGACGCACAAGGACGTCAGGCATTGTTTTGAGAAGCGCATTGCTGATATATCGCGACGCCTTTCAGCGAGGATGTGGTTAAGCTAGCACCTGACCCGCCCCATGGGAGGAGTCGGCACGCCCATGGGAGGAGTCAGCACGCCCCATGGGAGAAGCCGACACCCCAGCTTGTGAAAAAAAACTTCAGAAGACAGAACTTCAGGAGATAGGAGATCGATCGAGAGGGCCAATCGAAAAGGAGGCTCGAGGAAGCCTCGAGCGACAATAATTTAGCTAATTCGATGGAATTCACTTAGTTAAATACTCTAAGAAAATAAATCTGCCCCGTGTGGAAATACTGGTCTCTTGCCCATATTTTCCCGAAAAAGAAAAGAGCATGCATTGTTGGGTGAACGAAGGTTATGTTTGGTTAATGGAGTCAGATAACTAATTCGAATAATTTGGTAAACGCTACCTTTTTAATGTGTTTAATTCCCAACAGTGCGTAGACTTTTAAGAATGAGGCCCCAGAACACAGCTGCAGATGACTTATTTTTTACCTTGAGCTTTCCCCATCACTTTGGATGTCTTGAGCGTCCGCCTTAGGAATGTTGGTGTCGCTCTCCCTCAGGTTGTTGGCGATGAGCGTCGGAAGCGCCTCAACGGCAGGCTCTGCTCTCGCCTCCCGCGATAGGCTGCAAAAACGAGCCTTCTCCACGGATGGCTCGCTTTCAGAGCGCTTGGTCTGGGCGAGATCCAGCGCGGGCAGTGGCTATTGTGGTGAAAGGAGAGAATGCATGATTTCTCGCCAGGTGAGAGTCGGAAGTCGACGCCCAGTGACGATACCTCGCATCATGAATAGAAGACAGTGACATTTGACCTGTGAAAAGTGATGGGTCCCGGGGACTCGCATGCTCAAAAATCTATGGGTCCCAACAGAGATCTATGGGTCCCCAAAATTTTGTGTGATCCATGCCCTTACATACTGTCGTATTTTTCCTTACAAAATAATCTTTTTTTTTTTTCAAACATGTTTATTGATGTAGTTGAACATGTTATATTGTACATGTGTTTCCTTATATCATATATATTGTTAATGAACATTTTGTTGTGAGACACTGAGTTGCTCGACATGAATGAGGTTTATTACAGGGATGAGATTTTTCCGACTATAGTCGGAATTCCGACTTTTTCACTTGCGTAGCAAACAAATCAGACTGTCTCACTCTTTCCTTTATTGCTCTGGCGCACCCTGGTGGCCGTTAGAAAGATTGCATAAATTGGCCACATCGTTGCACAAGCTGCAGGGTCTGAACTGCATTTGAACTGACCTTGCAGTATTTACAAAAAAAAATCAGGTATGTGGGCAAATTATTTTGTTATTTAAATCTTCTAAAGATGTTAAATTATTAATTTAAGCATGGTTTAGGACAAGTAAATTGCTTAAAACCCAGGAGCTTTGGGGGGGGCGTCGCCCCCCCACTGGGCTCTGCCCTGGGCCCCCAAACCCCCGGCTAGGTTTCAGACTTTTTCTCCTCACCTCAATCACATCCCTGTTATTATTAAAAAAAGTTCAAAAATGAAGTCGCTTGGAAAAATACATGCAAATTAAGTAGAATAATACATTTTCTTATTCAAATTATGAATTCATTTTCTGCATTAAATTATTGTTGGTAATATACTGATTAAAGGGGATCACCACAAACCTGTCTTTTTTCATTTTCTCCTTCTATACTTTTTTTTCTTAACTTCTTTATACAACATAATCATTCGTAATATAATGCATCAAAGCAAGTGAGCCGGCTCTTAAATGAGTTGAGCCGAAAAAGCCGGTTCTCCAAAAAGAGACGGACTTTCACTACACAACTCGAACTGGAGATCAGCGTGCAGACGAAAACTCGAACCGCGAGACCAAAACAACAATGGCGGATCTGCCTGACGAAAAGTTTGGAGTGCGATAAATCCTTGTTTAAAAAAAAAAAGTAATCGGGTAATATTGTCAATTTTGTGTCAAAAAAATTGCGTCCCGGGGACGCACGTTGATTCGAGACTATGCGTCCCCAGCCAAAATGATGCGTCTAGGACGCGGGGACGCGGGCAAACGAGAACACTGCTAACAACCGATAATATTGTAAACAGCAGTGATGTGTCACTGTTGCCATCGCTGTGTAACCCTAGCTTCTGTCACGGTTGCCATGGCACCCAATTGGCCCCACCCGTGACAGATGGGCTCCCTGTCAGTATTTAAACGCTGTCCTGACAGTCGCCTTTTGTCGGTCCGTCTGCGAATCTCCGTTTTTCCTGTGTTTTGGCTCTTGTTTATCTCCCGCCACGATCTGTCAGAGTGCGGTAAATCTTTGTTAAAAAATGATTATGACAATTACGTGTCAAAAAAGTTGCGTCCCGGGGACGCACGTTGATTTGACACGATGCGTCCTCGGCAAAAATAATGCGTCTAGGACACAGGGACGCGGGCAAACGAGAACACTGAAAAGGTATTGTTAACCCCCCGCGAGCAACGACAAAAGCCAGGTGGATGTACGCAGACCAGGCGAATTGCTGGAGTCGGTCAGAGCTGGTGTAAGTGGCTAACTAGCGGGAGGTGCTCATAAAAAGTCTAGTGGAAGATTGCAAAATGCAAACCAGGTTTTTGTCAAGCGTTGGGACCCTGAGTCTCAGAACTCAGCCATGTTGGCTTGCTTGACGAGCTCTTCAAATCTTTATTTACATTGTTACGCTAACAGTAACAAAAGAGCCTAAGCTATACAGTAGCCTGCCAAGTAACTATCATGAGTGGCTAGAGAAGAAAACAGTGGGGAAAAAGTCAAAGATACCCAAGTTATAGGATTTGGCGATCATCACACGCCATGCTCAGCAATAAAAGTTAAGTGGCCGTTAAGTGCAAAAAGCAACACCAGGACAAGCTACATTTGTAAAGTTCCCACATGAGCGTCTGTGGTAGTAAGATGGCAGCCAAACATTCTTCAAAGGGCATTTCAAGTTGTGTAAGATGATTACTCGGTACGAGAACCTATGGCTCGTGGCCCTTTTCAATAGTGCATATGGTTCGTAAGCAATGTTCCCTGTAATTTTCCACGGGTATGAGCATTCACACAAAGTCAGTGAGCAAAGCTTGAAACAACGGTGAGCAAGAGCAACCCCAAATGTGGCAACTAAATCATTATCAAACATGTCCAAAACTTGACATTAAGTTACATTTTGCTGGGTTTCCGGCAATGCAAAAAAATGTTTCACTTTTGAATGAATTGACTAATGTATTATTGCAAAGGTTTTACGGCCTACAAACGTCATTGGTTTTTACAACAATTCTTTCACAAGATTTTCATTTTTTTTCCTTGTATTGATTATAAGATTGACTTGGTATAATTGGAAATTATTTGAATGCAACACAAACTTTTTCTTCTTTTTCCCTGTTTTTTTTTCTCTTTTTTTTTAAATTCCTTTAAAAAAAACTCATTGTGTTTATATTTTCCTAGCTGTTACTTTTTTCTTTTTGTTCTCTATTTACTTTTTTTCCTTTGTTTCTTTCTTTTCTTTTTTATGGCTTTTTTTCAGAATTTTTCCTTCTTTTTTTCTCTTCCTTTTGTTTATTTTTTCATCTGCGCCAAAAGGTAAGCACATCAGGCTCCCTGTTCTCAGAATGTTGTGACGTTTTTACAAAATAATTTGTGTAGCATTTTCATATTTCTACTTTTGACAGGAGATATTAAGTAGAGCAAAATCTTTTGCGATATTTAAGTTTTTTTTTATATATACATTGACAAAGGAGCAAAGGAATTTGAATGTTATTTTAATGTTAAGTTGTTTAAGTTAAATTCTAAGTTGTATAATTTAACAATATATTTTTATTTAGGGCAAAATAATAAATACTTTATAAGTGATTTAAGGTTTAAACTGAATTTTCTTGTCTGTTTTTATTCATATTTATGTTCCAAAAACATTCAGTTTAAGTGTGTTCAATAAATGTTTATCCTGGTTGGCCCGCGATCTTAAGTGTGTTTTGAATTTTGGCCCCTTGTGCAATTGAGTTTGACATCCCTGCATTAGACTGTGCCAACTACTGCAGCATCATCATCAAATAAAAGCTTAAAACATGTATTTCCATAAAAGGGGAGCGCGAGTATGTGCAGTGCAATCAAGCTAGTTATTCTTTATCATAACCAACCACTCTATTTAAAGTACAATTAACTTATTTGCATTTTAGATCTCTCAACAGTTTTTCTTCTTTAATGCTTGGTTGCTTGAATGATTTTTTTCAAGCACTTTAGTTTCTTTGTCGATTTATGAGAATTGAATAAACAAAACACTTAAAATAAGCATCTGGTAATAAGCCTGTCATATATTATTTCATACATTGTACCTTTTTAGCCAGTCTGTGCAAATTAAGTATCTAATTTTTTTTAGGCCTTTCATTTTTCAATGACAGTCCCAAAGTCATTATGGATCCAGGATTCAAGTAACATACAAGTAAGCTTGGGCAGTAACGGAATACATGTAACAGTGTTTACTTTGTCTTTGATTAGCATATTTGGTATTGGTTATTTATAGTAATCAAGTCACATTACTGCAATATTACGGTACTCAGATTACGTTACTAATTACATTTTTCAACAGGTAACCCGTAACCATATCAATGACATTTGTGAATACGTTTCATCAACACAGAGTGAAAGCATGAAGTTATGTCTGTTTACCTGCTTGGGGATCTTGTTTATTGCTTGAAGGTAGGCTTTGTCAAGGATGCAATTTCCGAGGGCGTTCCCGAAACACCTGGATGTAAAAAAACAAAAATAGATCGGGTCAAAAGAATGGAAACGGGTCAAAATTAGTACAGTTCACTGTTTACTTGAGTGCTCTCTTCATTCCGTCAGTGACCGCTTCCTTTCTTGCCTTCTCTAAGGCAAAAGCCTTTGACTTTAGCCCCTCGCTTACTCCATAGCCAATATCCTCGTGGAAGGCGCCATCCTGAAAAATACAGCATGCAAAAATGACACTTTTCTGCACCTGGAATCACAATACAGTAATCCCTCCTTGTATCGTGGTTTACTTTGCACAGCTTTGCTACAACGCCAAAGGCCAAAACTATTCGAAAAAGCAGCTAGGTGGCCCATGATCACATTAGATGACCTGCAGGCATACACAGCAGAGTTGGGACAATCTGTGCATAAATCAACTATTCGTCGTACTCAGTATAAATCTGCCCATTATGGAAGAGTGGCAAAAATAATAGCCCTTTCTGAAAGAATACCGTTTGTCGTTTGCAAGAAGCTCTATGGGAGACACAGATAACAAGTGGAACAAGGTGCTCTGGTCAAACAAGACCAAAATTTAACTTGTTGGGCTGAGTGCAAAGCCACATAGCATTTGTGGAAAGATCTGAAAGATACTGTGCACAATCCATTACCTTTAAACCTTAAGGAAATTGAGCTGTTTTGTAAGGAAAAATGGGCAAATATTTGTTTGAAGATGTGCAATATTGATAGAGGCAAAACTAAAAAGACTTGTGGCTGTGATCGCAACAAAAGGAAGTTGTACAAAGTATTACCTCAAAGGCGGCTAATATTTTTGCAGCGTCTACTTGTCAATTTTGTATTTGTTACCACAGTATAAAACATTGAATACATTTGTTTTTTCACGATTGTGTCTTACATGGGGGCAGCACGGTGGTGCATTTCTGAGGTCGTGAGATCAAACCTCCTGTGCGGAGTTTGCATGTTCTCCCCCTGCTTGCGTGGGTTTCCTCCGGGCACTCCGGTTTCCTCCCACATTCCAAAAACATGCATGTCAGGTTAATTGGCCAGTTCAAATTGTCCCTAGGTGTGAATGAGCGAGCGAATTGTCCGTCCCTGTGTGCCCTGCGATTGGCTGGCAACCAGTTCAGGGTGTCCCCTGCCCACTGTCCGAAGATAGCTGGGATAGGCTCCAGCGCCCCCGCGACCCTACTGAGGATAAACGGTGCAGATAATGGATGGATGGATGGGTTGTCTTAGATGTTGTAGATCCTTATGAAATATTTGTTTTTTATCTCTAAATTTGAACCCTGAAATATGGCAATATTTTAAAAAGTTCTTGGGGAGAGGGGGGTCTTGGGTACAATACTTTCGCAAGGCTTTGTCAGGGTGGTTAGGCCGTTTGCAAATCATTCCCCACCTTAAGTTGCACTTTGACGAAGGCGCTGACTCCGACGTAGAACCTTCCGTTAACCAGGTCTACAAAGTCTACAAAGGCAAACAGGAGTCTCTGTTGGTGCAGATACAGGAACACGGTGGCGCCGGTTGTCACGGAAACGCATTACTATGGCAACAGATACGAGACGCATACAGTACCGACAGTCTGCTGCGAGATGGAGTGAGACCAGCCGTTGTATCCAAACATCTCGTTGGCCAGGCTGATCACACGATGACCCTCGATGTAGCATACCTGCAACAATCAAATACCCGTAGTTACCTTTCATTTATCGGTTTCAAGGAGATGGACTTTTTAACGCCTTGTACAGCCGTTAAGTCACTAAATGTTTGTAGACAAACTTCAACAAAACCACCAAATATGCTCTCCAGACAAAAGCTACTTCTTCCGCACATTTCTGATGTTTGATGATTTCATAAAAATCTATGAAAAAATAACGATAGAGCCTGTGTTGCATAACAACAAATAGACTTATATCTACAATTTGTCAGGCGCAGTTATTCAAGATCTATGAATGGTAAATGGTCTGTATTTATATCATGTTTTTTAAGTCACTTTACAATTTGCTTCACACTTACACATTCAAGCAACACGATCACACACAGATACCTGCTGATCGGGGGCATTAGGTGTTCCACGTCTTGCCCAGGTCTCCCATGTATTGCCACTTTGACATTCAACTCGAGAGACAGGAATCGAACCTGCGACCTCTACCTCCTGAGCTACTGTTTACAGTCACTTTTGTCCACAAAACAATGTGCAAGCAGAGTTCTTTAGGAAGTTTGTCACAAAATACTGCAAATAAGATGAATACAGACATCTTGAAGTTTAAAACATTGGTATCCATCTCATTTGCAGCATTTTGCGACAAATTTACAAAAAAACTCTGCTCAATGACTTAAGGGAAGGATGCGACATGTGCAATGATTTGCCCGGCCCTACTGATCACACAATCAAATTGCTCTAGGTGCCTGGCTGGCGTTTTCGGGTGTTTATAGTTTGTACTGGGGATTTTTATCATTAAATGTCTCAACAGTGAACATGGATAGTTTAATGAGCAGGGGTCTTCAAACTTTTCCAAAATGAGAGCAACTTTTTGTTACTAATTAGTGCAAAGGGCACCCATTTTCATATGCATTTCTTAAACTTTACCCAGACATTCGCTTCTCACTGGTAACATTTCCAAATCTGACGAAGCGCTCCTGGACACTAGAGTCCGTGACGTAGCTGAGCTCCATTACTCTCATGTGTCGTCTCTTTCACCATTACAGAGACAAACAGTGCTTGATTCCCAAACTTTTGATCTCTTTCCCCATTACTTCAGCAAAAGCAGTGATCACCATCTATTCTATTTTGCCAAATGCCCCACTAAAAACTTAAAAAAATAAGTGGACAGGTGGTAACATAAATTTGTGCCTCTCATAGCAATCGTGGAGAGAAGCTCCACATAGTTCCCTTCGTGTCATGTACCACGTTTTGTTCCTGGGCTGAACGTTTTTTTCCCTCTGTTGATATTTCTTAACAATATCCAGCTCTTTCTCGAAAGGTTTGTCTTGAAAATGGCTTCGACAGTATATCTGGGATCAAATCAATTTCTTCTTCTCCTTCACCCATTGGAAAAATATTCCATAAAATCAATACAATATACTGTATTTGCTTGTACAGTGGTCAAACGGCGCGATCATTTGGGTGAATTACTGCCCCCTGTTTGTGAAAGAGGTAACATTTCTCAAGGTTCTTTAGCGTCAATATTTGAACCAGTTGAAGATTTGATTGGCTAAACCAACAGAATCAAAGTTATGTTATGCTGCGGCGATGCCTGTATAAAAAACATTGCAGTCCTACTGGCAGATTTCTAAGCCTAGCAAGAGTAATACTTAAATGGTAAGATGAAAATGTACATGTCTGGGAGCAGCGCATATAGGGGAAAAGCAATGAAAGGAAGTTAACAAACAATTTGGAATTACTGTCGGCATCGGTCATTAATGACCAAGTATTGATGGACAAAATATAATTACCATCACATGATTCAGATACTTTTTAAGCCAGCTAAGAGGGCTTAGCCTCATGGCCCAACACTGCTATTTTATTATTAAATTAATTATTGGAAATAGAATTAAATAGAGTCATTCAATTTTCTGCAATGTTTATCCTCATTTGGATCGCGTGGGGTGCCGGAGCCCATCTTCAGCTATCTTCGGGCAGTGGACACCCTGAACTGGTTGCCAGCCAATTGCAGGGCACACAGAGACCGACAACTCACCTGCTCATTCAGACTTAGTTATTATTTGGACTGGCAAATTAACCTGACATGCCTGTTTTTGGAACGTGGGAGGAAATAACCACCACAAAAAATTCCAGTAGAAAATCACAATGATGCAGCTATTTTCAGGACAGATCTGCAGGCACTTCAGCTGTCCTTAGGGGAAACTCTGGTGTCTGCTGGCGCCACCTTAGAGGATTCCTTCCAGTGGCCGATAAAAGAATCGACTATGTTTTAGTGACAATTTACCAATGAGGAACCAGAAATTCTAAGAATGATAAACAAAAGTGAGCAGAAGATGGAGATGCTGTATCCGAGTCAATTCAGGAGGCTGGTTTCGCCACTGGTAACCATTTAAACCGGTGCTATCTGTTTCATGTGAGGGAGCTAACCCCATTCCCATAAAAACGTATTATAGAGGAATGACCGCCACCATGCTGTACTTGCCCAAGACACACCACCGAAAGTGGTGGTCAGACAACCAAGGTGGATAAGAGATCCATGAACCGTGAACAGCTGTTGAGTCACTGAAGGTTCGCGCCGAAAACTCATATTAATGATTATGTGACAAGATTCGTTGTGATGTCTTGCCTCTATATATGAAAGATTCTAAATCCTGGTCATGAAATAATACCACAGTAAGACAAAACACAATGCATTATCAGTCATATTACTCTGTTGTTAGCTTTTCACAGGACCGGTGAAGTTTTTAATGTGATGATGGTGCGAAGTGTTTTGTGTTTGATTATAAGTATTAATAAAGTGTATTCAAATTAAGTGCTCCCTTCGCTAATAAAAGTGAAATCAAATCAAGTTCCCGGCCCGCCCATGGGGGTGGCCGACACCCCAGTTTGTGAAAAGAACTTCAGAAGATCGATCGCGAGGGACAATCGAGAGGGAGGCTCGACAAAGACTAATTCGACAAATTCAACAATAATTCGGCTAATTCGATGGAATTCACTTAGTTAAATACTTTAAGAAAATAAATCTGCCCCCGTGTGGAAATGCCGGTCTCTTGCCCATATTTTCCCGAAAAGAAAAGAGCATTTATAGCTGGGTGAATGAAGGTTATGTTTGGTTAATGGAGTCAAATAACTAATTCGAATAATTAGGTAAACGGTACAATTGAATGTGTTTAATTCCCAACACTATCAAGATATATGTTTTTAGATCGTGAGTAAATCGTGAATATATTCTATTTTGAGACAAAGCTCTCTCTATTCGGGTGTTAAGTAAAATTGACAGAAATATGTGCCTTACTTTTTTAATTGGAGAGAGTTCTTCCCATTCCAATTTACCACTGGAAAACACTACCTTAATTAATTGCATAGCCCACAGTAAATGTCCATAATTGATATGTAATCCTTGTGCTAATACACATTTCACATTGCCCCGTTTATGTGTAGCATACAACCTGTAGGAAATACCATACAAACTAATGCTGCTCTAAGCTGTCGTTAATTACGAGGGAAGAAAAAATGCAATGGCAAAGCGAAGCCAACAGAGAGCAGTGTTGGCGGCATTGTTAAGCAGAATCGTTGAAAAAAATGGCAACAATTTCAAGCATTCACAAGCACCTTACCCTAAAATTTAGGCACTTTTCAATCCATGAAATCTCATTCATATGCAAGCATTTTTAAGGATCTCAAGCACCCGTACTTGTAGACTACACAAGTAGTTGAATTTATTTTCCATCTTCAAAAAAACTTGCCTTCTGTCCTCCTCCAGCCAGTCTGGTGCTGATAAATTCTGGCCCCAGCTTTTGTCGCAGTGCATTGTGCACAGCCTGCTGCTCTTCAGCTGTGTAAGCAAACTGATGTGGGAAGAGAAAAAGTACCAATTTGATGCACGTTCAAACCTGGCATTTGATAACAACAGGGCAGGATAATATGTATGAACTTCCATTTTGTACAAGCTGATATGAATACACAGTGACAATTGTCAAGAAAATCTCTTCAAAGTTGCTTTGTTACGTTTTTTTTTCATACCTGGCCAAAGCGCGTGGGAGGCGACATTCCCTTCTCTGATATTTTAGACATATTTAAAAGTGTTATGTAAAAAAGGTAAGATTTAAACGAGTAAAACAACAAGTATTCCAAAACATTTAAAAATTATAGAAGCGCGCGCAGTCTTGCTTTGGCTATATTGCTTCGTCGTCACTGGCTTTGAATAGCTCACTACTACTCCCTGTGGTGAGAAGAGGAAACGCATTGAATTCTCTAGAACTCACAAAAGCGGTAGTCGAATCCACAGGGATTTTCAACCACTGTGCCGCGACACACTAGATAATAATCCAATGTGACTTTTTAAAATGTTATAAAACATTTATGAATCATTTTTTGCAAATATTATGTCATTGTCAAGTGTCTGTGCTGTAAAAACTGGGGGTATTATAAATTATATTGTTATCAAACATACTGTTCAGTGTCATTTTATTCCATTTTTGGTTAGTGGTGTGCTGCAAAATACTTCCAATGTAAAAAAAATGCCCTGGCTCAAAAAAAGGTTGAAAAACTGCTGCACAGAACACTCGATACGTCAACGCTCCGAGCAGCCTGCTAGCTAGCGTGCCTACATAGCGGTCACATTGGTCGGGTCAACATCCCCGTTACGGCAATGGAAAAACTTTGAAAATAAATCGTAACGTGCTCATTTTACAAAATATTTTTATGCAGGAAACTTTTTTTGCCAACGTTTTCGTCTTTTTGTTATTACAGAAAATTAATTCATTAAATCAAGATAAAAAAACACCTTCAATTGATTGAATAGGATGATTGTGAAGTTTAAACCTGAGATTATAGAATGTATTCACGTTTAAAAAAACAACTATTCAACCAGAAAATTTAAAACAACTTCTCGTAATAGTATAAGCGACTCTTAGCGGTAAAAACAAACAAACTTAATTCATTGAAAAAAACATAAAAACAATAAGTTAATTGCATACCTGTCAACCTGTACGGCTTTGCCGTACAAAGTACGTTTATTATGCATTTTAAGACGTGTACGACATACGAGAAAATCTGTACGGAAAAACGCAAATTTGTCAATTATGGGTACCATCCGGTACACACCGACTATCACGAAACGGCAAATCAAACAAGTCAAACGAGTTCGCCGCGGTAGCCTCTATCTCGGTATCGTTTTTTTTTCTTTTCGTTTCAAACGAAGCTGGCGGTTTGATGCTATTGTGCGCATGCGTCTGCCGCCTGGGGATTTCCCAACATGCATCCTTCCGTGGTAGTTGTGTAGTGAAAGAAAGTCCGTCTCTTTTTAGAAAACCGGCTTTTTCGGCTCAACTCATTAAAGAGAGCCGGCTCTCAAACGGCTCACTTGCTTTGATGCATTAAATTACGAATTGGTATGTTGTATAAAGAAGTTAAGAAAAAAGGAAGTATAAAAGGAGAAAATGAAAAAAGACAGGTTTGTGGTTATCCCTTTAATCAGTATATTACCAACAATAATTTGATGCAGAAAATGAATTCATAATTGAATAGTAAAATTCCACTTAATTATATTTGCATGTATTTTTTCCTTCTACAATGAACGTCCAAGCCTCTTCATTTTTGAACTTTTCTTTATAATAAACTTCCTTCATGTCGAGGAACTCAGTATCTCACGACAAAATGTTAATTAACAATACATATGATATCACGAAACACATGTACAATATAACATGTTAACCTACATAAATAAACACGTTTGAAAAAAAAGATGGTGTAAGATTATTTTGTATTTTGTAAGGGAAAATACGACAGTTTGTAAGGGCATGGAGCCCTGGAGGTTGACAGGTATGTTACTGTATAATATTAAAAAAAAAAAAAAGGACTAAAGTAAAACGTCGAAGACGGACTACGTATATAACGCGCATGCACAGAGAAACAATAGTGGGCGCGTGCCACTTGCATGTGGTCCTGGGGCGTTCACGAACATCCCGTAAAGTACACTACTCCACCATACACAAACTCCAACGCCACACCTCCTTGCGTAAACAGACACTAACGCGCGTGCGAGATGGTGCCGCTGCGGGATCGCGTGCATTTCATCAAAACAAAGCGGGGGCGCGCACACGGGAACGAGCGGAGGTTTATGCTTCATGAATGAGTACTTCACGCTCCGGGCTGTCCAGCTAACACCATTACCCACCCGACCGCAACCGCATCCCTGGGACCGCACACCGGTCTCATCCTTCTCGTTTCCCCCGAAAATGGACTCTATCTAGCCCGGCTCACGGAACTGAACTGACATTGGAGCTATATGCACGCGTCATCTTTGCTGGATCCAGGCGACAGGGAATAGGAACGGTAAGCGTGGCAACTTTCGTTCCACAATAAAAGCTTTTTAAGAGGGAGGACTTTCTTTATTTTTGGGAACATTTTCTGAACAATCTTTTCTTGGACTGTTGCATGCATGTGCATCAGAATACTTGGCGATTTTCTTGGAAATAATCGTTAAGAATTCGTTCGATTTCTGCACGCGCTAGGCCAGCAAAGCAACACTATGAGGTGGTCGTAAAATTCTTATCGTAAAAAAAAGACAAAGGAAAAGGGGAGAGGGGAGATTTTATGAAAGATTCGCAAGACTGGTGTGGCTTCCGAGCTCACCTTGGACTGAAAACACACCCAAACAAGGTAGTCGTTAAAAAAACCGCGCCTTGATGCTTGTTTTGTGTCAAGAACATGAAAGAAAAGAAAACGTTCGCATCCCAGACTGTTGTTCACCCGTCTGATCCATAGGTGGCGCGTTTCTATGGGGAGGAACCCAAATAACAGGGGCGTCAAGTGACGTCACAGCCATGGAAAAGCGTTAAACATTTATTCCATCTCAAGCTTCACGAAATTTAGGACACGAGTAGAACCACAGTATCTTGCTTGGGAAGGTTTTGACCAAATGTCCTTGTCGTTTTGGTAATTATAAATGAATAGAATCGAATGCCTCCATAGCCATAGTACAAAAATATTAGGAAAATGTATCGTGCTCCATTTTGTGCAGATGTTAAACATCCATCCATCCATCATCTGCACTGCTTATCCTCAGTAGGGTCGCGGGGGTGCTGGAGCCCATCCCAGCCATCTTTGGGCAGTGGGCAGGGGACACCCTGAACTGGTTGCCAGTCACAGGGCACACAGGGACAGACAATTCGCCCGCTCATTCACAATTCGGACTGGCCAATGAACCTGACATGCATGTTTTTGGAATGTGGGAGGAAACCGGAGTGCCCGGAGGAAACCCACGCAAGCACGGGGAGAACAGATGTTAAACATTTTTTTGAAAATTCGTTTTTGTGTCATGGCTAAAAGCTATGACGGTTAATATGTGTGAGGCATGATGTATTGTGTGCAAGAAATATTTCTGTGTGTTTTTATTGTTGGTTTTAATTCGTTTTTTTTTGTCGACTTGATCTTAATTAAATCTCGAAAATTATTGATTTTAAATTGCCTTAAGCTGTAGGGAACCCTGTATTAGTTTCTCTCACACACTGCTTCACGCTTCACTACCAACTTCCATCGCTGTACACAGGGAGCAATATTAGGAAGTGGGGGCTCCCTTAATGTGTGGACAAAGATCTATTTAAAACCACTTCTGCCCTTTGATTTTTCATACTAAATCCATTCCCAGAGGCTTGATACTCACAATTTAAAAAACATATTTTTACATTTTGGCACTGAGGGACAATGCTTCTGATTACAAATTTTTACGTTATGGCACTGAATGAGTTAATAGCAGGGTGAAAAACTAGTAAATTAAAAACAGTACTAAATAAACTAATAGGAATAAATATGATTATAGATCGGGCAGCACGGCGGCGCAGTGGTTAACGCGGCACAGTTCTAAGGTCTTGGGAACCTCCAGTGTGGGTTCAAATCCAGCTACCGGACTTACTGTGCGGAGTTTGTATGTTCTCCCCGTGCTTGCGTGGGTTTCCTCCGGGCACTCCGGTTTTCCTCCCACATTCCAAAGACATGCATTTCAGGTGGATTGGCCGGTCCAAATTGTCCCTAGGTGTAAATGAGCGAGCGAGTTGTCTGTCCCTGTGTGCCCTGCGATTGGCTGGCAACCAGTTCAGGGTGTCCCCTGCCAACTGCCCGATGATTGCTGGGATGGTCTCCAGGACCCCCGCGACCCTACTGAGGATAAGCGGTGCAGCTAATGAGATGAGATGATTATAGATCGCTTTCCAGCCTATGTCATTCACAGATCAGCACAGGATGCGTGCACATTTTTGGCCCAGAACAGCTTTAGTAGCAGTACTAGTTTGAATGGAGTGAGGGAATATTTGTATGTTGAGTTGCGTTTTTAGAGTCACAATATAAACAGCATGCCCAGCTGTTATGTGTGTTACTACACAAATGGCAATGTCAAGGAAAATGCCTTTTTTTGCAATCCCCAGAGAAAACGGGCTTTTGCAAAAGCACTGTAGAAGTGTTTGGCTGGAAGCCATTAAAATAACTGACTGGAGTTGAGGGCGTCATTAGGAATGTCGGCCTTTGCGGCGCCTATTTCATATCTGTGTGGCGCTGATCAAAATAACTGCTTTTTGTTGTTAATTAATATAAAGCAGTTATCTTGGTGCTTGCACATACTTTGTGTCCATTTGGGATGGTACATTCTATGATCAAGTCAAGTCATTTTTATTTGTATAGCCCTTAATCACAAAGAGTCTCAAAGGGCTGCACAGGTTATTGCACAGACTATTATTTCAGACTATTATTACACCATCCCCTGATCTGAAACCAACATGAGGGCAAGGAAAAACTAAAAAACCTCAACAGGAGGAAAATGAAGAAACCTTGAGAAGGTCCGCACATGTGGTAATCTCCCTTTCAGGATCGCATCCGACTGAGTGATAAAGTTAAAACTTATATAAACTCTATGTTGGCAGAATTACTCAAATAAAAACAAGCATTAAGGTAAATAAATTTAATAGCACTGTCCGGGCGAGTGCCCCGGCCGCACTGCCCGCCCCCCGTGTGTCTAGTTAACTTCTTTCACACAGGAAACAGATAAATACACCGGAAATGCGACTTCAAAATAAAAGAGTACAAGACTGATAAACGTACAAGAGATGCAATTAGACTGATTATTGAAACGTTACTTCATGTGTGTGTGTGTGTGTGTGTGTGTGTGTGAAAGATTGTTTTTATATTTAGGAATATAAAAACAAGTTATATTCACACAGTGAATTCTGAGAAATGTTACAACCAAAACGACCAACCTATCACTTAGACAACATAGGATGAATTTTAGCAATGTTGCGAAGATGGAAGAAAGCGGTTCTAGACACCTAAGTTTTTTAACTGAGTCACTCTGTGTGACGTTTGTCAATGTTCACAGGAGTTTTTGAGAATAAGTCACGGCATTTAGATGGACCAATAACCAACAGTTGGTCTTTCTGGCCATAGCCTTGCTAGTACTGCACTGTTACTCATTTCTAGGGATTAATTATTTACCAAAAGGGACTCTAATAAAGGATATTCGTGCCAGTAATGTAATCTCAGTCCAAGGATTAAAAGATGGACCTCAGGAACATTAAATAAATGCTCAATTCCTTTGTAGTTTTGCTGGGCAAGCTTATACATGCTTTTATGCTTGGATACTGTGTACTTGTGTGGTTATGTTGCAGTGCGAGTTGAGCAAATATTGCAAAACTCCTCCAGTTGGCGTGGAAACGACACACACGAAACTGTAGCTCAAGACTGCACATGCAAGATAACGCTTTGAAAACACAGTTGGCCGACTCGATACAGATTCGGATTCCAGTGCATTAAAACAAAAACTGAAATGTGTTTAGTCCAGGGTTGTACGGGTGCTTGAAATCCTTGAAATTTCCTCATGTAGAATTTTTAGGGATTGAAGAAGGTTGAGTTTCGGGTGAAGTGCTCGTAAATGCTTGAAATCGTTGACCTGTTTTGCAACAAGTCTGCTTAAAAATGAAGACAAAATTGCTCTCTGGTAGCTTTGCTTTTGCAATTGCATTTGTTCTTCCCTCGTGATGAACTGCAGCTAGGATTAGTTTGTATGGCATTGTCTCTACGGGTTGCACCCAAGAGGATAAGCACAGGTTACACCTAACCAAGCCACCGTGATACGTGTTTTAGAGTAAGGATTACATATAAATTGTAGACATTTGTTATTGGCTTTCCAAAATTTTAAGGTTGCATTTCCTAGTGGTAGTTTGTTACTTTCTACCTGAAATTGACATCACAACTTGTGAGGGCATGGGTAACACCAATTAGGGCTCGGCTTCAGAAAACATATGAGCCGTAATATGTCATTTCTTGAGAGATTTCACTGGTGTGGGTGGATACAAAATTGTTGTATTTTTTCAATTCATTAAAAAAATAAAAATAAAAGCCTCATATAAGCCTTTTTTAAAGAAAAACAAAACAAAAAGGGGATTAAGACATATAAGTCTTACTTGTGCTTTGTAGCACTCGAGGTTGCACTACACCAGGGGTGTCAAACTCATTTTAACTCGGGGGCCACACGATAGAACAAACATTCTGTCGGGGGCCGGACCAGTAGATTAAAGAGAAAGAAAAAGAGATAAAGAAATAAGAGAAATAGGGAGGGAAAAGGAAAGAGGGCGGGACAAAGAAAGAAAAAGAAGGAGAGTGAGAGAGCGTGAGAAACAAAAGATAAAAAGTCGTGAGAGAAAAAGGGAGAGGAAGAAAGAAATCCAAAGAGAAATAGAAAGACAGAAGGAGAAAAAGTGAAAAGAAAGCGCGAAGGGTATGAAGAGAGAAAGAGAAAAGACAGAAAAGGAAAAAAGGAAGTTGGAGCAAAAGAGGTTAAACGACACGGAGAGAGAAAGAGACAAAGAGCAACAAAGAAAGAGAAAAAGAGAGACGCAGAGAGTGAAAGAGACAGAGTGGGAGAAAAGGGGTGGAAAAGAAAGAGAGAGAGAGAGAAATAAATACAAGTACAGTGTCTTTGTTCGAGGCACCTGGCTTTGGCGACATCAAGTTGACATATTTCAACCTGCAGCTTGTTTTTCTCTTGCGCTTCTCTGAGTGTTGTCTCGCGGGCCGGATTCAATCCATTAGCGGGCCTGATCTGGCCCGCGGGCCGCCTGTTTGACACCTGTTCACTACACGATGCAGTCACATCTAGTGAATGAATATTGCTACGTTTCCCTTTAAGTTCAATACACCGAATGCACAATATGTTAAGTTTTTCCTTGCCCTCATGTAGGTTTTAGATCAGGGGATAGTGTAATAATAGTCTGTAGTTTGCAATAATCTGTGGTCTGTGCAACCCTTTGAGACTCCTTGTAATTAAGGGCTATACAAATAATCATGACTTGCCTTCTCTTTAGTGTTTGTGAATAAATAGGTATTTGTCACGAAACGGGTCGGGAAGCAGGAAGTTGTAACTCATTTGCGTAAGCGATCTGTCACTTTAATTGAGAAAGAAAAGTTGTCCTCCAAAACGGACCAAAACGGACCAAAAACAAAACAAAGCAGGCTCAAATGCAGGCAAATTTTACAGACTAGGCATTTAACGGGATTAAACAGAATTTGCAGGAATCTCTCAGAATGTTACACTGAAGTGCAACAAAGTCCAACAAGCACAACAAGAATAAACAGGCATGAACAGGTTTCCAACAAGGGTAAACAATGATCTGGCCAAGGGCAGTTCCAAAAGGAAGGTATAAATACCGTAAATTCCTGACTATAGAGCGCACCTGATTATAATCTGCACACACCACATTTTCATTTTAGGAGGATAACCGCTTTTGTACTTACACAAGCCGCACCTGTACATAAGCCGCATGCGCCCGCATTGAAACATGTAACACAACCACAAAATTGACCCAAACCCGACTTTGAATCCCGCGATTGTAACTGAATATAAAGTGCACAGTCCAACAACCACAGCCGGCAAAATGATCGGCAAATTATACCGGTACTTAACGTTTGATGCAGACCTGCAGAGTCCAGGTCCCGTTGAAAATAATCCAAGGGGGAAAAAAATGTATATTTCCAAAGGTAAGGGTGGGAAAAACATATATCCACTATTGTTTGCTGCGTCCACAAACACGTCTCACCTTTACTCCACTTCCCCTCAGCCCCCGTTTTTGATTCGCCCGTGGAAAACATATCAGAATAAGTCTCTAAAATGAATACATTACAAAAATATACAGTTGCAAATACATATTATACATGGTTACACATATTTACAAAGAAAGACGGTACACCGAGAGTTTTTAAAGCTTTAATAATAATATTATAACTTTCCGTGCCTGTGAAGGGTAGCAAAACGCTACTAACAACACGCTCGCAATTCAGTTAACGGCTCTGTTAAAAAAAACATACCGTACATGTAGAAATCACGGTAAACAGTTCTCATCTTCCTCCCTATAACTGTCGTCATCAAAGTTGTCCTCCTTTAGTATGGGAAAGAGACCATCTCATAAAAGCGTCGTCCCACGCTCCCTTATTCAAAAACACGCTAGCAACGAACTCGCAGAGTAAATTTTACGTGCAGTAGCTCTGTTTCCTCCTTTATTGAACTGCTCGATTGCTTTTAGCTTGAAAGCTGCGTCATGTGCCCTTCTTATTGCAATTTACATGGTGAGGATATGTCTACGCTAATTTAAATTGTGCACAAGCTAAGAAGTTGCAGTCTTCCTCGGCGCATATATTCCACCGGTCTAAATCTTACCTTTTGTACTCGAGCGCCGCTGGCGGCTGTTAGAAAAATGACATAAATTGGCCGCATCACTGAATAAGCCGCAGGGTTGAACGTTTGGGGAAAAAAGTAGCGGCTTATAGTCCGGAATTTACGGTATCCATAGGAGTAATCAGGAAAATGCAGGTCAGCCGGTGTCAAGGGGCGGGGCCAGCTGGGCGCCATGACAACCGTGCAGGACATGACAGTATTGAAAACATTGTAAAGCGCTTTGGGAGTTCTTCAGTGATTTGAGCTATAAAAAATGCAGTCCAAGTTACTTTTTCTTTAAGATATTATGAATGATTATGTTTATTTTTTAAGTTTTCCTGTCCTTGGCTTATTTTAACATCCTTTTTTTTTCTTTGGCATCTGAAGATGCTGGACGGGCTGAGGCGGAGGCACGCCGCCTCCCGGTCCTCCCCCCGGCCCCTCTCTCTCAACTTCAGCACCTTCTCGGCGCCTCCCTCAAGTCCGGACTTGGAAGGCGGCAATGAGCATCCTATCAGGAGGTGAGCATCACTTGCATGTCAAGATTAAAGGTTCCTAACTGGAGCATTCTGGGTAATCCCCTTATATGCGTGCCGGTAAATCTCGACGTCGGTCATCAAGTCGAAACCATCTTTTGCCCTTCTTAGGGAGTAAGGCGGCTGTAAAATTACCAGGTTTGGTGCGTGAAACATTCTAGAACTACCTGCAACAAATACAAGTCAAAATTTCTATAAACTCTGGATTACAGAGTGCACCTGACAAGATTAAAAATTGCATGCTCAAACTATTTTGTCTGTATACTAGCAGCTGCAGAATTTATTACGCAGGCCTAAACAACAATAAAAATGAACTATCGTAAATTCCGGACCATAGAGCGCACCTGATTATAAGCCGCACCCACCCCATTTTAAGAGGAAAACCAATTTTGTACGTACACAAGCCGCACCTGTATATAAGCCGCATGCGCCCACATTATGAAATGTAACACAAACACAAAATTGACCCAAACCCGACTTTAAGTCCCGCGAATGAAACTGAATGTACTTCATTAAAGTACACAGTCAAAAAATCACAGCCGGCAAAATGAACTGAAAATGATATCGGTACTTAAGGTTTGATGCAGACCTGCAGAGTCCGGTTCCCGTTGAAAGTAATCCAAGGAAAAAAGTGTATATTTCCAAAGGTAAGGGTGGGAAAAATACATATCCACTATTGTCCGCCGCGTCCACAAACAGGTCTCACCTTTACCCCACTTCCCGTCACCCCACGTTTGCTCCGCCCCTTCTTTTTCATTCGCCTGTGCAAAACATATCAGAACAAGTGTCTCAAATAAATACATAAAAAATATACAGTTGCAAATACATATAAGACATGGTTACACATATTTACAAAGAAAGACGGTACACCGAGAGAGTTTTCAAAGCTTTCATAATAATAATATAACTTTCATCCCAAACGGTGCCTGTGACAGGGCAGTTAATGGTAGCAACACGCTAGCAACACGCTCGCAACACAGTAAACGGGTCTGTTAAAAAAACATACCGTACTTGCAAAAATCACGGTAAACCGTCCTAATCTTCCTCCTTAGAACTGAAGCCATCAAAGTCGTCTTCCTCAGTGTCGGAAATAAACTTTGTCATATAGACATCGTCCCACGCTCCCGCAGCCTCACTCGCGCTGTCACTGTCGCTGGAACTCTCATCCACTCCTGATTCTGTGCCCTCCTCTCCTCATGCAGCAGACCGTCAAGTCATGCCTTTCTTTTTGCATTTTGCATGATGAGGGTATGTTTACGCTAATTTAATTTATGCACAAGCCAAGAAGTTGCAGTCTTCCTCGGCGCATATATTTTACCGGTCTAAATCTTACCTTTTGTACTCGAGCGCCGCTAGCGGCCGTTAGAAAAATTACATAAATTGGCCGCATTACTGAATAAGCCGCAGGGTTGAAAGTTTGGGAAAAAAGTAGCGGCTTATAGTCTGGAATTTACGGTAATTCATGTCTATTTTGCACATTTTAAGCCCAGCATACATTTATTATTTTCAGCTGCTCCTTTTCCATTCTGCTCATAGTTGTTTATGTCACATGTTTTTGGATCATGTGACTATTCGAGGTGGCGATTACGAAGATAAGCACATTTTTACTACTAAACCAAAAGAACAGGCGCATAAAGGCAGCGTCACTTAAAATGTGCAGAATTGTGCCAGATTGCAACACAGACTTGTCTTTTCATGCTGTTGTTGCGAGCAGTAATCGCGGAAATTGACCAGATTAAATTATCTTGTTATCATTCTTCGAGGATTAAAGGAAACTTCAGCGACCTGATATTGACAAGGATGATACAGAAAAAGAAATGTAGCGTTTTTGATACCTTCCACTGCTGTTCATTTCAGATGTATAAATGGAGTTTTTTATTCGTGGGTGAAACAGTTTAAATAATGAGAGTACATTTTAAATACACATACAAATAAACATTGACTAATTTCTCTCGAAGGGCATTATAAATGTTTCGAGAATTTTCCGTGGTGTTTTGTCTATAGAGCGCATGGATTGTCAAAAAGAGCAGCTTGCCATTTTCCTCGGTGCTGCCACAAAGAAGAAGATTAAGCTGCACCGTATTTAAAGCCACAGTGTTTAGCAGCAGCTTGTAGTCCAGAATTTACTGTACCATATACGAGGTTTATGTTATCTACAGTTATCGGTACACAATACATCCACATGTTGTGCTCTTCATTTTACGTGGTGTCTGTCACGGAGCGGAGCGGGAAACAGAAAATAATAACAAACGGATCAGACCAAAAAACAAAACAGGATCCAACGCAGGCAGATTTACTGACTAGGCATTTCTCAGAATTAAACAGAACTTGCAGAAATCTCACAGAAGTCTCACCAAAGTTTAACAAGGATAACAAACGCTCCAGCAAAGCACAGTTCAAAGGAACGCGTTTAAGTACTCTAAGAAGCAATCGGTCAAATACGTCTCAGCCGGTGTTCATGGGCGGGGACAACTGGGCGCCGAGGCAACCGCGCCAGAATCCGCCGCCACCCGGTTGGAATCAGCTGAGCGCCATGGCAACCGCGTCAGACGTGACAGTGTCCCTTTAAGCATTTTTTAGATTTTAGATTGAAATCGTTTTGTTTTGAAATGAAAATCTTTCCAGGAAAGAAAAGTTCAGGTATACTATCAAAACTTGGAAAACACTTTTTGTGTACAGTAATCCCCAGTTTTTGCGGGGTTGCGTTCCGAAAACATTCCTCTATAGTCGAAACCCTCAAAATAGAAACCATTATTATTTAGGTAATTAATGTATTAATGTATTAAATACTCAAGAACAAACTGAATTTACAGATTCAAGTATTCATTAAACTAATAAAAATACAAATATTTTTTTTCTTGTCATGTCTCACACTCCTTTGCACATCTGTTCTCCTCTGCACTATCGTACTCCAGTGTTATTGTTATTGTATAGTGACTTGTTTACCTGACTGCCCATTTTGCTCATCTGGTTAGCTGCTCCTCTTGCACTCTTTGCACTACTGTAAAATACTATACATAGCTATAATTATTTAGTATATTATTGGTACTTCAATACTCCAACTCAATACAACATTTTATTTATATCTGTACATTCAAGGAAACTGTGCGGGTCAGATGTATCGACATTTCGTTCTGTGTACAAGAATGAAAATAAAGTAAATCTGAATCTGAATGTAGTTGATTCTAATAAATTATTTAGAGTTTTTCTATTAATAAATTAGAAGCCTGAAATATGGCAATACTGTATGGCAAAAAGTTATTGATGGATGAATACTTTGCAAGCACTGTATGTCTACAGAATTACACCAACATGGATCCAAAAGGTATTTTCTCTGACCTGTGGTGAAGGTCAGTGTTCATTTTACCTGTGAAAAGTGATTGGTCGCAGGGAGTCGCATGCTCAAAAATTATGGGTCCCAACAGAGATCTATGGGTCCCCAAAATTTTGTGTTATCGCGGTTGAAATTGTAAATCGGCGACAAATATATAATAAAAATCTATATTTATTTCAGTTTTAATCATCACAGTTTATTGGTAATATAAAGCAGTTATCACTTCAGATTTTTCAGTTCACAATATTGTACACTATACAAAATATTATTGCTGAAATATTTATATATTCTTGCAGTTTTAATCATCACAGTTAATTGGTAATACAAAGCAGTTATAACTTCAGATTTTTCAGTTCATATATTCTTCGTGATTTGCTGTTCCGCCACAGTTGTAATGCCTTCTTAAAGTCCAATCCATTATCGTCCTCCTCATAGCGTAACCAGGAATATAATTGAGTCCATTTGGGCAGAAAAGTCCTTTTCTTGCTAGTGTTCGTTTTTTCATGCCGGAATTATTGCCGTTGTTACCACTTTCTGTGTTATGTTTCGACTTACTACCGACACTGAAGAAATTACCCATTTTTTGTTGATTTGCACCTAAACAGTTTTTTTCGGAGGCATACTTCTTTTTCACTCGACAACCGCCACAACAATGACGTCATCTCGAAGCAGCGAGATCTCGTTTGCCGAGATCGGCGCGAGACCAAAACAACAATGGCGGATCTGCCTGACGAAAAGTTTGGAGTGCGGTAAATCTTTGTTAAAAAAAAAAAAGTAATCGGGTAATAATGACAATTTGGTGTCAAAAAAGTTGCGTCCCGGGGACGCACGTTGATTTGACCCGATGCGTCCCCAGCAAAAATAATGCGTCTAGGACGCAGGGACGCGGGCAAACGAGAACACTGGAAGGTTCAGCATTATATTCTATCGGCTATTGCCGGTTGGGGACAATTGATCTGTCTTTCAAGCCTGTGATTAGCGGACATAACATTTACTTGTTCACAGAACTGCTTATTCTTTCTAACAGTTGACCTTGTGCGTGGGAAATGAGCAAACTCAAACATACTGTTGTAACACAAGCAAGTCAAGGGGGAGGGAGAGGTCTTTATTTGATCATGGGTTCACATGATGTTGACAGACATGACAAGCAAAAAACTGATGCAATGCAGTTGTCGATCCTAAGCGCCCTTTTAGCCTAAAATAAAAAACAAATTTGTCTGGAGTTGCAGAGAATTAAAATCCCTTTAGTGTTTGTGTCATGTTTGTCTTCCTACATAAACCCTATTAAAACAAAAATATATTTCCCTCGCTCATCTTTTTAAATTTGTTGGAAAAGTTCCAAGAAGCCACTCGCTTGCACTAAAGTTAAAATGGAGGTGAAATGGGATTGTCTGTTCCCTTCGTTACATCTATCTATCTATCTATCTATCTATCTATCTATCTATCTATCTATCTATCTATCTATCTATCTATCTATCTATCTATCTATCTATCTATCTATCTATCTATCTATCTATCTATCTATCTATCTATCTATCTATCTATCTATCTATCTATCTATCTATCTATCTATCTATCTATCTATCTATCTATCTTATCCTCAAGCAACTGTCTTACTAATTTTCAGTGCACAGCAATCAACAAAATGGTCATGCATTGTGTTGTCGACCCAGTAAAATAACCAGTGTTAATTTAACACCATATGACCATATGCTCACTGATGTAGTGCTAGCAGTATCGTGAAAGTGGCTTTGCACTAAGAACCGTGAGGATCCTTCCCTGTGAAGTTGTATTCTTAGCCATGCTTGTAACAGTTATACAATTAATGTTTTCAGGTTAAATTTATTTAAAAAAACACATTTTAAATTGAGCTTTATATGGAACATAACGAAAAAAAAAACAGTCAGGTAGCAGAGCTTTTTGTTGAATGTTGGAAAGTTCAGAAAATGTTTCTGGTCTTAGAAATGAAATGATCTGCATCTATATAGCGCTTTTCAAGTCAATGACTTCCCAAAGCGCTTTAGAATGTGCTCCACATTTCCCAATAGCGGCCTTGCAGCCATGCAAGTTAACCTGCTTATTGGGGGTATTAGGGGTTCAGTGTCTTACCCAAGGACACTTCGACATGTAACACGGACGAGCCGGCATTCAAACTGCGATCTCTTGATCCCAAGACGAGCGCTCTAACTCCTGAGCCAATGCCGCCCCTAAAACACAAGTGCTGGAGTGTTGTAACTTTGTTGGAAGACAGAAGTTTCCTGTACCCTTGTAAGAGCAATGCTTCCCATACCGGGAGTTGAACCCAGGCCACCTGGGTGAAAACCAGGGATCCTAACCGCTAGACCATATGGGATCTTTGAATGCATCACGTGTCAAGTGCAGAATGCCAGTGGTCCTTGACTTGGGAGAGCCTACTCCCAGGTATAATTATCTCCACTGAAATATTTTGTTTACTTATTTTTGTTAAACAATGAAACGCATCGCCATCGCGTGAAAATGTAGACTTCAATCATTTATGAACTCATCATAAAATTGATTAAAATCACACAATATTCCTTCATAGTCCTTAATTTTTGATGAACATTATGTTAAATCTGAATGTCAAGTTTAGTCCGGCTAGAGCTCACACAACATTTTATTGTATTTAAAAAAAAACAGAAAAAAACAATTAGTAATATTCAGCCTTTTGGTGGGTATACAGAAGCTTGGCAAATTATTTGTGCCTGCTTTTAAACAATTTTTAAGACATTTAGCCAGTAAAACCTATTATAAAAAAAAATCCAGCATCTCTTTTTATTGTAGTCACTTATTCCGTCAAAAATAACTATTAGGTGTCTGACATTCTTTACTCTTCTTACACAACAGTAAATTGTAGCATTACACTTGAAATCCACTTGCCTTTTTCTAGTCTGCTTTTTAACCATCACAACTTGCAACATTTCCAGCTAATTTTCAGGGAATTGATTAGCCACACACTTAGATTTTTGTGCACTTATAATAATAATAATAATAATAATTTCCTTTGTATTGTCATTCTTTGTAACAATGTACACAGAACGAAATGTCGATACACCTGACCCGTTGTAGCGAGCCGATGCAGCCGCAGCCAACAGAGGGCGCCGCCATTTTACCAATGTTATAAGTCTTAGGTATGACTCGGCCGAGGCGCGAACCAGCGACCTCCCATAAATGTATCCTCCTGCCAGTGACGTATCGTGAGGTACGTGTCATTTGATTGACAGAGCAAGAAATCAATTTACAAACTGTAGTATAGGGGTCTGTACCCTACCTCTTTCAAAATACTAGAGACTGGATACTTTTAAGACACTGGAAGCTCCTGGATAGCCTAGCCATAATTATCTGGAAAACACTAATGATGACCAATGTTCCCTCTAAGCTGCGTGAGTGCGCAATTGCGCACTACCCAAAGCTTTTCCGCGCACAAGAAAATATAGGCAGCTCACAAAAATCAGGGCTCGATATTGCTAATTAAGAAGTGAATTAAGTCAAAGTTAGAGTGCATGAAGGTAAAAATACACGAGTTCCCCTGTTGTTGTGTTCTAAATGCGGTATTTGGAAGTCAAGGTCGAAGTAGAACGAAGTTGAGTAAAGTCAGTAGAGTTTTTCGAGAACCGGCTTCTTCAGCTCGGCTCACTAAAAAGAACCGGCTCTTTTGGGTCCCAAACGGCTCTTCAGATTGTTTTTGCTTCTTTAATCCCTACACGGCCAAATATTCTGTAAAATTGTGTACAAAATGACTTAAAGGAACGGGGATTAGAACAAAAAAGAAAAAAATACCAAAATGAAAAAGTAGTGGAGAGCTGGGAAAAAAAACAAAAAGAGAAATAAAGAGCAGTAGGAATTTAGAAAAAAAGCCAGAAAAAAAGAAAAAGAAACAAATAAAAGGAAAAAAGAAATAGAGAACAAAAAAGCAAGAAAAAAGTAATCGCTGGAAAAAAAATAAACACAATACGATTTTTTTTAAAGGGATTAAAAAAAAAGTAGAAAAAAACAGGGAAAAAGAAGAAACAGTTTGTGTTGCATTTAAATAATTTCCAATTATATCAAGTCAATCTTGTTGCCAACATTGAACCTACACTAAAAATGTAATCAAACACAGTTCTGTATCGTGCAATTGACTAAATAAGCCCCCAAAAATGTTAGTATTACGCGACAAAAGATACCAGGGAAAAAAATGGGCGCCAATTGGGCGCCATGGCAACGTGACAGAAGCTAGGGCTATACACCGGGGGGCCAATTGGGCGCCATGGCCTCCATGACACACTACTGCTGTTTACACTATTATCGGTAGTTAGTTTGCTGTGCTAGTGTGCACAATTGCCTCACACACAAGTAGTAAGGAGTTTCTCTTTTATTGTCCCGTATTGTAACTGGACTTCCTCCTGAACTTATCACCGATCCGTGCGAGAGTTCCTCTAACCAGCTTTACCGCCTGTACTTTTCTGGAGATCTGCATGAAGCATATTAACGTATTTGTTGGTTTCAATGGTGGGATTGTTTGAGAATTCCGTCCGTCCTCTCTCTCTTGTGTCAGAGAGTTCGGGGAAGGCGGCACCCGTCCTACGCTTTCTTCTGGCATCACTGTCCTGCTTATTTGTTTTGCACTGTCCTTGGTCTTCCTTTTCCTCTGTCTCCCTCCCTGGACTTCATTTGACCGTACCTGATTTGCATAACCTCGGACCTTCTCCTTTTTCTCTATGAGGACTCTACACCGGCTCAAGCTGATGAGCTCGCCCAGCCTCAGCGAGCTGGGTAAGAGTGAAAAAGGGTCACCAGAGGACAGAGGCGAGAAGCAGAAGAGGGCTGGGGCCAACGCCACCTGGAACAGGTAAGGCTTTCGAGGGTCTCGGCGGCCTTTCACAAAAATTATTTGGACTGTAAATTTGTCAATTGAACTGTCTCATACCTGTCAAGTTCCAGGGCTCCATGCCCTTACAAACTGTCGTTTTTTCTCGTACAAAATACAAAATAATCTTACACCATATTTCTTTTTCAAACGTGTTTATTTATGTAGTTTAACATGTTATATTGTGCATGTGTTTTGTGATATCATATATATTGTTGATTAACATTTTGTTGTGAGATCCTGAGTTGCTCGACATGAATGAGGTTTATTATAAAATGAAATGAAATGGTCTGCATTTATGTAGCGCTTTTCAAGTCAATGAAGACTTCCCAAAGCGCTTTACAATGTGCTTAGGGGTTCAGTGTCTTACCCAAGGACACTTTGACATGTAACACGGAGGAGCTGGGATTCGAACTGCGATCTCTTCATCCCAAGACGAGCGCTCTACCTCCTGAGCCACTGTCCCAATACTTTCAAGAGTTCAAAAATGAAGTAGCTTGGACGTTCACTGTAGAAGGAAAAAATACATGCAGATATAATTAAGTAGAATAATAAATGTTCTTATTAAAATTATGAATTCATTTTCTGCATTAAATTATTGTTGGTAATATAATGATTAAAGGGATAACCACAAACCTGTCTTTTATACTTCCTTTTTTTCTTAACTTCTTTATACAACATGATAATTTGTTATATAGGGCAGCTACCGGAGTGCGGAGTTTGTATGTTCTCCCCGTGCTTGCGTGGGTTTCCTCCGGGCACTTTGGTTTCCCCCCACATTCCAAAGACATGCATTTCAGGTGGATTGGCCGGTCCAAATTGTCCTTAGGTGTGAATGAGCGAGCGAGTTGTCTGTCCCCGTGTGCCCTGCGATTGGCTGGCAACCAGTTCAGGGTGTCCCCTGCCCACTGCTCGATGATTGCTGGGATGGGCTCCAGCACCCCCGCAACCCTACTGAGGATAAGCTGTGCAGCTAATGAGATGAGATGAATTTGTTATACAATGCATCAAAGCAAGTCGGCCGTTTGAGAGCTGGCTCTCTTTAATGAGTTGAGACGAAAAAGCCGGTTCTCTAAAAAGAGACAGACTTCCTTTCACTACACAACTACCACAGAATGATGCATGATGGGAGTTTATTGCAAACTCGTTTGACTTGATTGATTTGCCGTTTCGTGATAGTTGGTGTATACCGGATGGTGCCTATAATGAACAAATTTGCGTTTTTCCGTACAAATTTTCTTATACGTCGTACACGTCTTAAAATAAATGATAAAGGTACTTTGTACGGCAAAAAACGTACAGGTTTGACAGGTATGCTGTCTAAACAATGATATGTTCGAGCACTTGCCTCCACCGGCCAATCCAGAGGCGAAATCTTGAATCGATAGTACCGTGGGTTCACCAGATGCGGTTTGATGTTGTCACAGCCCCGCACGAGCCTGACACATTAACTTGATTTGAGGGACTGAGCCTAAAGCAAACCGGAATTTTCATATTTCTTTGGTAAGGACTTGGGAAGAGTACGCCGCTGACTAGCGTGCCGACAAGCCCGTGCACGCCAACGAGGGAAGGGGAAAGAATTGCAAGATGGGGTCCCTCTGCATGGAGGATCCAATAAAAGGAAAACAAACAAAGTAAAATGATGGGTAGAACGAACACCTAAGAAAACCCCGACTGCCCTTGGAAGCTTGGCCAAAAAGAATGCAACCTTATACTGTGAGTGGAGGGCAGAGATAACTGACTTTAGGAGTCTTAATTGTGCGCAGGTTCTTTGTTGATACAACAGTGGCTTTACTTTGGAGTCACCACTGGCATTAGCACAGAAGAGGTTAGACTATCTTTTATGGGCTTAGGGACCAGCAGCTTCCCTCTTCAGCACATATAATCTGTGTTCAGTGTTCAGAATCCACGGAACAAATTGTAAATACGCCAAGACACTGGAAGAGAATTTAAAGTTATTTGATTGGGTGAGTGGGAGGGATGGGTGGAGCTATGCAAAAAGTGCAAGCACTCCCTCCCATCTCTCGCCCTACTTTGTCTGCGCCAAAGGTAAGCACATCAGGCTCCCTGTTCTCAGAATGTTGTGACGTTTTTACAAAATAATTTGTGTAGCATTTTCATATTTGTACTTTTGACAGGAGATATATTAAGGAGAGCAAAATCTTTTGGGATATTTAAGTTTTTTTAATATATACATTGACATAGTAGCAAAGGAATTTGAATGTTATTTTAATGTTATGTTGCTTAAGTTAAGTTCTAAGTTGTATAATTTAAAAAGATATTTTTATTTACAGCAAAATAATAAATTCTGTATAAGTGATTTAAGGTTTAAATTTAATATTCTTGTCTGTTTTTATTCATATTTATGTTCCAAAAACATTCAGTTTAAGTGTGTTCAATAAATGTTTATCCTGGTTGGCCCGCGACCTTAAGTGTGTTTTGAATTTTGGCCCCTTGTGCAATTGAGTTTGACATCCCTGCTCTTCAGTGTGACATTTTTTTTCCAAGAAAGGCCCGTTTTGTTGCAGTTTAACACTTTAGTATAGAATTAGAAAAAATAAATGAATAAATAAATAAAAAGAAGCAAAGCGCTGTGTAAACTCTTCCGCGGCTTTGGTATCTTCACTCACTGCTTCCCCATGCTGTGCCACAGAATATGTCCGTCCATTTCCAGTACTCGGCGCTCTCGCGGAAGCTTCTGGAAGTTATCGTACCTTGTATTTTCTGTCATATGTCAGGCGATATTTTTGCTAAAAGGCATCCGTATCTCGGATTACTCATAATTAAAGTAGCTTATATGTAGCAAGGCTACTTAACAGAGGTTTTCAAAATCTTTTCGCTGTTATCATCATGTTGTAGAACGTAATAAAAAGCTGTGTTTTTGTGTCTTTTCAGCATCCACAATGCTGTCATTGCAGTGTTTCAGAAGAAGGGTTTGGCCGACAATGAACTTTATCTTCTAAATGAAGGCGTCAGGTGAGTTAAGCCATGGATTTACGAGAGTAACACCGTTAAAATGAATTAATAAGACTCATACAAAAAGAAGAGTTTATTCACAGAAAAAAAAAATCATTCTTCACAATCTGAGAAAAAAAAAACTTATTTTTAAGAACTTTTTTTTCAAGTTTGAAGATGTTTAGCAACTTAACTTTTTCTAGTAAAGGGGAAAAAAGGTATACTTACAAAAATATTTTTTAAACATATAATTGTCTGTATTGTTATTGATAAGAACGTAGCGAACATTGTTTACAATGAGATTAAACATGGCACTCCAGGACAAACATGTAATAATGACTGAATAGAGAAAATTATGTTAAAAAATAATGTAAGAGTAAATTCTGCTCAACTCTCACCAAATTGCTTCACTATGCCTACTCGTCATATGTGGCTGCCTACACACATTCGTTGGATATAGAATCCACACTAGGAAGTGAGGGCTTCCCCGATGTGTAGACAATGATCAGATCGAAGCCACTCATCCCATTTCATGGTGATTTATCATACTGAAATTATTCCTAGAGGCTTGATTGTCACGGATGAACAGTACCAAATCCTTTTTCATAGTTTTTAAAGATAAAACAAGAAAAGTGGATATTAATGTTTGCGCACTCAGGGACAATGCTTCTGAAAACGTACTTATATATTATGGCATTGAATGAGTTAAGAGAGACAAACTAAAGACAAAAACACAGAGGCGATCTAATTTAGGGGGAAGAAAATACGAAATATTTGGTAAAGCTTTCCAAAATAGTACATGCTTTCCCCAGGCCATGATCAGCATAAGCAAACACACAAGACTTAAAAAAATAAGTAGATGCAATTTCTCTCTCTCTCTCTCTCTCTCTCTCTCTCTCTCTCTCTCTCTCTCTCTCTATCTCGTTTTTTGCTTTCTCTCTCTCTTTTGCTTGCTTTTCACTCTCTCTCGCTCTCACTTTTCACTCTCTCTCGTTTTTTGCTCTCTCCCCCTCTTGCTTTTCGCTCTTTCTTTTGCTCTTCACTCTCTCTTTCTCACTTTTCGCTCTCTCTCTTGGTCTTGCTTTTTCTCTCTCTCTCTTGCTTTTCGCTCTTTCTCTCGCTTTTCACTCTCTCTTTCTCACTTTTCGCTCTCTCTCTTGGTCTTGCTTTTTCTCTCTCTCTCTTGCTTTTCGCTCTTTCTCTCGCTTTTCACTCTCTCTGTCTCACTTTTCGCTCTCTCTCTTGGTCTTGCTTTCTCTCTCTCTCTCTCTCTCTCTCTCTCTCTCTCATGTGTGTGTGTGTATGTTGATATATATATATATATATATATATATATATATATATATGCCATGTATAAAAAAATGAGTATTTATCTTTCTCGACTGATTTTGAAAATGTGTTGCTGATAAAAATCCTTGCACTATTATTGATTGCATTATTGCTCTGATGTATATACAATTTAGGCCAGTCTACAAGCTTGAGCTTTCGGTACTCTTAGCATTACCGATGCTGTTTTTTTCTGACGTTTGTTTAGGGCAGATATGCCATTATCTTTGCACAGACCTTCCTGTCCAATGCGTACACATATACACACTCATACTTATGACATAAACAGCAAAGCCTTGTGGCTATCAGTGAGCGTCTCCAATGGCAATTGGCATTTTGCCATTGTCGACCCGTGTTTGTTTATTTCGGTGTGTGGGGCATTAGTCTTTTCAACAACGCATGCAATCTAATTACAGTGGAACCTCGGTTCTCGACCATAATCCGTTCCAGAACCCTGTACGAAAACGATTTGTACGATCACCGAAATCATTTTTCCCATTAAAAATAATGTAAATCGTTTTAATCCGTTCCAACACCCTGAATGTTTACCTTGAATGTTTAACGTAAACATAAAGTTAACCCAGGCTAATTGTACGTCCGCGTTATCGTAATCTTCCGTACGAAAGATTACGCTAACATGAACGTGTAAAAATACAAAAATCAGGTCGTTTACAAGTCTTCACAAGTGGTGAGTGGTTCATTGGAAAGGGGGCTCCGTTCCAACACCCTGAAAGTTGGGCTCCGTTCCAACACCCACATAAAGCTAACCCAGGCTAATCGTACGTTCGCGTTATCGTAATTTTCCGTACGAAAGATTACGCAAACAAGAACGTGTAAAAATAATAAAAAAAAAAAGATAAAGAAAAGAATTATGGATAGGATTTCTTACCTTTGTGGTGGTCAGCAGAAGGCGCAGGTGGACGGCCGTTGCTTGCTTATAGCACTCACTCCCTTAGCCACATCACTAGATTTCACAGCCTCTTTATTCTTTAGTATTGTACTGATCGTAGATTTAGCCATGCTGTATTCTCTAGCAAGATCAGACACTCGCACACCTCCTTCATATTTTGCTGTTACTGTATTTCTTTCTTAAATGCAATAGTTGTACGCACTACTTTTCTTTTTTCACCTGTAGCAACTTTGCTGCTTGCACTGACTTTCTTCGGAGGCATAATTAGAGGCTAAAACACCCGTATGCCACTCAGCATTGCACCCTAGCGTACGCACTCCGCATTACCGGTGTTCGAACTCCGATTTTTTTGACCGAACAGCGAAGCAAGAATTTCTTGAAATTTTTGGTCGGACTCCGATTTGTTCGAACTGAGAGGCGTTCGAAAACCCAGGTTCCACTGTACTAAACACACCTGTGATTCTGAAAACATTTCAGATGCCATTCTGGAGGATGAATTGGTTGATATTTCAAAAATTACATATGCCTTTTGATGTCAGCGGCACAGTAAAATAACCTAAAGAGGAAATTTTAACACTACCCCGATAAATATATATTCCTTTCTACAGAGTTTAAAATATACACTGAACGTACAGTTAATTTTACTCTGATAAGAGTTCGTATTTTACACTGCACTGCACTTGGTCATGTTAGTCAACTTTTACTCAAGGTGAAAAGTCACACCCTGAGAGATTACTTGTGCAGTACATCATAATTCAAGGTGAAGCATGTCGTTTAAGGTGTCCGTAATAAGTAGAATATTATCTCTAATTATTAGGTGTCAACAATGCCCAAGTGAGTTCAAAGAGCCCTTATAAATTTGGTTTCCATTCAGCCTAACTGCTTTTATCTTACTTTTAGAAAAGCAGTTCTGGTCGCAGAACACATCAGGTATGAGGAATTGAGGGGAGGGGTGTGGGGTGGAGGGTAACTTCATGCGTGTCCCCTGGGTTTTCTTTTTAGGTATTTGTTAGTGTAGCATTTGAATGGTGAAAGTAAGAAGAGGCCCTTTTAAAGTATATTCCAAATGCCCACCCAAAACAGAAGAAAAAGAAAGAGTTTATTTGACTGTGTCTAAGAAATGCACGTACTTGCACAAGCATTAGGGACGAGATGAGTAAAGCTGCAATAACGACTCAAGCCAAGAGATGGTGGCAGAGAGTTAAAAAGCTCCAAATTCCATACAGCTCTTTTAACACTATTTTCTTTATTTTATAACTCCAGTGTTTTTTTTTTTTAATTTAAATAAAACTTAGGTCGTCTTTTTTCTTTGCATGCATGCTCTGTCCTATTTTTTGTGACAAGTAAATGTTTGCAAACATGACTTGACTAACAAAACTTCGAAATCACAAGTCACTCAATAAATTCAAGGTCCTTTTGACAGGCACTTGCTGAAAACTGAGCTGGGTTCCTTCTTCACCGAATACCTTCAGGTAATCCTCTTTCAACACTTGCATGATTATTTGAGATTTAAAAAAAATACTGAAAGAATAAAGAAATATATGACAATGATTAGAAACCTTTTGATTTACCGTAAATTCCGGACTATAGAGCGCACCTGATTATAAGCCGCACCCATCACATTTTAAGGGGAAAACCGATTTTGTCCATACACAAGCCGCACCTGTATATAAGCCGCATGAACCCACACCAAATAAACACGAGATTAATCCAAGCCAAACTTCAAGTCCCGTCAAGTAGCGGCTTATAGTCCGGAGTTTACGGTAAATAAACACAATGCTTATATATATTGTATATATTGCATTTTAGCTGTCAGGCAGAATATTTTGGCCATACTAAAGATGACAGTGTGTATTATTTGACCGCTACATGTCGCTGTATTGTGTAGTGCAACAGAAAACGAGTGCTAAAAGAGATAAGGAAGAATACAAACGACAGAGGCTCAAAGTGTCCGAACCAGCCTATTTTTATCCCATTTTTTGCCCAGCCTTTTCCTTTTTTTTTGCAACAAGAATGCGGACGAGTAAGTCAGCTCCTTCTGGGTGAAATAATAATAACCTACGGGTATTATTTAAAATGGAAGTTTCTATAATAATTTGTGTATTTTTGCTTAATAATTAAATAAATATTTGTTGTTTAATGAACAGAGTTGTTATTTACCCTTTGGAGGCGCTGAATAATACACACTGTCCTTTTAACCTTTAATCTGTTTTGTTTGTACCCCCTAACCAATACCACTGCCATCTACCCACAATGGTCTCTTAGTTTTTTTTATATAATATACTGTAAATATAACATAGTCATCTCATCTCTCATCTCATCTCATTAGCTGCACCGCTTATCCTCAGTAGGGTCGCGGGGCTGCCGGAGCCCATCCCAGCAATCATCGGGTAGTGGGCAGGGGACACCCTGAACTGGTTGCCAGCTAATCGCAGGGCACACAGGGACAGACAACTCGCTCATTCACACCTAGGGACAATTTGGACCGGCCAATTTACCTGAAATGCATGTTTTTTTGGAATGTGGGAGGAAACCGGAGTGCCCGGAGGAAACCCACGCAAGCACGGGGAGAACATACAAACTCCGCACAGGAAGTCTGGAGCTGGATTTGAACCCACGCAGGAGGTTCCCATGACTTGAACTGTGCCGCACATGCGCTAACCACTGTGCCGCCGTGCTGCCCTATAACATATTCATGTACTATATATATATGCACATATATTTTTCTACTAAGTGTTGAAAACAGATTTATAACTTATGATGATGAGGTCAGGGTGATATCTGTCAGGTTATGATTATGATCGTAATTGTTTTAACCAAGAAACCCCAGCCAGCATTCATTTTTTAAATAAAAACTGCGCCCAATGAAAAATTTTCATAGTAAAACAATTGTAAACTAATTGAACAGAAATGTTAAATCTTACCTCGTGCTTAAATAGCTGTAAATAGCTATTCATAGCCAGTGTTTGCCCGCGGCCCTGCGTCCTAGACGCATCATTTTTGCTGGGGACGCATCGTCTCAAATCAACCTGCGTCCCGGGACGCAACTTTTTTGACACCAAATTGTCATTATTAACCGATTACTTTTTTTTTTTTTTTTAACAAAGATTTATCGCACTCCAAACTTTTCGTCAGGCAGATCCGCCATTGTTGTTTTGGTCTCGCGCCGATCTCGGCAAACGAGATCTCGTTGCTTCGAGATGACGTCATTGTTTTGGTGGTTGTCGAGTGAAAGAGAAGTATGCCTCCATAAAAACAATTGGTATTAGGTGCAAATCAACAAAAAATTGGTAATTTCTTCAGAGTCGGTAATAAGTCGAAACATAATACAGAAAGTGGTAACAACAGCAATAATTCCGGCACGAAAAAACGGCGGAGAAATTCTTCAGAAGACCGCCAAGGCAAGGAAAACACGCGTGTTGAAGCGAACGATTTGACGAAAGAAAATAAACAAAAGAATACTCCTAGCAAGAAAATGACTTTTCTGCCAAAACTGCATGAATATATAGACTAATATTTCAGCAATATTATTTTGTATAATGTACAATATTTTTGTGAACTGAAAAATCTGAAGTGATAACTGCTTTGTATTACCAATAAGTGTGATGATTAAAACTGAATGAATATATAGATTTATATATTTATTTATATATTTGTCGCCGATTTACAATTTAAACCTCGATAACACTAAATTTTGGGGAGCCATAGATCTCTGTTGGGACCCATAGATTTTTGAGCATGCGAGTCCCCGGGACCCATCACTTTTCACAGCTCAAAAGAACACTGTATAGCTTGCTTAAATGTTACACTTAACAACTCAGTCACCATTGTTTATCAGCACCTGTTCAAATACAATTAGGCTTTCAAATCTCTATTCATGGTTTCATGGTTACCTAAAATGACTAATTAACTGAGTTATTACTAATAATTGTCTTGTTTGATAATACATAGAAGAAGAAGAAAACGCCCCATGACACACATATTGATTTCATACTTCGTTCATATCCCAAAAATGCAAATTCAATCCGAAAGCCGTGTTTTGTGAAGTTGGACTCAAATTCTAAACAAACACAACTTGGCAAAAAAGATTTTGAAGAGTAAGCTTTTATTTTTGATTTTACATTAAATACAATAAAACCTTTTTTGTAGATTTTGTTTTGGTTGGGAATGTTAGACTGGTTGTATACATTCCTTTATCTTATTTTGTTGTCTTTTTCTTGTGATTTTATTTTGCAGAACCAGTTGCTGACTAAGGGCATGGTCATCCTAAGGGACAAAATTAGGTTCTACGAAGGTAACAGTTTATTCTAAAAATAATACAATTATTTTGACTCTGTGAAGCCGTCTTCAGGTATCTTAGCTTATCCTCAAGATCTTTTATAGCTACGCCTCTCTGGACGGATTAAAACGTCAAAAATCAATTTCCCCTTGACTGCAATAGACGTCAAAGATCCACTTTAGCTAGGTTTCTTCAGTTTAATTGGGACATCAAGGATCCATTCTACCTTAGCTGCCCTTGATTGCTATAGACGGCAAAGATCCACTCTAGCTACGCTGCTACGGACGGATTATGACGTCAAAGATTCATTTTAGCTGGTCTGCCCTTGACTGCAATAGACGTCAAAGATTTAATTTAGCTAGGTTGCTACAGACTGCTTTAGCTGTCAAAGATCCACTTTAGCTCGGGTGCTACAGACTAATTCTACTATGCTTCCCTTGACTGCTATAGACGGCAAAGATCCACTCTAGTTACGCTGCTACGAACGGATTATGACGTCAAAAATTCATTTTAGCTGGTCTGCCCTTGACTGCAATAGACTTCAAAGATTTAATTTAGCTAGGTTGCTACAGACTGCTTTAGCTGTCACAGATCCACTTTAGCTCGGGTGCCACAGACTAATTCTACTATGCTTCCCTTGACTGCTATAGACGGCAAAGATCCACTCTAGCTACGCTGCTACGGATGGATTATGACGTCAAAGATTCAAGCTGGTCTGCCCTTGACTGCAATAGACGTCAAAGATTCAATTTAGCTAGGTTGCTACAGACTGCTTTAGCTGTCAAAGATCCACTTTAGCTCAGGTGCTACAGACTAATTCTACTATGCTTCCCTTGACTGCTATAGACGTTGAATATCCATTTTAGCAAGGCAGGCAGTGAATAAGTTAGAAGTGTGATGTCAAAGTATCATCTTGATCTTTGTGAGTGATAAATATGCAAAAAAAAACAACACAGAAATTGGAATACTTTTTCACGGCACAGTATGTGTTTTAAAGAATGTTCTAGTTTATGCAGTCAACCAAACATCATGCAGCTCTGCTTACCTTTAGCTTTGGATATCTGCAAAGAAACTCTGTGCAGAGTTGTTTATTACCGTAAATTCCGGACTATAGAGCGCACCTGATTATAAGCCGCACCCACCACATTTCGGGAGGAAAACCGATTTTGTACATACATAAGCGGTGCAGCTGATGTGATGAGAGATGAGACAAGCCGCACCTGTATATTAGCCGCATGCGCCCACATTGAAAAAACGCAATACAAATACAAAATTAACCAATTTGGATACAGTCTAAAGAACACAGCCGGCAAAATGAACGGAAAATGATACCGGTACTTAAGATTTAATGCAGACCTGCAGAGTCCGGATGCCCGTTGAAAGTAATCCAAGGAGAAAAGTGTATATTTCCAAAGGTAAGGGTGGGAAAAATATATATCCACTATTGTCGGCCGCGTCCACAAACACGTCTCACCTTTACTCCACTTCCCGTCAGCCTGCGTTTGCCCCGCCCCTTCTTTCTCATTTGCTCGTACAAAACATATCAGAATAAGTTTGTAAAATAAGTACATTACAAAAATATACAGTTGCAAATACATATTATACATGGTTACACATATTTACAAAGAAAGACGGTACACCGAGAGAGTTTTCAAAGCTTTAATTATAATATTATAACTTTCATCCCAAACCGTGCCTGTGAAGGGTAGCAAAACGCTACTAGCAACACGCTCGCAACACAATAATCAGCTCTGTTAAGAAAACATACCGTATTTATAGTAAGCACGGTTTACCGTCCTCATCTTCCTCCTTACAACTGACGTTATCAAAGTCGTCTTCCTTCAGTATGGGAAAGAGACTTTGTCATAAAGACATCATCCCATGCTCCCATATTCAAATACACGCTAGCATCACGCTCGCAAAGTAAAGTTTACGTGAAGTAGCTCTGTTTCCTTCTATATCGGACTGCTCGATTGCGTTTAGCTTGACAATTGCATCATGAGCCTTTCTTTTTGCAATTTGCATGATGAGGATATGTCTACGCTAATTTAATTTTATGCACAAGCTAAGAAGTTGCAGTCTAAATCTAACCTTTTGTACTCGATCGCCTCTGGCGGCCGTTGGAAAAATTACATAAATTGGCCGCATCACTGAATAAGCCGCAGGGTTGAAAGTTTGGGAAAAAAGTAGCGGCTTATAGTCCGGAATTTACGGTATGTAAGATAGCCCCACTGCTCTCTCTTAGGCAGAAAAATGTGTCTATTATTTGTTTACATCACTTCCAATTCTGTCCATCAACTTCCAGGTCAGAAGTTACTAGACTCTCTGGCTGAGACGTGGGACTTTTTCTTCTGTGACGTGCTTCCCATGCTGCAGGCCATCTTCCATCCCGTCCAGGTGGGCCACCGTCACAAAAGCGCCACAAAGTAGTGCATTTGTGTCCCGGGTTTTACCTTTCAGTCGGGAAAACCACGCCTTGAATACCGGCATCATCATGTTGCACAGTTCCAGAAAACCTGCATGATATATACCAAAAAATGACGGCCAAGAAGATCTCATCTCATCTCATTAGCTGCACTGCTTATCCTTAGGGTCGCGGGGGTGCCGGAGCCCATCCCAGCAATCATCGGGCAGTGGGAAGGGGACACCCTGAACTGGTTGCCAGCCAATTGCAGGGCACACAGGGACGGACAACTCGCTCGCTCATTCACACCTAGGGCCAATCCACCTGAAATGCATGTCTTTGGAATGTGGCAGGAAACCGGAGTGCCCGGAGGAAACCCACGCAAGCACGGGGAGAACATACAAACTCCGCACAGGAAGTCCGGTAGCTGGATTTGAACCCACACAGGAGGTTCCCAAGACCTTAGAACCGTGCCGCGCACGCGCTAACCACTGCACCTCCGTGCTTCCCAGCAATTTTCTATCATTCTATATTTTGATGATGAAATAAAGTATTCGTACAGTGCAAACAACTGCACAACAATTCAGTGTGGATGATACAATAATAAATTAAGATCACCCCAGGGACCGAAGAAAACCTTTTTGGGGGCCGGACGTGGGCCGCGGGCCATGACTTTAACAGAAGAGACAAAAAGTTGGGCAAAGCCACCCCCTAACCCCTGCAAAAAGTCAAGTCATGTGTATTTGTATAGCCTTGAATCACAAAGAGTCCCAAAGGGATGCACAGATCAAAGACTATTGCAAACTATTATTAGATTCAGATTCAGATTCAGATCTACTTTATTGTCATTCTAGTACACGTGTATACAGAACGAAATGTCGATGGATCTGACTCCCACAGTTTCCCTCAGTGTCCTTCAGTGTACAGATATAAATAAAGCTGTATTGTGTTATTTACCATAGTGCCGATAGTGCAAGAAGAGACGCTAACCAGATGTGCAAGATGGGCAGTCAGGTTAACAAGTCAGGTACACAGTACCATTATATTGTAAACAATAACACTGTAAGTAATAACACTGTAAGTAACAATAGTGCAGAGATCAAATGTGCAAGGAGTGGCAAGCTATAAAAAAACTGCCACTAGTGCAAAAGTCAAATTAGCAGCCGTTTAGATTTTAGTTAACTATATGTTAGATTGACCATTTAACAGTCTAATGGCCAGGGGGACTAGACTATTGCGGAGCCTGGTGGTCCTGCACCGCACACTGCAGTACCTCTTCCCAGAGGCTAGCAGAGTGAATAGTCCATGATGGGGGTGAGAGGGGTCCCCGGTAATGTTCTTAGCATGGGATAAGCAGCGCTTCTGGCCAATGTCCTGAATGGAGGGAAGTGTAGTCCCGATTATTTTCTCCGCTGTCCTCGTTACCCTCCTCACACTACCCCAGTCGGTAGCGCTGCAGCCTCCACACCACACAGAGATACAGCTGGTCAGGATACTCTCTATGGTGCCCCTGTAGAATGTGATGAGGGATGGTGGGGGCAGGTGGGCTCTCCTCATCCTCCGCAGGAAGTACAGGCGCTGCTGTGCCCTCTTAACCAGAGATGCAGTGTTCACGGACCAGGTGAGTTTGTTTGTGATGTGCACCCCTAGGAACTTGATACTGCTGACAACCTCCACAGCCTTGTTGTTGATGCAAAGTGGGGCATGGTTGGGCTGGTTTTTCCTAAAGTCGACAATGATCTCTTTAGTCTTGTCAACATTCAGGACCAGGCTGTTGTCCTTGCACCAGCCCACCATCTGCTCCACTTCCTCTCTGTAGGCCAGGTCGTTGTCATCCCTGATGAGGCCCACCACCGTTGTGTCGTCAGCATACTTCACGATGTGGTTTGTGGCGGACCTAGGGGCGCAGTCGTGTGTCATCAAGGTGAACAGCAAGGGGCTTAGGACGCAGCCTTGGGGGGAGCCCGTGCTGAGGTAGATGACATCTGAACTGTTCTGACCTATCCGCACAGATTGGGGTCTGTCACAGAGGAAGTCCAGCAGCCAGTTCCGCAGGGGGGTGTTGAAACCCAGAAGCCCCATTTTGTCTACCAGATGTTGTGGGATGATGGTGTTGAATGCTGAACTGAAGTCCAGGAACAGCATCCGCACATGGGTGTTCTTCTCCTCTAGGTGTGTCAGGCTCAGGTGAAGCGCAGAGGAGATGGCATCCCTGGTGGAGCGGTTTGTCCTGTAGGCAAACTGAAAGGGGTCGAATGAAGAGGGGAGACTGGAGGTGATGTGCTCTTTAACCAGTCTCTCGAAGCACTTCATTATGATAGGAGTCAGTGCAACGGGCCGGTAATCGTTGAGTGATAAGATCTGGGTTTTCTTTGGCACTGGGATGATGTTGGCAAATTTGAAGCATGATGGTACTTTGGCTTGGTCTAGCGAGGTGTTGAAAATGTCTGTTAGTACACAAGCCAGCTGATCGGCGCACTCCCTAAGTACCCGCCCGTATTACAGACTATTATGACACCATCCCGTGATATTGTCAACATAAAATATAAGTTACCGTAAATTCCGGACTATAGAGCGCACCTGATTATAAGCCGCACCCACCACATTTTAAGAGGAAAACCGATTTTGTACTTACACCATCCGCACCTGTATATAAGCCGCATGCGCCCACATTAAAAAATGTAACACAAACACTAAATTAACCCAAACCCGACGACTTTAAGTCCCGCGATAGAAATTGAATGTCCTTCAATAAAGTACACAGTCCAAAATTCACAGCCGGCAAAATGAACAGAAAATGATACCCATACTTAAGGTTTGATGCAGACCTGCAGAGTCCGGGTCCCGTTGAAAGTAATCCAAGGAAAAAAGTTTCCAAAGGTAAGGGTGGGAAAAATATATATCCACTATTGTCCGCCGTGTCCACAAACACTCACCTTTACCCACTTCCCGTCAGCCCGTGTTTGTAACGCCCCTTCTTTTTGATTCGCCCGTACAAAACATATCAGAATAAGTCTCTAAAATGAATACATTACAAAAATATACAGTTGCAAATACATATTATACATGGTTACACATATTTACAAAGAAAGGCAGTACACCGAGAGAGTTTTCAAAGCTTTCATAATAATAATATAACATTCATCCCAAACGGTGCCTGTGACAGGGCGGTTAATGGTAGCAACACGCTCGCAACACAGTAAACGGGTCAGTTAAAAAAACATACCGTACTTGTAAAAATCACGGTAAACCGTCCTCATCTTCCTCCTTAGAACTGAAGCCATCAAAGTCGTCTTCCTCAGTGTCGGAAAGAAACTTTGTCATATAAACGTCGTCCCACGCTCCCATCCACTCCTGATTTTCTGCCCTCCTCTCCGTCACGCAGCAGACCGGCTTTTCGGAACCCGTTGGCGATGGTGGATTTTTTTATGCTGCCCCACGCTGTCAGGATCCACTGGCAGACTTGCGAAAAAGTTGCCTTTCATGCGGCCAGTTTTAGTGAAAGATTTCTTGCCGCTAGTCAAGCCAAGAAGTTGCAGTCTTCCTCAGCGCATATATTCCACCGGTCTAAATCTTACCTTTTGTACTCGACCATAAATTGGCCGCATCACTGAATAAGCCGCAGGGTTGAACGTTTGGGAAAAAAGGTTCCGGTTTATTGTCCGGAATTTACGGTATTCATATTCTATAGAATAGAAGTGTGTTTTAAGCTTAGATTTAAACATTTCCACTGAGGTTGCAGATCGAATCTCAGGGGGCAGAGCATTTCCCTGCACCAGGGCACGAAAGGACAACGCTCTTGAGCCTGAGGATTTCTTCTTGGCTCTTGGGATCACTAGTAGACCAGCATTTTCAGAGCGAAGGCTCCAGACCGAAATTAAATCTGAAAGATATGAGAGAGCAAGTGCATACATGATTTTGTATACTACCAACAGAACCTTAAAATCACATCTTAAGCTAACAGGGAGCCAATGCAGGTTAGCTAAAATCGGGGTAAAAAGTGATAATCCACAAAGTAGCGATTCCCCTTTTTGAAAGTGTCAAACTTACCTCAAGACGACATACTTACTGACTAATAAAAAAACAATTATAGATCTCCATATAAATACACAGAACACAGAATTGCAGTTGAATGAATTGTCTTTATTGTCGTTATACAAAAGTACAACAAAATCGGAGGGGTTCTCCTTTCACCAGTGATTACCACAGTGGTCCCCAAACTACGGCCCGCGGGCCAGAAGCGGCCTGCCTCCACATTTGTTCCGGCCCCCTGAACAATACCAGAAAGCATTTTGATTTTTTTCTTCATATATGTGTATTTGTATTTGATAATGAAGTTGGACTTTTGCAATAAAATTATTCTTAGTTATGAACTATTTTCATTATTAACTATTAGTTAGTAACTATTTTATACGGCGCAACAAGGGTTGCTGACTAGTTAAAATGTTATATTTTGGGATTTTGGTGTTGTTTTGTAAAGCAGAAAAAGTGAAGTACCAGTATATCACCACTAGATGACATAGTCTCACAGGTCAGAGAAGGGTGTTTTGGGGCTCACGGGACCTCACATGATTTAATGAGACTTGTTCAATAAATCACTCTTAATGTCAACAAGAAAATGGTGTCGTGTGAGACTGACATTTACCATCTATTTTGCAGGTGAGATTTACAATACATTTTTACATTTAGGCACTCCTGCAATCATCACACTTTTTCTGTTACAAACTGACCCTGGCCCCTCATCAGAGAAGGGAAAAGTTATGTGGCCGTCACAGAAAAAAGTTTGGGGACTCCTGGATTACCATTACTAGTAATTACAATTTCTTCATCTGACTGCCCTCATAGTCCGATTTAATAGATGAAGTTCTTTTTAATGTAACGAGTCACTGAAATACTAGCTGAAGCCGTGCTTCAGTTTCTTTTGGGTAGACACGATGGCTTATGCGCAATCCCACCCAAGCTGTTTGACTGACAGCATACACCAGCCTATCAGAGTCGCTCACACGGACAGTCATGCCGACCCAACATACACCCACACAATATTTAAATTGAATAAATAATGCTGTCTTGTGGCCAGGATTGGGTAGGGTTACTTTAACTTGATTACTTTCAATTACTTTTGGATTATTCCAATACCAAATATGCTAGGCCTTGGGGATATGGCGCCCGCCCCGAGACTGGGAGGTTGTGGTTCAAGCCTCGGCCGAGTCATACCTAAGACTTACACATTGGTACCCGTTGCCTCCCTGCTTGGGATTAGGGGTTGGAATTGGGGGGTTTGGCCACCGAATGACTCCCAACATCTCAGTTGGGTTCCCCTCCTCTGTATCAATCTCCCAAAAAGAGCCAGAAATGACTCTAGCCACCTCCCACTAGGGGGATATGGCTGCGGTATATATATATTCATATTTAGTTTCTTTTGTCTTTTATTTGCATATTTGGTATTGGAGTCATCCAAAAGTAATTGAAAGTAATCAAGTTAAAGTAACCCTACCCAACCCTGCTTGTGGCTTTCATGGGTAATAGGGCAAGGAACCATCCGTCCGCCAGTTGGCTCTGCTGCACTTCCGGAGCACAATCGTTCTGAGCGTCAAGCTAGAGGATGCCGTATCTCGGCCACGGGCGCGAATCCCGCCCTCTGTTACGCAGATGCTTCTCATACTGCAGGTAAACGCCCTCCTCACTCTTTGCGGCGACTCGGAAAGCCATCGTGAAAACGCAAAATTGTCTTATGCCTTCAGGGCGTTCACGAGTCTCGTGGCGTGACCGAGGACTACCTGAGGCTGGAGTCGCTAGTCCAGAAGGTGGTCTCGCCGTACTTGGGGACTCACGGGCTTTACTCTGGTGATGAAAGCGAGGACCACTGCTGTGTTTTGGGTAAGACTAATATTACGACTCCCGGGGATCAGTGTAAGGACATTTTTGGGGGAAAGAACTACACTTTGAGAAATGTACAAGAGAAACAATCAGTGTTCATTTTACCTGTGAAAAATGATGGGTCCCGGGGACTCGCATGCTCAAAAATCTATGGGTCCCAGCAGAGATCTATGGGTCCCCAAAATTTAGTGTTATCGAGGTTGAAATTGTAAATCGATGACAAATATATAATAAAAATCGATATAATCATTCAGTTTTTATCATCAAATTATGAATTCATTTTCTGCATCAAATTATTGTTGGTAATATACCAATTAAAGGGATCACCACAAACCTGTCTTTTTTTCATTTTCTCCTTTTATACTTCCTTTTTTCTTTACTTCTTTATACAACATCATAATTTGTAATATAATGCATCAAAGCAAGTGAGCCGTTTGAGAGCCGGCTCTCTCGAATGAGTTGAGCCGAAAAAGCCGGTTCTCTAAAAAGAGACGGACTTTTCACCACACAACTCGAGATCGGCGTGCAGACGAAAACTCGAACCGCGAGATCAAATCAACATCTGCCGGATCTGCCTGACGAAAAGTTTGGAGTGCGGTAAATCTTTGTTTAAAAAAATTTAATCGGGTAATAATGACAATTTTGTGGCAAAAATGTTGCGGCCTGGGGCCGCACGTTGATTTGAGACTATGCGTCCCCAGCAAAAATCATGCGTCTGGGACGCAGGGACGCGGGCGAACGAGAACACTGAACAATATATACAGGCAGTATATATTGCATAAATGAGCAATAAGGATAGTGAAACTTTGTAAGAAAAAGGGAATGCAGGGAGGCAAGCTCTTGAGCGGGCTTCCCGGCACTAAAGTGAAAGCATTTTGATTAATAGTTAGCAGGCCCCAAGAGGATACAAGTGTTGCAGGAAAACAAACAGCACCTGGACATAATCTTTGGCTTCGTTAAGCCACTTTTAAGGATACTATCATTGTTGTTGTTTACCCCCTTTCAAATAACACCACCTTGTTGTTGATCCTGCCTCAAAAACTCTTTCAGTGGGGCTTGTCCGAGTCAGCCAAGTACCTTGCCAAGACCTAGATTTTGATCCATTATCGTTAGGCTACTCTTGAGTGCTATAGACGTCAAAGATCCACTTTAACTAGGTTACTAAAGATTGATTTAGATGTCAAAGATCTATTCTACGTAGGCTGTTCTTGAGTGTTATAGGTTTCAAAGATCACCTCTAGTTACACTACTACAGACGGATTATGACCTAAAAGATTTTTTTTAGCTGGGCTGCTTCTGACTGCTACAGACGTCAAAGATTCGCTTTAGCTGAGTTGCTACAGACCAGGGTCTCCAACGTGCTACTTGTAGGCCTGCCACCTAAGAACGACTGATTTTCCCGCTTACCTTTTTTGAAAATAGCTCAATATTGCTGAGTCATTGTGATTTTCTAGCAAAAATATTTCTTTTTGGTTTCTTCTAATGCTACTTCCAATAAAGTACCTGGTCATAACATAGTAACAACATAGTAATAACATAATATGTTATTGTTTTAAAAATGCATATCTTACAACTCTTTGCGCTAATTAGTAACAAAAATTAGCTCTCGCCTTGAAATAGATTGGAGAGCCCTGCTACGGACGATCTAGACGTCAAAGATCCATTCGAGCTAGCTTACCCTTCGATGTCAAAGATTCGTTTGCTAAGCAGGATTCTGATGAAAGACAAAAGCTAGGCTGCCCTTTACTGCTACGTCAAAAATCGGCTTTAGCTATGTTGCTACGGACTGATTTACACTTCAGGGATCCATTCTAGCTAGGCTTCCCTTGACTGCTCTAGACATTAAATATCTAATTTAGCCATGCTGGCAGGAGTCTAGATGGCGGCGCGCGCGAGTGCAGCAGCTTCAGGCTCTCCAGTTCGTCTTTTTGTTTTTAGTGTTCTTTTATCCCTCATAATTTCTCTTCAACTCCTTTCACGACTACAATAACATCCACAACATCTCGAGGGATATACAGAGACTACCGGGATCACCCTGGGTGATCTGCCTGCCGACAACGACGGAGACGGCAGAGGGAGCGAAAGTAAAAGCGAGGCTGCCGCTCGAGCCTAAGCTAAGAAGGCTACCACACAGACCAGCGCTTCCGAGCATGTTCCTGACCAACGCCAGATTCATCGTCCACAAAATTAGTGAATTTGAGCTGCAGATCGCCACCAACAGCTTTGTCCGAAATTGCAGTATTTTTGTCATCACGGAGTCTTGGCTTCCCCGACGCAGCAGTCCAACTAGCAGGACGCACGCTACACCGACACGACAGAGACTCTGATAAAAACAGGGGTGGGGGACTATGCGCTGCAATAACAGCTGAATCATTAACACACACTGCTCACTCGATATAGTTTCTAGCAGTATCGTATAGACCCTTCTATCTACCGAGAGAGCTAACTGTGGTCATTGTGATTGCTGTTTACGTTCCACCGGATGCTAACTTTAGCATAGCGCTAAATCTCCTGCTCGCTGCTATCAATAAACAGCAGCTTGCACACCCCGACGGAGCTTTTATCGTCGCCGGCGACTTTAATCAGGCATGCTTAAGGACTGTTCTCCCCAAATTCATTCAATACGTAGACTGAGCAACCAGGGGAAAAAACACTGGACCGTGTGTACAGTAATATGAAAGACCTAGTTGGATACGGCCATCTCTGTCTGTCCCTCACCCCCTCATACACCCCCCTCCGGAGAAAAACAAAGCCTATAACAAGGACTAACATCTTCTTTGTTCCTTTATCTTCTTTGTTCTCTTCTATCCTCACTGTAAAATGTGAAACTGGAGTGCCACGTCCAATTTCGTTGTCACAATATGTTCAACCCATTTTGTAACAATGACAATAAAGGTATATTCTATTCTATTCTAGTTAAACGTTTGTTATCTAAGATTTGGGTTATCTATATATCTATAGATGAATAAGTAGATGAATATGTTGATATTGTTTCATAGTTCCTAAAAACAAGACCGCCTTGTTGTGGTTCCTTCCACAGAAAAGCGCTTCCAATGGGGCTGGTCCAAGTCTGCAGAGCACCTGTCCAAGAACCCGGTCGTGCGATCGAAAAGCTACAACATCCCGCTGCTGCTAACGCCCGTAGCCGAGTACGACGCCGATTGCGGTTCGGTGGGCAGCGGTGGGATTCGGCGGCACTCGGCCTGCGAGATGATTTCCTGCATGGAGGAACAAAAGTTGAAATACGCCGAGCTGGCGGCCAGCTCCGACCTGTCGGGATCCGCCTCCAACAGGCTCTGCGTGGGCTCGCACTTCAAAGGTACAATAATCTTTCGGTTATCGCGGTTAATAGTTACCAGAACCCTTGCCAAAAGTAAAAATCTGCAAAGTAACGTCGCACCTTCATAAAAAACCCAGAGGGTTTAACTTACCTCGAGATGACGTTCTTACCAACTGAGAGTGTACGACTGTAACAAAATAACAAATCTACAAATAAAAATACAGAACACAGATTTGCAGTTGAACAAAGGCTTTTTATTGTCATTATCCAAAAGGACTACAAAATTGGAGGGTTTCTCCTTTCAGTGCAAGAAAGCGATTTAGAGAGCGGCTAGCAAGCTGCACACTAGCGAGATCGGCGTGCAGACGAAATCTCGAACCGCGAGACGAAAACAACAACGGCGTATCTGCTTGACGAAAAGTTTGGAGTGCGGTAAATCTTTGTTTAAAAAACGTAATCGAGTAATAATGACAATTTTGTGTCAAAAAAGTTGCGTCCCGGGGACGCACGTTGATTTGAGACTATAATCAAAGCGGCGCTGCCACGAGCGGCTGCCTTTTCCAGCAGCTGCCCTATTGTTTTATTGTCCGCTCCTAACTTCGGTGTTTTTCTTCCCGTTTTGACAACTACACTATGGATTACCTCTATCCTATGGACATGGGTTTTAGCGCACAAAAATGCGTTTATTCAAGGAATCAACTCCTTGCCCTGAAGAATTCTCTTGCCGGCGTGATGAAGGGGCCTATCGTGGAAGAAGAGCCGGAGCTAGCGAAGCGGCTAGCGGCGTTATAAGTCTTCGGTACCATCCGTAATCATGGTAAATGCGAACTCACGACCAAATAAGATCGAGTGCTGGTGGAAAACATCGCACAGGGAGCGCAGTTGCTGTGTTTTGCTGAAACGTGGCTCACGTTTAGCATTCCGGACGCTAACGTGTAGCCACCCGGAGCTACCCGGAGCTATCCGACTTCAACGCCGCTATTCAGAGACACGAAAGCCGGGGGTAATCGGAGAGGAGGCGGACTTGCTAACACGAGGTGGTGTATCCCTGGACACAAAGAAAAAGATTTCCATCTGCCGCAGGGATGTCGAACTTTTGGACTAGCGTGACATCATCCACTCTGCTACAAGCACCCCTAGGGCATCATGTTAATCTGTTAATAAACAATGGGGTATACTGCTGGAAGTGTGAATTTCCCTACGGGGATGAATAAAGTATCTATCTATCTATGCGTCCCCAGCAAAAATGATGCGTCTAGGACGCGGGCAAACGAGAACACTGGTACTGTATCCCTTGCCTTTAATTGCAAAAACATTGTTCACTTTGATTGTCAGGCATGATGCAGACGGGCGGCGCCTCTATGGACCTGCCCCTGTCGTCGCCCTCCATCCTTCACTCGTCGGGGCCCCTCCACGGCACCGAAGCCACCACCACAGTGATCGACTTAGGAAAGGCAACCGTGTCCTGCTCGCCTCCTAGCGAATCATCCAGCCCCGAGACCATCATCGGGCAAGTGCCGCACTCTGCCGATTCAGACTCGGAAGGGATTTTCATCGACTTCCCGCCTCATTCCTCTGAAAATCTCGGTTACGGTCACGAGAGCAGGCAGACCACCGTGTAGCCCACTCACACATGTACAATTTGTTATTCCTTGTTAACAGGGTTGGGTAGGGTTACTTTAACTGGATTACTTTCAATTACTTTTGGATTACTCCAATACCAAATATAGAATAGAATAGAATATACCTTTATTGTCATTGTTACAACATGGGATATACAGGGAGTGCAGAATTATTAGGCAAGTTGTATTTTTGAGGATTAATTTTATTATTGAACAACAACCATGTTCTTAATGAACCCAAAAGTCTCATTAGTATCAAAGCTGAATATTTTGGAAGTTGGAGTGGGGCTTTTTTAGTTTTAGCTATTTTAGGAGGATATCTGTGTGTGCAGGTGACTATTACTGTGCATAATTATTAGGCAACTTAACAAAAAACAAATGTATACCCATTTCAATTATTTATTTTCATCAGGGAAACCAATATAACAGCTCAACATTCACAAATATACATTTCTGACATTCAAAAACAAAACAAAAACAAATCAGTGACCAATATAGCCACCTTTCTTTGCAAGGACACTCAAAAGCCTGCCATCCATGGATTCTGTCAGTGCTTTGATCTGTTCACGATCAACATTGCGTGCAGCAGCAACCACAGCCTCCCAGACACTGTTCAGAGAGGTGTACTGTTTTCCCTCCTTGTAAATCTCACATTTGATGAGGGACCACAGGTTCTCTATGGGGTTCAGATCAGGTGAACAAGGAGGCCATGTCATTAGTTTTTCTTCTTTTAGACCCTTTCTTGCCAGCCACGCTGTGGAGTACTTGGATGCGTGTGATGGAGCGTTGTCCTGCATGAAAATCATGTTTTTCTTGAAGGATGCGGACTTCTTCCTGTACCACTGCTTGAAGAAGGTGTCTTCCAGAAACTGGCAGTAGGACTGGGAGTTGAGCTTGAGTCCATCCTCAACCCGAAAAGGCCCCACAAGCTCATCTTTGATGATACCAGCCCATACCAGTACCCCACCTCCACCTTGCTGGCGTCTGAGGCGGACTGGAGCTCTCTGCCCTTTACCGATCCAGCCACGGGCCCATCCATCTGGCCCATCAAGACTCACTCTCATTTCATCAGTCCATAAAACCTTAGAAAAATCCGTCTTGAGATTTTTCTTGGCCCAGTCTTGACGTTTCAGCTTGTGTGTCTTGTTCAGTGGTGGTCGTTTTTCAGCCTTTCTTACCTTGGCCATGTCTCTGAGTATTGCACACCTTGTGCTTTTGGGCACTCCAGTGATGTTGCAGCTCTGAAATATGGCAAAACTGGTGGCAAGTGGCATCTTGGCAGTTGTACACTTGACTTTTCTCAGTTCACGGGCAGTTATTTTGCGCCTTGGTTTTTCTACACGCTTCTTGCGACCCTGTTGACTATTTTGAATGTAACGCTTGATTGTTCGATGATCACGCTTCAGAAGCTTGGCAATTTTAAGAGTGCTGCATCCCTCTGCAAGATATCTCACTATTTTTGACTTTTCAGAGCCTGTCAAGTCCCTCTTCTGACCCATTTTGCCAAAGGAAAGGAAGTTGCCTAATAATTATGCACACCTGATATAGGGTGTTGATGTCATTAGACCACACCCCTTCTCATTACAGAGATGCACATCACCTGATATGCTTAATTGGTAGTAGGCTTTCGAGCCTATACAGCTTGGAGTAAGACAACATGCATAAAGAGGATGATGTGGTCAAAATACTCATTTGCCTAATAATTCTGCACTCCCTGTATTGTGACAACGAAATTGGACGACTCCAGTTCCACATTTTACAGTGAGGATAAGGAAAACAAAGAGATAAAGGAACAAAGAAGATGTTTTAACTGTCTTTGTAGTATAGGCTTTGTTTCCTCCGGAGGGGGGGGTGTATGAGGGGGGTGAGGGACAGACAGAGATGGGCGGATCCAACTAGGTCTTTCATACACACAGTCCAGTGTTTTTTCCCTAATTGCTCATTCCACGTGTTGAATGGATTTGGGAAGTACAGTCCATAAACATGCCCGATTAAAGTCGCCGGCGACGATAAAAACTCTGTCGGGGTGTGCAAGCTACTATTTATTGATAGCAGCGGGCAGATTTATAAATATAAATAAAATGACTAAATGTTGTGCAGGCTTGGGGAGTAACGGAATACATGGGACGGCAAAAATGATCTTGGCAAGCTGTTTGGATTTATTTTCATTTTGTTTCTGTCGCATTTTATGTTAGTTTTGCCGGAGATCAAAGCCAGGAGAGAAAGCTTACCACGTGTTGTGAGTCATCATTTTATTCATATTTAGTTTTTTTGTCTTTTATTAGCATATTTGGTATTGGAGTAATCCAAAAGTAATTGAAAGTAATCAAGTTAAAGTAACCCTACTCAACCCTGCTTGTTAATACATTTAATGGCTTTGAATCCATCTTTGAATTCTCCATGGAACCATGTAACTTCACAACTTCGAGGCTTATAAACATGAATCTACAGTGAAACCTCCTTTTTAAGGGTCAAGGTTCATACAAGTGCTTGAAATCCCTTTTCAAAGATTGAAAAGTGCCTGGATTTTGGGTGAGGTGCTTGTAAATGCTTGAAAATGTGGCCATGTTTCTCAACAAGTCTGTTTAGAAAGGACACTGCTCTCTGTTGGCTTTGCCATTGCATTTCTTCTTCCTTTGTGATTAACTGCAGCTGGCATTAGTTTGTACGGCATTCTCCTATGACAATCATCACCCCCGATGGGTCGCTCCCGAGAGGACAGGTGCATCATAGACAGGGCACTATCAAATGTGTATTAGTGCAATGATTACCAGGGTTGGGTAGGGTTACTTTAACTAGATTACTTTCAATTACTTTTGGATTACTCCAATACCAAATATGCTAATAAAAGACAAAAGAAACTAAATATGAATATAATTACTACATTTTGTGCAGGCTTATTCATATTTAGTTTCTTTTGTCTTTTTATTAACATATTTGGTACTGGAGTAATCCAAAACTAATTGAAAGTAATCCAGTTAAAGTAACCCTACCCAACCCTGATGATTACATACCAATTATGGACATTTTCATGGGCTGTTCAAAAAATGTAGGTAGTGTTCTCCAGTGGTAAGTTGTAATGTGAAGAACTTCCTGCAACTGAAAATGTAAGTCATTTTTCCTCAACACCTATATGGGGAGAGATTCGTCTCGAAACGAATATAATTGTGATTTTCTTGTAAATGGTAAATGGTCTGCATTGATATCGCGCTTTTCAAGTCAATGACCTCCCAAAGCGCTTTACCATGTGCTTCACACTTACCCATTCACACACACACTCACACACCAATAGCGGCCATGCAGCCATGCAAGGCGCCGACCTGCTTATTAGGGATTCAGTGTCTTGCCCAAGGACACTTCGACGTATAACATGGAGGAGCCGGGAATCGAACCTGCGACCTCTTGACGAGCGCTCTACCTCCTGAGCTAATGCCGCCCTCTTAATAAATGAGCAAGCGAGATTGAAATTGCATTCGTAAATCCCATACATATTCGTGGCTGTGCAAAATAAATGATTCACACCGGATATTTTCTTTTAATGGTACAGAGATCCCTTGGTTTTCGCGGTTATTTTGGACCAGAATTGTCGGCGAAAAGAGAGTGAATGGTTTTATTGTCCACTATACCAAATGAAAACAAAATTTCCTTAGTTGCGCGCTAGCATAAGGTGTCCTCGGATTAAACCAAGCCTCCGCGATGATTAAAATACCAGAGTCCCAAATGTAGCCGTCCCATAAGTTGTAACTCCAAGTCATCTGTTTCGTGGCTCTGTCGACAGTGACTAGCCACGTTCAACAGTGGTGGCTTAAGAGAGTTGTTAGCCTAACCAAAGAGTCGAACGGACTTTTCGATTTAACAATCCACGGGGCACCTACTGGTGATCAGCGTTTTATTTTGCTCTTCTGGGTTTCGTTAAAGTCTGATTGAATTGATGAATTGATTTTCAATGTAACGAGTCACTATAAGCTATTGGCCGCTATCCTTCCCAGTTTGTTTTGATTCGGAGACGATGACTGCGAATGGACAAACTGGCTATTTGACTGACAGCATACACCATCCTATCGCTGTCGTGCATACAGACAGTCACATCAACCCAACACAGACCACACTCCCTAATCTATCCCTACTGTCTATTGGAAACACAATGCACGATACATTGATATCAATGACAATAAAGACAATTCAATTAAAAATCTGCGAAGAAGTGAACCAGCGATAACCGAAGCGCAAAGTAGCGAGGGGTCTCTGTACTGGAAAAATTGAAAATTGGTTTTAAATTTGACCATGAAAAACGTGTACGAACCCTTAACTTTGAAAATGGAACTGTGAGAAGCAGGGTTTTGCTTTATTTTCAAGAACAACAAAATATTTACCGTATTTTCCGCACTATAAGGCGCACCGGGTTATAGGGCGCACCCCCCAAAAATAGTTTTTGGTCGTATATTTTCCATACATAAGGCGCACCGGATTATAAGGCGCTACAATGGGAACGTGGACAAAACAGTCAGATAGTTCAGTCCAACTTATTACCCCCTTAACATTCCCAAAGCTTGCAAAGAAGCAAATATGTGTCTCAGACATGTACGGAAACGGTGTCTGTACGATGTCACTCAAATGCATCGTTCCAAATATCATTCGGAAGGTTAAAGTCTTGGGATTCAAGAAATGCCAAACATATCTTAGTTTCCATTTTATTTTTTGCTGTGTGGACAGCAAAGTAAGAATTTTACCGTGCAGGGAAACGGGGTTCTTTACTGTGCATATGACAATAAACACTTTGAATTGAATTGAGTTTAAAAATAGACTCATCACAGAAACATCAAGATCGTTCTAAAACAAGATACCGGGAAAATATAAAGCCGCATAGCTCACCTAAGTTCTCTTGCAGCCACCGCGTTCAATAATGATACGTAACCATGTCCTTCTTACAACCGTGAGTGTAGTAAATCCAGGAGAGTAAAATATTTACAAATACAGAATAGTAAAAAATGTTTTCTCTATGCCGTAGTGCAACCCAACGTGTGATTCACATTCATCTTTTTTGGCCAATGGCAGGTTTGTTTCGCCCCTTTAGCCTATGCAAGCCTGTAAATGATCAAAAGGATCCGCCCCCTTTACCTCTGAATAACTTCAGCCAATAGTGACTGATTCAAATGATGATTGACACATTGGTTAGGAAATGAAACGCCGGTATATAAATCCCAGCATACACCGCAGACGACTTCGCCTTCGGGGGGAAATCCAGTTGGCGGCTGCTTGCCTTAGTTGCAAGACTTTGCGACTTAATATTGATCCATATATAAGGCGCACTGTATCATAAGGCGCATGGTCAGCTTTTGAAAAAAATAAAGGCTTTTAGGTGCGCCTTATAGTGCGGAAAATACGGTACACATTGACCTCCACCAACAAGCAACAATGACCAAAAATGCAAGGATTGTTTCTTAAGATTGTTTGTTTCTATGTACGACAACATAACTTGAAGACTTTTTTAACAGTTTTTTTTGCAAGATAGTCTTAAGTGAAGCGACTGTTGGCTGCAGAGATTGTTAAAGATGCAAGCAAGCTTTGGAAAACATACATCTCCGAAATTCATATTTCAGAATAATGTGGTTTGGATGAGTACTGATAATAGGTATTGTGTGGATACCAGCCTTATTTTGGAGCCTTCGGTACTCACTAATATAATTGATACGACTATTGGCTGTTTTACAATCAATTACAGACGCTGCCCTATTTACGAAACGAGATAGATTCCGGGCCATCGTTCGTAATTGAATTCGTTCGTAAGTTGCTACAGTGCTTTTTTTTGTATGTTTAAGGTTTATATAAGTATCTTTAAGGCTTGTATATGTAACCGCGGTGTACCCGTCCCACCAAAGATCCACATTCACGCTGGACTGGATGATGAGGTTTTTATTACAGTTGCTGCAAATGAATGAGTCACACACAACACGTGGTTAGCTACTCTGCTGATTTTCAACACTATAAGGGGAATTAGCATTTTAGCACAACATTCAACGTCCGGCAAAACTAACATAAAAGGCGACAGAAACAAAACAAAATAAATCCAAACAGCTTGACAACATCAATCACATTACTGTACATGTTGAGAGATTTGTCAGCTGTGGTTTTAATGTTTAAAATGAACTTTTTTTTTTGCGGAGCACCCAAAAGATCGTGCCTTACCATTAGCAGCGCGCTGTAGACTGCCAACGGCATCCGCCTTCCGGTCACAAGATCAAAAGCCAAACCAAACCTTACCCCATACCAGCAGGTGGCACTGTTGGACTCATCATTGCAGGACACTTACACAAAAACTGTACAACATATTTCAGCAGGAATTTCAATTTAACAAAAGTTATTATTACACCCATTACATATAAGTATCCTGTCTTGTTTTGTACTGAAAAAATAAACATTTCATAAAATAGCATGCTCTATAAAGATAAATAAAGTTGAGTTTAACTTACTTTTGGAAGACTGGCTTCAAGAGTTAGGCGACTTCCTCCTCCGCGGTGAAAAGTTGCCGAAAAAAAAGCAATCCAACGTTTTTCTCAACCGCATCAAGCTTTCTTATTCCACTTTCATTTCAAAAGAAACGGCTCACTTCTTCTTTACACTTTACACCAACCGTATCGAATGGATGCACGAGATATTAAACAATTAAAACGTCAAAGTTCTTAGCGTGCTAGAGATACAGTGCAGTGTGTATACACACAAACCAGGGAGTAGAAGCCGGATTTCTTCATCGGGGTGGATGCTGGGTGACCTCTCACAGCGCCACACGCTGCTAGTGGCGGAAGGAAGCACTACAGCACTGTCCTCTACTCGGATAAAGGTGCACACGATACAAAATCTAACAGCAATGTCAGGATATTTTTTGACCTGTTGAAAGAAATGATTGTATTTGCAGTTTTTTGTACGTCGAATGGTTGTAAGTAGGGGAGCGTCTGTATAAGAAATTCGCGGAAATGATAAATCGTTATAATAATACTTTCATATAATATGTCAGGATTTAAAATGTTTTTATGTTGATGTTCAATATTCGCCATTTTATTTGACGGGAAAGAAAGACATTTTATGTTCTAGTGGTACCGGTGTCGTATTTGCACCGATGATTTAAATACTGGAGAATGAATTTGGTCTTCAACGAAGGGGCGATTGAAACATCTTTATTCCCTTTTTTTTTTTCTTTCTTATTCATAATATTCTTAGATCTGCCCAGTTTTGTTTGAATATTTTTTCTCAATTTACCAATTTTATTTTGCAGAGATAGAGAACATTCTGAGATAAATTGGGAAAATTCTGTCGCACTTTTAAAAATATATGTGTTTTGATCAAAATACATTCTTATTCAAACTATAATGGGCAAGATAGAGTATTTGTGATATGAAAAATATTCATATCTTACACAAAAAACAACTGCCATTTTTAGAGTTTTTTTTTTTTAGAATTAGACATTTTCATTTTTTGAAAAACAAAATTTGGAGTTGCATCGAAATGAAAAAAAAAGAAATCGGGCAAGTTAAATAGTTGATAGTGTTACCAAATAGCGAAAATGTTTTTTGAAATCAAAAATGGAATTAGCCTCCAAAATAAAATTTAAATCTAAATTGAAAAGCCAGTTCTCTAAAAAATAAAAACAGTAAATCAAAAATTTAACCAGATAAACATTAAGAATGGGGAAGGGACGGTGTGTATTATTTGACTATTATATGTCTTTGTATTGTGTAGTGCAACCGAAAACAAGTGCTTACAAGCAGGGTTGGGTAGGGTTACTTTAACTGGATTACTTTCAATGACTTGGATGACTCCAATACCAAATATGCTAACAAAAGACAAAAGAAACTAAATATGAATCAAATGACTAAATGTTGTGCAGGCTCGGGGAGTAACGGAATACATGGAATGGCAAAAAGGATGTTGGCAAGCTGTTTGGATTGATTTTCATTTTGTTTCCGTCGCATTTTATGTTCGTTTTGCCAGAGATCAAAGAGATCAAAGCCAGGAGAGAAAGCTTACCACGTGTTGTGAGTCATAATTGTATTCATATTTAGTTTCTAATCCAGTTAAAGTAACCGTACCCAACCCTACTTACAAGCACAAGAAAGAAATGTGGGTGATGGTGGTTATTTTGGCATGCTTTTCCAAGGTTTTTGGTTTTTCGGGTACCCATAGCAGCAAGATGGCGGACAATCATGTCAGCTCATGTTACGTAAAATAGATGGGCGTTTATATGATAGCTCATGTACTTATACTTGTTTTTTTTTTTAATCCTTTCTTTTTTAAATTGTTTTTTTGACTACTTAACAATTAAAAAACAAGGACAATGATAACAACATTAAAGAATAGTGAAAAAGATTTTTTTAAACAACTTCAAACATATACAATATTGAAAAATATATGTATTATTTCAAGTCAAGTCATGTTTATTTGTATAGCCCTTAATGACAAAGAGTCTCAAAGGGCTGCACAGACCACAGATTATTGCAAACCACAAACTATCATAACAACTACACCTGATCTGAAACCTACATGAGGGCAAGGAAAAACTCAAAAACCTCAACATGAGGAAAATGAAGAAACCTTGAGAACCTTTGCCCACAGGATGCAACAACTGTGTTCAAACGACATAAATGGACATTTCTTGTAAAATGTTGCTCCCATTTTCCCTTTCATGAATGTTAAAAGCAGGGTTGGGTAGGGTTACTTTAACTGGATTACTTTCAATTACTTTTGGATTACTCCAATACCAAATATGCTAATAAAAGACAAAAGAAGGGCAGCACGGCGGCGCAGTGGTTAGTGCGTGTGCAGCACAAGGTCTTGGGAACCTCCTGTGTGGGTTCAAATCCAGCTACCGGACTTACTGTGCGGAGTTTGTATGTTCTCCCCATGCTTGCGTGGGTTTCCTCCGGGCACTCGGGTTTCCTCCCACATTCCAAAGACATGCATTTCAGGTGGATTGGCCGGTCCAAATTGTCCCTAGGTGTGAGCGAGCGAGTTGTCTGTCCCTGTGTGCCCTGCGATTGGTTGGCAACCAGTTCAGGGTATCTCCTGCCCACTGCCCGATGATTGCTGGGATGGGCTCCAGCACCCCCGCGACCCTACTGAGGTTAAGCGGTGCAGCTGATGAGATGAAGACAAAAGAAACTAAATATGAATAAAATGATGACTCACAACACGTGGTAAGCTTTCTCTCCTGGCTTTGATCGCTTGGATCTCCGGCAAAACTAACATAAAATGCGACAGAAACAAAATGAAAATAAATCCAAACAGCTTGCCAACATCATTTTTGCCGTTCCATGTATTTTGTTACTCCCCAAGCCTGCACAAAATGTAGTCATTTTATTCATATTTAGTTTCTTTTGTCTTTTATTAGCATATTTGGTATTGAAGTAATCCAAAAGTAATTGAAAGTAATCAAGTTAAAGTAACCCTACCCAACCCTGGTTAAAAGGAATGTCAGATTATGAAGCGTCTTTATACATTTGCAGCTTTTCTTAAAGTGTTTGTTCGAATTCCGCTACCGTGGCTAAATGGGCTGATTTAATGCTGTTGCTTTTAGAAGTCTAAAGGGAAAAAGTTGCTTCTCAAGTGCTTTTTTTTGCTGTTTTTGTTGTTGTTTTTTGCTATGTACAGACAACCGTTGAGGATTTTTTTAATTGTTTACATTTGAAAAAGACAATTGTTATAAATGTTGTCTCACACTGTATTTTGCACCTTCTAAATATGAGTGTGTTGTAATTTTTCAGACAGCTAGAATTCGTAAAAAAATAATTCAACATGTCATTTAAACATGAAGGGCTTTTTTTTTTTTAAAAAAAAGGATGTTTTTTAACAATGACAAAAATTACCTCAAGTTTTTTGTACTTTACTTTTTTGGACAATCTATGGAGTTGTACTTTTTATTCATTTGATATATTTGCTTGTATGGAAAAAAAAATGATTTGAATAAAATGTGAAAAAGTGAGCGATTTGGTTTGTCTTGTTTCAACTCCTACATTCCTACTTTTCGATATTAAAAAGTGATATATTTGATCGCGCCCTCGATTTTTACGCGCAACAGAAATCCGTTTCCAAAATATTTTTTTAAAAATGGATGTGCTGATTTGAAAAAGGAATCAAAAAACTCTTACGGAAACGGAAATCTAATGGAGCAGTTTACGGGCGAGTGGTCAGCGCGTCTGTGTGGAGTTTGCATGTTCTTCCCGTGCTTGCGTGGGTTTATTCCGGTTTCCTCCCACATTCCAAAAACAGATTGTCCCTGTTTCGATGTAAATGAGCGAGTGAGTTGTCTGTCTCTGTGTTGGCAACCAGTTCAGGGTGTCCCCTTCCCACTGCCCGATGATTCCTGGGATGGGCTGCAATCGAAACTTACAAAACAAAAGAAAACAAACACGAGAGCCGGCCGAATTAAGAGTCCCCCTAGGAACTCGCTAACTGAACAATGGTTCCATGGGTGAATGATGTAAAACCCACACAAGCCCCCCCAGAATTCACCCATAGTCAAAGTCTCTGTGCCTGGTTGGGATGCTGACCCGGCCACTGCGGGTACAAGGAGCTGGAACAGCGGGGGGGGAGAGCTTGTGGACTCAGTTGGAGAGCCCACAGGTGCTGGGGGCGGAGGGTCAGAGTGGGTACCCACGGGGCCGGAGGGTCGTGCCGCAGGAGGACGGCCGCGCCGTGGGGCTTGGGCCAGTTCCAATGGCTTGGACATATCCATGTGGGCAGGCTTAACCCTGTCCACGGAGACAGTCTCTGGCCTACCACCAATGTCCACGACCATGGTCTTGTCACCATGCTGCAGGACCTTAAACGGTCCATCATAGGGAGGGCGCAATGGTCCGCGGTGGGCATCGTGGCGAATGAAGACGTTGGGTCTGGGATGAACCCACCTGGAACACGCAGCACTTGACCCTAAACCAACTCAGCTGAAGAGCACTGAAGGTCCTCTTTGGGAGCGGTCCTCAGTCCCAGCATGACCCAGGGTAGCTTATCGACCCAGTCCCCATCGGTCAGGCCGGCGCGCAGGGCCGCTTTCATCGAGCGGTGGAACCGCTCGCACGACCCGTTAGCCTGGGCTCCAGCACCCCCGCGACCCTACTGAAGATAAGCGGTGCAGATAATGGGTGGATGGATGGGTTGGAAATGTAATCTATGTAGATGAAAACATCAAAATAAGGAAAATGCAAAATTTAGAGTTTTTAAGAAACACAAAATCATTGTATTTTGTATTTCTAAATAGAAACATTAAATAGTTTGAGAAATACCATCTAACTTTAGAAAAAAAAAAACAGATATGAGGACAATTCCTGTCAGCCCTTTTTATTCCTCCTGTTTTCTCAATCGTTTATCAAATTTGTTGATTTAGAATTCATTGTCACCTTGTATTGGATGAACAGAGGAAAACATATTTCAAAATCAATTTATATGCCTGTGTGCGTCACGAACCAGGGCAGGAAACAGGATTGAGAACCCAATAGCGTAACGTACTCACAATTTATTAGGGAGAGGAGGAATGCGCGCGCACTCGATCCGGGGATCGATGGTCGCAGAAGTGGATTGAAATCCAAACAAGAGTGGTAAAAATCAGGCCAAAAATAAAACAGGATCAAACGCAGGCAAATTCACAGACGAGGCATTTCACAGAGTTTAACAGGAGTCTTGCAGAAGTTTCACAGACGCTCAGACAACTAACGGCTCAAAGGACCGCGTTTAAGTACTCCCAAGGAGCAATCAGTCAACGTGTCTCAGCCGGTGTCCATGGGCGGGGCCAATTGGGCGCCGTGGCAACCGTGACAGAACCCGGCGCCACCCGGCTGGGACCGACTGGGCGCCATGGCAACCGTGACAGTGTGAACAATTCCTTTAAAACAAGGACTATCAGGCTCAGAGACAGTGTCTTCCTCAGGGCCATCACCACCCTTAATAAGCACGCAAGAAATCTAATATTTAATAAATACAGTGGAACCTCGGTTTTCGAACGCCTCTCAGTTCGAACAAATCGGTGTTCGACCGAAAATTGAGAAATTCTTGCTTCGCCGTTCGGTTAAAAAATCGGAGTTCGAACACCGGTAATGCGTGAGTGCGTACGCTAGGGTGCCATGCTGAGCGGCGTACGGGTGTTTTAGCCCGAAGAAAGTCAGTGCAAGCAGGAAAGTTGCTACAGGTGAAAAAAGAAAAGTAGTGCGTACAACTATTGCATTTAAGAAACAAATAATAGCAATATATGAAGGAGGTGTGCAAGAGTCTGATCTTGCTAGGGAATACAGCATGGCTAAATCTACGATCAGTACGATACTAAAGAATAATTCACTGTCATGAATCACTTTAGAAAAGTGCTAAAAAGAAGGCAGAAGCAAGTGTCATTAGATCTGTATTTTAAGAGAAAAGAACATGCTTCCAAACAATAATTTTCCTTCCTCCTTCATCCCTCTCCCCACTGTCCACCTGCGCCTTCTGCTGACCACCACAAAGGTAAGAAATCCTATTCATAATTCTTTTCTTTGTCCTTTTTTTAATTTTTACACGTTCATATTAGCGTAATCTTTCGTACGGAAGATTACGATAACGCGAACGTACGATTAGCCTGGGTTAGCTTTATGTTTACGTTAAACATTCAAGGTAAACATTCAGGGTGTTGGAACGGATTAAAACGATTTACATTATTTTTAATGGGAAAAATGATTTCGGTGATCAAACAAATCGGTTTTTGAACAGGGTTCTGGAACGGATTATGGTCGAGAACCGAGGTTCCACTGTACCTAGTAAATAATTCTGCCGATTTAGCTTGATAAAATATGAAAGCCACAAGTGATGCAATGCATATTGTCCGATGTGATACTCATTATTTCGGAAGAAAATGCTTTTTCCTCCCCAGTATCAGTATTGTCGCACGCTGCTACCCACTGGGAATGCTGAGATCCGGCTCATCTCTGAAGAGCAGGATGACTCATTACACCAAATAATAACAGCGACCAGATGATGAAGGTGGTGTATCTGAGTCAGGTCAGGAGGATTCACCTTTTACAGTGGAACCTCGGTTCTCGACCATAATCCGTTCCAGAACCCTGTTCGAAAACCGATTTGTTCGATCACCGAAATCATTTTTCCCATTAAAAATAATGTAAATCGTTTTAATCCGTTCCAACACCCCGAATGTTTACCTTGAATGTTTAACGTAAACATAAAGCTAACCCAGGCTAATCGTGCGTTAGCGTAATCTTCGTATCTTCCGTACGAAAGATGACGCTAACATGAAAGTGTAAACATAAAAAAATCAGGCCGTTTACAAGTCATTTAGCACCCGGGTCTCCACAACAAGTGGTCAGCGGTTCATTGGAAAGGGGGCTCCGTTCCAACACCCTCAATGTTGGACTCCGTTCCAACACCTTGAATGTTTACCTGAATGTTCAACGTAAACATAATGCTAACCCAGGCTAATCGTACGTTCGCGTTTTCGTAATGTTCCGTGCAAAAGATTACGCTAACATGAACGTGTAAAAATAAAAGAAAAAGGATAAAGAAAAAAATTATGAATAGGATTTCTTACCTTTGTGGTGGTCAGCAGGAGGCGCAGGTGGACAGTGGGGAGAGGAAAATCATCAAAAGTTTTTCAACCTCTTCCAAAACTTGCAGCCGTTGCTTGCTTATAGCACTCACTCCCTTAGCCACATCACTCGATTTCACAGCCTCCTTATTCTTTAGTATCGTACTGATCGTAGATTTAGCCATGCTGTATTCCCTAGCAAGATCAGACACTCGCACACCTCCTTCATATTTGGCTATTATTTCTTTCTTAAATGCAATAGTTGTACGCGCTACTTTTCTTTTTTCACCTGTAGCAACTTTGCTGCTTGCACTGACTTTCTTCGGAGGCATAATAAGGGGCTAAAACACCCGTACGCCGCTCAGTACTGCACCCTAGCGTACGCACTCATGCATTACCGGCGTTCGAGAATTTCTCTAAATTTTTGGTCGGACTCCGACTCCGATTTGTTCGAACTGAGAGGCGTTCGAAAACCCAGGTTCCACTGTACTTGTAAACGTGGAAACCAACACTATCTTTTTTATTTGAGGGAGCAATCCTCTTCCCCAAAAATCACCTGGAGAGCAACGGGTGCCGCCAGGCCGTACTTGGTCAAGACACACTACAGGGAGTGGTGTCCCGACGACCCGAGTGGTTAAGGGATCCATGAACTGCGAACAATTATTTTAAAAAGGGTAATGGAACACTGGAAAAAATCTGAAAATTAAATATTCAGATAAAATAAAATAAACATTTATTTGTTTAGCATTTTCAGCCAATGAATTGACACTCAAAGAGCTTTGTAAAATCAAGAAAGGGAGACACATGTCTTGAGTAATACAAATATTAAAAATGGAACCATTTACAAAAATGCCTAAGACGTTATCACCAATGTTCCCTGTAATTTTCCTTACGGGTCTGAGCGTTCACACAAAGTCGGTGAGTAACGCTTGAAACAACGGCGAGCAACAGCAATCCCAAGAGTGGCAACTAAATCATTATCAAACATGTCTAAAACTTGACATCAAGTTACATTTTGCTGAGTTTCCAGCAATGAAAATTTTTTTTTTTTTTACTTTTGAATGAATTGACTCATGTACGATTGCAAAGGTTGCAGGGCCTACAAACGTCATTTGTTTTTTCAATTCTTTCACAAGATTTCCATTTTTTTTTTCCTGGTATCTTTTGTCGGATAATACCAACATTTTGGGGGGCTTATTGAGTCGGTTGCACGATACACAACTGTATTTATTCATATTTTTTTAGTGGAAGTACAATGTTGGCAACAAGATTGCCTTGGTATAATTGGAAATTATTTAAATGCAACACAAACTTCTTGTTTTTCCCTGTTTTTTCTACTTTTTTTAAATTCCCTTAAAAAATCTTATTGTGTTTATTTTTTCCCAGCTGTTACTTTCTCTTGCTTTTTTGTTCTCGATTTCCTTTTATTTGTTTCTTTTTTTCTGGCCTTTTTTCTGATTTTTTTCCTGCTCTTTTTTCTCTCCTTTTGTTTCTTTTTTTCCCTGCTCTTCACTACTTTTTCATTTTGGTATTTTTTTTAATATTTTGTATTTAGTCTTATATATTGTCCCCACCCCTTCCTTTAAGTCATTTTGTGCATAATATTAGATAATATTTGGTCATGTAGGGATTAAGGAAGCAAAAACAACCTGAAGAGCCTTTTGGGACCCGAAAGAGACGGTTATTTTTAGTGAGCCGAGCTGAAGAAGCCGGTTCTCGAAAAATTCTACTGACTTTACTCAACTTCTTTCTACTTCGACATTGACTTCCAAATACCACATTTAGAACACAGCGTCAGGGGAACCCTTGTATTTCTACCTTCATGCACTGTAACTTTGACTTAATTTGCTTCTCAATTAGCAATTTTGAGCCCTGATTTTTGTGAGCTGGCTAGATTTGAGCGGAAAAGCTCTGGGCAGTGCGCAATTGCGCACACACGCAGAAGGTACAAGTTTTATTCATGAAAATTTAGAAATAATTAACAATCAAAATAAAAAAAATATCTTTTCAAAACGAATACAGTCCCAGATACGACAAAGTGTGTTCAAAAACTGAAAATTGTACTATTGAGGAGCATTTTCTAAGCTATTATTGTGAAAGGTAGAGCCTTTCAATTCAATTTCCGCCTTCTTCACGGAAGTCTCGCGTGACTCCAACTAACTTGAAGTGAGCCGCTGTCCTGGTTGCTCAAAACAAACACGTTTTCCGCCTAAACTACGGATGAAAATGTCCACCTTGAGTTGAATAAACGTTCAGTCCGAGTGCGGCGTTAAGAAGCAAGCGCCAACAAATCTCTTGCTGAGCACGGTAAGATGTTGTCGGTCATGTTTGGTCTCATGTGCTAAACTTGTGCTAACGTGCCCTGTCGATATTCGGCAAAACACACGTAAAAGTTACATCGTAGTTCTACTCAACTGTGCACACTTTCTGGCTTCAAATGGAATTAAAATATATATTTTTGTCAATTATTTTTCTCTTAAAAGGTGGGGTGCGTCGTGTAAGGTGTCCCTAAAGAGTTGTAAGTTAAATATGTTCTTGTTAACAACAGTATTCATTAGTTTGGGATCACTCAGAATGTTTGCTTTCTATGAGGAAAACCCCTACTTATTTATTCAAACGAGTTAGCCAATGTCTGGTCGTTTGCCTATTTTAATTTATTCTTTTTGATGGCAAGTTCCAGGTGTTGCTTTTTCTTTACCAACCTGTCTTGGAGGCTTGCATCTCAGAGTCACCTATTCATGTTGACGGTTCATCCATCCATTATCTGCACCGCTTATCCTCAGTAGGGTCGCGGGGTTGCTGGAGCCCTTCCTAGCCATCTTTGGGCAGTGGGCAGGAGACACCCTGAACTGGGGGCCAGCCAGTCGCAGGGCACACCGAGACAGACAACTCACTCGCTGCATGCATGTTTTTGGAATGTGGGAGGAAACCCACGCAGGCACGGGGAGAATATGCAAACTCCACACAGGCGGTTCGATCTCATGACCTCAGAACTGTGTCGCACACGCTCCAACCACTCCAATTCCGTGCTGCATTGACGTTAATACATCCAAATGTGAACATATTCCGACTGAACACATGTATCACTAATGAACACTATTGTGTTTGGGTTTTTAAATGTGTTCAAAATCCCCAGTACTCGAATCTTACCCGGGTCTCTCTCCTTTACTAATAGTCTGGAATTGGGTCGTAGATGAAGATGTCCCTGGTGCAGCGAGTGTTCCTCTCCTGGATCTTCGGCCTTCTCTTCCTCATCATGTTGGTCCTGAAGTTGGACGCCAAAGTGAATTGGAACTGGTTCCTCATCTTTCTGCCAGTGTGGACGCTGGACGCCATTTTGGTCCTACTCCTGCTGGTCAAGCTGGCCAGAAGGTGCAAGGGCGTGCCGGAAGAGCGCGAGGAGGACCTTGGTGCAGCCCGCAGGTTGTGGTACTTGGCAGCTGTGGGACTCAAGGTTGCCTTCTGCCTGAGTTTGTGCTCCCGCTTAGAGAGGTTGACTGATGTGTGGCTCAGTGTGGTGTGCGTTCCCCTCTGGGTTCTTTTGGGGGGCATCCTGCTGGAGCTAGGACGCAGTGTCTTTCGCCCATGCTGGGAGTAAATTCCAGAGTCCCAAATTCTACGATTTGTCTCCTATCTCATGCATCAGCACGGATTACTGCAAAGGACGGATTAATTTCCAATTTAGGGTTTCTAAGTTTCCCTTTGAAAAGTCTGAAAGCATCAAAGAATGCGACAAATTGAACAAGTGGGCATTTTTTTTACCTTTAAAAACATCAGGAGCAGAGAAAAATGGGACACAAAAAGTTGTGAAGAACCATGCAGCTGTTTTAATTGCCAATATCTATTTTTAAAAGTTTTTCTAATAAATTACTCAAACATAATTGTTTGAAATCCATTAAAATGATCAGAGCTTTAGACAAGTGGTCAGCGACAATCGGGCCATGAGTCGTTTGCAATGTTGGGTACGTTACTGAAAAAAGTTAGTACAGTGGAACCTCGGTTCTCGACCCATAATCCGTTCCAGAACCCTGTTCGAAAACCAATTTGTTCAATCACCGAAATGTTTCCCATTAAAAGTAATGTAAAAACGTTTTAATCTGTTCCAACACCCTGAATGTTTACCATGAACATAAACATGAAGCTATCCCAGGCTAATCGTACGTTCGCGTTAGCGTAATCTTCCGTACGAAAGATTACGCTAACATGAACGTGTACAAATAAAAACAGGATTTCTTACCTTTGTGGTGGACGGTGGGGAGAGAAAAATCATCAAAAGTTTTTCAACCTCTTCCAAAACTTGCAGCAGTTGCTTGCTTATAGCGCTAACTTCCTTAGCCGCATCACTCGATTTCACAGCTTCCTTATTCTTTACTATCGTACTGATAGTAGATTTAGCCATGCTGTATTCACTAGCAAGATCGGAAATTCGTACACCTCTTTCATATTTAGCTATTATGTCTTTCTTAAAGGCAATAGTTGGACGAATAACTTGTCTTTTTTCCCCTGTCCTGCTTGCACCGACCTTCTTCGGAGGCATAATTAGGGGCTAAAACACCCGTACGCCGCTCAGCATCGCACCCTAGCGTACCGGCGTTCGAACTCCGATTTTTTGACCAAACAGCGAAGCAAGATTTTCTCGAAATTTTTGGTCGAACACAGATTTGTCTGAACTGAGAGGCGTTCGAAAACCGAGGTTCCACTGTATTCAGTTACATTATTCCTAAAGTAATTGTGTTTTAGGAAAAAACATTTGATTCTATCTCATCATAACACTATTTTTACTCACAGTACCATATTGTTAAATATTTAGTTATGAATAAAATGATCAAATGATGTAAACTATGAAAACAATACCTAAATAAAATGTGCAATGTATTTACTCAATGCCCTTCCAAGTCTGATACAGCATCAGATACACTAAAGAGTTGTCTGCTTGGAATTTTGTTTTTTGCGTTTACTTAAATCTTTTAGGACATCAGTTTTCTCAATTCTATAACATTAGTGTCTGGTACTGTGAATAAAAATAAGTGTTATAATGAGATAAAATGCCTTTTCCCATGGCATCTAGATCCCTGCTGATCTAGTTATTACACAGTAGATTTAGGCTCATTATTATCAGTGATGTTGTTGGTTTGGTTATATTTTTAGACGTACCACCAAACCCAACTAGTTCAGGGCATCCCCTGCATACTGCCCAAAGATGGCTGGGATGGGCTCCAGAACCCCCGCGGGCTTACTGAGGATAAGCGGTTCAGATAATGGATGGATAAACTAGACCATGGTACAGAAAATGTAGGAAACCACTGCTTTAGACCATCCAATTCACACTCAAATGAGGCTTAAGCACATTGCGCTGGCGAAAACCAGTAAGTACGGTCGTACGAGGGTACTACCATTGCCTGTTGCAAATTGAGATTTAAAATCAATTATTTGCAAATGTCACAATCATCCATCAATCCTCTTCCGCGTTCAGGTCACGGGGGAAGCAGTCTCAGCAAGGAAGCCCTGAGGCCCCTGACCTCTCTATACCTAGCCCCTTCGTCCAGCTCATCTGACGGGATCCCGAGGCATTCCCAGGCCAGCCTAGAGACTGGGTTCCTCCAGCATGTCCTAGGTCATCCCCGTGGCCTCCTGTCTGTGGGACAGGCCCGGAACACCTTCCGTGTGAGGCGTCAAGGAGGCGTCCTTATCAGATGCCCGAGCCACCTCAACCGGCTCCTCTCAATGCGGAGGAGCAGCGGCTCCACACGGAGTCCCTCCCGAATGACCAAGCTCATGCAAAAATAATCATTTGAAGAGGTTGCTCTTGTTTTTCAGTGAATAGCATGAAAACCACACCATGGCCTCGATAACAGAGAATGTGTGACACCTGTATGCAATACACACCTTCATGCCAAATGGAGCAAAAGGAAACTACCACACTTTATAAATGAACTGAACTGCATTTATATAGCGCTTTTCAAGTCAAGACTTCCCAAAGCGCTTTACAGTGTGCTTCACATTTCCCAATAGCGGCCGTGCAGCCATGTAAGGCGCTAACCTGCTTATTGGGGTTATTAAGGGTTCAGTGTCTTACCCCAGGACACTTCGACATGTAACACGGAGGAGCCGGGATTCAAACTGCGATCTCTTGATCCCAAGACGAGCGCTCTACCTCCTGAGCTAATGCCGCCTCGCTTTGTGACATATCAGCTTTACCGAATTCAGTTTATAAACATGAATGCACGTATGTCAAACAGAATCCCCAAAGGGCCTCAACTACAGATGCATGAGCAAGCTCTGAAAAACCCGATTGACAATTTTGGGTAATAACCAGGGAATTTTTGAAAACATGGAGCTTTGGGCCTCTCATTTAACTTTTAAGTATATTAGAATTGACTCAAGTGATTGAATTTGTTCATTTAATATACTAATCCGACCAAATTAAATGGTACAAATAAAGCGTTTTCAATCCGTTGAAAGAAGCAAGGCACCGGATAGTAATCGGTAAAAGTTTTGAACCATTTATTGAGGTTCTGATCAGAGTATAAACCACACTACTAAGTTTTTTTATCTTAGGAAATAAAATGGATTTACATTTCTTTAAAAAAAACAACAACGTTGTCCATGTACGTCGACCTCAAATAAAAACAAGACAGTTAAATGATATAAATAAGTTCTATGGAAAATAAAACTCGTCTTACAAAAAAATATATGCAATTTCTGTATACATTTCCTCGCTTGGGTGCTAATAACATCTATTTATGCTGTACAGTTTTTTTGGTAAATACATAATAATTTACAGCCCGGTTTTGGCTTGGAAGTTGCGTCTGCGAAAAACAAAGAAACTCCGCTTGTTCTCATCATTTGTGGAGTGCTTCAAATTCCAAATTCTTAAAAAAGGCAAATCATTCAGTAGGAGCTCATTATTATGTCGCCATTTTTGTTACTGTATGTGAGTGTTGCGTACCTCCAATAGGCGCTAGTTTCGACTAAAAATGCCGTGTGGTGAGCAGGCACCGCCAGATGTCGCCGTACATTCTCGGAAAGCCAAATCAATGGTGAGGCGAGCGACTCGTCGAACATTCGTCTTCCTCCGCTACAAAAAAGCTCGGCAAATATTTGGCAGGGGGAGATGTTTGGGGACACGAATACACGTAAACCTGTTTTGGGTTGGAAATGTCGGGACGTTTTCCTACTGCGGCTCCACGGCAACATTCGGGACCGTATCCAATGATGTCTGCTTTTCGACTTTCTGTAACGCCGCCAGTTTGTGTGACTTGCGAGAGCCCGAAGTGACATCAGAAGATGGACTGCTTAGTTATCAAGTCCTTACAAATGTGAATGGGCTCCAATTTTGACATGGCGCAGGTTCCTCGTGCACTGTAGCCAAAAACCGGAGTCGCGTCATGTGTGCAGAACGCTGATAAAATTTCCGACATTCATACAAGGAAGTCTTTGTGAGTTTTGAGGGTCTGCTTAAGCGTCGAGTGCTGTTGCGTTGGAGGGTCCGGAAGCTGCGGCCCGCTTTTCACTTTAGTCCCTTTGAAGGGGACCAGTGTCCGGTTTTCTGCGGGCTTGGTGTTGCCGTGTTGGTGATGATGGTGGGTTTTAAAAGAGAGGGCGAGCGTCTGGTGGGCCTCCATGGGCTTGAAAATGTCGAAAGTGATGAGCGTCCTGGGGGGCTTCTTGGGTTCCTCCTTCTTGCCGTCCCGCCTGAGCGGAGTTTTGTTGGCTGAGGCTTTGGGGTCGGGTTTGGGTGCGGGAGCTTCCGAGTGGTGGCCGCTCTTCTCCTTTTTACCTTGCGACGACTTGTGTTTGAAGCCGTCTCGCTGCTCTTCGGGCCGGGAGTTGAGAGGCAAAATCGAGATGCCGCCGCCTTTAACTCCAGATTCCTTGTCCCTCTTCCTTGCCGCCATCATTAAATCGGTCTTCACCTTTTCCCTCTCCTTGTCCTTCACTTTAGGCTTCCTATCCCCATCTTTGCTTTTATCCTTTCTCTCTTCTTTAATCCTTTTTTTCTCTTCTTTAAATCTTTCCCTCTCCTCTTTACTCCGTTCCCTCCCATCTTTACTCCTTTCTTTCTCCTCCTCCCTATTCTTTTCTTTAGTCCTTTCCTCGTCTTTACTCCTTTCCTTCTCCTCTTTGATCTTCTCCTTGTCCTCATTACTCCTCTCCTGTCCTATTTCCCTTGCGTTTGGTGGCGCCACTAAGGAAGTCTCATTTTCTCCGTAAACTTCACCTCGACATTGTTCCTCCTCCTTTTTCACCTCGTCCACCTGCTGCTCAAGGATCAATCCCCCCTTACATAGCAGTGGTGGAAGTAACTCCTTCTTTACTTCCGTCACCTCCTCCAATTCTTCCTCCTTGATCGGCAGTGTGCCGCTGTCAGGGTTACACTTGTCCGCCTCCTCGTCGCCGTTGTGTTGGTGATACTGCTGGAGTCGGACGTGCCAGGCCAGGCTGCAGACGGCCGATACGGTCTTGAACTGGTGGATGACTCCCCTCGGGATGAAGTAGATGTCGTCGTGGTAGAGCTGGATGCGGGCGTAGCGGATGCCCTCCCGCCGCAGTTGGTTCAGCTTGGCGTCGTCGATCCACTGGACACACTGCGGGCGCATCGCGGCAACACATTTTAAGATAAGCAACAAATAGGATAGGGGCAAACTTGCTTTTGATGACTATTCAAAACGTCTCGTCTGTCTTAGTGTTAATAAACTGTGCAAACATTCTATTTGTGATTGGTGGGGATTTTTTCTATTGAGGCCGGCCGACACAGGGTACGTTTACAGGCAGGCAAAATTCCGATTGGACACAGAATATTGCCAGTACAGTCAAGTCTGCACAGGATTACAATTACTGTATTTTATGCACTATAAGGCACACCTAAAAGCCTTGATTTTTTTCAAAAGCTGACCATGCGCCTTATAATACAGTGCGCCTTATATATGGATCAATATTAAGGCGCAAAGTCTTGCAACTAAGACAAGCAGCCGCCAACTAGATTTTCCCCCGAAGGCAAAGTAGTCCGCGGTGTATGCTGGGATTTATAGCATTTCATTTCCTAACCAATGTGTCAATCATCATTTGAATCAGTCACTATTGGCTAAAGTTATTCGGAGGTAAAGGGGGCGGATCCTTTTTATCATTTACAGGCTCGCATAGGCTAAAGGGGCGAAACAAAGCCTGCAATTGGCCGAAAAAGATGTGAATCACATGTTCGGTTGCACTACGGCATAGAGAAAACATTTTTTACTATTCTGTATTTGTAAATATTTTACTCTCCTGGATTTACTACACTCACGGTTGTAAGAAGACCATGGTTACGTATCATTAATGAACGTGAAGGCTGCAAGAGAACTTAGGTGAGCTATGCGGCTTTATATTTTCCCGGTATCTTGTTTTAGAACGATCTTGCTGTTTCTGTGATGTGTCTATTTTTAAACTAAATTCAATTCAAAGTGTTTATTGTCATATGCGCAGTAAAGAACCCCCTTTCCCTGCACAATAAAATTCTTACTTTGCTGTCCACACAGTTGCCAGCAAAAAATAAAATGGAAACTAAGAAATGTTCTTCCGGCGCCGTCACGAATGGCAGCCACTCCAGCAGCTCCCGTGTTATTTTCGATTGTTCTCGATTGTTCTCAGCTCAGGGATGCTGCTGGAAATGTGAATTTCCCTTCGGGGATGAACAAAGTATCTATCTATCTATCTATGTTTGGCATTTCTTGAATCCCAAGACTTTAACCTTCCGAATGATATTTGGAACGATGCATTTGAGTGATTGGTGACATCGTACAGACATTGTTTCTGTACATGTCTGAGACACGTATTTGCTTCTTAGCAAGCTTTGGGAATGTTAAGGGGGTAATAAGTTCGACTGAACTATCTGACTGTTTTGTCGACGTTCCCATTGTAGCGCCTTATAATCCGGTGCGCCTTATGTATGGAAAATATAGGACCGAAAACTTCAGGCAGCGTCAGGTACAACCAGAATAGCTTAAGCCATGGCTGTATTAAAATTTCAAGAGGACGACTTCTGTGACTCTAAACACGGATGAGATGGATCTCACTTTGGGAGCCCGGAGAAAAGAAAACTACTGTATTTAGGATGGGAGCAGAACCCAATTTGTGGGTTGTTAGAGGACGCACCTGAGACAGCGGCGGTTCGTGGAGGTCGAGCTGCAGCCTCATCACAACTTCTGGAAAGTCGGCGGCATGGAAGCACACCACGTCTTTGGTGATCCGCGCAGGCCCATCGCTCCTGAAACAAAAGCACGCTCAGCATCTAAGCATACCAGGTGCGATTCTGCTGCAGCACCGCACTGAAAAAAATAATTTCCTCCAACAGCTGCCACAAGGCACTTATTAGGGTTAGGGATGTGCTGTTTTATATTGATAAATATGAATAAAATGACTGAATTTTGTGCAGGCTTGGGGAGTAACGGAATACATGGAACGGCAAAAATGATGTTGGCAAGCTGTTTGGATTTATTTTCATTTTGTTTCCGTCGCGTTTTATGTTAGTTTTGCTGGAGATCAAAGCCAAGAGAGAAAGCTTACCACGTGTTGTGAGTCATATTTGTATCCATATTTAGTTTCTTTTGTCTTTTATTAGCATAATTGGTATTGGAGTAATCCGAATGTAATTGAAAGTAATCCAGTTAAAGTAACCCTACCCAACCCTGCATACGTTATATATATATATATATATATATATATATATATACACACATATATACAGAGAAAGGAGTGGTTGGGTCAGGACTCTTCCTTCTTTTCCAAGCTGAAAATTACTTTTTGTTACTAATTAGCGCAAAGGCTATACATTTTGATATGCATTTCTATAATGACTTATGTTATAACTCTGTTGTGATTAACAGGTTAATTATTGGAAGCTGGGTAAAGGTAGTGTACACAACTTGAAATTTTGTTACTCTGCCGCCATCTCCTGGCTTAAAATCATGATCGCAGCCTCAGTCAACTCATTTCTCAAGTACTCATTCTTTATTCCATCTTTGCTGGAGTTTGGGTTGCCTTTTGGACTGTATATGAAACTGCCTTTTACTTTTACCATTTTCAGGCTACTCTATCCTGGGAAAAAAAAACAATCTTTAACGAGCATGAAATTTAGGATTTGGGGTAAATCGTGACAATATTTGCTTTTGAGATAAATCTCTCCCTATATGGGTGTTGAGTAAAAATTACAGTAATACGTAGCCTGAAATTTCAGTTACAGGAAATTTTTCCCATTCAAATTTACCCCTGGGAAATGGTACCTTAATTAGTTACAGGGCCCATAAAAAGGTCCATAATTGATACATGATCCTTCCAATAATAGTAACTTCATAGTGCCCTACTTAGATGAAGCATGCACCTGTCCTACTGGACAAATCCTGTAGGGGGCGATGACTCTTCATCGGACAATGCCATGCAAACTAATGCCAGCTGCAGTTAATCACGGAGAAAGAAGAAATGCAACGGCAAAGCAAAGCCACTGGAGAGCAGATCCGGCATAAGTTCTAAGCATACTTGGCAACAGTTTCAAGCATTGACAAGAACTTAACCCCAAATTCAAGCGCTTTTCAATGCTTGAAAACATAGCATTTATATTCTTGCATCTTCAAGGATTTCAAGCACCCGTACAAACACAGCAAAGAGTTGTGAAGCCCAGCCTTGCAAGCATGCCAAACGTGTGTACGCACTCTTCTCCGCAGCGTACGGCCTTGAGAACGCCCACGGCCGCCGTGGTCTGCCGTTCGAATCCCTGCCCTATGTGATCGGCATGAGCTCGCGTACGGTCCTCGAACAGCATCTCGCGGGGCTCGCTGGCTCTGGGGAGATATTGGAGGTTCTTGATCTCGTTGGTGGACCTGCAACGCAATCAAACGATGTTTGTGTGAACATGACAGAACAACGGCAGGGTTTAACGGATTTCAATCTAACAGTTGCTAACAATTCTTCTTCTTCTTCCAAATTTAGATACAATCAAATGGATGTCAAATGCTCGTGGCGTTCTACTCACTAGAATTCTTAAAGGTATTCCCAAATAGATGTTTCGTTTTTCAATTAGGCACAGAATGTGTGGTGTTCCTCCTCACAAACATCTGTTTCAAAATATTTCACACTCCAGGGGATTTGGGAAAAAAAATCAGTCTCAAAGTTGAACCACCTGGCTTGCTTGCAATTGAGTGGTGATTTCTTTGAAGCAAAACACCATTTTGCAAATGCTAAATGGTCTGCATTTATTTCGCGCTTTTCAAGTCAATGAAGACCTTCCAAGGCACTTTACAATGAACTTCACACTTACCCATTCACACACACACTCACTCACCAATAGCGGCCATGCAAGGCGCCGACCAGCTTATTGGGGGCATTAGGGATTCAGTGTCTTGCCCAATGGTAACGGACTCCCATTAAGTGATTGTATTGAACAACAATTACATACCCCTCATTTCTGCATGGAGGTAGATGATTGTGGCTTTTGGTTTGCGTGTTCCAACTGGTTTAATTTTTTTCAGCTAGCTCTCCGTTAGCATTGGGCTGTTGAGGGCTTTCAGGTTTTGTTTGGGGCCAGTTTGCTCTATTTGGCTGCTCACCGTGTGTTGTTTTGCCGGCTAACCTGTTTTTGCCGCACTACCCAATAATTTTGCCGTAACCGTTTGTTTGTTCTATGCCGGATTCGCGTTCATCGCCAAAGCTGTCGCCGCTTTTGGTTTTCAGTTCCCTGTTAGCCTGGCAGTTCACTGCGTGTTGCGGCTAGCCGTGTGGTTTTCCGCCGAAGCTGTAGCCGCCTTTCGTTGACCGTCCCAAATAGTTTCCAGTTGGCGCTTCTCTGTGTTTTTTGCCAGTAACCCCCTTTTGACTGCTCACCCTTTGCTGTACCGTTACTGCATCCAATACACAACATCTACACATTCTCCACAAAAAGTAGCAATATTTTGCTCAAAATATTCGTAACTTCGTAAAACAATATGGCTATTGGCTTGCTAGTACTATTGCCCGCACAGTGCTCTGCAAGATCTGTAAATCTTCTTGTGTCCCATTTCTGCTTTGAACTTTTCCACAACTTTATCCCTGACCTGCCTGGTGTGTTCTTTGTTCTTAATGCTGTCTGTTCTCAAGTGTTTTTCTTTTTACACCTCTGCCCATCGCAGGGCACGTCCTTTTAAACTTAATGCACTCAGTCATTTAGGTCAACATTGGATCATTCAGAAGTCATCACTTCTGGAGTCAGTTGGCTGAGCTGAGAGAACACAGGGGCTATATTTTGCAACACCTACTTTTTATGTTTTCAATTGTAAATATAATATTAAATGTTGAAATAATTTGGTTACACTTCATGATTGCCTCTCACATGATGATGATTCCTAGAAACCATTTTCAGTTTTTTAGCTTTAAATTTGAAACCTGAAATGTGTCAATATGACATACGGTTCTTGGGGGCCGATACTTTTTGCTGGGCACTCTTAGTTCAAGTGGGAATTTCTGCACCCCTTTGAAACCATACAAGTCAACACACCTTTTCCTCTTGAAGGGGGATTTGGGCATGTCGGCCATGGGGATCATCTGTTCCCCAGGACGGACCCACATGATGGGGCCATCGTCGCTCTCCGTTGGGCTCTGCAGTCGCAAACTGGAGAAGGTTCCCCAGGGCAAAGTCCGCTAAGGGAAAAAACACACACACACAAAATAGATGGCAGTTAACCTTTGCTTGCCACTTTACTAAATTCGTGGACATAACAAAACTTGGGAACTGCATCAAATCTAACAATGTATAAAATAATTCCTAGCTGTATCGTGGTTTACTTATTGCGGTTTTGCTACATTGCGGATTTTTATCGTGCATTGTGTTCTGCATTCTGATTGGCTAAACAGTCGCCCTGCCCATTTTCTGCCTGTATCTGCCCGTGTTTCAGGAACGAGGTTGACGAACCTACATAACCTACGGGCAAATCTTTTTCAACTTCTCTTAAAAGCCATCATGTCAACAAAATGCCAGGACCGACGAAAGCAACAAAAAGCAGAGGAAGATGCTTTCCACCGCCAACAGCCTGGGACTTCTCGACCTGCTAAAGGAAAAGTAAATGCAGTTTTCTATAACATCCTCATGGTGGCGACAAAGTATCGTGTGAAGTAAAAACGTAGTATGCAGAGATAATTTCCGCTCCTTAGTGCAATACATGCACCAACACTAGCGTATTTATAATTTGACAGTACAGAAAATATTTGTATCAAAAAAAAAAAATAATAATGTGCAAGCCTGTAAATTGGGTTGGCTCTTTGGTTTCAATGTACTGCACGATTAGGTATTTTATAAATAAACATTTTACTTTTTGGGTTTTGACTATCGTTGGACTTTTTCAAAAGGCAAATTAGAATTGACAGTACAGAAGTTATTTGGAAAAAAAAAAGTTTATCAAGTACAGTTTGTGTATTTCTTTAAAAAAAGGCCTGTTCTTTGGTACTGTACAGTATACTAGAGTATTTTTAGATACATGAATGTTTGTACTTGGCGGGTTCTGACTATCGCAGGATCTTTTTGGTACCCAAGCCCTGCAAAAAATGAGGGATTGAACTATTTCCCCAAAAACAAAAAACTCTTAGATTGAAGGAACAAGTGCTTATTATTTCCAAACCTCTCTCAAGTTATTTTCCCACAGAAATATAACCCACCAGAAACACCTTTCACTCCAAAATAAAAAAATAAGAATGGATACCTCAAGAAAGGGGGAGTCCTCCAACATGCGGATGAATTCAGGGAAGTAATCGCCGACTTCCTCGTCAACGGCGCCCACGAGACTGACTTGCCGCATGGCCCCCGCCCGGTATGTTCCCTGGGAATATGTCCGTTTCACCTGTGGTGACACATCACAATACTTCCATCATTATACATCAGATGGTAAACAATAATGTTCTAATCACTCCGTCCAACAAAACTAATGTCGGAATGACCAGAGGTGGGCGGTCTGTCGGTTTGTTTAGCCTGCAAACGATGCAAAACTGAAACTCAATGAGGAATTAGGCAACAATGAATGTCCTGTGATCGTCATTCAGAAATGTTGGGGTACTACTCATTGAAAGAAGCTTGTTTTTTTCTTTGCACTGCATCAAAATTATATATGTTTGAGCGACTAATCCTGCCTTAAATACAGTATATCTGTATATATAGATTTGTTGCCGGACATTTATGGCTAAGCATGAAAAAATATATACTGTATTTTCCAGGATGTAAAGCACACCTAAAAACCCCAAATTAGCCAGAAATGTGAAAGTCTGCCTTATAACCCGGTGCACCGTGTATACCGCAGATTACGGTCGATGAGATTGGATTTGCATACAGTATGTACCAATGTGCCTTACTACACAAGTTTTTAAGTATACTTCTGTATTTCAGCAATAATCAAACAGTCGCTGATCATCGTTGGCCCAAATTTCAATACATTGTATGCAACGGATTAAACCCGCGTTGTGTCGGTGAGGGCATTGAAATTTTACCCCTAGACCTGCAGTAGTACAGATGTCATACGAAAAGGAAGATTTCCTCGTTATCACCATTTTACTCATTGTGCCAGCAACACTGATTTGCATAGAGCATTCTGATAACTTAAACAGTCTCTCCACTTCTTAACCTGTGTGTCAATAACGTTGCGAAACAAAGAAACTGAAAACGGACAGACATTCAGCAAAATACTACAAGCTCTTTTACGTACATATACATATTAAACTGAGAGGTTATTGACATGCTGGTGGATAAGTGGAGGGACTGTTTATTCTGCCAACTTGAGTAAAAATAGTGCGATATTTAGATAAGCTCTAATGACTTTTTGTATGTCATCTGTACCACTAATGGTCCAGTGTTTAAGTGCTCGATTTCTGCTGCAAACAATATTTGGCAATTTTGAACAGTGATATTTAATGACTGATTAAACATCGCACTACTACTGTAGTTTCAATTTCATGCGCCTTACAGTCTTGTGTAGGGCTGCAACTAACAATTTTTCAATAAACGTTAAATCGGTTCATTACTCTATTGATTAATAAATGAATCGGATATTTAAAAAGGACATTTTTCATGACTTCCTATATTCAAATATTAAAGTTTTGGACTAATGGAAAAAAAGTGCATAATATTCTCTGTTATAAAAGAGTAAAAAGTCCAAGTGTCTAAAAACCTAACAACACACAAAAATACTTTTAAATGTGTCTTGTAATGTGTAAGAAAGATACTCTTTTCCTACTACCTTATCCAAAGATCATATTACATTTAGACTTATCATACAAAACAAAACGAATGGAAATAAATTACATTTTATGTGTAGTAAAATCATTATCAACCACAAAGTATTAAAAAAATGTAAAGAGACTTTTCAAAATTTTGTTAACTCATTTGTTAAATATTTAAATCTGATAAACATTTTGAATGAGCAAATGATAGATAATATGCTCAATAATTGCCGAATGAGGAAAGATATTATTCATTATTATTTTTCTTTTTACTGATATATTTTATTAATTTATGTTCATATTTTTTCTCTGTATTTCTGCAGCACTTTTTGTTCAAATGAAAATTGTTAACTTTGAAGTGTTTGACTGTTTCATGCCAAATTATTTTGTAATAATAAAATGTCCAATTTTTTTTTAAATTAAGGCAGTATTATAAAAACAGTTCCAAATTCTAAGTTGGTTTGGTCCACCACCATTCTTCTTTACTGTAGCAGTGAAATCAACATAGGACAGAACAAAAGATATGAGTCAGATACGATGGAGGGTAAAAAGGTGCTTGGTGGAGCCGAAAAAGCCCTTATCATTCATTTTAATCATCGTGCACTTTTTCCCTGTCGTCGGTTTGTCCCAGGTTGTGTGTTGTGCTACATGTTTGCTGAATTTAGCAGTGAATTTAGCTGCCTTTACCGGGTAGCTCCTCACACTCAAATGAGCTCGTAGTGACCGGGATTACGTCTCTTTTTTGAGAAGCAGCTCTTTCAGCTTAGCTCACTAAAAAGAGCCCCTTCAGATTGTTTTTGTTGCTTTTATCCATATACTAAAAATGATCATATTATGCACAAAAAATATTTTGGGGGACAAATAGTAATAAAAAGATAAAAATGGAAAAAAAAAACAACAGAAGAAAAAACTAATAAAGGCAAGAAAGAAAAAGAAAATAAATGAATACAAAAAGAGGTAAAAGGCTACAAGAATCAAAATAATACATGGAAAATGAGAAAAAGGAAGGAAAAGGCAGGGGGGAAAAAAAGAGAAAAAAGAAAAATATGAAAAAATTAAATTAGAGGTCCTCTTACAATATAACCTCCTCACAGATGCCTACCATCTCATTGGGCTGGCATACAAGTTCCTGTTGAGCATTTCCTGTACTCAGGTTGAACGTGAGCGAAGCTTCTCGGCTTTAAAATGTGTGAAAATTCGGCTAAGAAGCTCACTGTCCTCAAGCTGAAGTACACTTCAAAGGAAATTCTCATGTCTATAGACAATGACATTGTCATCAACTAAGTTGCAGAGACCAGTGTTTTGCTTAGGAGGATTTTGACGTTTCAGTTCGCCTACTTAAAATGTGTGTGGTTACTACTTCTACGAAGCTCTTCATGAGAGTTATAAGAGTAGTGTAAAGCCTAAAAATCTGTTGGGAAGGCAAATGCAATTTTGATTTCAAACTATACTGTACATAGGTAAATATAGAATAGAATAGAATATACCTTTATTGTCATTGTTACAACATGGGATATATTGTGACAACGAAATTGGACGTGGCACTCCAGTTCCACATTTTACAATGAGGATATAAGGAAAACAAAGAGATAAAGGATCAAAGAAGATGGTTGTATTGTCCTTGTTGTATAGGCTTTGTTTTCCTCCGGAGGGGAGTGTATGAGGGGGCGAGGGACAGACAGAGATGGGCGGATCCAACTAGATGTTTGATCTCCATCCATCCATTATCTGCACCGCTTTGTCTCAGTAGGGTCGCAGGGATAGGTAAATATGTTTTCATCTATATCAGAATCTTTATATAATTTTCCTTAGTATAATTTGGGCAAACTGGACAAATTAATGAAGATGATGTCCCTTTCTAGGCAGAGGAAACGGATAGACGAAAACAAACTTGTAATAAAAATGCTAGTTAGACAATGACAGACTAACAAAAAATTGTCATATGTTCTCTTTTTTGAATGACCACACACTCAACAAACTACCCGTCAATCCCATCACAAGATAGAACAATGCTGTAAAAGTTTTAACCAATTTAGTATAAAGTATAAGATGTATTGCATACTAATAAAAATCAATGACCAACTACTCAAAAGCATTTCCAGTAACGATTACAAATCTTTGCTTCGCTTGAAGGAAAAAAAATAAAAATAATGATGAGCTTTCAAGTAGGAACATACAAGCATTATATGCAGGTCTTGTATTAGCTTTTATCACAGCTCATGAGGACAGCAGCCAAATATTTTTTTATTCCCTCACCCACAGGTCTTTGCCAAATATTGATCTCATTGTGGCATACAGGATTTCCAAAGTAGCTCTTGAGTAAGAAAGTAGGTTAATAATCAAATGTCAGGAGAGAAATGTTATAAGAGAACCTATGTGCGCCATCATATTAGTGTATGGGGCTAATTAAGTAATCTGATTACAAAGCTCTAAGTGGTAGACCTTGGCAAATGTTCTTTACTGAAAGGCGCCCCCCTGGATGGAATAATTTTAGGTTAGTGTGACCTAAATGGATTGGTCTCAATGTGCCACTGCACGGGAGGATCATTTTATGGCTGCTGCTAAAACGGAATATAATTTAAGTGCAGTCGTATTGAGCACCACACTGCAGCGGTCGGCCCTGGATATAATTAGACGATTCGTAATACAACTAGAAAGCGCTGACGTGCAATTCACATTCTTGTTTCTTCACAGTTTTCACATATACTGTAGTTCAAAGAGACACTTGTATTCGTGAAGGACTATGTTTAAATCGGTGGAAAACAAGTAACATCAAAAAATAACTGATAGACTCTGATGGAAAGATGGTTGTGTTGTGCTTATTGTTAAACTGTTAAAATGCAGTCACAAATTGCCACAACAGTGCTTATATGATAAAGTTCGCCTGTGACATCTGTCTCTTTGATGGAACCGCATTACAGTGGAGAGAGGTCAAGTAACATTTGCATATTAAATAATGTATGGCCTTAATTTGGATCAATCGGTAGTGGTCCAAAACATAATCAGTGTTCTCGTTTGCCCGCGTCCCTGCGTCCTAGACGCATCATTCTTGCATAGTGTTATTTTCGATTGTTCTCGATTGTTCTCAGCTCAGGGATGCTGCTGGAAATGTGAATTTCCCTTCGGGGATGAACAAAGTATCTATCTATCTATCTATCTATCTAGTCTCAGATCAACGTGCATCCCCGAGATGCAACCTTTTTGCCACAAAATTGTCATTATTACCCGATTACTTTTTTAACAAAGATTTACTGCACTCCAAACTTTTCGTCAGGCAGATCCGTCATTGTTGTTTTGGTCTCGCGGTTTGTGTTTTCGTCTGCACGCCGATCTCGTCCAACGAGATCTCGTTGTGTAGTGAAAGGAAGTCCGTATTTTTTTAGAGAACCGGCTTTTTTTGGCTCATCTCATTAAAAAGAGCCGGCTCTCAAACGGCTCACTTGCTTTGATGATTGATATTATTATTATATTATAATTATGTTGTATAAAGACGGAAGTATAAAAGGAGTATAAATGGACAGGTTTGTGGTTATCCCTTTAATCTGTATATTACCAACAATAATTTGATGCAGAAAATGAATTCATAATTTGATGATTAAAACTGAATGAATATATAGATTATATATTTGTCGCCGATTTAAGATTTCAACCTCGATAACACAAAATTTTGGGAACCCATAGATCTCTGTTGGGACCCATAGATTTTTGAGCATGCGAGTCCCCGGGACCCATCACTTTTCACAGGTCAAATGAACACTGCATAATGTAAAGTTGCCAGACATTTGTATTCATATTTTGGACAGCTTACCCTCCAACTTGTCATGTAAGTGAATTTGACATGGGCTAGGCAAAACTTTATACTTGCGGTCCAGAATTGTGTTCCAATTTCGAAGAAAGTCCAGCCAAAAACATTCAGACAGGCTAAATTACTCATCGCACCAACATAAATTTGCAACCTAATTTAAGAATAACAGTTACCTAAGATTTCCCCTTAAAATATGTAGTAGATCATTTTTCAATTTTAATTTACGCTGTATTTGTACTGGGCACAAATGACAAGGGTAAAATGAAAATCCTGTGTACAAGGGAAAAGTGTGCAAGAGATAGATCCCGTTCCCCACCTAATAGTTACCTCATTAAAATGTATGTATGTACCGAAAAGAGAACTCAAAAGTTTGGTTGAGAGCTGGGCTGACACAATTAGATGTATTAGTACAATATTTGCGCAACAATAATTTTCATCATCTGTAGTGACGTATGGTATTTGATTATTGAGTAGTAACTACTTTAAGAGTGTGGAAGGTATTGATAGGCATATATTTGACAACAGTATAAATTGGAACTGTACCAAGTAGGAATATGTATTGGCTATATCATATAATAAATATTCAATGGTAGTTGGGCAGGGAAGCTGCTTGGAGTGCAATTGTGAGCAGGAATTTACAGGCAGATGATTAGTGAAAAACATTTTTTAACCTGACAATGTTTTAGAGAGGAATTGACATTTTCAAATGGCTAAAAGCAGGCAAAAGTTAATTACCGGAAATATGACTCAGTTTACCCCCCAAAACATCCCATCTCTGCATCTTGACCTGCAACGTAAGCGCACCTAACATACCGCAAAGTACGACAGCCTGGAGATGGAATGCCGATTTAGGCAGTCAGGCAGTTTTCCCCTCACAGCTTTTCTTGACTATTTCCAGCTTTCTATCTTTGCACACAAAAGACACTTTTGGGCAATTCCCTGCCCACAGTTGAGGCCAAAATTTACACATGTAAAACATGTGTTTAAAAGACATTTTGGTTAATCATCCTGTGTTTGCTCGTGAGGTTATTTGATAGACAACTGACCATTTTCACGTGCATCCCCGAATGTAAACAGTCGTATTGGATGTGTCCACCAAACGCGGTTTGATGTTCTCACGGGTCTACACTAATTGGATGTTCAAATAAATGTGGAAGGGGAAAGGAAGTCATGTCCAAAGTCCGGCACAGGGGCCAGTTACAGCCTGTGATCACATTTTTAATGGCCCGCAGCCTCTGTCATGAAGTTTAAAAAATGTGGCCACCCGACAGTATAAAATAAATTTGTACCCCTCCAAAAATGTTTTAAATACATAAATCACTCATTCACCAGGTGGCAGGAGCCCTTTGGCCACCTTGCCTTTACTTTCTGTAAAAATTTGAGTACACCCCATTTCCAACGTGGCAGCTGTAAATAAAAAAAAAAAAAGAAGAAAGTTCACTGTTGATGGCGTCGTTGATGTCATGCACTTTCCGGACATTTTCAACATCTTACCTAATGTTTACTATTATGTGTACAGTAATGCTAATTGTAATTCACCCTGGTCAATCCTCGAAGGGGGATTACCACATGTGAGGTCCTTTCTCAAGGTTTCTCTTTTCTCCTCACACTGAGGTTTTTGAGTTGTTCCTTGCCCGCATGCTGGTTTAAGATCAGGTAATTGTGTAATTGTAATTCTGTGCAGTCCTTTGAGACATTTTTGTGATTAAGGGCTATATAAATAAATGTGACTTGACTGTGATGGCGGCCGCTTCTGGGAAAAGTGGAAATAGGAATATTTTATCACCAAATTTCAGAACAACTGCGTGCGCCTAATTTGCCAAAATAGTGTGGCGGTTTTCAAAGAATATTTTATCAAAAGGCACTGCCAGACAAAACATGCTGTGAAAAGGTGTAACAACTGGTTGCTGTCTTAACTACATAGCAGCGCTTTTTCACAAGACCCTTCAAGTCAAAGGAGAACGCTACAAAGGTAAACTACGAGGTCGCGACGCTGATCGCCAAGCACTGCAAACCTTTCACAAGGGGTGAATTCATTAGACTGTTCAAAAATTGCCAGGCTAAATAATCAGCCCTCACACATTTTCAGCTTGCGGAATCTGGCCCACTACCTGAAGAGTTTGGACAACCAAGGTGTAAGGTATCGTTTCTTTGTGACGTAACCTTCTTTGTAAGTACAATTACTCGGCGAGTAGAGTGCAAAGTAAGGCCCTGACTTACAGTGTGACCTTTGGGTATGGCCCGGGTGCGTTTAAACCTTTGGGTCAGTGATGCCAAAACCAGTCCCAGAAAGCCTTAATTGAACACTGACCCCTCTTGCACTAGTTTGTCTCTAGCTCCTATGGGTGTTGTTTATCAATCAGAGAACTTTTGTTGTCATAATGCAGCCTGGAACTTTGTTCACTAAACAATGGTACCTTTACATACGAGCTTAATTTATTTCAGGATCGTGCTTGCACCTCGAATTGTGAAACGAGCAAAAATCCAAATATGAATTAAAATAATAATAATAATAATAATTAGCCGGATTCCCACCTCCCAAAAGGATCCAAGTGAACCGTAATTATCTCACTTGAAACAAATAGTCATTAAATCCAAAAAATAAAGTAATAAGTGATAAGATAAATAAGATGATAATAATAAACTAGAATGAGTTTGTTTTATGAGGAAGTTGCCCACACGAAGGTGTGAAGGTGCGGCAGGAGGTGGAGTGGGGAAGGTAGCACAACTTTTGATATGTGATTACCTTACACTTAAAGTTACTATCACCGTAAATGGCCAGCACGGAGGCTGAGTGGTAAGTGTGTTTGCGGCACAGTTCTGAGGTCATAGGATCAAATCCCACTCCCACCCTTCCTGTGCAGAGTTAGCATGTTTTTACTGTACTGGCGTGAGTTTCCTACAGGCACTCCGGTTTTGTCCCACATTTCAAAAAACATGAATGTGAGGTTACTTGGCTAGTCCAAATTGTCCATAGGTGTGAATGAGCGAGCGAGTTGTCAGTCTCCATGTGTGCCCTGCTACTAGCTGGCAACCAGTTCAAGATGTCCCCTGCCCACCTCCAGAAGATAGCTGGGATGGGCTCCTGCACCCCCACGACCCTACTGAGGATAAGCGGTGCAGTTAATCGATCGATAACTTTAAATGCACGCGATCACAGTTTTTCACAGCACAATTTTTAAATTTTATTTACTAAACACAAGATGGCAACTTTTGTAGACGCCAAGTTCTCTTGTTTGTCGTCCTCTTTGCTGTTGTTTTTTGGAAACCTCCCTCGGAAATTATTGCAGCCAAGTGTTGCTTAAATACTTTTGCAGCTTTGTGATAGGCACTCGCAGTTTACCGATTGTATTAGCTTGGTCAATCAGACGAACACCACACTCGTGCTTTTCGATTGTTTCCCGCTTTGTTTAAATATTTATCATTCTTTTTTCTGAGACACCTTACTGTTTCCTTTTCTGGAACTCATGATTAAGGTCACAAAAGGGAGATGCTATAAAATGAAAAGCGATAAAAAAAAAACATTTTTGTGGAATACAGCAGGTATAACAAAGGGCGCAGAATCAGGTGCCTGATAGCAAAAGGCACATGAACAAACTGGATTGAGCTCACGAGCGGTCTGTGCGGTAGCCCAGGGACTGCTTGAGAACTATGGCTGTAATGATTATTGACACGGTCGACAAAAATCAATTATAGAAAGTAGACGATGAAACCATTGTTGACTATTGTAGTCTGATACGTGTTTCAAACAGAGTGAAGCAGCGCTACATGAACATAACCTCTGCTGAGTCGCACACGCGCAATAGCGTCTGGAGCTGTAACATAAATGGCAGCGCCAACATTATCTACGCGTACCAAAACTCCGAGGGTTCGGGAGCATTTTATCCTTCATAAGGGGAATAAATAGATGACGAGCAAGGTTTTTAATATTTATCTTGAGTATTAGGGCGGTAGCTCTGTGATGCAAGAGCATTTAAAGAGCAGATTGAACAATTGAGGAAAACATATTTATGTAAGGTTCAAGAGAATACGCATTTGATGACACGAATTGTACATTTTATCCATATATATTATGCTACAAAAGAGAGCTAAAGCGTTATGACTGACGTTGTCTGACAAATTAAATGCATGCAGTCCAAAGAACAAACGACAGCATTAAAAACGACTAACTTTAGTTGTCAAAACGGTTAGATTTCAAACTGTTGAGAATCATTCAGTCCTTTTGTTAGACTTGGCAGTTCACCACTGAATGTACCTCACAAAATTCACGTCATATTTGTTTTACTTGCTGTTCTAATGCTGCTATATACCTAGCCACTCCTTTGCACATCTGTTCTCCTCTGCACTATCATACTACAGTGTTATTGTTACTGTACAGTGACTTGTTTACCTGACTGCACATTTTGCACATCTGGTTAGCTGCTACTCTTGCACTCTTTGCACCATTGTATAATACTATACATAGCCATAATTATTTAGTATATTATTAGTACTTCAATACTCCAACTCAATACGACATTTTATTTATATCTGTACATTCAAGGAAACTGTACGGGTCAGATGTATCGACATTTCGTTCTGTATACACGTGTAGTAAAATGACAATAAAGTATATCTGAATCTGAATCTAATGAAACGGTTCTTGGTTTTAAGGGATAAACAATGTTTATTTGATCTTAACTTATTATTTATATGCCTGTCCCTAAAAAAATGGACAGGGGTTTATGTATGGATTTACGTCTATACTGACTGAGCACTGCGCTTACTTGGTTTTACAAAGTGTATTTTTCATTTAATTTTTGTACATTTTGTGACGGTTTTGTCCACAGTAAGTTCACTAAAATATGAAATTGTATTGTTTCCATTTTCTTGTGTTTATGATCATTTTCCACATAAATTTAGCATGAAGTTGATTTAATTAAGAAAAAGAGTAACAATTATCTGATGATTCCATTAATCGTTTTAGCAAACAGGGACTAGTCTACGATTGAAATAGTCGTGAACTGGATTTTCCCTCTTAAAGTGAGCTTGATTTATAGAGTGAAAAAAAAATAAAACTTGTGTATTGAAATTCTCATGTTGTAAAGGTTCTCATTACATTGTATTTCTGAGGTCAATCTAAAAAAATAACAAGGTAAACTTAGGCTCACACCCATCCAAAATGTTCACCACTGCTAATGTTGCCTGGATGCAGTTGATGTGATAGGAACTATCAATTTGATATTCGGGAAATTTTACCTGAGTGTAGAAGTTGTTCATGGTGGTGGTCTCGATGTCCTTCTTCCCAAGCACCTCCATCTTCACCGGGGCGTTAGGGAACTTGTACGAGAAGTAATCCAGGAAGTCCGGGAGGTAGGAGGCCGCTCCGTGAATGATGCCCATGACAAAAGATGCAGCCTGAGCTTCATCTTCACTGAAAGACAAGGTGACAAATTCTTGGGCGAAGCGCTGCATCTCCGCTGGCGAAAGGGCCGAGAGCTGCTCGCTGTAGGCGTGCGCCACCGAGGCACCCCCATTGGCTTGCACCTCCACGTGGATCAAGTGGCCGAACTCCAAACCGGGCAGACTCGGCATGGGCGTACATTGGAGCGGTGAGCTGTATCCCAGTCTGTCTCTCACCAAGGCGGATATGGAAGAAGGGTCCTGATGGTGAGTGCTCTGAAGCAGCCCACCGACGCTGTTGCCGTTAACTCGGTTGAGGAACTCGGCCAAACCGAGAGAAACTCCGGAATTAACTGTCTGGCACGAGCGGTGGTACATTTTGGGGCGGCCGTGCCTGTCTTTGGCTCTCTCGCCATCTTTGTGCTTCTTTTTCTTCTTCTTTTTGAGCTTTTTGAGCATAAGTTCTTCTTGAGAACTGGCTTCAGACTTTACTTTGGGCTCTGAGATGAACAACAGAAAAACACAAATTAGGACTGCAGATTAGGGCTGCACTATTAACCGAAATCTACTTTATATTGGATGTCCCGTAGTGCGATTATTTCATCGCAACATCCTCTCTTTTTTTCAAGGATTTATAGTTCTGTGTTTGTGTTTTCCCCCTTGGTTATTTGGCAAACCAGAGTTGTCAAAATTCGGGTGTTAACGGCACCGGCCAATCAGAGGCAAATTTGCACTAGCTAATAAAACGCAGCACGGGATGCCAATTACCCACATGTGACTCTTGAATGATAAAACAGCAACCCTTTCCCACGAGAGGGCGCTACTTTTTTTAGGTTAAGGCATGCCACTATCATGAAAGGTGCCTCTAGTGGTAAAAAAAAATGCAGTTAAAAAACATTAAATTGAGTAATAGGCTAAAATACATGAACTATCATACCAATGTTCATTTTTATAAATATCCATTGCCCTCCGAGGTTTAATGACTGCACTGTTTTTAACTGCTGATTTACAAGCAGACTTAATCTAATCCAGGTCCCCAATTAAGGAAAGGAAATTGACTTGAGTGTGTCCTTATTTTCTAATCAAAATACACTGATTCCATATTTTTTTCCTCAGAGTGTGGTGATTCCCTATAGTTTCCCTGTGCTTGGGCTATAAAAGTAGCAGTTACTAACCACAACAAAGTTTTTTATTCATTTATTTTAGTGTTTCTGAATGCCAAGGAGTTGCACTTTTGAAAAACATTTTTTCATGATTTTTAATCCGAGTTAGTTCTACAGAATAAAATGTGGGAGTGAGTACTTGTCCAAGACTGGTAATTCCATAATTTATGCTAGGGCTTGAGGAGCTTTGATCACCGTATATCAAACATCAACACAATAATCATGAGGTAAACTAAAGTCTGACCGCCTTATTTGGGTGGCCCAGATGTAGATTACGTGATAGAAACCCTCGTTGGACCATTCTACCATCATCATAACGACTTAATTAATTTTTATTTTCATCAAACACTATGCATGTGAGGTACAAGTACTATTTAGGTCCAATAAGCATTACTGTGATAGAGATCTATTGTAGTATCTGTGACTTGAGCGTGAATAACCATTAAAAAGTACGGCCTAGCCTTGCAATTGAGCATTAGTAAACTTGAGGATGACTCAGTTTAAGGCATCTTCATTGGTAAATGTGATATGCAGCCTGGCAATAACTCACACAATTGTTATTATTTTCACAAGGGGACATTATAATACACAAAATACAATTTTTTTTGCTTCAACAAAATAAAGAGGTGTACTCTTCTTAAACATAATAAAAACAGAATTAAAATATAACTGGTTATCTTCCATAGTGGGGGTGTTGTCTGCGACTTAATGTGGTAGGACTAGAAGGTGTGGAAAAACGATCAGTGAAATAGGTCAAAATTGTTTCCTTGTTTTAAAATAAAAAAATATGCAAATATCAGTTCTGTTTTGCAAAAACACAACTAATGCCTCCTTGTACAAAACAGCTGCAAGCCTGGAAGTCTGGTAACAACATATTAGCTGTGGTGGAGCAGGGAGACATACGCAGCATCGCGTTGACTCTAAAACGTTTTAAATTTGACAGAAAATAATCTACTTCTTATAATTTTCGTCTTTCCTCACAAGGAAAAGGAAGGTAGATTAACAGCTGGTTAAGAACCAACATGAAAAACGTAGAAGGCGGCAAACAGGAAAAAAAAGGTAAAAGAAAATGGCGACCAAGTACAACAACTGACTGGTGCGGGACTTTTTTGGTGCAAATCTTTCGCAATGTTTTCCCGCTAGATTTGTTTCTGTCTACTGCCGCTGCTTTTGCAGTTCTTAACAGAAGAAGAAGGTACCATTTGATCCTGCCAATGCAAAGTCCATAGTCCGTACATTGGTCAGGACCGTGCGGCCATGGTCATAATTGGAAAAACAATACAAGAACTACAAGTTAGATATGCATATGTATTTATTTTTTGTTACATATTGGCAAATTTTAAGCGTTATTAACCTGTGGATTCTAAATGCTCGTTGTGACTTTGACTGGATTTTGTGAGATTTCTTTTAAATCCCCACATTTCTACAACTTGTTTTCTTTTGCGCAAATTGATTTTGGCGCAAAACTGAGGGTAATGGGAACACACTGATAATTAAAATTACATGCAGACAATAATCAGTTTACATCAGAAATTGGATTTCTGGACCAATTATAAGAATTAATTTAAGTGACTAGTTATAAACATAGGTCACCAAGTCTTTAAATCAGTTTATTAGAAACCTAAATAAGAGTACATTTGATTTTCCGTGGGCCTTAGAGAACCTGAATATGTGCAATATCTTAAACTGCTCATCACTTGCATATACATTTAAATCATGTTAACAGTAATTGACGTGTTTTGCATAGGAAGGTAAAACTAAATAAAAAATTAGGTCGGCAGAAGCTCAGGAGGTAGAGCGCTCGTCTTGCGATCAAGAGATCGCAGTTCGAATCCCGGCTCCTCCGTGATACATGTCGAAGTGTCCTTGGGTAAGACACTGAACCCCTAATACCCCCAATAAGCAGGTGCATGCCTTACATGGCTGCACGGCTGCTATTGGGAAATGTGAAGCACATTGTAAAGCGCTTTGGGAAGTCATTGACTTGAAAAGCGCTATATAAATGCAGATCATCATCATCGTCGTCTGTACTCATCATATCAAAGATTTTGACCCCTCACTGGCGCGGCTGCAATGTGATAAAAGGGGGTTCACTGGCCAACAATTTTGTAGATGTTCCTCCAGACAATTAAGCAAATATAATGCAAAATATTTCAAGTGTCGGAGGACTCTAAATTTAGTCTAAAAAATGCCCCATAGGGCTTGTTTGCTGTAGAGCTGTGACGCCATTAAACACAACACTTTCAAAATTGCGACAGTGGTTCACAAATAGTGGGACGGGCCCCCTCCGGGAGGCGTGAGGCTTCGTTAAGGGGAACGCAGGCGTGTTTGACTACAGTGAACATTTTGGGGCATCTTTCACAGAATAAAGTGCAATTACACATCAACTAATATAGGGGCAATGGCGTTCTCAGTGGAAAAGTGTTTTGTTTACATTTAGCCTCCACGCAGTGCATTACACACAGAGTATAAGCATTGAGTATGAAGTGTGGAGACGAAGTTTACCAGGCCCTCAAGTGAACCCATGAAAAAAATATTTAACACGGATTCGTAGACAGGCGAAAAGAGACGAGGTAAAGCGACAAACAAAAGTCTCCCCCCGTAGCATTTCACTGTGACCCTGAAGGGAGACGAGAAAAGACCCGCATGCTTGCCATGTTAAAAATGTTGGCAGCGGACAGCACAAAGCCAAATAAATTAAGTTGTAAATTCAAGACATTGCAATCTAATCACACTAATGAGGCGCTAGAGTTTTTCTTTAGCGGAAATGTGCCGAAAGGAGTAGATTTGGGATAGATAGAGGTGGTGTGTAACAAAGATCGCTTGATATTGATAGTTTTGTCCCCTCCAATACTACATGATCAATTAAAAAAGAGAGCAATCCTTTCATGCCCACTGCGAGAGGATTTTTTATTCCAAAAAAGAGCATGACAGAAAATAATTGAGAAATACTTCATTAAGACAAGATCTGAGGCATGCTCCGAAACAGAAAGAGATTGTAGTGAACAGTGATTGCTTACAGTTCATTTCTGCTTAGAGCTAGGTGATTGTGGGTTTTTTGTTTATGTTTTTCGTCACACGAGTCGCGGTTTGTATAATTTTTTTCCAGCTAGCTTCTCTTAAGCGTTTGGCTTCTCTGTTTTGTTTTCGCCGGGTTGGCGCTCGTTGTGTTGGGCACCGTGTGTTGTTTGACCGGCTAGCCACGCGTAAGCGCCGGTTTTGCCATGTTCCTTGGTTTGTTTATTTCTGTCAGTCTTCGCAGCTTTTTGCTGTTGGTTCCCAGTTAGCCTGTCTGCTCAGTGTGGGTTCTTTGGTCAGCCACCCTCGTGTCTTTCCGCCAAAACTACAGCCACCTTTCGCTGATCGATCCTAGTTAGCCCCCCGTTCTTGTGTGTTATTTTTGCCAGTTAGCCTCATATTGGCTGCTCGCCCTTTGTTGTACGATTGCTACATCCACACCTTCGACAAAGCTTAGGCATTCTCCACAAAACCATTAAAACTTGGCTTAAAACACCCATAACCTCTTCGGCTAACACGTAAAACAATCGGGCAACTGGCTTGCAAATGGTGTTAGTGTTCTTCTGAAGACGTCACAGCTCAAGATGACAAAGACGACACATGCTGTCTTCAAAATTAATTACCTTGGAAAATAATTGAAATACACAGAAGAAATACATCTAGATGTTATGCAAAAAAGGTACTATTTCCTCACATTTTGTATGTTTAAGAATTTGGGATTATGGCCGCATGATTAACTGAAATCGAATCGATATTGCGATGTGACGTAGTACATTAGTGTTACTGCAAATCACTGCATTTTTTTCAAAGGGTCATAGTTCCTGTATGTTCTTTGATTGATGGAGTGTTTGGCCAACAAGAATTGTCACATTTCGTGGTTTAACAGCCCCAGCCAATCTGAAGCAGGTTTTTAATAGCACCAACCAATAGAGTCAAGTCAAGTCATTTTTATTTGTATAGCCCTTAATCACAAAGAGTCTCAAAGGGCTGCACAGGTTATTGCAAACCACAGACTATTATTACACCATCCCCTGGTCTAAAACCTACATGGGGGCAAGGAAAAACTCAAAAACCTCAACATGGGGAAAATGAAGAAACCTAGAGAAGGGAGGCAAAGTTTGCAAGACTTGCTGGTGTAAGCTGCCAGTCATGCAGCGCTTGCACAAATGGCCAACTAAACAAACGCCACAACTCGTAACTTTAGCTGCTCCTTACATTGAAAATAAATTCATCAATTGAATCAGACTCAGAGGAAAGTCAGAAAAGCGCAAAGAAAAGCTGATCACCAGCAGGTGCTCCTTGGATTTTTATTGCGTCAGGTAATTGAATGAGGCGGCGTTCGAAGGAAAAGCTAACAGCTAGGCTAACAACTCTAAACCACCACTGACGATTGTGGCTAGTCAAACACCAGATCCATTACCAATAAAGCAGACAACTTAGAGCTATGACTCATGGAAAACTGCAACATTTGAGACTCTTGTATTTTAATCATCACAAAAACATTGCAGAAGTCGCGGGGACCCGACGTTAGCGTGTAGCTTGCCAGCCGCTCTCTTAATCGTTTTCTTACACTGAGAGGAATAGCCCGACAACTGGAATTCTGTTTTATCAGTACATTTATAATTGATGTTTGGTTACAATTGCATACTCTCTGTCTCAAAGTACGTCAGTTATGTTTGCATACCTGTCAACCTCCACGGCTCTATGCCAGTACAAACTGTCGTATTTTCCCGTACAAAATAATCGTACATTATCTTTTTTTCTGAATGATGCATGATGGGAAATCCCCAGGCGGCAGACTTATGCTATTGACAAATTTGCGTTTTTCTGTACAGATTTCCTTGTACGTCATACTCGTCTTAAAATGCATAAAAAACGTACTTTGTACGGCAAAACCGTACAGGTTGACAGGTATGTGATTGCATGTCCCTATGTTTATGTTCTCCCAGAAAAAAAACTAGCACAGAAAATGCACTTTTCTTTTAATAACGAAAACCGCATCAAAATTGCAATTTAGGTCTGAAAAATCGCAATTGATGTTTCTCTCCAAAATCGTGCAGTCCTATTTGGGATTAGCTTTGAGAGTCTTTGTGATTAAGGGCTATACAAATAAACATGACACTTCTACTCTATAGCATATGAATAACCTATACTTTCCGTGGACAATATCTCTGTATTATTTGTGATTGCAAGATCCTTCGCTGTCTGGTAATCCTGAAAGGGGGATGCCACATGTGCGGTCCCTTCTCAAAGATTCTTCATTTTCCTCATGTTAAGGTTTTTGAGTTTTTCCTTGCCCTCATGTTGGTTCCAGATTAGGGGATGGTGTCATAATAGTCTGAAAAATAGTCTGTGTAATAACCTGTGCAGCCCTTTGAGACTATTTGTGATTAAGGGCTATACAGATAAACATGACTTGACTTGAAATGTAAGTCAGGCTTTGATGTGAGCCTAGGGTGTTTTGCTTACCTCTCTGCAGAGGAAACACCACTTCCCCGTTTTCCTTTGAGATGTCACGTTCTGACGGCAGTTTGTGGGTTTTCCACTCTTTGCTGCTCTTTTCCTTCTTGCTATCCCGCTCCTTGTCTTTGCCGTCGTGATCTGTGCAAAAGGAGCAGCATAATATAAGTAAACATCCATGCTGAAGTACTAAAGGGAGAAATATTTCCACGTGTGAATGAGAGAGTCGTCCACATGCGTTGCATGGAGGGCCTGATGCGAGCACACAGTGGCCTGCGGCACAAGCCCCGTTATGTAACATTTCAACAGATGTTTGAATCCTTACTATGGAGTTGATTCAAAATGTGAGAGGGAAAGAGCGGGGAGCGCAAAAAGGCGCCGTCCTACCTCTCTGCGACGCCTTCTCGTCGCCGTTCTCCGTCTTTGTATGGCAGCGAGCGGGGTTGACTTTCTCCGCAGCCGCGGCCGAAACGCGCTGCGCTTCGCCGCTTTTCTCCCTGTGCCGCTTCTCCTTCGCCCGTTTCTCTTTGGACGGCGAGGCGAGGAAGTTGCTGATTTTGAAGATTTTCCGTACGGGGGTCGCTCCTGGTACCAGGGCGGCGGAGTGGCTAGTCTTGCCCGGCCCGAAACTCAATTTCGCTGGGCTCCCACAACTCGTTTTCCCGTTGTGTTTTTCCCTTGCGCACACCTCTCCGTTGACTTTCCTGTGCTTGGGTCGCTTATCCTCCAGGCGGACCTTTTTGGTGGGCGGCGGTAGAATGTCGTTAGAGGACGGCGGTTGGCTCTCCGGTGGCCGTTTAGCTAACAGCGCTGGGGGGGAATTTGTTTGGCTGTTTGCTGGGAAATGCATGGAGTCCACGGCCTCGGCCATCTTGGAAGTTTCTATTTTTTACGGCCAGACGTAACTGGTGCGTCGAGGCCAGAGGTGGGCGGGACTTACAATGGAACGTCATCACGTACGAGAGGCGGAAGAGCAACCCGGAAGTCTTAAAATGACACTGTTTATTATGAAAACAACGAGCTCTATTAAACCCCCAAAATGAATAAAGATGTAAACAACTTTTTTTCTGCGAGGGTTGCACAAATATTCACCTTAAAAAAGGTAAATGTCCACTTCAGTCAAACTCATAAACTGCAGGCCAAACGTCTGAGGGTCTAAAACAGGTAAGTCAATCGAGGGATTTGTCAAAAAACTACATTTCCCACAATGCGTGCTGAGTATGACCCTGTGACGCCGAAGCGCCACTGTACGGCAGCGTTTCCAATGACTGGAATTGAGGCATAAACTTACCCAAAATATATATATTTTTTTCATTCTCTTATATATTGTTTATTATATATCATATATGTATAGCGACATTTTTCCAATGCAAATATAATGTTTGTCACTTGGATAAAAAATAAATCCAGAGATATGTTACGTGGTAGGGGCAGTCATATTTGTATACGTGCCTTTAAATTACATTTAGTTATATTTTTAGGTAACATCAGGCACTTTGAAGACATTACCCGGATGTGGCTCTAGGTCAGGGGTGTGAAACAGGCGGCCCGCAGGGCAGGTCAGGTCCGCTAAGGGATTGAATGGGCCCGCGAGACAACGCTGAGGGAAGCACAAGAGAAAAACGAGCTGCTGGTTGAAATATGTCCACTTACAAACTCAACTTGTATTTCTCTCTCTCTCCCTCTCTCTCTCTTGCTTTCCCCACTCGCTCTTATCTCTCTCTCTCTCTCTTTCTCTCTTCTCTCTCTCTCTCTCTCTCTCTCTCTCTCTCTCTCTCTCTCTCTCTCTCTCGCTTTCCCCTTCTCTCTTTCTCTCTCTCTCTCTCTCACTCTCTTTCTCTCTCTCTCTCTCTCTTTCTCTCTCTCTCTCTTTCTCTCTCTCTCTCTCTTTCTCTCTCTCTCTCTCTCTCTCTCTCTCGCTTTCCCCTTTTCTCTCTCTCTCTCTCTAGCTTTCCCCTTATCTCTCCCTCTCTCTCTTTCTCCCTTTCCCCTTCTCTCTTTCTCTCTAATCTTTTAGTCCGGCCCCCGAGAGAATGATTGTGCTATCGTGTGGCCCCCGAGTTAAAATTAGTTTGACGCCCCTGTTGTAGACCATGTGTACTAATTTGTTTCCCTCCCGGGTAAAATCATCGTCATTGGCTATAGCTAACTAAATGTAATTATACATACAATTTTTTTCCTATATCTATTCGCGTTTGTTACCTCAAGACATACGTCAAGCCGCGCTTTCATTTGCGTTCATTAATATAACTCGCAATCACCTGTCAACCTGTACGTTTTTGCCGTACAAAGTACATTTATTATGCATTTTAAGACGTGCACGACGTACAAGAAAATCTGTACGGAAAAAGGTAGATTTATCAATTATGGGTACCATCCGGTATACACCGACTATCACGAATCGGCAAATCAATCAAGTCAAATGAGTTCGCCGCGGTAGCCTCTATCTCTGTATCGTTTTTTTTTCGTTGCAAACGAAGCGAGCGGTTTGATGCTACTGTGCGTATGCGTCTGCCGCCTGGGGATTTCTCATCATGCATCATTCCATGGTAGTTGTGTAGTGAAAGGAAGTCCGTCTTTTTTTAGAGAACCGGCTTTTTCGGGTCAACTTATTAAAGAGAGCCGGCTCTCAAACGGCTCTCTTGCTTTGATGCATTATATTACGAATTATTATGTTGTATAAAGAAGTTAAGAAAAAAAAGGAAGTATAAAAGGAGACAATGTAAAAAGACAGGTTTGTGGTTATCCCTTTATTACCAACAATAATTTATTGCAGAAAATGAATTCATAATTTGAATAAGAAAATGTATTATTCTACTGGGGCGGCAGTAGCTCAGGAGGTAGAGCGCTCGTCTTGGGATCAAGGGATCCCAGTTCGAATCCCGGCTCGTCCGTGTTTCATGTCGAAGTGTCCTTGGGTAAGACACTGAACTTCAATATACCCCCAATAAGCAGGTTAGCGCCTTACATGGCTGCAAGGCTGCTATTGGGAAATGTGAAGCACATTGTAAAGCGCTTTGGGAAGTCATTGACTTGAAAAGCGTTAGAGAAATGCAAATCATTTCATTTCCTAAATTATATTTGCATGCATTTTTTCCTTCTACATTGAACGTCCAAGCGACTTCATTTTTTAACTTTTTTTATAATAAACCTCATTCATGTCGAGCAACTCAGTATCTCACAACAAAATGTTAATTAACAATATGTATGATATAACGAAACACATGTACAATATAACATGTTAAACGACATAAATAAACATGTTTAAAAAAATGGTGTAAGATTATTTTGTATTTTGTAAGGGAAAAT